>NW_023425405.1:50346524-50946524 GCF_014108245.1 Pipistrellus kuhlii | reverse complement strand
GGAGAACATTGGCTTTTCCTTTTAATTTGGATTATTGTTTTCTAGGCTTGCTGAAAATTCTGAGATTTCTTTTTTTAAAAATGATTTTAAGAAGTATAAGTAATTGTATTACTAGGTTGGTTATATCTTTCCTTTTATCCCACACTATCTTTCTCTTAGCCTTTCACCTTTGTTTAGCTAAATAATATCATTAAGTAATATGCAAAAAAGAAAAGGATACAAAAAAGCCTCTTTTTCTTTTCTGCTTAATTTTAGAATGGCTTATCTCAGTGGTCAGCAAACTGTGGCTCACGAGCCACATGCAACTCTTTGGCCCCATTGAGTGTGGCTCTTCCACAAAATACCACCGCCCAGGTGAGTCTATTTTGAAGAAGTGGCATTAGAAGAAGTTTAAGTTTAAAAATTTTGGCTCTCAAAAGAAATTTCAATCGTTGTACTGTTGATATTTGGCTCTGTTGACTAATGAGTTTGCCGACCACTGGCTTATCTGATTAATGTGGACTGGACCTTTATATTTCCTGCTGCTGAGGAAAAATGGGATACCAACCTTTAGCTACAGATTAACTCATCTTTAGATGTAATGTGTTCTGAAAATCATGTATTTAATCACCTTGAGGTAGGATAAACTCTGGACTGACATGTGTATTATTGCTCATATGCTGTTGGTTTTTACCATTTGGACCGATGCAGAAAACACTTCATGCAAGATAACAGAGAGATATGAAGTACTGGTAGTGCAGATGAGTCAGCAGCAATGATGAGAAGTAAGAACTGCCTGTACCTTATCTTCCCCATTTATCAGCGATGTGAATCAGACTTCAGGCAAAACATTGAATCCCCCATAGAGAGCTACGGGAGATATAAAACAGCATTGGCAAAAAAAAGTCCTTGATAGGAAGGACCTCATACCCTACAAAGCACATGCCACAAATGTATTTTTTTTAAAATGTGTGTGATGTTACAATAATGATGTCAAGAGCAAATGACCTAAATAATTCTATTCCATTTTATTATCATTCACTGAGCCAAAAACAATAAAGAACAGCTGTTAACATATGTCCACCTGAACAGTACTTCAAAGACATAACTGTCCTAAGACATAACTGAGAGAACATGAGACTGTGAGAGCAATGACTCTACGAGTCTTCCAAGGTTCTGAATTCCATGCTCTTCTGTTTTAGCAGCCTTAAGTTTTTTATTACTTCTTGTCTCTTCAGGATCTTCAATTTATTGGTCTCTTCTGAAACCTTATATTCCATATAATCATACCTGCTTTTCTTTTCTTTTTTAAAAATAAGGAATGAAAGCAAATAAATAAATAAATAAATAAATAAATAAAAGAAAATTTAATTTTAAAAATTGATTTCAGAGAGAAAGGAAAGGGAAAGAGAGACAGAAACATCAATGCTGAGAAAGAATCATTGATGGACCGACTGCCTCCTGCATGCCCCCTATTGGAGATTGAGCCCGCAACCCAAGCATGTGCCCTGACTGGGAATTGAACCATAAATAATATACTGGTTCATAGGTTGATGCTCAGCCTCTGAGCCACACCAGCTGAGCAAGAAAAATATTTTAAATCCACTTACTTTTCTGAAGACTCCACTTCACCACAAAGAAATTAGTTACATTTCCAACAGTTTCCTCACCGGCCACCAATTTCTCAACATATTCCTATCTGACTTTTTCTCTTACCAAACTATGAAACTGTTTTCATGAAGATTACTACTAATTAGTTTCCAAAAGATTCAATAAATATTTTGATCCTCTTCTTGAATCAGTAGCCAAAATGATGACTGATCCCTCCTTAAACATGATTTGGCTTCCATAATTCTGTGCACTCCTGATATTTCTCTTTTGTTTGCGGCTGCTACTTTACTGTCTTCTTTGTTGGCCCATCCTCTTCTATTCTGCCTTTAAGTTCATCAAGGCTCAGTTGTAGACTCTCTAGAATAGGGGTGTCGAACTCAATCAGAGAAGGGGCCAAAATCTAAAATCCAGCCTAAATCGCTGGCCGAATGGTTTACTGAACAGTCATAAACTGTCATTGTGATGGAAACGCAGCGGAGTGCAGTGATGACAGCGCGGTGCAGGCCACATTGCAAGGCCTG
Source organism: Pipistrellus kuhlii (assembly GCF_014108245.1). Classification (NCBI taxonomy): domain Eukaryota; kingdom Metazoa; phylum Chordata; class Mammalia; order Chiroptera; family Vespertilionidae; genus Pipistrellus; species Pipistrellus kuhlii. The sequence goes on along the minus strand of NW_023425405.1, from coordinate 50,944,413 downwards.
GCGGGACGGATTTGGCCCGCGGGCCTTGTGTTTGACACATGTGCTCTAGAGTCTAGACTACCTCCTTAGACAATCTTGAACCTACCCAGAACTTAAATCCTATATATCTTAAGTGTGCATCGATTTGGGGCCTCTCTTTTGAGCTCTGGATGAGGAGAGCTATGTGAAATCTTTGTTTGCATGTATCAGAGGCACTTCCCACTCAAATATCCTAAGATGAAAAATGATCTATCTCCCCAACTTAGCTCATCTGTGGTGTTTCTTATTTTAGTAAATATATCAGCACCAAAATCTACTCAACTGAGCAAGCCCGGGGCCTGGGAATTGTTCTTGCCACCCACCATTTGCTCATCCTCCATCTATAAGTCATTACAAAGACTTGCTGATACTACTTTCTGAATATCCCTTAGATCAATTTCTTTTATCTCCTCTCTTATTACCATAGTCCAATCTACCACCAACGCTCACCTGAATCACTATAATAAACCTTTTAACGGGGCCACTTCATGTCCTCCATTCAATTTTCTACTCTGTTGGCAAATTGATTTTTGTTTACTTTAACCTAAATATGATCTTATAATTTCCTAGCTTAAAAGCCTGTCAATAGATTCCAACTGTGTTAAAGATTAAGACCAAAATACACATCCTATATACAGTGTAAACCCTCCCCCTCTTTTCCACCTCATTTCTCAGTACTCTTAGGGGAATGTGCCATGCTCAATACTGCCTCAAGCATTTGCATCAAGTCTTCTTTCTTCTCCAAACAATCTGTTCTCCCCAAGTTTACTTAGTTAATTCCTACTCCTACTGTAAATTTTAACTCAAACATTACTTTCTCAGGGAAGCATTCTTAGAACTACTATTCCAGGTCAAGCTCACCTTTTAAACATTATTGAAGCTTCATATCTTTCTTTCACATCACTTTCCATGGTTTATAATCCAATACTTGATCAAGTTCTGTCTCCTAGCTAGACTATATACTCCATGAGAACAGAAAGAGCATGAGTTTTATCATCACCATGGTAGCCCCAGAATCTAGAAGAGCAATTGGCACAAAGTAGATGCTGAATAAATAAACATGTCAGTAATAGTGCTTTACTGTGCAAAGCAGGCAGTAAGATATAAATAAAGGTATTCATTCTAGGCCTCAGGTAGTAAACATAAAAATACTCAGAGAAGGAAAACATAATATGAATAAAATTTCCAGTGATATATTTATGAACCTTTTCGGAACTGAACCAAAAGGTGGTTGGGAGAGGATACATAACTCTACACTATGTCCTTTGCAGTGCTGTCAGATTTAATCTGAAAAGAAAAACATCTCCCTATAATAAATTCTATAAGAAAACTTTTAAAAAGGACCAAGAGAAGAATAATGGTTTATATTAAAATGCTATATTTCAGACTGAATTTTCATTATATTTTTCTACAAAATAGATCTACATCTCCTTCTATCCAAAATACCTAGGAAAAAAAATTTTTTTAAATAATGAATCACAAAATAGAAAGGTATGATCAGATTGACAGGGAGAGCCCAAAGTAGAAAACCATGATCCATATTATGTGCAAGAGAAGACTATGCCAGAAACACAAACAATTTCAGAGAAACTCTAAGCCAGAAAGTCAATTTCTGTTGTGAGCCACAGTAAATGTTTCAGGCAGTGTAAAGTGAGGCTAGTGAGCTTTAAAAGGGGGCACTGCATCCTGGGCGCCACTTCCTCATCTTAGTCCTAGTTCTGATTTTAAGTTTTGTAGGTTATGTACTATATAGCAATTAATCAACTCTGTCATTGCATAATAAAAGCAGTCGTGGATATGTAAATAACATGAGGGCCATGCTCCAATAAATCTTTATTTACAAAAACAGGTGGCAGTGTGGATTTGGCATGAGGGCAATAGTTTTGCTGACTCCAGCCCCATGTTCAGGGTCCACAAATACAATGAAGCACAACTGGGCAAGAATACAAAACAACAACAACAAAACAGTAAAAAGAGTTACACCAAAGGAGATCCTCCCCTTTCTAATGGGTTTTCCCCACTCCATACTGAGCAGTGGGCAGCAGTAGAATTTCCCAAGTCTTATAGAATCATGACATGCTCAAAACTTTCTTTTAAAATACTCTCACGTTTTAATGCAACCACATTTGACTGACTATAGAATTCTAATCTATATATTGAAAAGCCCTAAGCAACCATTACAACCTAACAACTGGAACAACTGGTCAACCAGTGACTATGACACGCACTGACTACCAGGAGGCAGAGGCTCAATGCAGGAGCTTCCCCCTGGTGGTCAGTGCACTCCCACAGCCAACCTCCCGTGGCCAGCCAACATCCCATCATCCCTTCCCTCCCCACCCCCATGCACAAATTTGTGCACCAGGGCCTGTAGTGTAAAATAATTTCCTCTCAAAATTGGTGACTGTTCTGTTGTCTTCCAGTACCTTGTATTGATGATGCAAAAATCCATTGACATTCTGCTTCTTATTCTTTTGTTAGTAACCTTTCTTTTTACTCTGGGAACTTTTAGGATTTTCTTTTGATCTTAGTGAGAAGAGAAAAAATCAGCAAGAAAGTATAGTGGATAGGAAACATAAAGGAAAATGTCAGAATATGATCTGACATGATCATATGAATGGATTAAATTCCTATATCAATTTACAGGGGAAAAAAACCCTCTATTTAAAATAAAAATCCTATCATATCTATCAAGTAAACAAAAAAATGTCTGGAGGCTATGCTAAATATAATCAATAAATATTTACTCAAAGGTCTTAGAGTTTCCAGACTAGGAATATAGCTAAGCAGAAACCAACAAGTGTCCCAAAGAAGAAAGCAAAGTAAAAAGTTCAGCAATAATGTTATTATGCAGCAATAAATAATTAATACATGCCAGAAGGCTAATCATCACTCCCATGAAGGAGAGGATGGTATAAGTGATAGTGTGTGACTTCCAAGGCTAGGTCATAAAAGACAATGTAGCTTGTCACCTTGCTCACAAAAATATTTGTTCTAGAAGCCTTCAGCCACTATGTAGGTATCTGACTACCTTAAGCTTGACCTGTTGTGAGTAGTCCAAACTAGTTCATGTTGGGTGAAAAGGCCCTAGGACCATAAGAAAAAAGAGAAATGCCCAGTTGGTCCTCAGTTGTACCAGGATTCTCCTGATTCAGCTCCAGCATCTATCTGACTACAATACAGACAATGAGCCAAAGTGTACACAGCTAAGTCTGTCCTGAGTTTCTGACCCACAGAAACTGAGAGAGATAGCGGGGGTTTTTAAGTTCAGGGTATCTTACAGTCAACATGGCAGAGTACGTAAATGCCCTGCTTGCCTCCTTCCACAACCACAAAAAACTTACAACTAATTAAAAAAAACAACTTACAACTAATTATAGAATAATCCCAGAGAACCACCTGAAGACTAGCTAAACAGAACTCCTATAACTAAAGAAGTAAAGAATAAGCCACATGGAGACTGATAGGAGGATGAGAATTCCAAAAAATAGTGTAGGTGGCCTTCCATACACTTCCCTTTTATCAGAATGTCCTCCTTACAACTTTCCAACCAAGTCTCTTATGCTCCCCACCACTTAAATTCATAGTAAACTAGAGCATACAAATCAACTTTTACACTTTTAATCCTCTATATACTTCTAAATTCTATAAGTAAGATAAACTTATATATTCATGCTTATTAAATTTAAAAAATAACAAGTCATGCACAGATGATTGAGTTATATGATCAAATAGTTCTTCACTTTTACATCACTTTTTCACAGACTTTGTTGCAAGATCAAAAATAATACACATTTCCAAATGTGTACAAATAATTAGAATGAATAAGTATGATCTGTATAAATTTATTTCTTCTTTGATTTTTAAAACATATCCATATACTAATTAGAATTCAGGGTCCATAGAGCGCAAGTTGTATAACTCATCACATTTCAATATACTCACACACGAATAACTAGTTTGAATAATTTCATTGTAAAGAAACATGTAAATATTATGGTTCTGGCACACAGCTTTAAAGACATTCTTGAAACTTGAATATTTTTGGCACATGAAGAATTACACTAGAATATCCAGAACATGGGGCTAGAATAAGGAAAAGATCATCTTCTGAAGGTGAAAACAGAAAGCAATGAAATTATAACACCAAGAGCTAAAGAAACAGCTTTCAAATGTACTGTTGGAAAACTTGGAAGATGACCAATCCCCATGTCAAGAACATGGCTCAAATGCCACTAATGTAAAATGAAATGGCACTGTAACTTGCCTGGCACATTGAAATGCTGCTTATGGAATTCATCACTGTTTTCTAATACTATCCAAGAAGAGGGTGCATTGATTCTAGAAGACCAACAACCGTAATCTTGACAGAAATACCCCCAGAATTAAAAAAAAAAAAAAAAAAAGTTTTAAGACCTAGATCACTTAATGGAAGTATTTTTTTAAGAGAATGTTACATTCAGTGTCTTATTCTGTATCTGGCAAACAAATTATTGACATGCAAACTGGTTTTCAGAGAGAACCTGCTATACAGGTAACAGGATCCCCTTGTCAAGTCAGGTTTATTTCACATTGCAATTACTTGAATTTTCCATCGAAGAGACCAATGTATTGCTTGTCAGTTTAGTTAGTGTTTCTCAGTCCTCTATAGATTAATCATCTTGGAGCCACTTGATGGAATTCTTTCTGAACCAGTATCTAGGGGGTATGCAGTGCACATGCTCAACTCAAGAATTCTAATTTCAGAACAGACCACAAGGAGTCCGCTGCATGAGGAGCCCCTCAGTCTCATATGGAAAATAGAGGAAAGCTTTTTGGGATTGATAGTATGACTAACACCCTGGCCAAAGATGGGATCCAAAAATGTCCCCTGGCCTCTCATTACCAGGTATTTTAGGAGAACAAAAATTCACCCCTCGCAAAAAAAGAGATACATAGCCCAGGCCAAGATAAACAGGTGGTTTCTTCTGGGACCTATGGCCAAGTTTCATGGCAGGTGGACTTTGGTTAGATTTCTTTTGAAGGAAAATGTCCTCTCACCCTGTTGTCAGAGGGAAAAACAAGGGGAGTAATGGTTAAATGCACAAAAGGAAAAAAAAACAAACTTCTTTTTCTTTTACTGGTGTTATTAGCCAATATCTGAGAACTACATCCATTGGATCTGCCAACTTATATGGCCACAGACAGAAGCTGGTAGAGATGAGGAAGAAAGTAGTAGAGACGGGAGTCAGAGACCTCTTTTTTTTGGAAAAGGAAAGAGATACTGTGGTAACTGGGAAGCAGAGGTTTTTGTTTTATTTTTTTTCCTTAAAATAGGAGAGATTCAAATATGTTTATATGCCAAGGAGAAGTCAAGAGAAAGGGGATGTTTGAAGAAAGAAAAATGTGATGACTAATGAACAGGACCTAATGAGATAGGTGGGGAAGGGAAGGGAAGGATGTGGGATGGATCCAGAGCACAGGTGAGAGAGATTAACCAGGGGCAGAAGGAGGGATACCTTTTTCCTTGAGCCTGAAAAAAAAAGAAAAGAAAACATGTGTGGGTGTCTTCATATGTCAGGATAAACCTAACAACCTGCAAAATCTTACAAGAAAGGTTTATTTCGCACTCTACATAGCCAGGGCAAGTTGGCTCTGATTCGTTTCCCATTTTAGGATTTAGGCATGTGGATCAGGTCCTAACTGGACTACTGTCATGCTTGTGGCAGAAAGAAAAGAGAGAACGGCAGATCATGCATGAGTGCTTAAAACTTCTGCTGGGAAGTGATGCACAGCACATCACATCAGTTCACATTTCATGGCTAAAGCAACTCCCATGATCATGCCTGAGTTCAATAGAATAGGCACATAGGAGAGAGATGATGAATATGGGTGAGCAGTGCAATAGAGAGGGGCTTTGAATATGGGAAAACTGCAATGTGTCACAAGACCCATCCTGCTTTTGTTGGCGATGGAAGTTGCTCCTTCATTCATTCAATAAATATTTGTTAAGCACTTCTGCTTGCCTTAATCCCAACCTCTAACAATCATTGATCTGCTTTCATTGTAGAACTTCTAGAATTTTAAAAATGAAATCATGCAGTATGTAGCCTTTCATGTTTAACTTCTTCAATAAAACTAATGTTGAGACTATGAAAACAACATATAGGTTAAAAAGGCAAGGGAAGTAGTAAGGCTCACCATTCTGAGTGCCCACCTACTTTGGCTTCATCCTAAATACTAATTCCCAGGAAAAATTGAGTCTTATGTGCTAGTTAGATTTTTCTAGAACTCATTAAAGTAATTATTAATGTTAAAAATGTTCATTTGAGCACATCTCAGATAAGCAAGTCTCACTTAGGAAAAACACTTCATTAAAAAATCTTGACAACCTTTTATACTCCTAACACTCATTCTCTCAATCATTAATTTCAGCCATTGAGTCTTTAATGAAGTGGCCATTAGCAAAATGTACAAGTAATTATAACTCCCAAATCTCCACATAGAGCATCATGACATGCAAGTCCACATTTATCTTACTTTTAAAAGTAAATTCAAACCTTTTTCTTTTTTGCTTTCTACCTTTATTTCCCGTTTTATTTGGTTGGGATAAGAAAAATTTGTTTGGGTATAATGGAAACAAAAAACACAATGAATAAAGGTGGGGAATATTGAGACCAGCCATGCAGCATACATAGATTGGGAAGACTTTCTGCAGAACATGAGATTTGAAGAGAGTCAGTTAGATGATCAGATTACTATTGCCCAGGCCAATAGTTGGTTAGAGAGCATAGCACAGTCAGACCAGCAGGATACTGTAGAAGTGTACAGTGATAAAGACTAACTGGAACTTTGCTGGCCAGCGCTTATGTACTCTATGTAATTGGGAGACTCTACAGGAAGAATTCTGATTGTAACTCCCCTTTCCCCCCTTATATAATATACTCTATCTTGGCACATAGACCAGAATGTGCATGTGGCTTGCTATGTCTGTTTGTATTGGGTTGCAACCCCTTTCTATTTCCCCAATAAATTCTTTTTTGCTGATGAAACAACTGGTTGATTTTAATATTCAGTTGAAAACAGGAACATTTTGCAACGTAGTGCCTGTAGATGACCCATGTACGCGCAGTAATTCTTCCTGTATGTGAGTTACTGTATCTGTTTCCATTAAACCACTCCCCCCCCCCCCCCCCCAGTTACTCTGACACTTCTATACGTTTAGGGCAAGAGTCATCAGTTTTCTGTGTGTCTCTGTGTGATTGTAGAGGACCCAGCAGCCTGGGTTATTGAAGAGTGCTTCAGGGATGGATAGCACTGATAATCAGATCCATGAAAACCCTTTCTGCAGATGAGGCCTTTTCTTTAGGAAATTAGAACTCTAATGGAGGTTTGAATAAGAAACAGGTCTAACCAATTAAACATTCCCTTAGTTCTTGTCTGTCTTTGTGATGGTTGTTGCTGCTGGGTAAGGCTAGAGGAAGGTTTGAAGGGTGATGGATAGGAACAGCATCATGACTTGCAGGTGGATGAGCCCCACATCGATTTCTCCAGTGTTTTTTTTACTGAGATGAAACCAGGTCAGGTTGGAATTCTGAGGCAACTGAGAAATACAAAAGCGTACCAAAGGCTGTCTGGAAGGGTGTGTGGAAACAGGGATGGTGTAGTAACACCCACTTGGCTGTACCCAATGGACATGTCCAGGCACCCTGTGGGATATAAACACGGAGCCGGATGCCCAATTCACTCTGCTTAGATTAATCCGGGGCTTTGAATAAAGGGACTGGTCCATTTGAGTCTTCGTACTTGTCAGGTTTTGTCATGTTGTGAAGACCTAGGAGAAACAGTTTCTCAAGACTTTTTTACATGCTACTAGGTATGCTGGCTGTTAAACTTTCTTTTCAAAATATGTTTTGATTTCAGAGAGAGGAAGAAGGGGAGAGAAATATCAATGGGAGAAACATCAATCAGCTGCCTCCTGCACCTTCCTCCCTCCAGGATTGGGCCCCCAACCAGGAATCAAACTGTGACCTCCTAATTCATAGATCGATGCTTAACCACTGCGCCACACTGGCCAGGTTAAACTGTCTTTCAAGAAAGGCCATTTCAAAATGAAATCATGACTTTGTATATGGTAATAATTTCATAGTTCTAGTTCTAAACCCCAATTAATTCAAAATTGGTCCTGCTTAAGCATGTATTGGGTCGGCAACTAAGTAATTGCGGATTTTTTAAAAATCAAAGACAATTTTTTCATGGAACTAAATAACTTTATTCTGTAATGTATTGCCCATTTTGATCAATGACCTTTTGCCATCTTTCAGGCAGCATCATAATCCCACGTTCAAAAAACTTCTGGTTTTTATTAGCAAAAAACTGAATCAGGTATGATTTGACATCATCATCATTATTGAAATTTTTACCATTCAAGGAGTTTTGTAAAGATCGAAACAAAAAGTAATCAGATGGTGCAAGGTCAGGACTATATGGTGGATGTGGCAAAACATCCCAACCAAGCTCCATTAATTTTTGCCGAGTGACCAAAGATGTGTGTGGCCTTGCATTGTCATGATGGAATACAACACCTTTTCGATTTGTCAATTCGGGCCGCTTTTCTTCAACTGCATTGTTTAATTTCGTTAGTTGTTCAATGTAGACATCAGAATTGATCGTTCGGTTGGGTGGCAAGAGTTCAAAGTAGACAATTCCTTTGTAATCCCACCAAACTGATAACAAAACCTTCTTTTGATGAATATCAGCTTTTGATGTTGTTTGAGTTGGTTCACCTGGCCTGCTCCACGATCTTTTCCGCTTGATATTGTAAACAACCCATTTTTCATCGCCAGTTATCAGTCGTTTTAAAAATGGATCATTTTCATTACGTTTCTTTAGCAAATCGCAGCTGCTAATGCGTTGTGTTAACTGTGATTCTTTCAGTTCGTGAGGAACCCATGTATCGAGTTTGTGAACATAGCCAAGTTGTTTTAAGTGATTTTCAATGCATGTATGTGATACATGAAGCTTCTCTGCAATCTCACGTGTTGTACTGTGACAGTCCGAATTGATTATTGCTTTGATTAGGGCATCATCAACTTCAACTGGACGACCAGAGCGTTTTTCATCTTTGAGTGAAAAATCACCAGAACGAAATTTGGCAAACCAATTTTGACACTGCCGTTCTTTTAAGGCTTCGTCACCGTAAACAGCACATAACTTTTTATGAGCTTGCGATGCATTTTTCCCTTTGCGGAAATAAAAAAGCAAAATATGACGAAAATGTTCCTTTTGATTTTCCATTTTTCAACGAATGCCAAACGAAAACTACAAAACAGATCAAAAAACTTTTTTTATTGATTAACAGCTGAATAGCCAACTATCAAATAACAAAATGTGTTTTACATTTGTACTACGTCTGCAAACCTAAAAATTCAACTGAAGCCATATGTGTGAAACCCGCAATTACCTAGTTGCCGACCCAATAGATTCATATAGAGTGTGCCTAATTCTATCAGACAAATGGTGATTTTCTATTGGTAACATGATTGCATTTTCCTCTGGAGACTGCCGTGGAGGTTTAAGTCACTAATATGTACACAGGTCTTATGACTGTCCCTACATTTAACGTGTCAATGTAATAACATTTTTACCTGTACTGATATTAAACTTTCTCACCTTAAAACTTTAAATTCAATTCAAATACTGCAAGATCAAAGTTTAATTTGCTTTTTTTAAAACAAAAATGGTACCATAAACAAAGCCCACTTTGTAATCAGAATCCTTTCCCGCCTTATATAGGCAGCATAGAAAAATGGCGAGTGTATAACATGGATTCCAGGAAGCTAAGCAAAAATAATTTGTCATATAAGTAAAGTAGGTTATGAAAATTTTAAATGAATAAAGAAAAAAAGCACCAAACTGAGAGGGGACAAGAAGGATCATTTTCCTTCTCTAACTGCACTGCTTGAACTAAATTAACAAAATCTCCCAAAATAAAAATATTTAAATAACTATTTGAATGTTTTTTAAAGTACTTTTCCCTAGTAAATACCAGGTCAACAACAACAAAACCTGCATCCTTGCTTTATTTTAAACCTTGTTGCGGAAAATAATTCTAAGTGCATTAGTATTATTTACTACTTTAGTGAGTGTCTAGCGATATCTCACCCCTTCTGTGAATTTTGACTGTAGGAAATCTATGGATATATGGAGGCAATTGTCAAGAATCTGAAAGGACTCCAGAACATAGCTGGACCAAAGTTCCTTTTGATTGAAGAGGTCTCAGTTTTCTTGTGATGAATCTCTCTCAAGTCACATTCCCCTTCTTCGCCCATAAAATAAGACTTCCACTAACTTAAAGGACAGTCTATCAAGACCTGGTATCTGTTTCCATTAAACCACGTTTTCCTCCCAGCTACTTGTAAAACCTAAATCTTAAAATAAAAAAATAAATAAATAAAAAAGAAAAGTAGAAAGAACGAAAGAAAGAAAGCAAGTGAGCAGGCATTGACTACGTGGACAAAGGGAATCTTAGTTTTACGGAAAAATGCAGCCCCATAGGAGCCCTGAGCAAATATTAATAGATGGTCCGCCTCTGAAGTCCTCTGACGTGATCCCTGCGTCCGCCCCGGAGGTTTCCCAGGAGTTCCGATTGTAACCGTGGTAACGTCAGGTTCGCCCCGTCCAAAACCGGCCCGGTGCCCTTTCCTTCTAGGCAACATGTGATTCCATCGGGTCTTGTCTTCTCATCTCTGAGCACTGAATTCACCCCCTGCCTTTCGGTGCAGGGTATCTTTTCTTTTCCCGGGAAAATTAAAACATCCCTCAAAGGATCAAAGAGCTGCTCCACCGCGGAGCCGGAGGAAAGCGGGGACCATAGACCAGATTGGAGGGCCCCGCAGACCTCCTCAGCGCGGGTCTGCAGAAGCCAAAGCGGGGGGTCAGGAGGGTCAGGACAGGCCAGAGGGATGGAGGCCAAAGGCCCGACCCATCCATCAGGCCGGAGACAGACAAAGGTAACAGAGGGACGGAGAGGCGGGCGGGCCGTGGCGTGACTTCAGGACTCAGAAAGAAAAAAACAGGCCAGGACTGGGCGAGACCGGAAGGTGTCCGCCAAGCTGGCGCACCCGTGACTGCGGGAGCGGCGAGGCCCCGCCGCGCAGGCCGGGAAACGAAACCCCGGGGTCACGGGTCCGGGAGGCTCCGCGGCCTCCGGCCTCCCGGGTGGGCGTTTCCCAGAAGCAGCGCGTGCCGCACGTCCTCCGCGCCGGCCTCGCCCCCGGCGCACTGCGCACGCGCGCGCGCGCGCCCCGCCCTCGGCCCCGCCCCCACCCCGGGCAGTGGGCGGGGCCAGGAGCCGAGGTGAGGCCGCCAGACTCCCTGCAGCTGCGTGCGCGCGAGCCGCCGCCGCCGCCGCGTCAGGGCCGCCGGCCCGCCCTCTCGAGGCCCCGCCTCCGCGCTCCGTTTCCCCCTCACCTCCCCCTCCGACCGAGCGGTGACTTAAGCAACAGAGCGCCGGGGAGCCTATATTTTCTCCCTCCTCGCTGCGGTGCAGGGCAGCCCCCCTCCCCTCCGGCCCGCGGCCCGCACTCCGGCCCGAGATGAATGCTGCGGCAGAAGCCGAGTTCAACATCCTCCTGGCCACCGACTCCTACAAGGTAGGGGCTGGGGCGGGGGCAGGTGAGGGGAGGAGGGGGCGAGCGCGGGGTGGCGGGGGGTCGGGGGCGGCTGGAGTGGGGCCGTGCGCCGGGCAGCCCCGCGGGAGGGTGCGCGCGGCGGGCGGCGCGGGCAGGTGAAGCCGGCGCCGCCGGGGGCAGGAGGCGGACGGAGGAGGGATGGAAGGATGGAAGGATGGACGGCAGGAGGCGGGGCCTGGCGGAGCGTGGTGGGGGGGCGCGGCGAGGGGCCGAGGCGGGCCCGGCCGGCGCTGCACGCTCGCCGGCGGGCTCTCCCTCCGCCCCGGGTTCGGGGCTCGGGGCTCGGGGCTCGGGGCGCGGGCCGGGCTGGCTGGGGCGTCTCCGGCCGCGCGGACGCCTGGCCCAGGACCTCGGCCTCTTGGCGCCGGGCCGGGCGGGCCGGGCGGGCCGGGCTGGGCGAGGGCTCGCCCTAGGAGCGGGTCAGTTAAGTAACAGCCCCTGGGACTCGGCGGTGGAGGGAGGGAGGGAGCGGGGTTTGAGCAGTGGGGTTTCCTAGCTCCAGCTATTGCTAGGCAGATTTTTGTCCCTTTTCCGAGGAGGGGTGGGCGAGGTCCTATGGGGGTACCGCCTGCGGCTGGGAGCTGAGGACACTCGTCTGTCTGTCCCCGTGGCCCCGTGCTGGGTGTCTCCGTCCCGCTCCCTGGGCTCCGTTTCAAACTTCTTTTTTGCTCCTGCTGATCCCTCGTGATCTTTCACCCCTGCCCTTACTCCACCAAGGCCACTGCAGGATTTCTGTGAAATGGAAAGTGAAACGCGAGAAGTTCAATGAACTGCAGTTTCCAATCCTGGAGCATTTATATGCGTATTGATGGGACTGTTGCATGCATAGCGGCCCCATTTAATTTTATTTGAAAAACACACACATTAGGAAAGGGAAAGAAATGATGGGGGGGGGGGGGGAGAGAATCTGCCAGGTGTTTACTCCCCTACTTTCGGAGTGCCGTTAGATATTAAGTAGGTAACAGAACTTACTCCGTGACCTTGGGCATGTCACCCCATGTGCTCTTTTATGTACATGGCATTGCTAAAGTGTTGGCTTGTGATTATTTGTTAGAACTTAAGAATAAAATCATAACTGGAAATTAAAAATAAAATTATAACTGGAAATTATAAGTGGGCTAGTAGTTGTTGTCTTTGGTCATGTGATCCATTGTGGCAGGAAAGCTTCTTGGAAAGATAAATCAACCTTGTGGGAAATCTAGAGCTCAGGAGCAAGTTAGACTTTGCTCTCACGGAATTATTTTGTGCAGCTTAAATATTTCTCATACTTCTCTTTAAATGTCATGCTTGGGGTTACAAAATTTAGAAGCTTATCTTTTCATGAAGTGCACAATTACATAACTGAAATTGTTTCTTAAAAGAACTACATTTTCCTGTGTGCCTGTTTTTTATGACACATATATTTATATAGTGGTAGTGCTCTGTTAGCTACAGAAAGGCCATACCAGTTTAGGAAACATTTTTAGGGAAAAGGTTTGCTGAAAATACGAGAGATTTATTTTCTCTTCATCTGTAAATAATTTTTAAGTTATTATGGAGCCGTTTTCTCTAATAATCTAAGTCAAAACAGTGCTTTTAAAAAATATGATTTGGTCTTAGCCAGTTTGGGTCATGGGCCTGCAGGCTGAAGGGTCCCAGGTGATATTCTGGTCAAGGGCACATGACTGGGTTGTGGGCTCGATCCCCAGTAGGGGGCATGCAGGAGGCAGCCAATCAATGATTTTCTCTCATCGTTTATGTTTCTATCTCTCCCTCTTCCTTCTTCTCTAAAATCAATTGTGTGTGTGTGTGTGTATTTGAGCTCCCTTTTGTAGTTCACTTTAATTTTGAGTGAAACTTTTTGTTAGTATTGCTTAACATTTTTTAAATGGAGCTCACAATTTCTCTATCCATTCCAAGGCCTTCCCCATCTCACTAAATGCAGCATTTACCCAGGTGCTCAAACTCAAGGAATTAGGAGACATCCTTAATTCCTCTCCTTCCTTATCCTCCAGATCTAACCTATCAGCCTAATTTCCCTTTACCTCCAAAGAGATTGAGCCATTGCTCTCACCTAGCCTAGTAGTCTTTAGCAGTAGCCTCTCACCTGGTGCCCCTCTTCCACCCTGTACTCCAGTTCTCCACCTCACTGCCAAGTGATCCTTGTAAAATGTAAATCACCTTTCTTAAAACACACTAATGGCTTCCCTTTGCTCTTGATATAAATTCAAACTCCTTGTTATAGCCTGTAACCCTTACGCTGTTCTTGTCTCTGCATCTCTGACTTCAAGACCATGTACCTCTTTCTTCCTCCTCCCCAATCTCTAAGCACCAGCCACTCTCTTTTCTGTCCTTTGAGACAAGTTATTTCATACCTCCTTGTCATTTAGGTCTTGCTCACATGTCACCATCTCAGAGAAGCTTCCTGGCATCCCATTTGAAGTACTCTCCCAGGCTCACTCTAGCCCACCATTTTCTTTTCATTTTTCATAGCATCCACCTAAACCTGACATTATTTTGCTTGTTCATTATTTTCTGACTTTTCAGCCTTCTTGAGCCCTATGAGGATAGAAACTACTTTAGTCTATTTCTCTGTCCTCAATATCTGAAACAGTGCCTGATATATAGTAGATACAGTATATACATAGAGAGTGGGGCAAAAGTAGGTTTACAGCTTATTAGTCCAGGAAATAGTTTATTCTTGTATTACATATGCATTATTGAATTATTTCCCATATGAACATTGTAAACCTACTTTGCCCCACCCTGTATATTTGTGGATGAATGAACTATTTATAAAATCTGTTGATTTCAGTTTCTGCTGTATTCATCTCAATTTCTGGTGAAGGTTTCAAGGGATTCAGAGTGACCAGTTTAGCAGAAAGTAAAATGAAGAGGGCAGGAAACCCAGCAAAAGTAGAATTATTATAAATCATCCTTTGTATTTTTAGAATAATATTTTTAAGAAGATCTGTATAAAATGTTTTCTCTTAAAACAATGTTATATGCCAATATAAATAGATCTGAACATACAATTTTCTTCTTTTATAAAGTATTGGGTGATAGTAGGTGGTTAATAGTAAATTATGTTTCATGTTTAATTGCCTGATAGTTTACTTAGAAGACTTAGATTCTTTAGCTAAATTCTAAAACTATTATCTTAAGTTTTTCCAAAGAAGATTTTAGAAGTCACTTCATTTCTACTTTAGCAGCCAAGATAATTTCATGTTTTTAATGATATTTGTTTTCAGAGGAGACATTCCGAATATTTATGCACAGTTTTGAAGTACCATAATTAAAAAACACAGCCAAAGTAAAGAACTGAACTGTATCTGTAAGATCAAAAATTTTTAATATACTTTTAGACCAAGATGGATTTACATAGTTAAGGGACATTTCCATTTAATTTTTAACTGGTTGGTCTACTCAGAAGATGAAAATAATTCGTTTGTGTTTTGATACTTTTAAATCTGATATAGAAAAAGTAAATTTATAAAGATGCACCATTAAGTATCTGAACTCTAAAGAAGGTCAAACTATTGAGAGTCACAACTATGAATCTGACTTTTATGAACTTGCCTGATGCAATATAGATCTTTATTCATATTTTACTTCATCATAATTGAGTTTTCTTCTATCCCACTGCTAATTTCCATTAAAGTAGTTGGAGTTATTTATATTGTAAACTGGACATTTTCATTTTTATATACACATTAGATACATTTTTAGTGGTATTTTTTCTAATCAGTTTTATAACTAAAGTATCATTCATATATATGTGTATGTATATAGATATAAATGTTGTTTTTTAATGTTTTTATTGACTTTTTAGAGAGAGAGGAAGAGAGGGAGAGAGATAGAAACATCAATGATAAACACATCGATCGGCTACCTCCTGCATACCCCCTACTGGGGATAAAGCCTGCAACCTGGGCATGTGCCCTGACTGGGAATCAAACCCTCACCTCCTGGTTCATAGGTTGACACTCAACCATTGAGCCACACTGGCTGGGCTATATGTTGTTTTGCATTTTAGTGAATTGCCTAATAGATTTAAATGCTCTGGACTTAATAATGGTATCAGTCCCTGGGTTCTAACCTGAAAGAAACTAGCAAATACTTTTAGATATTGATGAGGTATATAGGTAATCCATCATACCTGAGCGAAACAGTTCTAATTTCTGTTGTCTGACTTAGGCAATCAGGCCACATATTAATATAAAGATTGCCTGTAAGGAATATGAGGGTACTGTTTTTATAGAGTTGCAAGTTACTTCTATTGAAGAGGAAACTAAAATATTTTTTAAATTTGTGGGGTTATTTTGCTCTTTCTACAGAGTATATTCATTTTAGATGAATAGCTAATGTTTACAGAGGTCATCTATGAACTTTGGTCTGCAAAGATTTATTCTACCATTAACCTGAATTACCACCCAATTAAGGCATTATTAACTACTCTTTCAACTAGGAAAATAAATGCATATTGTTCTTCCAGTTATTTCTTATTGGTAAATGTTTTAACCACATTGAAATATAATAAAATTCAAATTATAATAAACACTCACTTTATTTTTTCTTGAAACAAAAACAGATAATTTTTCTCAGTGACTTTTACTCAATTTGATGGAAATTGTGATAATAGCCTCTTTATATTTTTAAGCTTATAAGGGTTTGATATTGTATTGTATAGGCATTTCTTTCACAATTCAGATGTAATTTGAACAAAAGGAAAGACTACAAAACAAGAATTTTTTTTTTTTTTGGTTGCTTTTGCTGTTTTGCTTTCATTCAGGTTTTCAGTGTCACTGTGAAGACTAGAAGAGTTCATTCTCATTACCTCATTATACAGATGAAGAAATAGAATCCTGAGAAATAATGACTGTTGACTTATCAAACACACTACATTTAGATAGGAATAGGACCAAATTTAGCTTTCAGTTCATTCTTTTATATCGTATATGTGCGCTCCTCCTGTCCCCCTCAGGCAGCTGCATCTCTCTTCCCTTGAATGAATACTGTTCCCTAAGATCAAATAAGACACTTGTCTTTGTACTGTATCAAATGGGCAGCTTAGAAACCTTTTGCTTCCTTAAGTTCATCTGCTTGTTTATAAAATTTCATACTCTCTTGTGGTTTTGAATTTAAGATACTGAACTATTAAAAGTATCTTAATAAGTATTTCTTATTTTTTATTTTTATAGCCAGGAAAAGGAGCTGATCAATTGCAAATAAATATAGTTTCTCTGGTTTTAAATAATTTCAAGCCCTTTCTGTTGTGATATATAGTCCATTTTTCTCATGTTTTCTAACTCAATTATTTTTCTCTTGTAGGTTACTCACTATAAACAATACCCACCCAATACAAGCAAAGTTTATTCCTACTTTGAATGCCGTGAAAAGAAGACAGAAAACTCCAAAATAAGGAAGGTGAAATACGAGGAAACAGTATTTTATGGGTTGCAGTACATTCTTAATAAATTCTTAAAAGGTATTATTTGTCCTATAAATTTAAAACAGTGCTTTTACATAAAACTTCATAATTTTTCTCCTATTTTATATTCTGTTATCTAAAGTAACATTTTGAATAGTCTAATTTTGATATTTATTTAATTGCTTTAACAACTTTAAGAGCCTTGGAATTGAAAAAATCTTAAAATAATATTTACTAATATCATTAGTAATACTTTAAATCTTAGAATTTTGTGTGTGCTAGTGTTCTCAATATAAGGAAGATTTTCTGAAACTAGTAAATTTGGGAATAAGTCTAGAAAAGTCACTAAATGGGGTCTGGTGGGGGCAGGCAAAGGGGTGGTATAGGGACATCTGTAATAGTGTCAACAATAAAAATAAAGTTAAAAAAAAAATTTTTAAGTCACTAATTTTCCAAGGCAAATCTGGTTTGTTAATAGACTTTAATCATTAATTCAAAATGAAGGATTTAGTAGTATTATTGACCTGGGAACTCATTTTGAATTGTGGTAGCAATTATAATGAGAATATTTTTATGCTAGTCAGTTTTACCGTAGAGTCTTATTTTTCAAAACTACCTCTATGAACTTAGTCCCAAATGCATATAAAAGCAGAAAAACCTCCCAAATAATTTCTTTGCCTTTTTACTTGAAAGTCCATTTCTAGTCTGTTTCCTAATATTTCTAGGAGGCAAAACAGTTTCCAAGGATTTTATGTATTTTGAAATATTTCATCTTTAGCCTTTTCAAATAAAAAATTGAACACAGATAAAGTTGAATTTTTATTTAATAACCTTTCCCATAATCTTGGCAATTTTAAGATTAAACTGTTCAGATATGTTACATCTGAAAACTACTTGGTATCCAAAATACTTCTTTTGCAGCAAGACCTCCCAAGATATTTTAAATAAGTTTATTAGTGATCTTATATTGAGAAAGTTACCAATAGACTGATGTCACACTTCAATTCTACAGGTTAAAAATTTCATATTAGTTATTAATTATAACAAAAACTAGAGGCTTGGTGCACAAAATCTATGCAAGGGGGTGGGAGGTCCCCTCAGCCCAGACTGCACTCTCTCCAGTCTGGGACCACTGGCTCCTAACTGCTTGCTTGTCTGCCTGATGGCCCCTAACTGTCCCCACTGCTGGCCTGGTCACCCTCAATTGCCCCCCTTGCCAGCCTAGTCACCCCTTACTGCCTCCCCACACCAGCCTGGTTGCCACATGCAGCCTGCTGCTCGGTTGTTTGGTCACCCCTCACTAACCCCCCTGCCTGCCTGGTTGCCCCACACAGCCTGTTTGGTCGTTCTTTAGGTTGCAATGGTTGCTTAGGCTTTTTTATACATATACATATACATATACATATACATATACATATACATATGCATATGCATATGCATATGCATATATACATACATACATACATACACATATGTATGTGTGTGTGTGTGTGTGTGTGTGTGTGTGTGTGTGTATATATATATATATATATATATATATATATATACACACTAGAGGCCTGGCGCACAAAATTCTTGCACAGGGCATGGGGGGTGGGGGTTGTCCCTCAGCCCAGCCTGCACTCTCTCCAATCTGGGATATCCTTCTCACAACCTAGGACTGCTGACTCCCAACTGCTTGCCTGCCTGCTTACACCTAACCGCTTCTGCCCGCCAGCCTGATCAGCGCCTAACTTCTCCCCTGGTGGCCTGATTGCCCCCAACTGCCCTCCCTCCCCTGGAAGCCTGGTCATCCCTAACTGCCCTCCCCTGCCGACCTGGTTGCCCTAACTGCCCTCCCCTGCCGGCCTGTTTGCCCCCAACTGCCCTCCCCTGCCAGCCTAGTCCCCCACAACTGCCCTCTCTCTTGCAGGCCTGGGTCCCCCACAACTGTCCTCCCCTGCAGGCCTGGTCCCCCACAACTTCCCTCTTCTGCCAATCCAGTCAGCCCTAACTGCCCTTTGCTGCTGGCCTGATCATCCATAACTGCCCTCCCCTGCTGGCCATCTTGTGTGTTAAGAGTGATGTTCAATTTGTATATTACCTCTTTATTATATAAGATATATTGATTTCCTATTATAAGCCAGCATTATTCTAAGTGCTTCAAATATTATAACTCAGTCCCCACAACCACTTAAACAAGTAAGTACTCTACTATTCTTATCTCATTTTTGCAGATAAAGAAAATTTAAAGTATCTTTGGGGGGCAAAATGTAGTACATTATTGGATTATCAGCCCTGAAGATATCTTTTAAGAATAAAGTGAGAAGGTTCACCTAAAAAAATCATCTGTATCAAAGGCTTACTCTTAAATTTGAAGTTAATTAGAAGTAAATTTATTTATAATTTAATAAATTAGAAGTTAGTTTATTATTGTGATTTTAAAAAATACATGCTATAATTTCTTCTGCACATTTACTTTTCAAATAAGAAATCAGTACACTTAGACTGAGTGATTAAAAGTGCAAATTCAGCCTGGTGGTATGCTCAGTGGTTGAGTATAGACCTATCAATCAGGTCACAGTTCTATTCCTGGTTTGCGGGTTTGATTCCCAGTAGATGGTGTGCAGGAGGCAGCCAATTAATGATTCTCGTAATTGATGTTTCTGTCTTTCTCTATCATCTCTCTTCCTCTATAAAATCAACCAACATATATATATAAAAGTGAAAATTCATTTTCTGACTTCGCTGTTGACTTTGGATGAGTTATTTGACCTCTCAGTTCTTGTTTTTTTATCCACAGAATGGGTGAAAAATCAACAGACATTAATCTTATGACAGCTCAACAGTTCACAGAATGTCTTAAAAAATGTAAACAAGAAATGTTTATCTTTTTAGGTAAAGTAGTGACCAAAGAGAAGATCCAGGAAGCCAAAGAGGTATACAAAGAACATTTCCAAGATGATGTATTTAATGAAAAAGGATGGAACTATATTCTTGAGGTAAAAACTGGTTTCATGTTTTGGTCTACTATTTTGGTTTTACATTTACTTCAAAATTTCTTGCAAAGGAGTTTGAATAGAAGATTAGACTATAATTATAACTCTTTTCTGTCTGTGACCTAAGTATGATGGCTACTTTAGACATTATTGTGAAAAATTAATAGTAAAAGTTAAACTTTTTTTTTTTTTTGATTGCTAATCATTACTGTCTAGAATCTACAGCAAGTCTAATTTGTTATAATATAAATGAACTATAATGTAAATAACTTTTTTTTAGGAAGGTAATTTAACCCTTTCTTTGAAAATACACTATAATTTAAAAAGGACATGGTTAGTTGGCAATTTCAAAATTTAGGTCTATTTCTTGATTGTAAGTTATCTAAGAAAATAATTGCTTGAATCTGTCACTACACAATAATTCTAGGAAATTTCCCTTACTAAATAGTTAGAATGGTTTGATGCAGATCCATGTAGTTGAATTTTATTCTTTGTTTGTACAGTAATATATCTGGCATGTTTGGAACCCTTGCTTAAACTTTGGGCATCCAGAGACATGAGAATTAAGTTTACATCCTTTGGTGTTTGCTTGTTTTTTTATTATAAAGATAGATTGGAAATGGTATCTATTGCATCATGCCATGTTAAGTATTAGTTAACTAATTTACATCTTAAAAATGTATGTATTTTCCATTGTAGACTATTAAACACAAAATAATTAGAAATATTTTAACTTTCATGCCTATCTGGTAATAATCAAATTTTACTTTTTGTTACTTATGAGTCTTTGAAGAAGTCAGGTAAGCACTCTGTTCTGTAGTTTTTCCATATTTAAGTGAAATCTGTTGGGTAGCCGAAACCAGTTTGGCTCAGTGGATGATAAGAGCGTTGGTCTGCGGACTGAAAAGTCCCAGGTTTGATTCCGGTTAAGGGCATGTACATTGGTTGTGGGCACATCCCCAGGAGGGGGTGTGCAGGAGGCAGCTGGTCGATGTTTCTTTCTCATTGATGTTTCTAGCTCTCTATCCCTCCCTTCCTCTCTGTAAAAAAATCAATAAAAAAAATTTTTTTAATCTGTTGGGTAACTTGTAAACTTACCCCATTTGGTTTTTTGTGAGCATAATATTAATATATAAGTCAGGTACTATGCTTATTAATACATGATTTTATGTTCAGAGAATTTTAGGGACTCATAGGTTCTCTAGAGATAATCTTGTCTAACCATATTTTATAAGGAAATCTGAGACCTAGAAATGTTAAAATACTTGCCCAGGTTTTTTCTACCTGCTTTTGAATTCAAGGCAAGACTTCTAAGGCAGTATTCTTTCTGCTCTATCTTGAGGTCCTCAGTGCTTCTCATTAAACAGTTTTTTTAAAATATATTTTATTTATTTATTTCAGAGAGGAAGGGAGAGGGAGAGAAACATCAGTGATGAGAGAGAATCATTGATCAGCTGCCTCTGCACACCCTCAACTAGAGACAAAGTCTGCGATCTGGGTATGTGCCCTGACCAGGAATCGAGCTGTGACCTCCTGATTTATAGGTCGATGCACAACCACTGAGTAACACCAGCCAGCTAAAGAGATTTAAAAAAATATATATTTTAGATAAAATATAAATTAAGCTGGTATTGTTTCTTGACCTTTTGAATTTTTAGAGAGAAAGGAAGAAAGGGAGATAGATAGAAACATTGATGAGAGAGAAATATCATTGATCAGCTGCCTCCTTGCATGTCTCTCAACTAAGCCTGCAACCTGGGCATGTGCCCTGACCAGGAATTGAACTATGGCCCCTTGGTTCCTGGCTCAGTGCTTAACCACTAAGCTATATTGGCCGAGCTAAACAGATTTTTAAAATTCTAGTTACCTAGTCCAAAATCACATAAATAAACGTAGATATCTGAGACAACTTGCCTTCCTAACCAAAAGTTAGCCACAACTTTTAGCTTTAAAAGTAGGGAGGCATAATTAAATATCTAGTAATATCCTATGTAGCAAATATATTCTCAGCCTAATTTTGGAGAGAATTATTGACTTTTTTTTTTTTTTAAATACATTTTATTGATTTTTTACAGAGAGGAAGGGAGAGAGAGAAAGAGCTAGAAACGTCGGTGAGTGAGAAACATTGACCAGCTGCCTCCTGCACACCCCCTACCGGGGATGTGCCAGCAACAAACGTACATGCCCCTGACAGGAATTGAACCTGGGACCTTTCAGTCCGCAGACTGACGCTCAAACCGGTTTCGGCAAGAAATTATTGACTTTTGATATCAATAACCAAAGCTCTAGAAAGTGTACTATCTACTACCAAAACAATTTCAGATCTACACAAGAATAAAGAGAAAACCTATTTAAGGTTCTTCTATTAGCAGGGATCTATTTTCTGTGTGTGTGTGTGTGTGTGTGTGTTTTATTTTGCTTCTTTATTTTGCTCTTTATAGTGTTCCCTTATTTCGTCTTTCTGTCTTTAGCCTTTCTTTTATGAAAATGACCTACTTAGAAGAAAAATAGTGTTTGGGGAATACTTTGGGAATATGTTGGAATTTTGTTTTGTCTTGTTTTGAAAGAATGAAGGGGAAACAACACTTTTTTTTTTTATCAGTATCTTTTTTTTTTATCAGTATCTTTTAATAATAAATATTTGTAGCAGAAGCACTTAGACAACATGAAATTTAAAAGTTGATATCAGTACCTTAGCTGTTAACTAATTTTATTTTAGGAGAATAAGGATATTCTGACTATCTTACTAACATAATAACATCTACAATTGCAGTTCTGTAAAATATAAAGAACCTTATTATAAAAACAGGTAACTGTATATCATCAGTTGAATGAAATGAATTCATTATTGTCTCTTACCAGAAATACGATGGGCATCTTCCTATAGAAGTAAAAGCTGTTCCTGAGGGCTATGTCATTCCCAGAGGAAATGTTCTCTTCACAGTGGAAAACACAGATCCAGAGTGTTATTGGCTTACAAATTGGGTTGAGGTAAATTATTTTGTTTTTAATTCTTAATTTGCATTAATTGAAGATGTAAAAACCATTCAATTAGGATTCTAATTTAAAAATTGCTACTAATAAGGTGATGTCACCTCCTACAATTTAGTAAACCTTTACAATTCTCAATTTCCTCACCTATAAAATGACATTGGACTAAATAATCTTTAACGTTCCTTGCAGTGAAATCTAATGTTCTGAGATTTTATCTAAATCAAATTATTATTTCTATTAAAGCTTAGCTAGCTTTCATCTTATTTGTTGCAGTCCTAAGAAAAAAATTAGAAAAACAGCATAGGTATATTTTTGATGATTTAAAGCATTTTTTGGAAATTGTTTCAATTAAACTAAAGGTATTTTTGTTCAAATTTTTAATAACTGCTTTTTCTATTCTATCTAATTAATTAAGAGCCTAGGCTCTACCTCCTAATATTTCTCATCTAGCTACATTCAAGATTCACTGATTATTTGATTTCTGAGCCTCAACAGAGGCTCCATTATAGGCTCTGAGTTTATATTACTAAGTTTTTTGTTTGTTTTCCTTGGATTTATTCCTAAATATTTTTTCACATGCTTATAGTTTTGATACTAATAAGCTACTTAGCTCCTCACAGCTTAATTTACACTTGATCTTAGTTAAAAGGCCAAGAAGCAATACCAGCTTAACTTATATCTTTACTAATAAAAGGTCTGTGGCCATCACGACCAAATGAGCAGTGGCAGGCGGGGCGGGGTGCAAGCTACTAGCAGCAGAGAGCTATGAGTGGCAGAAGGTGGAAGGCAGAAGGCGGAGGGTGGAGGGTGGAGGGTGGGATGTGAGCTACAAGCAGCAATGGGCGAGGCGGCCAGCTGAGGCAAGCAGAACCAAGCTACTCATTCACGATTTCATGCAGGCTGGGCCTCTAGTTTTATCTATAAAAGGAAATATTCTGGAAAGTGACTATAGAAATACCACATTTATTTTTGAGAGGTGTTTGCTTAGTGCTTAGAACTGATTCTTTATCTTTTTAGTTTATTAGTTAAACTAATTTGTTATTGCATAGTAGTTCATTTATAAAAATTAGAGAAGAAAACACATCCAAAAATATGTTTGAAATTCATTTTTGCTAAATGAATTTTGCTAAATTTAAAACTTTTATATCAGACTCTTAATGAGCCATCAACTAATAATAGACTAATGGGCTCAAAAAAAATGTTCAATTAACTAAAATGCAGATTTTAAATAGTTCACTGCTATGTCTTAAAACTTTGAATTAATAAACTCAAAATAAAAGAACATGTATCTCCTTATTTTGTATAATTGTTATAGTATTTGTACTGGAAAATATTTATTTTAGGGGAATGGTATTATGAAAACACAACAGTGGAGGGTTCTTAATCATATAGTCTGTCATTTTACCTTCAATGATGCCAAAAGATTCTAAATAGATAAATCTTATTGTGAAAATCATCATCTGTGGATTAACTTTTTCTCAATTTTTTTCTGGTTTCCTGATTGAGAATTTAGTCAATAAGTATTATTCCCTTATGTTTAATTGAACTTCCATAAAGCAGATATTTATGGACAAAGAACTAGCTCCCAGTCTACCTTTTTTTTAATTATTATTTTAATCTTTATTATTCAGTTTATTTCAGATGTTCCTCCTTCCCCCCCCCCCCCCCCCCCCGAGCTCCCCTCTACCTGGTTCCCATCCCACTCGAGGCCTTCCCCACCCTACTGACCTCATCGATAGGTATAAGCTCTTTGTCCAATCTCTTCCTGCACCCGCCACAACTTCTTCCCCCGAGAATTATCAGTTTGCTCTCTTTCCATGCTCCTGATTCTGTTATATTCACCAATCTGTTCTGTTCATCAGGTTTTTTATTCATTTGATTTTTTGGTTCACTTGTTGATATATAGGTATTTGTTGTCACTTTGTTGTTCATAATTTTTTATCTTTACCTTTTTCTTCTTCTTCCTCTTCTTAGAGAATACCCTTCAGCATTTCATATAATACTGGTTTGATGGTGATGAACTTCTTTAGTTTTTTATTTCTGTGAAGCTCTATCTGACCTTCAGTTCTAAATGATAACTTTGCTAGGTAGAGTAATCGTGGTTGTAGGTTCTTGCTGTTCATCATTTTGAATATTTCTTACCACTCTCATCTGGCCTGCATAGTTTCTGTTGAGAAATCAGCTGACAGTGTATGAGAACTCCCTTGTAGGTAACTGTTTTTCGCTTGCTGCTTTTAAGATTCTCAATTAGTCTTTTGCTCTTGGCATTTTAATTATGATGTGTCTTGTTGTGGTCCTCTTTGGATTCCACTTGTTTGGGGTTCTCTGTGCTTCCTGGACTTGTAAGTCTATTTCTTTCACCAGGTGGGGGAAGTTTTCTGTCATTATTTCTTCAAATAGGTTTTCAATATCTCGCTCGCTCTCTTTTTCTGGCATCCCCATAATTCAGCTGTTGTTACGCTTTAAGTTGTCCCAGAGGCTCCTTAAACTATCTTCATATTTTTTGGATTCTTTTTTCTTTTCCAGTTGGGTGTTTTTTGCTTCTTTATATTTCAAATCTTTGACTTAATGCTTGGGATCCTCTAGTCTGCTCTTGGATCTCTGTATATTCTTTATTTCAGTCAGTGTATGCTTAATTTCTGGTTGGTCCTTTTTCATATTTTTGAGGGTCTCACTAAATTTCTCAGGTTTCTAGAAGATTCTTGAAAAACCTTATAACCGTGGTTTTGAACTCTATCCAGTATTTTGCTTTCCTGCATTTCTTTCATTTGTGACTTATTTGTCTCCACATTTAGACTGCTTCCCTGTGTTTGTTTCTATGTACTGGGTAGCTGCTAAGTCTCCTTAAGTTGTTAGAGTGGCCTTTTGTGGTAAGTGTCCTATAGGGCCCAGTGGCTCAGCCTCCTCAGTCACCCGAAGTGGATACTCTTGGTGCACCCCTTTGTGGGCTGTTTGCACAGTCTTATTGTAGTTAACCCTTGATTGCTGTTGGTATCACTGGGAGGAATTGACCTCCAGGCCATTTGGTTGATGACCAGCTATGTCTACACTGGAAGATCTGTTGCACAAAAAACACCCTTATGAGGCAGGACTTGCTTTAGTGGGGCTTTGGTGCTCAGAGTCTGTCCCTTGAGTGTGTTTCTTATGAATGTGAAGAGTTGTAATCCAGTATGGTCTCACACTGGCTTTTGGTTCTCCAAAGAGGTACAAGGTCAGCCACTGTCTGGGACCGCCCAGCAGGAGCTACAGAGACATCTGCAGATTCCTCTTCTTTGTATGAGGTTTGGAAGTGCCCAGACAAAGCCCACCTATGAAACAAGGCCAGCTGCTGATGCCAGGCCTTGGGCCTTCTTTTGGAAGCTATTGGGCTCTCTGACCCAGCTGCAGTTTGACAGGTTTTTATGCAAAAGCCTATGTGCACAGGTTGGGTGGGGTTGTAAATTGGGTGGGGCGGGGTCTCTGGGAATCACCTGGGAAGAGCAAACAACAATGGCTACACCAGAGAGGTCCCCAGGTCTCAGTGTCCTGCGTCCCCGTGCAGAAACAAGGATCACTGTGAGCACCTCTGAGAGAAAGCTGCCCTCGCATTCCTGTCCCGATGCCAGACAGACCAGTTTCTCCCCGTATGTGTCTTGCCCGGAACTGGAGTTCAGAGCAAATGGGAGCTTGTATCTTCCTCCCAGTTTAAAGAGCAGCACATCCAGGTGCCAGCACTTTCTGTGCCTCCGGACCTCTTACCTGTCTCAATGCTCTTTCTTCACCTCTCCAGTTGTGGAACTTCCACTTAGCCAGCTTTCCCGTGGTTCTGGATGGTAGTAGTTCTGCCTTTTGGTTGTAATTTTGATGTGGTTTTGAAAGGCAGCAAGTATAGGTGTTTACCTATGCTGCCATCTTGGTTCTCAGAGTCTACCTTCTTCATGTACATTTTTATTCTCTTCAGAAAGTGAAAAAACATAGCCTTAAAAAATAAACTTTTTTTTTTTAAATATATTTTATTGATTTTTTACAGAGAGGAAAGGAGAGAGCTAGAAACGTCGATGAGAGAGAAACATCGATCAGTTGCCTCTTGCACACCCCCTACCAGGGATGTGTCTGCAACCAAGGTACATGCTCTTGACCGGAATCGAACCTGGGACCTTTCAGTCCGCAGACGACACTCTACCACTGAGCCAAACCGGTTTCGGCAAAATAAACGTGTTTTAATAATCATTATTGTTTTGGTTTATTTCACCAAAGAAACATAAAGTAAAAAATTTTATATATAGACACCCTAGAGCACTAGTTCATTAGCAAATATATAAATATTTTAATTTTAACAATTATTAAATGTGAAATCCAATGTGAGACTTAGATTTTGAAGAAAAGAAAAAGTACATAGTTCCTTGTTTTTATTTGCTTATAACCTGAAATAACTAATACCAAGTTTATCTTCTATCCTAATATATATCACTAGAAATTCAGTGCACGAAATCATGCACCAGTGGGTTCCCTCAGCCTGGCCTACAGGATCAGGCTGAAACCTGCTCTCTGACATTCCCCTGAGTGGTCCAGGATTGCAAGAGGGCACAAGCTAGGCCGAGGGACCCCACTAGTGCATGATCGGGCCAGGGAGGTACCACCGGAGGGCTCCGGGGCATGTGCAGCCAATCTTGCTCAGTCCCAATTGACCCAACCCCAGCAGCAAGCCAACCTACCCGGTCAGAACATCTGCCTCCTGGTGGTCAGCGCATGTCATAGTAACTGGTTGACCAGGCGACTGTCTGCCCCCGGTGGTCAGTGCATGTCATAGCAAGTGGTTGAGCGGAATATCATTAGCATATTATGTTTTGATTGGTTGAATGAACGACTGGATACTTACCATATTAGGTTTTTACTATATAGGATTTTAAATAATTTCAGGTATTTTTAATTAGGCACAAAAAACATGGTCTGGCCCAAACCGGTTTGGCTCAGTGGATAGAGCTTCGGCCTGCAGACTCCAGGGTCCCGGGTTTGATTCCAATCAAGGGCATGTACCTGAGTTGCGGGCACATCCCCAGTAGGGGGTGTGCAAGAGGCAGCTGATCGATGTTACTTTCTCATCAATGTTTCTGGCTTTCTATCCCTCTCCCTTCCTCTCTGTAAAAAATCAATAAAATATATATTTTTTTAAAAACATGGTCTGACAATCCCTTATTGTAATTTCTGATTGACCAGTGCTTTATAAAACAGTGTGTATATTCTCAATAACAGGTCTCTACAAGAGACTTGTTCATGGTAACTCTGCATTCTTTGTGGCTTTTATGTACGGTTAAAGGAGGTTCATCCTATTTTTACTCATCCCTAACACAACTTTACCACCTTGTATTTGAAATATGTTACCAGATTCAATAAACTTTTTATTTATAAATTGAAGATTTCCTTCAGGTAATTCTTGATTTAGAATATTTAAAATAATAGTACTAAATAGGGCTCCTTCTAATTTATTTTCATTGTTATTAATAACATTCTTTAATTGTTATTAACCATACACTGTTATTCCCCATATACTGACCTTTAAAAACCACTAAAATTATTGAATTGCTTTATCAATTTCAATATTAGTTCTAGAAGAAATTTTAGTCCTCAAATCAAATTTTAAATCATGTAAGAGGGGAGTCTCAGACATCAGAAGAGCTAAGGATTGAATGTATTAGGCTAAACTTAATTGTCTCTTTCAACCAACAAAACTAAACAAAATTTGTTGCTGTTAAAAAGTGACTTGAAAAATCATTAATCCAATAGCCCTCATTTTACAGATGGGGAAATTGAGCCCTGAGAGATGAATGCACTGTAGTTTACACTAAAGTATAGGTTTAGTCCCCTTCCTGTTATACCACACCATTTTTTATTCCTTAAAATTCTTTATCCTGCACAGTACGTTATAATACACACATCTTAATGAAATTTGCAGGTTCATTTACTTTAATCTTAGTTTTCAGCTGAAAATTTAACCTTGATTTGTGTGGGCAAATTGCTATTTTGGAAAAGTTTCCAACAAGGCCTACTTTATTAGACCTTGGATTAACCCAAACTAACTTGCCTTTTTTTTTCCTTGCTTACACCTACAGTGATCTTTTTTAAAGGGGACTGATTTTATTAAGAGTATAATTTAAGCTGATTTTGTTGGACTATGGAAAGGAAATGGTGATGTGAAGGATCACTGTGTCTGATAGTTATTTCCTTCCTTCCCTGGCATTTTTTCAAGGGGTAAGGTCAATCTTCTACCTTTATAACTCAACTAGAGTCGTTCACATTGTTTTATCTTTCTCATACTCCTAGATAATACCAGTCTAAGTTAAATTAAAATGTGAGAGTTAATTGAACTAAATCAACAGATGAACATTGAGTACCAGCTATGTACAAAAAAAAAAAAAAAATGGGGGGCACACAAGTTAGAGTAAGTTAAGGCCCTTTTCGGGGAGGAGCACTTCTTAACTAACCACTAACATAAGAAAGAATACTAAATTGGCAGCATAAAAATAGGTAATCCCATCTAAGGAATCTGAAATAGAAAACATAAATAAGCTTTAATAGGGAATAGAGGAAGCTGAGGAAATGACACAGTATTTTTAGAATGACAAATAGCATCAAAGGGGAGCACTACGGTGGGAAATATAATAGATCAACAAGGCAAGATTATAGGAATCCCAATTTCTTTATATGAATTGGTGTTTTCTCACTGTGGACAATAGTTATTAAAGAATGACACAACCTTGCCAAAACCGGTTTGGCTCAGTGGATAGAGCATCCGCCTGAGGACTGAAAGGTCCCAGGTTCGATTCCGGTCAGGGGCATGTACCTTGATTGCGGACACATCCCCAGTAGAGGGTGTGCAGGAGGCAACTGATCGATGATTCTCTCTCATCGATGTTTCTAACTCTCTATTCCTCTCTCTTCCTCTCTGTAAAAAAAAATCAATAAAATATATTTCTAAAAAAAAGAAAGAATGACACAACCTAAATAACACTTTTGCTTTAAAATGCTAACCAGTGGTATGAAAAGTAAGAGAAGCAAAAAGAGTGGTTAGAGATTAGAGGTGATTGGTTATACAGTTTAAATTAGTTTTCTAATGTTAGTTAACAAACTACCACAACATAAAATAGCTATTATTCGCATGATTCTGTGGTTGACTAGATGGTTCTCTGCTGCTCTCTCTTGGACTTTTGTGTCTGTATTAAGGGTTCAGCTAGGACTAGGCAGTTTAAAATGGCCTCACTTCCATGTCTAGGGCCTCTCTCAATAACTTCGGCTCCTTCACAACATTGTAGTCTCAAGGATTTAGGAGAGTGAGAGCTGTTAAACCTCTTAAAACAGTACCTTCAAATTTATACAGTATGGCTTATACCACATCCTGTTGTTTAAAAGGACAGCCCAGAATCCAAGGATGGAAATAGATCCCATCTCTTGAGAGGAGCTGCAAAGATTTGGGGCCGCATTAATCAGTCATAAAGTAGGAATCTAATGCTAGTTTTTTTCTTTTTTTCTTTTTAGGTGACCAAGGGGAAGTCCCAAGGTTAAATGATCTTTAGTTTTTACTTATTTTACTTATTGATCACTTATCTGGGATCAATAAGAGCTAGTTTTGTAAATTCATATTCATTAAATAGCTTTTTCCCCCCCATTAAATAGCTTTTTTATTGAGCTCCGACATTGTTGTCATCTTAGGTCTTTCTAAATCAGATTTGAGTCTGCTTCTAATAATAGACTCTCTGGTTTATAAAATAAAAATGGAAAATTCTGATACTGCTATGGAATAGAAGCCATAATAATTGATATGGTTGCCATGATTAAGTATCAAACTTAATTAGGAGTTCCTGGCAGCCAAGGAAAAAAACGAAACCAAGGTACAATTCTTATAAGAAATTGGGAACCACTCAATTCTTCCTTGTCCTTATTTGGAAATTTATATAAGTACCGTATTTTCCGGCGTATAAGACGACTTTTGAACCGAAAAAAAGTCAACTGAAAATGGGAAGGGGGTTGTCTTATATGCCGAGTATATCCCGAAAAAAGTCTCGATCCCTCACCAATCACTGCAAGGCTGCTCAGACCGCCTCTCTAACTCAGCCAATCCAAGCAGGCTTTTTATGCATGCAAATTATACATGTTCTGTACCTGAAGCTACATTGTGTTCTAGTAAAAAGCCTGCTCAGATTGGCCAGAGTCAGAGAGGCGGTCTATTAAAAAAAGAACTGGTGTTGCCTCGGAAGTGGGGAGTAGTCTTATAGGCCTAAACCTATGTTTTAACTGTAAAATTAGGGGGTCATCTTATACTCCGGAAAATACGGTACTAAGTTATAAAATAGACAGTGGCCTCAGTTTTATAACATATGCAGAAATGTTTCATGTGGCCTTCTATAATGACTTTTGATAAAAGCCAAGGGAATAAAGCATAACTTCAGTGAATACAATTCTCTAGTGTTAAGCAAAAGTATTCAAATATATAACCTACCAATAGTCATATTAGATCCAAGGAAAAATTAAATCAAGTCGACCTTGAGGAGTAAATGAATAACCTTAGGCTCATACTATTCAAGGTACAGTCCATGGACCAGTGCTGGTCCATGAATTATTTGATGCAGGTTCACATTAAATACAGAAATTAAGGATAAGCATTTAGAAACTTTTATAATTGCTCTACCATTCAAGTGTGTGTGTATTTCATAAAATAATTACTCCATGACAGATTGAAAATCTTTTTAAAAGTTGGTCTTTCATCACAGTCTATTATTTTTTTCTTTGGAGCTTTGGAGAGAAATGTGACATCCTCAACTGTTAGGGGCCTGGTGTGCTTTCTCTTTGTGTTGCTGATTTGAGAGCCAAGCTATGCACTGTATCTGGAATGCTCATGTTAGCATTCTGTTACACAGTTGAAATGTCTTAAATGGCATTTCCAGTAGTATGGAAGTCTAGAACATATCTCTGGAGAAAGCTAGGGTTTTCCTCAGAAAGAACCCAATATTTTATGTATTAATATTTGTGGTTAATTTTATTACTGCAGACTATTCTTGTTCAGTCCTGGTATCCAATCACTGTGGCCACAAATTCTAGAGAGCAGAAGAAAATATTGGCGAAATATTTGTTAGAAACATCTGGTAACTTAGTTGGTCTGGAATACAAGTTGCATGATTTTGGCTACAGAGGAGTATCTTCTCAAGAGGTAAGAAACTGAAATGAACCTCATGGAATAAAATGTAGATTGTCAATAGATTACCATTATAAACATTCTGGGAAGTTATGGGATCAATGTTGGTTCTACATAGGCAACATTTTGAAGTTCTACAGATGTACCCAATAGATTAAGTACCTACTGTATGTTAGACTCTGTTCAAAGTACATGGAATATAGCCTTCAAATAATGTTTCCATCCTTTATATATTAGATTGATGGGTGGGTGGACCGACAGACAGACATAATAAATATAGCAGATGCCAGATAATGCTACAGAGAAGCATTAGGTGGAGTAAGGAAAAAGAGAGTGATGGGAAATGGGGGTAGGCCCAATTAAATACTCTTTGAGAAGCAGTTGATTCCGTAAGTGCTTAAAAAAAACTGGATGTTTGTCATATAACTATTATCTCTGATAATAAATAAGAGTAATGGAAGACAATAATTCTTTGGGAGCTATGTCAAGTATGGGTCTTTTTCTTTTTTGGATTTTGGTTTACGGTTTGTTTTCTAGACTGCTGGCATAGGAGCATCTGCTCATTTGGTTAACTTCAAAGGAACAGATACAGTAGCAGGAATTGCTTTAATTAAAAAATACTATGGGACGAAAGATCCTGTTCCAGGCTATTCTATACCAGCGGCAGAACACAGGTAAAACTGTTTTCATTCTTTTATTATCTAAACTTTTATTTTCTATAATTACTAAGTTTTCTCTCTTGTATTTGTAATTTAGTGATGTTTTGCTTAATTACAGAGCCATGTACTCTAGTAAATCTTCATGAACTAAAGCAATACAAATTCATTGATACTTTGTGTAAAGACTAGTATTAGGGACCTAGAGAACTTGTAACCATCCTAATAGAAACAATATAAGAGCTTTTTTAACTGCTATATTGCCATCTAGGTGAGTTTTTTATAAAGGTCTTTTTCAGCTTCTCTATTGCATATGCAGATGGATTTTATGTATTGAATTACATCTGCTCACTAAAACCTGGCCACTCTTTTTCCTCTCCCTACTCTTCTACATGACCTCCAGCTATATTTGCCATGGAAATTGTCATCTGCAGCCGGTACCCTCAATTGTAGAAGGGCTAGTAAGCTCTTTTGATGAAAGGAAGAGAGTTCAGATTCTTCTTATGCTTCCTTATGTGTTCTTATTAAACCATCTCAAGTTAAATTAGAAGGCAGTTATAATCTAGGCAGCAGCTGCTCTAATCCTAGAGTTAACTTGTTTTTAAAACAGATCAAACCTTATTTCTGGTTCTTATAACAAAATGTATTTACTCTTTGAGGTGGTTTCTTAAGTCCTATTTATACTTATTAAGCACTTGTTTTATATGATGTAAAAGGTGAGGTTGTTATAAAGGCAATCTACTGAGTGCTATAAGGAATAGAAAGATAAAATACTGACTCTGTCTTTAGGGTAAAATAGTACACTAGCAACATTTAGCTCTGTTGATTAAGTATTTTTAAAGAGGTATAATTAAAGTGCTGTAGTAGTGCAAGGGAAGGAAAGAAGGGATTGCATTCCACTAGCAGGGTCAAGAAAGGTCTTATAGAGATAGGATATGAAATCTTGATTTTTTGAAGGAATGGTAACATTTAATGGCAATCATGGGGATCACTCATTCTCTAAATGAATATTTACTGCTTACCCATCATGTGTCAGGCATTGTCCTGAAAGAGCAAGAGTGAAAGAGGAGACAATGTGTTTAGGGAATCAGGTAAAATATAGAAACTGTAGGGAACATAGGGTAAACTGGGAAGACGGGTTAGTGAAGGCCCTCAGATTTATGCTAGCTTATTCTATTTTCTAGTGGAAGTGGACATTGATGGTTTTTAGCAAAGAAGTATTGTCAGAGAAATATTATAGAAACATTTTGATAGCAGGTTATCTTCTGATTTGGAAAAGAAACGAAAAGGTAGGAGGCTATGGTAAAGCTATTGCAGCAGTTTTGAGAGATGACAAGGTTCAAAATAAAGTGTCTAAATAAATGGAAAGATGCAGATAAACATGAGTAATGGCTTGGGAAATGAAATTGCCAGAACTTGATGATTAGAATTGGGATCACGTAGAGAGTAGATTCAACTGACATTTATGAGAATAGCTGTATTAGTAGGGCCTTATTGAATATCACATTTAAGACTAGTGAAACTGGGAAAATTTATCAACAGATAATGGTTTTAGGGTTACAATATTTTAATTTCAGACTTAGATGTATGTACAGCCTTTAAAACTTAATGTAGTATCCATGTATTAGACTCTTGACTAGTGGTTTTGTATAGTACCGTGAGAATGGTATTATAAATATGAGAATAAAGATAGTATCTTCTTTAGGACTTTCATGATAAAAAGGTAAAAATCCATTTACTTTAAAGTCACATAATACTACTACATTTGTATGTGTTTGATTCCTTAATGTAGAAGAGTATTTCAGATGTCCTAAATAGAAAAGTCAAAGTCTTAAACAACAGTATAGTATAGTGAATAGAACTTTATAGCTGACACCTTGGGTGGCCTTGGGCAAGGCACTTACCTCTCTGTTTTTCAGTTCATCCAACCAAATAAAAGGAGGAGCTAGAATTTTACATCTTAACATCAGAAGGTCATTGAAAATAAATGAGCTAACATCTAAAATAATTTTTAAATAAGAGAACTCTAAATTTTATAGCACCACCATTATTCTTATAAATATTTTCTTAAGGAATATATGTACCTGGATTTAGAATTATTCAGTTATATAACTTTTTCCTCAAACTTCGGAAAGTTATCTAATTTGATACTGGAAATTGCAATGTTGGCATGTAGAATTCATTGAATAAATATTTATGATCTCCATATACTAAAATTATAAGAAGAAGAATGGGTGGAACAATTGGATTATATAGAGAATCCTCTAGGAAAAGTCCGTGGTATGATGAGATGAACATATTCATCTTCTACCTAACAAAGTACATCTGAGTACAGAAGCAAAACTTGGACTAGGGTACTTTGAAAATCCTCATCGTGAGGGTTTTTGTTTTTTTTTTTAAAGCTTGGGATGTGTGTGTTTTTTCACACATGGAGATGTATAAAGGGAGACAGTGCCCAGGTCACAGTCTTTGGTCATATTGAAGAAAGGAGATAGCATAGCATCTGGGGGATATAGAAAAAGAGCCATAGAAATAGGAAAATCAAAACGTGGGAGGTGTCATTAAAATCGTAGGAAAGAAAGCTTCAGGAAAGTTCAGATGCCACAGGGAAGCCAAATAAAGGCTTAAAATAAACAATTATGTTGGCTAGATATGATAAACACAAATAGAGTTAGCTGACTGTATTGATTCAATGGTAGTAAAATATAACTGCATAAGCAATAACTTCTAACAAGGATTTTTTATTCAGTTACTAAGCTCTCCAGTATTGGTATTCTTTGCTCTTAATTGTCTCTTATTAAGGTGACAGTAGCAATTCTTGATACAAAGAAGGGGCTTTTTTTCATCATGTCCTAATTTTCCATAGCCTGCAGTTGCTTGAGTGAGTTAAGAGAACAGCATAGCTACTGGTAGTCTCTACAGTTTAGAAGAATATTCACTATATAAATAGCTATCTCCATTTCAGACAAGAGTAGTCTCTGTGTAGTTCAGTCTTTATAACCCTGAATTGTACGGACTGTGCTATCCCCAGCATACCATTGACAACACAGGAAAAGTTGGCTACTCTAATTTTTTAGAAAAAAAGTAAAAATAAAATGACAATTTTAAACCTAAATTCGTATGACTCTTCAAAAAGTTTTGAGATAAACGTTTACCTACATGGGGTTGTATAGTAAATGAATGAGTTGTCTTATTTTTCATTATTTTACTTATAAAAATGGAGTAGAGGCAAAGACTAGAAAATTAGGGAAGAAAAATTGCTTGTCATGAGAAAATGGCAATTTTCAAATTCATTATTCTGTTTTAAGAATTTTAAAAATTATATACAGGAGTGGACAAAAGTATGTTTACAGTTGTAAGTACTCAAAATAGTTTATCCTTGTATTATTTATTAATTATTGTATTATGTATTATTGTTATTAACCTACTTTTGCCCACCCCTATATTAGTAAACCAACAAGTTCTTAAATTATATAATATTAATCTATTTAATAAGAAGAACCATTATTGAGGACATAGTGAAAGAAACTCACACTTTAATTTTCCACCTACTTTACATTTTGCTCAAACTAAATATTAAAATTCTTATTCCCTGGATATATGTTAATTAGTGGATAACCTATAAATGAAATAAATGATAATTACTAGCTATTTGAAGATATAACAGGTAAAGAGTTAGTTGACTATATGTATCTATAGTATAGTTTAAGTAATTGCCTTTAAGTGTAAGAATTTGAAAGGTGAAAAAGATAAAATGTGTGCCTACTATTATTGGTACATAATAGTAGGCATACTATTGGTTTTGAAAATTCACAGGAGGGAGTCAAGTGCTTACATTGCCTAACAAATGGTGGGATCATGTGTCCATTCTTTCTAGCATCTTGGCATAACAAATAAAGTGCATTCAGTAAGTGCTTTATAGTTCATTAAGTTTAAATACCCCCCAAAAAATTCAATATGACTTGAAAGCTAAAATAATTATTAGAGAGGAGTGATATTACTTTTAGTCTTAAAAAAAAATTATACGAGGGGTGGTTTGGCTGAGGTATTCAATTTACCCTCTGATGTGCATTCTTAAACCTAATCACTCACTTTTTCTGCAGTGTTGATGATATAATATAGTAATCATGAGATATGATTCAGGAACAGGTAATGTGTCTGCCTGAGTAAATCTGTCTTTTCATTTTGTTTTCTAGTACCATAACAGCTTGGGGGAAAGACCATGAAAAAGATGCTTTTGAACATATAGTAACACAGTTTTCATCAGTGCCTGTATCTGTGGTCAGCGATAGTTATGACATTTATAATGCGTGTGAGAAAATATGGGGTGAAGATCTAAGACATTTAATAGTATCAAGAAGTTCAGAGGCACCACTAATAATCAGACCTGATTCTGGAAATCCTCTTGACACTGTATTAAAGGTAAATTTTAATACATAACTTATTAAAATGCTGTTGACCAGCTGCATCACCACTACTTTTAATTTCATTTACACACATACCATTCAGAGCGATCCTAGATCTTACTTTAGAGTTGCAGCCCAGAGAGAGTAATAGATTTGCCCAAGGTCACACAATAACAGAAAGGATACCCTTAGTTATGGGTTATTTATATATATTGTCAAATAGATAAGTATTGTTGATATTTTCTGTTTACTTTCAAAATTAATTGATAGCATTACCATTTTAATGACTCCTGTGATTTGGTTACCAAGTTTATGGTTTGTTGCTATACCTTTGAAGTTTTTAGTGCAAATGAAACATGTGCAAGTTGAGGTGGTAAAAAAAAATACTAGAAATACTTTTCAAGTAGTGCTTTTTTAAAAAGATACTTTGATCATCAACGTAGCAGTATTGTCTATGTTTAGTGTTCAGGACTTGGTTTGCCTTCTTTGAAAAGCACTAAATAAGAGTAGGTTCTTTGATCCTACTAGAAAAATTGTTAGATGCTTTACTTAGGCTGTGTCACTTAATCTTTATAGAATTCTGATAAATATTCTCTTTTTTATAGACAGATTTAGATAAGAGGTTAAAGTAACTTGCTCAAGGTCACACAACATGTAAAATAAGCCAACTATCTATTGTCGCCTTCTCACTTTACCAGTTTCCCATCTAATAGATGATAAAATACCCCTTAAGAAAGGGGGATATAGAATCAAGGAAGTCTTTTCCTACCCTATTAATAATAGGCCAATCTTAAAGTCATCTTAGCCTGAAATACTTACAGATTTGGTTTTAGCAAACTTAACAGGTTTCATGTTTTATCTGTTACCTAATTTTAAAAAAATGTATAGACCTAATTTTAAAAATAACCAAAGTCATCAATATGGAATCCATGCATTGTCAGAATCTTAAATCAATTTCTTTAGGAAAAGGGAATGATTGTTGGGGAGAAGAATAGTCTGATAGGTCTTTTGAATCTCTGGCCAAGCTTTCTGAGAAATTTTAAATCAGTGTTTAGGTATTTCAGCTGCTGTAAAACTTTTAGTAGTCAGTGAATGAGTGGTATGATTCAAATATTATGCAATTTGGCTTAAAAAGTGGCTTAAAAATCTTTAACTGACGGGAACTTCAGGGAAACTGGGTTATATGAGTTTCATTTCCAGCTTTGCCTGCATATTTCTTTGAACTTTGTAATTCAAATAGATTTATATTTGTTTTATCAAAATTAAATAAAACTATTGAGCACAAGCAGAATAAATGAAAATCAAAAGTATAATCATGATAAATGGTGTTTTATATACCTTTTATAATAAAACTATTATTATATTTACTGTTTTAAGCTTCTAATGTTGTGGTGGGTTCTTTTCCAGAACCTATATAATTTGAGAGATGTAAGGGAAAAATCTTATGGTTTGAGCCACTTTACTGTATAATATGACTTGATAGAAAATACATTTTATGTCTATAACAAAAGAAATTGAGACTAAATTTTAGAAGGTTTATTATGCACAGTGTAAAAACTTTTTAAGTAAATTGACTATATTCTCAAGGTTGTCTAGCAAAGCAAAGCCACTTTTTAACTTCGGAAAGCTCTACACTTGTTTTTCACTTTTATTTTTTGTTGGGTTATGGTTACAGGTTTTGGATATTTTAGGTAAGAAATTTCCTGTTACTGAGAACTCAAAGGGCTACAAGTTGCTGCCACCTTATCTTCGAGTTATTCAAGGAGATGGAGTAGATATTAATACCTTACAAGAGGTATGTGTTTTATACTAAGTGTTCCAATAAGATAATCATAATTAAGTTCGTTTTTATTAGTTTGATAACACATAATTTCAGCACAATTGTGATTCTTAAATGTTTATAACGATATGCCGTATGTCTTTTCTGCTAATTACTTACATTTTATAAATAATAGTAACTTAACCATTTGTATGACATAAACGTCTATAGACACAAGTGGCGGACCTTTTTTCATTAAATTCAAAATGTCATGGCAGTTAACTTAAAAGTAACAATGAAACCTCATTTATATTCCTAGTTCTCATTGGCCACCCTGGATGACAAACCGAAATATCACTGCCCTGGCTGGTGTTTCTCAGTGGTTATAGTGTTGGGTCTCGATCACCAATGGGTCACAGGTTCTATTCCCTGTCATGGGCAGGTACCTGGGTTGCAAGTTCACTCTATGCCTCCACTTGGGGCACATGTGGGAGGCAACCAATTCATGTGTTTCTCTCACACCGATGTTTCTTTCTCTCTTCCCCCATCTCTCCCTTCCACTCTCTGAAAGCAATAGGAAAAAATATCCTCTAGTATGGATTAACAAAAAAGAAGAAAGAAAAATATCACTAAGAAACAAGAAAGTGCCAGTCAAAGAATGTTTCTTGTATTAAAACCAAAGTCTTGAAACTGCTCTTATAGGTCTCAGTTTTAATAGAATAGAGCTTCACATACTCTAACAATGTAGAAACTCAAATGATATTAATATGTGCTTTTTCAAAATTATAAAATGGTTGTTAGTGCTTCTAAATTAAGCCTCAATTGTCATCACTATTGTTAGATTTAGCCACACAGTGCATTATATTAAAACTTTTGCTATTTTTATTCTCAAGTAAGCTCCTAAAGAGCTATAATTTCATAAAATAGACTCCATAAAAGTTAAGGATATCACCAATTTCATAATAGGGACTGTCTGTCATTGTAGCCACTGACATTTTAATGTATGTCAATCTCCAGTTGCATCCACTTTTCTGACACAAGTTATCAAAGATTTTTCTGTTTGAAAGAGTTTGGTGTGTAGTTACAGTGAAATCAGCACTCACATTATAGTTTTCCAAAGGTTCACTTCAAAGTAAGAACTACTGAATATAACAAAACAGTATTTCTGTGGTAATGTGCATTTAGTGTTCCAAAAAGTGGTATCTGAATAGATTTCTTGGAATAACAGAAAGGTTTCTTCCACCAACTCTCCCAAACTGCTTTGTCTGCGAAAAGTGGAAACTCCCAAACTCCTCTAAGACATTGGTGTTGGGGCATTAGGAGCTTTCATATGAAAGAGAAAAGTTTGCAGTGAGGAGGATTATAGGAATCCCAGCTGTCATATGTAGTTGCTGTTGTCTCCTTAGCTCAGCTGAATTAAAGGTTTCTTATCTGGGTATCAGTTAAGAACGATTACCCAATTCCTACATTTTAGGCAGTTTAGCAGATACCTTCTTTATCCCCCTTTCAGATGAAGAAGCATGGACAGGGTTGTGTACCAGTTTCAGAAAACCCATTGTATAGTGCTCTTCCCACTGGTTATATCTGCCCTTCTTATTCCAGTGGTAAGCTCTTTAAGGTGGTTTGTTCAATCCAACTTATTTCAACTTCCTTTAAAAAACTGAAACTATTGGCTTTTCTTTGTCCTTTTTAACTATGAACAAGAAGTCAGATATTGAGACAAATATGCTTTTGCATTGGTGAAACTTTCAACAAAATGATCAGAGAATGAAGTTTGTGTAAAGTGA
Organism: Pipistrellus kuhlii; assembly: GCF_014108245.1. Classification (NCBI taxonomy): domain Eukaryota; kingdom Metazoa; phylum Chordata; class Mammalia; order Chiroptera; family Vespertilionidae; genus Pipistrellus; species Pipistrellus kuhlii. The sequence continues at coordinate 50,903,567 of NW_023425405.1, read as the reverse complement.
ATGTACTCATGTTGATTTACCTAAAGGGTGATAGCTGCTTTCTTCATGTTGAAGGTGGGTCAAATAAGTTTTTAGAAGGAGAAAGAATAATTCATCTAGTGGTTTTGCATTGTATATGTACTAAATTAATGACTAATTTTGACAAAATGAAAAAAATCTGTTTAATTTCAAACAATTGGCTTCTTATTGACTGTCACTCATCAGTCTTCCCCATGAAGTTTATAATGTAAGCATTTCCTAGTTTGTGTGTACCAAAATCAGTCTGCTTCTTTACAAAAAGAGGCAAAATTCTCTTGTGTTGGACAAAACAGATTGTCTTTTTCTGTTTGTATCTCAGTTAGCTATTCAGTCATCTTGATTATCATGGAGACCTTTCTATTGTATAGTTAATTAATGATGTTAAAATGATACCAAATTCTCAAAATTGGTAAGAAGATTTCTTTTCAAGTGAAGTTCCACATTTTTCTTTCACTGTAGCTATCCTACTGTTCTTTCCGTAGAACCCTTTCCTAGTCCTTTCTAGGAAATGTCCCTTGACCCTCATAACTTCTAAATAGAAGATTTATATAAATCTTAATGATAGGAGAACATTAATTTTTTTATCTAAATACCATGGGCATAAAATAGGAAATGAATAGTGTCTAACAGTTAAATTTTGTCAGTTTATATCTAGTCAGATTTCCTTCTTGTAAATATTTTTTAAATAGTATTTTTTTCCCTAATTCTGAAATTTCCTGTACTCTTAACAGAACGATTCACTTAAACTTTAACTCCAAATTATTTAAATTTTATAACTTCTGGTGCAGCTAAATGGGGAGAATATATTAAAGTAACTGAGCTAGAAATGTAGATAGATGACATTAAATGGTTACTGTTCTTTGTAATTTCCTCATTCTTACGCTTCTGAGGTGTACCTAAAATCATGTGACAGGTCTGAAACAATTTTCTCTATTTTTTCTTGTTAATCCTCGATATTTTTCCCATTGATTTTCTAAAAAGAGGGGGAGTTAGGTAGGGAGAGAAACAGAAACATCAATGTGAGACACATTAATTGGTTGCCCTCCCGTATGCCAGGGATTGAACCTGCAACCCAGGTACATACCCTTGACCTGGAATGGAACTCAAGACCCTTGGGTGCTCTGGTCAGTATTCTAACCACTGCTCACTGGCCAGGGTGATGTTGTAACTAAACCACCTTACCTTCCATCTGTTTCTTTTCTACTTTTTGCATTTCTCCCATATTGAAATCCACTCTTTTAGAACATATCTTAATTTTGTATTATTTTATAAGGATTTTATTATTTTATAAGGATTTTATTGTTTTAGTTATACTTGTTCAGTTATTTCAATGAAAAATCTGAATCCAGAACCTTTGGGTACTATTGGATTCTGATATAATAAAGTCATGAGACTAAGTTTATGTATAGCCTAAGGAATCACTTTAAAATAAATTGTGTATGTTTTCCTAGTGATGCCTGACATATAGCAAGTAGAATTAGATGGTTGGGATTTAAGAAAAAAATCTGCCTTTTTAAATGAGATTGTTAAAAGTTGAAGGTCCTTGGAGTTTATATATTTTTATTGTTCAGAGTTGATTTTATTGTTCAGAGTTGAAAATAAAAGATATCAGGTCAAACTCTTACTATTTGAGGAGAAGATGGTGAATTTATATTAATGATTTACATAAAACTATTAAATTTGCTTATGGTTTTCTAATCGTTTCTGAAAGTTCTATTTCAGTAAAATGGAACCAGATTTCCTTATACTTAGTTTCGACTCATCTCATGAAATTAAATTGAACTTGCAACCTTCTATCACAAATAAAACATGCTAAGTAAATAAGTCCTACTTAGAAAAAAGAAATATAAATTACAATAATAACGTGGCTTAATAGATTAATATAACTTTCAAATTATGTATCCCTTGAAAAAACTACTTTAGCTGCCAGAACTATATGTTCATTCAGGTCTCTAGTGGCTTGTAGATCATCATTCTGCCAAAAGTGATCCAATGATAAATGTGACTGCCTAGTGTATTCATAATTTTGCTTACAGCACTGGAGTTCTAGCCAGAATAAGATGACTCTGCCAATATCTGAATGATATGTAAGAGTATTTTATATTGTTTTGCCACTTATCTATTTATTTAAATGTACCATTAAATATGATACGCATTATGACATGTTGCTAACATATATTGAGATTTATTAGGAGTGATTAGTCATTCCTAGAGTGTAGAAATTCAGGACAAGTGTCTAGTCCCTACTGGTATCTGGGCAACAACTACAGGAGACAGATAAGTTTACTCAAGTAACCTTACATATGTAAAGCCATTTTTCTCTCTCGTTTCATTTCCCCAGCCCTAACCACAGTTACCCCTCATTTTGTACTTTTTGAGGTAGGTGGGGCTTTTTAAAAGAAAATGTGGGATAGAGTTTTGCATAAGCCTATTCTTAATCTCATCATTCACTATGTTATAAAACAACTCTAGGATGCTTTATTCATTAATATACTCATGGAAAATTGCCTCATTTCTTTTCCAGTTTACTTAGTTTTTATTTGTTTTTATTTTTTTAACATTCTAGGTTGTAGAAGGCATGAAGCAAAAAAAATGGAGTATTGAAAATATTGCCTTTGGTTCTGGTGGAGCTTTGCTACAAAAATTAACAAGAGATCTCTTGAATTGTTCCTTTAAGTGTAGTTATGTTGTAACCAATGGCCTTGGGGTATGTCCTTTAACTTTTACTCTTATGTTAGTACCTTCTTTATATATCTAGGTAGAATGCAGTTATTGAATGCAATAATCAAAGGATAATATGGTCCTGAAGTATTAATATACTAGATGCCCTTTGCAGGAAGATTCCTGCAATATGGCTTCCTGCTGTGATCTCCGCTGCCCCACCGGCTTCTCTCCCTTCTTCCTCCCCAGCCCCATTTGCTTGCTTCTCCGAGGCTTTGCTCCCTTCTGTAGCACTTGGCTTCTTTCTATGCTGTCTTCAGTCTTTGCTCTGGCCTGGATATGCAAATTAACCACCATCTTGGTTGGGTTAATTTGCATACTTGTCCTGGTGGGCGTGGCTTGTGGGTGTAGCGAAGGTACAGTCAATTTGCATGTTTCTCTTTTAAAGAGGATTATCAGATATTACTGACTCTGTCTGGAAAAACAAAGAAGAGAGACATTAGATAATAACAAGACCAGAAAAAAATAAGATGAGAGATTAAAAGACAATGCAGGTCAGTCATTTCCCACTGCTTATATATATAACTTTGAATAAAAAAGTTGACCATATTTGATCTGGAACATGAACATCAGCTAACCTAGCCATCATATATGAATGATAAACAGAGCAGGTAAACACTATCAAAACAGTGTTTTAGGAAGGTAGAGTACGACGCTGGAGTTGTGACACCAGAATCATGTTCTAGTAGCCTTAGAATAGAGAAACCCAGGCTGATAGCAACTGAACAGCAATCGCCCGAGGTTTCATAGCTCTTGAGAGTCTGTGGGTCAGAGGGTGAGGGAGAGGACTCTCCTAAGAATGCCTGGTTTGGTCCCATGCTTTATTTACTCCATCTTTCTTTGGACAGTCATGCGATTGACCCCTCTGCTTATGTTTTGCCTCCTACCTTTCTGATCCTGAAATAAACATTCTGCTCTTGAGGTTCTCTAGATCATTTTGCTTCTGACAGTAACAATATAATAGAGTAAAAAGTAACAAAATGCAAAGGTTATGAAATAGGAAAGCCATACTTAGTAAAATCCTAGTTCTGGAGCCACACATTATGTAATTTGAGTTGACGTAGATTTGTTTTTCAATAGTATGTCTGTACTATAATTAGATCAGTTTAAAGATAAGGTGTGATATAAAAGGAGATACCTTAAAGATCACATATTAGCATTAAATATTTCCTACAAAAGGAGTATTAGGTATTTTTCATTGGTAAGAAAAAATAGGAAAAACAAAATCCAAATCTTGGCTAACAAAGAACTCACTCTGTCCTCCAAAACAGGCTAGAATTAGTTTATAAAAGCCAGTTGTGGGATATCTAAAAATTGCCTTAAAATTTATTTGTAAATTATGTAGGGTTATTTGTAAATTATGTAGGGTTATTTTTTAATAGGAGTTGAATGACCATTACTGATGATTAATCTTTTTTCTTTCTGAATTTGGATTTAAGGTTAATGTCTTCAAGGACCCAGTTGCTGATCCCAACAAAAGGTCCAAAAAAGGTCGATTATCTTTACATAAAACACCAGCAGGAAATTTTGTTACACTTGAGGAAGGAAAAGGAGACCTCGAAGAATATGGTCATGTATGTATCTACACTGATTGGATTTGTTTTGTCCTTTTTTTTTCTTTTTTCCTTTTAATAGTAGCTTGGCTTTCCAAATTAAAAAGGAGGCTCTAGTTGTATTTAAGTTATAAAATTATCAGGACAATTTTTTTCTTGGAGGACAAAGCAGTTTTATTTTAAAATATACAATAGTTGACTGAACCTACCAAAATAAGGTGAAAAACAAGAAGTGGCTAGATCATAAATACGAGACTTGTATATATCGGGTGAAATATTTTATAACATTTAAAAAGTAAAAGTGTTTCCAAATAGTGACCAGCAGGGTTGTTACTGCTAAGCTTCAACAAGCTGTGTTTTTTATCTTACTCTGCTGCCAATTAGCAGTCAATTTTTTCTGAAGAGGAATAGTTAAGAATACTTAAAGGATATTATTATTACACTTCTCATAGCTATTTATATTATATAATAGTAAACTTTGGTAATTTTAACCCCCAAAAAGGGGGGGGGGGGGGTATTTTATCCAGATTCTAAAATGCTAAAGATAATCCCATTTTTAAAAATAATAGAATCCAGTTTAGATGGTTTTCTTTAGTTTTCTTTGATTTTCAGGGCAACTCATGTTATCTTAGTAGTATGAAATGTGAAAGCTACAGACTTGATTCAGATTACATAACAAATAAATGGTGAAACCTAGCCTTAACCAAGTTTTCTGATTCAGGTCAATCAAATTGGAAAAATATGTAGTATCCTTATGCTAAAGGAGTCCATATGATCTAATGGTCTTTAACATACAAAAGTACATTTATATTTGTGAACTTAAAAGTTATAAAATTTCTAATTCTTAACCCACTGGATTAAAAACATACTTATTTTTTAGGGAAACTATATTTTCAGAGAAAAGTTTATATTAAATATATAAACACACTAATTTAGTACTTGAGATTCATTATACTATAGCTAATACTCTGCTTGTTACTTTTATGATTTTGAGCCAGAATGAAAAAACATTACCTTTAATTAAAATATGTTTCTAAACAAACTTTTAGAATTAGATTCCTTTAGATAGCCTGTTAATACTTTCCTTTGAGTAGTATTTCCTTATAGCTACCAGGACTTTGCTGAATTACTGTAGATAGTCATAACTTATTTTTTAAAAGACATTGATTTTTAAGAGTATGTGAATGATATTCTAGAATTTTTAAGGTAGTAATTAACTTAAGCATTTTGATTTAAGAATAAGAGCCATCATTTCTTGATAGATTATGTAGAGCAGTGTGATATGAAACAACATAATGATGAAAATATTAGATAATGTTACATATCACAATCTTAAGAATCTTAAGCATGGTAGATTACTTACATATTTTTAAAAGAGAAATTAGAGATAGATAATTCCTTAATAAGACAGGAGTGGCTTTACCGGACTCAAAAAGGAATTTAGTACTGATTTCTTAGTATATCTTTGCTAGTATATCTTTGCTACCCTTGCCAGGATTAAATACATTACTTGTTTGTATCAGTGAATTATGGATATACACAAAGTAAAAATCAGTCACTGTGCATTAGCTAAGAAATAATAATTTTTTATTAAACTCCAGGCTTTTGCATTTACTAACGTAGGGTTGAGCCTGCTGGGTAGGAACAAGGGAAGGTTTCCTTTGCTGTACTGGCAGTGGTGCTTACACAGCCATAGTTCTAGGCAATGCATCTTCCACCTGAAAACACACACAAATGGTTCAACTAAGTATTTTGGTTTCAACTAAGTATTTTGGTTTATCCTTTAAGGACAACTTTTTTAAGAATGTAATCCTTAGATCATTCTTTTTCATAAAAGCTGTATTTCTACATAGCCATTTTAGATAGTACCTTGCTGTCTGACTGTTCTCCACCAGCATTCTTTGTGTATAAAATTATTTCATAATTTGAACACCATCAATATCTCTGTGTATTTGACTAGTCAGTCTAATTCATGAGCCAGGCTTAAGTATTCTGCTTGAGAGTATAATCATTAAACTTCAGTATTGTTAAATTTGTGCAGGATCTTCTCCATACTGTCTTCAAGAATGGGAAGGTGACAAAAAGTTATTCATTTGATGAAGTAAGAAAAAATGCACAGCTGAATATTGAACTGGAAGTAGCACCTCATTAGGCTTTGTTTTATGACGGGGTGTGTGTCTTTGCCTGTGTGTGTGCGTGTACATGCAGGCACCCATACACCAGTGTGGGTGAGTGTGTGATACATAATGTTCATTGTACAGATGTGCGGGTTTCTTTGTTTTATGATACATTACAGCCAAATTATTTGTTGGTTTATGGACATACTGCCCTTTCTTTTTTCCCCCAGTGTTTAGGTGATCTCAATTAGGCAATGCATTGACCACATAAAAGATTAATGCTAAAGTAAGCTTTTTAGGGCCCTTTGCCAATAGATAGTAATTTAATCTGGTATTGATCTTTTCTCAACAGAACTGAGAAACTTTTATATATAACAAAAGATCATATAAAACCGATTTGCATAAAGTTGTCATGATTGCTTTATGTTTATATTTAACTTGTATTTTTGTACAAACAATATTGTGTACGATATATTTAAAGTTTCAGTGATTAACAGTCTTTCCAACTTTTCATGATTTTTATGAGCACAGACTTTCAAGAAAATACTTGAAGATAAATTACATTGCCTTTTGTCCATTAATCAGCAAATAAAACATGGCCTTAACAAAGTTGTTTGTGTTATTGTAGAATTTTAAAATTATGTCGGGACACATCCTATAGAATTACTAACCTCACTGCCCCTTGTAGAATATATATTAATCATTCTACATTAAAGAAAATAATGGTTCTTACTGGAATGTCTAGGCACTGTACAGTGATTATATATGTTGGTCATTGTATTGTACCAGTGAAATGCCAAATTGGAAAGGCCTGTACTACAGTTTTATATGTCAAGTATTGCCTGTGGCTGTAATATGCACCTCAAGATTTTAAGGAGATAATGTTTTTAGAAAGAATTTCTGCTTCCAATATAGAATGTATACATAAATGTAAAATATTGACAAAAGTGGAAGTAGTGTATTTTAAAATAATTACACTTCTGAATTTATTTTTCCTATTCTATAGTTGATATGACTTAATACTGGAATGGGTAGTGAGTGTACTTATTTTAAATTTTTTGATTCTGTTATATTTTCATTAAGTTTTTTAAAAATTAAATTGAATATTAAATTGTATGGACATCATTTATTTTAAACTGAATTCCTAAATAAATAATATTCCATTTCCTAAATAAATAATATTCCATTAAGTTTTTAAATGAAGATGAATTATCCCCAGTCAAAAGCATGATGACATGAGTTTAAATAGAAGAATCTTGGAAGAAAATGGGCTAAATTCAAAGTATTCAGCATCAAAATGTTCTAGAGTGATTATCTGCTAGATTCTGAGTCAGTCATCACATCTAACTGGAGACCATTTGCTTTGTAGATGATTCGTATATATTTAGGTCTGCACTTGTAAGGCAGTGAAAGGTTGACAACTAAAGCCCAAGGCCAAATTTGGACTGGTTTTTTTGTTGTTGTTAAATAGCATCTTGTAGGGCTGCCCTCTCAGACAGCAGCATTGAAAGTGAGTAGTTGCAGTAGTGAACACATGGCCCAGAAACCTGAAATGTTTATCTGGCCCTGGCGGATTGTGCCTTGAATTTTAAGAGAAATGTTGATTTTCAGGGAAGGTAGGAGGTTAAGTAGATACAGAGTTTGTCTCTCATCCTTTCTTTTCTCTTTTAAGAATCTGATTAAATGTGAAATTTTAAAAAATTGAAAAGCCATAAATCATCTGTCCTGAACAATTACATGAGAAAGTATTTTATTAGTATTTTCTTAGAATAATTTAATTAGAGGTGAGTTACCTATTTTAAACATCTTTTATAACATTAAAAATATAGGTTTTTGCAGATGATTCTAAATACTTGTTTAATGAGAATAATAAGTTTTATTCACTTTCAGTAAAAGTTTTCATCTTGTAATTTATGGTAGAAAATAACTAAGATTTTAAATGTATCTAAGTAAAGATTAGTAGTATTAAAAAGAATACATCTTTTCACAAAATGTGCTCTAAAGGGGCTTAAAGAATTAAAAGAAACTATTACAAATAACTGATACCACCTGTAAGTTTGATTTTATTTGTTTAAACACTGGAATCGAACTAAAGGCAATATTCTTTCTGTACTGTGAATATCAGCAATTTCAAAGTATCTAGAGGAGTTTTAAGACTTTCAGTGAAGACTAAAATCTGTACTTTTGAATATGGCCATAGATTGCAGGGTGGGATGATTAATTCTGTTCACTATTACTCATTTGTAACTGATTAACCCTGAATTTCCATCACTGAGCACCACTCTGAGTAGCAGTGGTTAGCATAGGTACCAGGTAGAACTCTGCTGTGTCACCCTTTAAATCAGCCTCACTGTTTCAGATAAAAGCAAATGTCGTGTGGCTTTCCTTAAGTCATTAGATGTGCAACTGACATCAGTTATCCCTCTCAATTCATAATATAAAGTATTTGTATTTTAAATAGAAGATAGGTGTTCTGTATTAAGACTCTTTATTTGTACTCTAGAGTTAAAGTGGTTTTAGTGATTATCCCTTATTTCCTTTATTGCAATAAATTGTTACAAAAAATATTTTATCATTTGGAAAACTAGAACGAGGAAAAATGACAAGGTATTTATTGCTCTGTTTGCTATATTTAGAATTAAACACTTAAAACAAGTATTTTGTAGTTTTACATTCCTTTTTAACCCATTCAGTGGAGAACGTCAGTTTTTCTCCAGTTGTATGTTAAGTCAATTCTAATATATGTATTCAGCATCATAGATAAACATTTTATAAACATGGAAATAAAGTTTAGCTCTATTAGTGAAATGTTAAACTTGACTGTGTGCTTCCAATAATGGCATATTTCCAGACTTGCCTTTTTAAGGCATTCCTTCAGTTCAGATAATTAGAGAATGGGAGGGAGAAGTGTCAAAGATGACTCCTATATTTTACTTTCTGCAACTACTAGTATATATATGGTAGTGCCTCTTACTAAGAACACTAGAAGGAGACCAGCTTTATGGGGAGAGAAAGAGCACAATTCCTATATTAAGATTTGAGATGCCTTTGAAACATTTAAATGATACTAGATAGCTTTGTATATAGATTTGGGGACAAAAGAGTCTCAAGATACCAATTTGCTGTGTAGATAGCCACTGGAGACACAGGAAAGGATACTTCTCTAAAGACACAGGAAAGGATACTTCTCTAAAGAAAGTGTAGAGTATGGCCTGGCAAACCACAGGCCAGATCTAGTCCATCTATTTTTGTAAATAAAGTGTTTTTAGAACACAGCTCTGCCCACAGCTCTCTCTGGCTGTTTTCATGCTACAATGGCAGAGTTGAGTAGTTGTGCAAAGCCTAAAATAATTTACAGTATGGTTCTTAAAAGAATAAAATGTGTCCATTTCTGCTAAAGAGAACTAGACAAGATCCAGAAATCTGAGAAGACAAGTGGATTGTATGGTTACACAATAAAATCTTCTAGGAGGATGGCAGAAGTTGTAATGGAAAGGAAAACTAAAGCAGTGCCCAAGTGTTCAGTGAATGAGGTGTAGGGACCAGGAGGCAGCAACAAGGAGGGATGCAAATCTCAAAGGGATCAAGCAAGGGAGAGTACTAGCACAGGCAGGCCTGCAGAAAGCTCAGCCTCTTTGAAGGGTCCAACCATATGAGACCAGTACAAGCTGATTAAAAAGTGTTTCTGTAGCTTACTGTCCTTCACCAGGCACTCAAGCAATATTTGATGTCTAAATGGATGGAGAGAAGAAATAATCAAGATAAAAATTTCTTGATTTCATTAGCTTGCTACAAATACCCATTTTCTGATACAGGCCCATATGTTGAAGCGTTTACATAATCTTTAAATGTTTGTTTGGAATGTTACATTTTGTTTACATTTTATTTTTAAGAGACCAGCCAAAGCATTCTGCAACCAATTAAAATCAGTCACCTCTCCCATATATTTAGAGTCCTCCCACCTCATTTTATCATTTTATTTTCAGAAGTTTCTTAATTGTTCTCTCCCCCAGAGACAACTTTATCTATTTGGTTCACAGTTCTTTATTCCATTAAGACTTACTTATTAAATACTTTTAAGTTATTCCAGCAAAGAGAAATATGTTCTTAGGGATTTAGAATCATTCAATTTATCAATGTCACCAAAACTTTTTTAACTAACATGAAAATGGGTCCTGATGAAAATCAGGTATTTGCCTGCATATTGTCACATGGGCTGATTGAACCCTCACCTCACTGGTATACATGACTTGGTAACTTCCTTGGTATATTCACAAGAGACCTGAGGTTTTGACCACTTTTCAGAGCTCATGTTGCTGCTCTCTTAGCAAATACTGTAGTAGCCTGCCAATTGATTTTTTGGCCAGTTTATAGAATCATCTCTACAGAAAAAAGTTTTGGTTTATAATGATTTATGTTCAATTTATGATAATTCCAGAAAAAAATATTTTCTTTGGTTGGAAACAAAATTCAATTTAAAATACACTTATTCTGATCGACTTTTTTTTTAAATTTTGTGATTGGCTACTGAGCTGATACTTTTTTTACTTAAACTAGGTAAGACATTCTGTAGATTTTATTAAAATGAATTAGCTCTAGTGCTTACGAGCTCTCCTGATGAATTGGCCAAAAGTCTAATTTTGATTAGGTCTTCTAGGGCCCATTGGGGTTATGTTGGAGAGCTGGTTTGCCCCGTGGTGGTCAGCGCGCTGCCACAGGGCTCCGCTGCTCAGTCAGAAGCCAGGCTCATGGCTGGTGAACACAGCAGCACTAAGGATTCACTGTGGGAGCGGATCTAAGATGTCAGTTGGACATCCAAGGCTGAGGGACACTCACCCCCTCCCCCAAGTGCACAAATTTCATGCGCCAGGCCTCTAGTAAAAGAAATAAAAGCTTAATAGGGAGGTAAGAGAAATTGCTTTGTGAACAAGAGAATGCCATAGCTGAGTGTATAAATAGTCTAAATTTGTTAAAGGGATGGGCTTAAATAAATTGAGCTTATGGTTTAAAGCTAAAATAAACAGTGATAGCCCTAGCCAGTTTGGCTTAGTAGATAGAGCATCAGCCTACAGACTGAAGGGTCCCAGGTTCGATTCTCGTCAAGGGCACATGCCCTGGCTATGGGCTCAACCTCCAGTAGGGGGCATGCAGGAGGCAGCCAACCAATGATTCTTAACATTGATGTTTCTATCTATCCCTCTGCCTTCCTCTCTGAAATAAAAATAATAATAAATGCTTGTGATCAAGGTTAACCATATCGATAAGTAAAAAATTTCAAATAAATGGGTAATTAGGTTAGTAAGAGCAACTAACATCACATGACCTGGTGCTGGTAGAGTTTGAGTTTTTTTTTAAATGACTATTTTGTAGAATGGAGTCTATCAGAATCACCAGTGGAGCTTTTTTAAAAACCAGATTGTAAAGGCTGTATCAAACACCTACTGTGGTAACCCTAATAAACATATAAGTTTGAGAACCACTGCTCTATATGGGCACCTTAATCTTTAAACAGTATGAGTATATTTGCTTTTGTGTTTTTTAAAAGATAATTGTTCAAAGTCCTTATTTCTGTCATCTCTAAACACACATATCACTACCAGATGGTCGCACCAATGCTACATAGTTTTTCAGTTGAATACACTTAGTAGTAGCAATAATCTGGGTAAATTTTGTGGATCTCTTATAACAAGGTCAGATCCAAAACAAAAATTAACAATGACTAGGGAATCAGAAAGCCACAGAGCAAACATTTGAGATTCATTAAGATGTTGAATAAGAACATGAACAAAAATCTAACCCAGATAATAATTTAGAATTGGCTTTAATTAGCTCCTTATGTGATTCTCTGGATACTAAAATCATTCATGTGTAAGCCTGACTGATGCCAAGCCCTCAGGCTCTTGAAAGCAACCTCTTTTCTCTCACCATTAGAGTGGCTAAAAGGACCACCAAAGGCTCTCAGATACTATACTGGGACAACAAAAGGCCTACAATAGCTGCAAACTTACCTCAAGAGCCCCAACAATTAAACAGAATGCTCAGTTCTATGGAAAGGACCCAACTTGCTGCAAAGTGGGGGCCTCCCACCCTGTGGGGGAGAGCTTATTCCAGTTCCATTGATATCTACATTGCAGTTTGTAGATATCATGATCAACATGATGCCTATCATCCTATGTTTTACTTAATTTGTTCCAAAACAGTAAATGCATTTTTCCCTGATTTGATCTTGTTAGAATTTAACGTGGCCATTTCCCAGGTAGCTCTAGAAGCTAGCTAAAAATCAGAACTTGGGTCACAGATTAGAAAATAATTTCTTGAAAAGCCCTCCTAACTTTCCCACACACCATATCCTTAACCACTTGTCCATTTTACAAGCTTAAAATGACTTGTAGCAAGAGTTTTTTTATACACTTCTATATTATTGTAGTCTAGAATGAGGATCTCCTGCCAAGGCCCTTAATTACAGCAGCAGCAATAGTATTAATAGGCAACAAACCAATTTAACATATCAGATCTGATTTCTGTGAGGGAAGAACTGTCGTCTTAATTCTATGGATTAACAGATTGAAATTCAGAAAGTTAAACAAGAAAGGGAGAGAGCCGTCCCACATCTTTCAGTTATAGCTCAGTACAAGATATGAACCCTGATGTACAAAAAAAAATATCACCTGCCCAAGTTATCACAACTAATTAGTTGCAAACCCTTAAGTTGACTGGTTAAATAAAGAACAGAATGAGAGAGAAATCTGCCTCTCAGATGTTAACAGGAGTCTGGATCTGAGTAGCTGGTGTTGCTTCTAAGGGCTTCCTGTGGAAGACGGAATGGCTTTGCTTTGTCATGTTCTAGATCAGTGGTTGCCAACCTTTCGGACCTCACAGACCACCAGTGATCCGCGAACCACTGGTTGGCAACCGCTGTTCTAGATAATTCATTAGTGACAGAATGGGAAAATGGATTTTAATTTGACATAAGAAATTATATCTAATGCTTACAAACCTCAGAAGTGAAGAAATTGGCATTTAGAGATGGCCTAAAAATGCAAGCTATCCAAAGAGACCCAAGCCACTTGTGAGCTCAGAAAATACCTCAGGTCCCTCCCAGCCCCATGATTTCTACAAGTCCCTGGAAAAGTGGGGAGGAAGAAAGGAGGCTTTTAAAGTGGAAGAGATGATTCAACGACAACGATGATGCCTATTTTTTCGCTCCCAACAGAAACCCAGAGAATAAAGAACAGATTTTTTTCCCCAATGTCCCAGTAGAGGGAAATGGACTATGAATGTTGGATCTAGAAACACAAAAGAATGGAGGGAAACAAATAGGGAAGAGAAAAAAGAAAATGTTACGTTTCCTTAGAGACAACTGTTGAAGGGATCCTACATCTCAAAATGGTAATACTTGATAAACTCAATTCCTTAAGTAATCTACAAAGATAATAGAAAGGTTTCACCTAACTGAAAAATTCGAAAACCTATTTTTTAGTCCATTTCTTTACTTCTTCCATGGAAAAATATTTAACAAAGCATTATGACTGGTATTATGAGTTGGCTATATAGTGTCCTTTAAAAAAGATACCTCAGACTGTAACCTTGCTAGGAAATAGGGTCTTTACAGAGGTAATCAAGTTAAAATTAGGTAATTAGGGTGGACCATAATCAAATATGACTTGGGTCTTTATTTTTAAAAAAGGGGGGGGGGAGGTTTGGATACACCAATGGAGAGGCACACAGGGAGAACGCTATGTGAAAATGGAGGCAGATATTGGGGTGAAACATCTACAAGCTAAGGAAGATCAAGCTTGCTAGCAAACACCGGAAGCCAAGAGAAAAGCATGGAACAGACCCTCCTTCAAAGTCCCCCAAAGGAACCAACCCTGCAGACACCTTGATCTGGGACTTCTAACCTCCAGAACTAAGATAAGTTTCTGTTGCTTAAGGCACCTAGTTCATGGTATTTTGCTACAGTAGCTCTAGCAATCTAATACAACTGGCAATTCTGAGTTTCACCTTCCTTAGACACTTTCTAGTAAAGATTTGGAATACTCTGCAATTTTGAAGCTCATAAGCAAGTTAAAGCAGAAAGTAAGCTTAGAGGTCATTGAGTATAACAGGAAAAACAAATTGAGGACGAGTGAGTGAATTGCCCTTGTTTTCACTTTGGCAGAACCATGACTAAAGTTCATGCATCCTGACTCCAGGCCACAACTATTTTCACCAAGACTTAACTGTTCCAAAACTGCAAAGAACCCTTGAATAACTGCCTGCTGGTTGGTCAGCATGATTCTAGTTATGTCTTGCTGGCATGTCAAAAGGGCAGGTGTCATTTTACTCACTAGATAGTATCACCAAGGACTCCATCAGGGAGGCCACAGATGGGAGGAATAGATGTACCTGGGGTCTGCCCAACCCTTTTATTCTCCAATCGTCACCCACTTTATTAAGAGTTGCACATCCTCTCCTCATCCACAAACTACCAAGGAAACAGCTGTTTTGAAAAGAGGTCCCTGTCCCTCTACACGTCTTTCACCCACTGGACCAGCCAATGACTCCCTCTTGAGGAATTTGAACTCAAAAGTTCAGCCCCAATCAGGTGTGCTTATAAATGGAACAGATAAGAAACAGGAGCTTTTGGCAAAAGCCATTTTCTGCCAAGTGTATTAGAAACTAGAAAAGTGCTGTTTCAGCCAGATAGATAGATAGATAGATAGATAGATAGATAGATAGATAGATAGATAGATAGAGTGGACTTGGAGAGACAGGGGAAAAAAAGAGAGTGAGGAAACCCTTAGGTTTCCATGGGGCTTTTATCCTGGTTCAAGAACATCCCTAAGGCTCAGCTGCTTCTTGATCAAATCCTTTGGCTTGAGCTAGCTCATAGGCTTCTGTTGCTTATAGCCAAGAGTCCTCATTTACCAGAAAACATCTATGAAACCACTGGCTGGGGAATGGCCAAAGCCAGTGCACTGTGGGACTTTCCTGAAAGCACCTTTCAGGAGGCCTTGCAAAGCCACCTAACCGTACCTTTTGAGCCACATTTTACCACTACACCTGTGAGGGTGAAATTAAGAGTTTTGGTGATGACTTCATCATACCTAGACACTCTTCTCACCCCCTAATAAACTTTGAGCTGATATACTGACCACAAATTAAGTCTTGCATTCATTCTAGCTACCATATTTTTAAAAGGAGAATAATGGCTCATAGTCCCTTATCTAAAATTGTTAGGGCTCAGTGTTTTTGGAATTCAGAATTTTTCAGATTTTAAAAGTATGACCCATATATTATACAATAAATTATATAACTCTCCAAGCAGGGTCTGGGGCTATCCTCTAATGAAACACATTTATATTTCTGTAATAACATGTACAAATACCA
The DNA here is from genome assembly GCF_014108245.1 of Pipistrellus kuhlii. Lineage (NCBI taxonomy): Eukaryota > Metazoa > Chordata > Mammalia > Chiroptera > Vespertilionidae > Pipistrellus > Pipistrellus kuhlii. Next base: position 50,887,786 of record NW_023425405.1, on the reverse strand, counting down.
TTTAAGTGGATTAAATCAAGATAACAGTTCGTGTTATTTTCCTGCCAAATAACTTCCAATCAGCAGACCAGATCTTACCCTCAAGTGAGTTACTAAAAACCTTAGATTTGGAGCTTTCTTTACTGTGATCATGGACCATTACTAACCCTCATCCTATAGAATAAAGAGGTAATAAGCAAATTGACTGTCACACCCTCACAAGATGGTTTCCTATGACCAGGCCAGCAGGGTGGATAGTGAGGGACGACCAAATGACTGAACATCAGACTGCGTGGGGCAACCAGGCCAGCAGGGGGGCAGGGGAGGAAAAGGGGTGACCAGGCTGGGGGGGAGGGATGTGAGGGGTGACTAGGCCAGCGGGGGGGTGGGCAGTTGGGGGTGACCAGACTAGCACGGAGATGGGGCAGTTAGGAGCAACCAGGCTGGCAGGGAGGGGGCAGTTGGGGGCGACCTGGTCAGCAGGGGGGGACAGTTAGGTGTGACTAGGCTGGCACACAGAGGCAGTTAGGGGCGATCAGGCCAGCGGGGGTTGGAGGGCAGTTAGGGACAACCAGGCAGGCAGGCAGGTGATTAGCAACCAGCAGCCCAGGATTGTGAGAGGGATGTCTGACTGCCTGTTTAGGCCCGATTCCCGGGATCAGGCCTAAACAAGCAGTCAGACATCTCCTGAGGGGTCCTGGATTGACTGGGTGAGGGAATCCCTCACCCTGCCCCCTGTACACGAATTTCGTGCACCGGGCCTCTAGATTAATAGATAATGTTTTTGGCCATCTGTTTACTTAAGTACTTTATTCAGGGCCAAACGGATTCAAATCCTGGAAGTCTAGTTCCAAAGGATAGAGCTTTAAACTATCACCCTGTCCTGACACTCACTGTTATAGTGCCTCTCCAAACACACTACCAGAGTATCAGGCTGGTTCCAGACCTAGAAAACTACGTGGAGAAAAATTAAGAGAACTAGAGCTGTTTAGCAAAGAGTAGAAAAAACCAACAAGGAGATGCAATTTTTTTTATAGATATCTGTCTCCTTCCCAGATTTCTTCTCTAATTCCATTTTAATAAGAGGACATTAGGGAGGTAATGCACAGCAGCATGAGATCTCCAGGTCTCTCCCCTTCAAGTTACAGAGCATTGGACAGTTATAACTCAACAAAGGGTTTCCTGATCAGCATGCAAACATGTCTGAGACGTCGCGCGTTGAGACATATGAATGTGGGCATATCGGAGTGAACAGCGGAGACAGGACGGAGGGAGAAGGACAGGGGCAGATGTAATAGCAGCGAAGGTTGAGGTGCAGCCCCCAAACAGACAGGAGCAACAGAAACAGCAAGTAGGCCAACATGGCTATCACACACTAAGGCTGGGCCCAGGGTCAGAGACAAAGAAATGGCATTAAAAAATCAGTGTTCCAAAGCCCATCAGCACCTGACAAAATATTTCAGATGCTACACCTGGCCATTCTATAACCCTGTGAGCCACCCAGCAATAAAATCCTCAACTGGCAGTTTGCAAAAGGGCTGAAAATACTTTCTAGCCAAAATGGCTAAACCCATTAGGAAAAGCCCAGAACCACAATTCTGCAAACGTGCTTGCTTTCTCCCTCCCATTCATCCCAGTGCAGATGGTAGAGGCAGCCGAGTCTACTCAGACTGAGCAGCCCTGCCAGCAGCTTCTGGTTAAAGGAAGGAAGCATAGGGAATACACAGGAGAACCACAGCCCACCACTTCCAGTCCATTGGAGCAGTGCCCTGAGACTGAGGTAGCTGGGTCATAAAGGGAATGCCCACTTCCACAGGGAATACAGAGCGTTTTCCCACAAGAAAGGTGATAGCCTCACAGATATCCTGGAAGCCACAGCAGTGCAGGTAAGAGAAAATAAAAAAATTTGTGCTTCAGCTCCACCTGCTGGAAAATAAAGGAAAGACCTCCACAATCAACCTGCTAAATAGTGAAGTGTCAAGTACAGTAAACCTGGATTTTCAGACCTCATTCTATGAGGTCAACAATATCTTGACTAGAGGCCCGGTGCATAAAATTTGTGCATGGGGCAGGGGAGGGGTTTGTCCCTCAGCCCAGCCTGCATCCTCTCCAATCAGGGACCTCTTGAGGGATGTCCCAGGGTCCCCAGTGGGATCAGGCCTAAATTGGGCAGTCGGATATCCCTCTCACAATCCACAACTGCTGGCTCCCAACTGCTCGCCTGCCTACCTGCCTAATTGTCCCTAACCCCTTCTGCCTGCCAACCTGATCACCCTCTAACCATTCCCCTGCCAGCCTGATTGATGCCTAACTGCTCCCCTGCCAGCCTGGTTGCCCCCAACTGCCCTCCACTGCAGGCCTGGTCTCTCCCAACTGCTCTCCCCTGCTGGCCTGCCCCCCCCCCCCAACTTCCCTCTCCTGCAGGCCTGCTTCCCACCAACTGCCCTCTTCTGCAGGGCGGGCCCCCAACTGTCCCTCCCCTGCAGCCATCTTGTGGTGGCCATCTTGTTGGAGTGATGGTCAATTTGCATATTACCTTAATTAAATAGGATACCAAAACCTGGCAAGGACAACACAACGAAAATTACCAATATCTCGGTTGACTACAGATGCAAAATTTTAAATGCTAGCCAATTGAATACTACAATGCTATAATACTTTTAAAAGTTAATACATCACAATTGGGTTCATTTCAGGGCACAAGGATAAGTCAACATATAAAAATCAATCAATGTGATACACCTCATTAACAAAATAAAGGATAAAATAATATGATCACATCAACAGATGCAGAAAAAGCATTTGACAAAATATACCGTCCATTCATGAACAAAACAATAAAATGGGTATAAAAGGAAAGTGCCTCAACATAATAAAGGCCATATATGACAAACCCTCAACTAATATTATACCCAATAGTATAAAACTGAAAGCTTTTCCTCTAAGATCAGAAGACAAAAACGCCCACTCTCACAACTTATTCAACAGCATTAGAAGTCCTAGTCAGAGTATTCAGACAAAATAAAGAAGTAAAAGGCATATAAATTGGGAATGAAGTAAAAACGTCACTTTTTGCAGATGACATGATTATTTATATAGAATACCCTAAAGACTCCCTCCCTTCTTAAAACTTCCATTCGGGGTGGGTGGAGGAGGGCATTAACCCCCAGCCCAGGGCTCAGCCCCAGCCAGGTGTTCACTGTCCCCCCTTCCCCAGCCTCCCTGCCACCGTCCTGCTCCCATTCCCAGCGAGGGTGGCCGAGGCCCTAGCGGCCTGGGCGCTGCTGCTGCCACCACAGAGCAGGAGCGCCTTCACCAGAAGGCCTCAGACTGTCCAACACTCCATCCCAGACTCATGGGTGCCTCCCCTCCCTCCTCACTGAGCACACCTGCTCTCCCCGCCACCTGCCGGCACCACCCCCTCCCATGTGCAGCCCCGTGTTTCCTTCCCTTTTCCATTCCTGTGTCTTTTTTTTTTTAATATATTTTATTGATATTTTACAGAGAGGAAGAGGGAGGGATAGAGAGTTAGAAACATCGATGAGAGAGAATCATCAATCAGCTGCCTCTTGCACACCCCCTACTGGGGATGTGCCCGCAACCAAGGTACATGCCTCTGACCGGAATCGAACCCAGGACCTTTCAGTCCGCAGGCCGACGCTCTATCCACTGAGCCAAGCCAGTTTCAGCCTGTGTCTTTTTCTTGTTCCCTTTCTGTATTTCTGTTTCTCCTGTTGGCCTGTCTGCATGCAGGCCTGCCTTCCTCTCCCTCTCCTTTATTATCCTCTCCTATCGTATCCTATCCTACTCTGGGCCCTACAGCTGCCTGAGCAGAGGGCAAGGACTCAGCCTGCTGTTCCAGTGGTGACATGACACTGTAATAGATAATTTGCATATTTCTCTATTATTAGTATAGATATGTTCTATAATAATATCAGTGACTAACATATTTTTTTATTTTTTTAAGTGTTTATTGTTGGAAGTATTACATATGTTCCCTTTTTCCCCCATTGACCCCTTCTATCCTCCCTCCTGCCACCCCAGGCCTTCACCACCTTATTGTCTGTGTCCATGGGTTATGAATATACGCATGCAAATTCTTTGGTTGATCCTTTCCCACCTACCCACCTTCACTCTGAGATTCCACATTCTGTTCTATGCTTCTATGTCTTTGGATCTATTTTGTTCATCAGTTTATTTTGTTCATTAGATTCCACATATGAGTAAGATCATGTGATCCTTGTCTTTTTCAGTAACTAACATTTACTGAGTGCTTTTTATGTGCCAAGGGCTGTACTAAATGTATTACAAAGGAGGTCTGCACTGATCTTCATAACAATTTTATGTAATTACCATTATCTCATAAATAAGGACTAATATTAAGCAAAGTGAAATGTGTTGCTGAAATTTGTTTTCAAATGTGCTAGTATATGGAGCTAGAACTTGAAACTAGTGACTACAACTGCACAGGTCATGTGCTTAGCCACTGCAATGTGCTGCCAAACTAGGGACAACAACAACAAAAAATGTAACCCAAATGCCTTTAACAGAGGAATAGTCTTAACAATGACTTCCACCACTAGAAACACAAAACTCCCAGTCCCACTTTGGTTTCACAATCAAAATTCACTTTGGTGGTAGGGAAGAAGAAACAAATATCTTTTCCATAGAAAGAAAGAAATGATGATAAGGAAAAAAGAGACAAGTATGAAAGTCTGCCAGGGGGGTGGTTTGGAAAGGGATTTTTCTCCAAAACCACCTCAACTTCTCCCTCTAACAGCCCGACTACAGGATTTCTAACCAGGCCACTGATGGAGAGAGTGCAGGCTCCCCAATTTTCCTAGTAGAAGCTGCTCTGCTGGCCTCACCCCAACTGGCCCTCCCAAGAGAAAGGGTTGAGAGTGTGAGCAACTTTTTTAACTGGCAGAGGCATGGAGATTCACAGGGCACTGGAACATGGCCTCCCTTTTCCTAGAAAAGGATCACTTCTTTGTTTTATCTCCTTGGAATTTGGAGAGGATATCATGAATCCTGTGCTCTCACCAAGCCTGTGGCTGGCGCTGCCCCTAACTTCACTCCTGCTGGAAAGGAAAGGAGCTGCTTACAGACGGCACTGTCATTGGCCATGTTCGGGGGCTCAGGGCTGACTCTCCAGAGCCATTTCCTCCTAGTTCAAAGTCCAGTATGTGGGAAAGAGTCCACAGATAAACCAAGTGCCAGAGCTGTAGCTCCGGGTCCAGAGTTCCCAGGAGCACACATTAGAATATGTTCTCAATTATGCATTAAAGGGAGAATTTTTAAAAGCAATAATCAGTATAAGCCAGTCACAAGGACCAGTGTAGACAATGTGCTATAAATCAAGGATTATGATTAATCTAATTTTGCATGCCTGAAAACAGTAACAATGATACAAAATAAACAAGTAGCACATATTACCCTGATGAGCAGACTGTGGCAACCATAGTCCATGGTTGTTTCTCTTTATAGTCAGCTGTTATTAATAGCTACTTAACCCAACCTTATTCTCTCTTCAGATCCATGGGAGTAAACACACATCTAACTTGTCCAAACCTTACGTGAAAATCTCTGAAGCATATTTATGTTCTCAGGCAAATAATGGGGTATTTTCCAGACAACTCTCCCGACACCAAAGTCCTTGTAGAAAGTCCCTATTAAATTTTTACTTTTCTTGTAGTCAAAGTTTGCTTATTTCCAACTTGCCCAAAGTGGCATGATGTTGCTCCTTTCACATGCCCAAGAGTCCTGAGCACCTTAAACAATCTAACCTCCCTCACTCTTTCCCCACCGCCCCGGCTCTTGCCTTTGACCAAACAGATGAGAAAAGACAGGTTTAAGCATTAGAAGTACCCAGATTCTGAGCAAAGTATTTTTTGGATTCTGATCCCAGCTCTGCCACTTACTATGAGAACCTGAGCAAGATACTGCACTTCTCTGTGCCTCAGTTGTACCATCTGTAAAACGGAAGCAGTGACTCAGCCTCTTCCACAGGTTTGTTGTAAGGAGCAGATAAGAAATTGCATGTAAACCAAATACCATTATGTCTACGCAGAGGGAACATGCAATAAACATTATTTATCATGGTTCTTCTGTGTTCTGACCTTTGATGGCTCCTGCTTGACCGTTGCAAGAGTGGTTAAACCCTTAACTCTGGCATCCAGCAGATTTGAGTTCAAATATAGCTCTGCAATTCACCATGTGACTTTTGACTTTTTCCTTAACCTTTAGAAGCCCTTTCTTCACCTATAAACATGGGATGACTATAGTGACCCACTTCTTAGGATTATGGGTGGATTAAATGAGATAATGCATGTATTCAAAGTCTAGCATGTAGTTAGTAATCAATGTTCATGGCTTTTTAAATTTTAATTTTATATGTATTTCAATTTCTTCTTCATTCAAGTACTTAGAAATTAGAACACAATTGATTTCCCTACTGAGATTTATGGGTTTACTGCAGTTTTATAAAGTCAGTTTATTTGGGGAAGCAAATCCTGGTTCTAGGAGTCAGAATATCAAGACCCTGGACATGACTCTGTGATGTGATCTCAAGAAATAGCACAAGCTCAGGTTTCTTAACTGTCAAATCAAATACAAACGTCTTCCCTTACAGGGCAATAAGATTGTCGTTGAGTAAGATGAAATATGCTTTGTAAACTATAAAACAATACAAAAATATATTTCCCCAGGATAAATGAGAACTTAATACAGTAAATATAAATAGAGCATAATCTTTCTAGACCTATAATGTCAAGTATGACTTGAAGGAGAGGAAATAAGGAGAGTCGTAGAAAATGAGGTCAAGGGTAACTGGGGGTCCTGATTGATCTGGACCTGCCATAAGGACTTTGGTTCTTACTTGAAGAAAGGAAAGAAGGAAGGAACAAGGAAGGGAGAGAGAGAGGGAGGGAGGGAAGGAGGGAGGGAGGGAAGGAGGAAGGGAAGGAGGGAGGTTGCATGGTTTCTCCTTTGCATTGAGGGTCTCTGACACCTGAGTAACCTGGAGGTGAGAGGGAGGGGCAGATTGTAAAGACAAAGGCAGGGAGACCTGTTAGGAGGCTATTATATAAAGCCAGAGATGAGTGATTATGGAAACTAGAGAAGGGTTGTGGCAGTGGAAGTGGAAAGGTGTTAAGAGGATTCTGAGTGTATTTTGAAGCTGAGAGAGTTGGATAATGGGAAGAGTGAGAGAAAGAAGAGGCAGGATGCAACTGAGCGAATGGAAAGAATGCAGTGGCCATTAACTGTGATGGGAAGACTGGTGGAGAAGCCTCTCAGGAGGGCCAGGCGGATGATTGGGCATTTGGCTATGGAGATGCCACATAGAGCCAAGAAAGGAAATCCAGGACATTAGTGGAAGTTGGAGGAAGCTGATATCTGGAACTTAGGAGAGAAGATACGAGCAAGCCTTGATTATGTGTTAGAAGTTAAACTCCCCTAGTTGTGGTCTTTATGTCCTTTAGCCTATCATCATTAGTCTTAAACCTGTGGTTCTTAAATTTTAGTGTTCATAAAATCACCTGATTGCCCTGGCCAGTGTGTTCAGTGGTAAGAGCACCGGCCCTTGCACCAAAAGGTCATGTGGGTTTGATTTCCAGTCAAGGGCACATACATGGATTTCGGGGGGGGGGGGGGACACACACATGGATTGACCTTTTTCTTTCTCTCTCTCCCCTTCCCTCCCTTCCACATTCTCTCAAAACCAATGGGAAAATATTCTCAGCCTTGGGTTACCTGAGGCCATGCCCTTAGACTTTGGGAGGCAGGGAGGTTCTGACCATTCCCCTGCATGGATGAGGGTACTTCTGTGGGAAATACTGAGAAACCTTGCTCTAAAACTACAGTGGCCCTAAAAAGGGAAGTTGAGAGGAGCCCCTAATAGAAGGCCTGCCCCAGAGCAGTGGGCTTGGAGAGAGAAGTTGATGGGCCAAGTCAATGCGCTCACTCCTCACTTGCCTGTTGATCCAGCCAGCCATTTTACATGCCTTTATTACATTCCTCCTATGTATCTAGGATAGTAATAGGTGATGACAACAAAAAGGGATCAAAATAGACTGTGATCTCAAGGAATTTAATGTCTAGTGCAAACATTCTCTAACATGCAGAGGTGGACAAAATAGGTTAACAATAAAAATAAGTGATACTATAATTAATAATAATAATAATAATACAAGAATAATTTCTGTGTTTTACACATTTACAACTGTAAAACTACTTCTGCCCACTCCTGTATGTTGTGCCCATCCTCTCTGTGGCTTCTAGCCCCTCTGACATTCTGATCTATACCTTCAAGACGTACATATTCTACCAGTTACAAGACCTCTGTGGGTCCATCTCTCAAATCCACTTGCTCTGTTTAGTTTGTTCTATGGGTAGACTTACACCCTGGAACTTGGTATCGCAAATCCATTTTTGTTCCTGCCAATAATAACTCTCTAGCAATATTCTGGAAGGAATTTATCACATTTATTGATGTATTTATTTTGAAACATAAAGGGAGGAGACACAAACATGGAGTATAATGATTTTCTGTCTGACAAAGAAAAATAACCATTTAAATAACTTTTGAAGCAACAGCTCTCAATTTGAATACTATTATCCCTGAAAACCAATTAGCATAAAAGGCCTTTAGAGGCTTTTAAAGGCAATCTTACACAGGAGACAGATGCTTAAAACCTAATTGGGTCAAAAGAGGGTTTTTTTTTACTCACAAAGATATGTTTCATTTCAAAATACAGGCCAAATCATCATCCTGATAATCATGAAATCAGAAAACACTTATCTAAAAAGTTTCTCCTAATTAATCTGTTTAGCACGCCATCCCTTCTGCACCTGCCTCACCTAATCCTCTACCTACCCAGAGCTCCAGAAGCAGGATTTCACTTGCAGGAGCTGAATAGAAAGGCCAGGCCTAAAGAAATCTTAGACTTAACAGAGAATGTAGAAAATAATTTTAAAAGAAAACTATGTATCTATACTTTCTGAGCCTCTCTTATCTGAAAAGTAGACAGCAACCTCCCTTTCTCCACTCCCTCAGGAAGGTCTCTGCAACCACTCCCCCAGCCCAACACCCTATACCCCAGTCTGAGCCAAAGCCCCACCACCCTCTACTCATCTAAAAGGGAAGATGATAAGAATACCCTCCAACTAAGGCTGGGTATATGGAGTAATTTTTCCCAATCTTTCTTTCATCAAGGCCTTGCCTAAAGGCAGACTCTGGGAACCTCTGCGCTTCTATGGGAGATGAGGTAATAGGAACTGTAATTACTCTCACTTCTGAAACAACTTCATAGATAAACAAACACAGTTTACAAGACCCTGGACAACAGGCAACAAAGGGAGTGATTCCTTAGAGACAGGAAACAAAGAAGAAATGAATCAAGACAAGCTTGATGAGTTCTGTGAGTTAAAGAAATGCAACTGAAGGGCCAAGAAGATTATGGCAGCTGGAAATCCCATGATTTGCATATTGGCAGAGTAGCACAGAGAGAGAGAAAAGAAAGCGAGCACTCCAGAGATCTGCAGAGGGTTCCCCTTGAGAATTCAGCTGAGTACTAACCAGAACATGTGAGCAGGGAACTAAGAGTCAAAGGAAACACTTATCATTTGTTGATAGCCATTCTGACAGGTGTGAGATGTACCATTTTGATTTGCATCTCTCAGATGATTAGTGACTTTGAGCATGTTTTCATATGACTCTTGGACTTCCTTACTAGCATGTCCTCTTTTGAAAAAGAAGGAGTTCTTACCATTTGCAACAGCATGGATGGAACTGGAGAGCATTGTGCTAAGCGAAATAAGCCAGTCAGAGAAAGATAAATATCACATTATCTCACTCATTTGTGGAATATAATGAACAACATAAACTGATGAACAAAAGCAGATCCAGAGACAAGATAGCATCTATCAGACTGCCAAAGCTCAAAGGGAAGGTAGGGGAGGGCGGGGTAAGGGGGAGAAATCAAAGGACTTGCATGCATGCATATAAGCCTAACAAATGTACACAGACACGAGGGGGTGAGGGCATGAGTGTGTGTGTGTGGGGGGGGAGAATAAGGACATTTATGTAATACCTTAAAACAGTGTTTCCCAACCTTCTCTCATGATGAGAATCACCTGGTGGAGTTGTTAAAACACAGATTCCCGGATCCCAACTAAGAAGTGCTAAACTAGAATTTTTGGGAACATATAGGTAAAATTGTATACTTAACTAGTGCTCTAAGACAGATTTTATATACAGAGCACTAAGTTAGGTATGCAATTTTACCTATATGTTCCCAAAAATTCTAGTTTAGCACTTCTTAGTTGGGATCCGGGAATCTGTGTTTTACAACTCCACCAGGTGATTCGCATCATGAGAGAAGGTTGGGAAACACTGTCTTAAAAAATGGAAAGGAAGATAGGAAAGAAGGAAAAAAAGAAGGAAGGAAGGAAGGAAGGAATGAATTAAACCCTTTGAGAGCTGCAGCTTGCAGTATGTAACAACAGCAGTTCCAAAGAGAGGATCCCAAGCCCCGGCTAACGTGAGAGCTGAGAGCTGTGGTCTGGACGTCTTTCTTCTGTTTGTAACCATCACTGGAAACCTGTGATTCTGCACATACACAGCTCTCTTGGCCAGAGGGACTACCAACCCACAGTCCCACCAGCTAGGGACTTTCAAAGGGCTGAGGGTCAAGCTTTAGGGCATAAAGTGCTATTGACCAATGCTCAGGTTAGGAAAGGACACTGGATGACACATGAAGAATGCTGGTGCTCAGAACAAGGCCGGTCATTCTCTGAACAATGAGTCCTAGCAGGACAAGAGAGAACAGGCCAGCAGGCAGCCCAGCATTGTGCAATGCAGACCATACCCTCCTCTCGACTACCAATCAGGAGGTGGCCCTGGCCACGTGAGTCACCCTCATCATACTTAGCTGGAGAGGAAGGTCTCCAGCTCAGGTATCACATGCTACAAAGGTGACTGGCTAAGAGAAGGAAGAAATAACCGAGCAAATTCAAAGGGTCCACAGGGTATGTCTTCCTCTCAGCCATTTCTTGCCTTCTTCAGTCTCCTGAGCTCCAATTAAGAAAAGGGGGGGAGGGACCAAACCCTTGGAACAAACTGGAGGCTAATTTCAATCCAAAACACTGGGTGTGATTTGGCAGCAGCACTCAGCAACTTCCAGCTAAGCCACTCCATGCTACTAGTGCTGAAAATACCCAAGCATCTGATGAAGCACTGCAGTTAAATTTAGCCTGGCATTCCCAGGGCTGGGCTGGGCTGGGTGCTAGAAGCAGCAGAGTAGACCCACAGACACACCCATCACAGGGGTTAAGAGCTGCCAGCAATAAAGAGCAGCCAGTGTGATGACGATGACACCTGGAGGGAAGTAGAGCGAGGGAAGGGATTTGAAGGGAGGTGAGGTGCGTGGCCCAAAGGCAGATCTCATCTCCCAATAGCATTACCAGGACCCATCAGCCCGGTGCCGCCATCAGCAGTGAGATAACATAACATAAATGAGTAAAGAATGAAGATGGAAAGAAAAGGGAATGGTGAGGACTGGGATGAACTGCAGGGCAAACGTCCCATCTAAAACTCCTGACATTTTTATTTTTTAAATAACACCATGTTAGCCAAATAAAATCCCACATTATGTCTGCAGACTCTCAATGTGACTGGCACCAGGCATAGCTGTAAGGAGTAGGCAACCCCATGGCTACTATTTCACCATCAGTCATTCATTCTTTGTTCCTTCATCACTTGTTAAAATGCAAGCAGGGTTGTTTCCTGCAAGGCAGCCCAGGCTGTAGTGCTGGCGGTGAATTAAACAGCCACCATGTCAAGCAAACAGCAAAGATCAAGACCACTAAAAAGCCCCCCCCCTAGTATGGAACATACACTGTGCTCACCATGTTAGACCAGTCACAGGTTCAGGAGTTCAGAGGCCTTTAGAACAGACATTTGTATGATAGCTTGCTTCTCTAGGGAAGAATCCAGCTGATGCTCAGCTCGATGCCATGATGGATGCAGCTCCAGGGCCCATAAATCCCACCACATTCCTCAGGAAGCTTGGTGAGAAGTTAAATAGCACAGGCCAAGAGGAGGTCATCAGAAATGCTTTTGCTTGCTTTGATGAACAAGCAACTGGCACCATTTGGAAAGATTACCTGGGAGAGCTGCTAACGTTAATGGGAGATTGGCTTACAGACGAGGAAGCTGTACACTACAGAGAAGTGCCTATTGACAAAGTTACATTGAGTTCACGTGAATCCTTAAACATGGAGCTAAAAATATGACTGAAAGAACTTTAGCTAAAACCTTCCAATTCCTTAGTCTTACTGTTTTATCTCCCCATCCTCACAGACATGCTGCATACAACGTAGTTTCACAGCTTTGCCCATTTATTTAATGTATTTATGCTAGATCTTTCTGCCACTTAGCACTTGTATAATCAGACTATAGATGAGGCTGTAAATTATGTTGAAAAAGAGTTTACAAATAAAAAAATCTACAAATTGAACCCCTCCTCACCCCTAAACACACATATCATGGGCTTTAAGACTTCTTAGCTAACTCAGTTATTCTTACTGATGCCTGTGTTTAAGAATGAAGAAAAAGAAATAATTGCCTTGCATTAATAAATTAATTGGAAACTAGCATTTATTAATATGTTCAGGATCAATTAAATGTTATCAAGTAGCAGTTGTTGAATACAAAGAACGCTTGCCTTGGAGTTAGGCTTGAGTAGGCTGGATCTGCTATCCACTAGGAAATTAATTCCATTCCTCTTTGGTAGAATGGAAATAATAGGTCTATCTCAGGTTGCAATAAAGATTAAATGAAATAACCCAGGTCAATGTTTGATGATAATTCATGTTCAATAAATGACATGAAATTTAATCATCTGAAAGCCAGGTTCTATAGGACAGGGGCTAAAAGTGAGAAGTAGAGTGGTGAGCCAAAGCTTCACAAGGCAGAGCCTTCCTGGAATCTGGGTTAGGAGGAGCTTCTAAGCCTCGTGGGGCAACACTGCCTCCCTGTGTCCATTTGCTGCACTGCAGCCACATTTAGGTTGAGTTGAACCTCACCTTTCTCTCTTGTCACTTGAGATGGAGTATAAGGTCCTGCAGACCTACTTTGCTATTGTTTCTATTCCATGTGAGCCCCTCATGCAGTCTTTGCTGAGTCAGGAAGTTGTTGAAAGTAATTATCTGAGACTGTAACAGCCCAGCTTGTCCAATCACCCAAGCACCCTGCCAGCACTAGGGAGCATCTGTCTAGCATCTTGAACCAGTGCTTATGCAGGTGTACTGAAATCCCCTGGAAAGATTTAAAAATACTAGCTATCCATTGGTATATTACACCCCTCTTCTGAACTGGAATCTCTGAGGGCGGTCTGGAGAACACATAGAAAAAGCTCATCAAGGGATCTCAAGTTCAGCCAATTTTGAAAACACATTACTTTAATCTTTTATTGTTCTGCCCTATTTACCTCTTGGATTTGAGTAGTCTTTGCAAGTAACAAAGTAGGAAAAGACAGTGCTCTCTGCACTAAAAATTAATATTTGCATTGAGCTAGAAAGCGGGGGATGAGGAGTCAAGTGAGAGGGGAGATAGAGGTGAGAGAAAAAGAAAAAAAGAAGACTCACATCAGGAAGAATATAGAGAGAAAGGCAAAGAGAAAGGAAGGGAAACAGGCACACGCAGAGAGAAATGTGTGGGGAAAGAAGAGTGTGATAAAAAAAAAAAAAAAAGAGAGAGAGGATAGAGAAAAGAAGCATTCTCATAACCATGACAACATTTTGGTGCGGCAAGAGATAAACGAAGAAGTCCTAGATTAAGGAAAAAAAAATTTCAATCTAGGGTTATATCTGCCATATGCAAAATCTCTAGTATATTGACAAGGATAGGAATACCACAATAGAGTAATGAGCAAAAACATGAAGAGAAAATCCAAACAGCCAACACAGGGAAGCTGAGTGAGTTTACTAGTGAGTGGGAAATGTAGATTATTACTTTATTCCTATGAGATTGCAGAAATCTGAGAGTCACTTACTTATTGCTGGCTAGGTTGTAGGGAAAATTATTTATTTAAATCTTGATAGTAAAAAAAAAATGTAAATTGTCACAGAACTTGTTTTTTTTTTAATATACTTTATTGATTTTTTACAGAGAGGAAGGGAGAGGGATAGAAAGCTAGATATATCGATGAGAGAGAAACATCGACCAGCTGCCTCCTACACACCCCCTACTGGGGATGTGCCCACAACCAATGTACATGCCCTTGACTGGAATCGAACCTGGGACCCTTCAGTCCATAGACTGACGCTCCATCCACCGAGCCAAACCGGTTTTGGCTGTCACAGAACTTTGAAAAGAAAAAACAAAGCTAACAAAATGTACCACTTTTTTTTTTTTTTTTAATTTAAGAGAGAGAGAAAGAATGGAAGAGAGGGGGTGCATGTGGGCCAGTGAGCAGGCCAGCAATAAGTAAGTGACTTCAGATTTCTGCCAATCTCATAGGAATAAAGTGATAATCTACATTTCCCACTCACTAGCAAGGACTTGTTGCAGAACGAGTCTAGTCAACATTGAAAGGCTGACAACTAGAACAATTAGGAGCATCCACAGCCGGCTGAATAAACAAAGAGTTCAGGTTGATTAATCAGCTAATATCAGCCAAAAGGCACTTAGACCCGACTCTTTTAATGTCTTGAGTGACACGATGAATGGACTGCTCATCCAATGGGCAGATTCTTCATTCCCTAGTGCACATCCCATTGATCTGCTGGACAAAGGAAGAGATTCAAAAAGACTGGGCAGATAAAATAGATGTATCCACAAAGCAGAATGCCATAGGCACCCATGTGAAGCCAAGTGTTCAGTTATAAAATGTCCACAGGACAAGTGCAGAATAGAAGAGATGTGGTTTGCCATCAGCCCATGTAAAAAAGAAGTGGGAGGGAGTTTCGTCCATTTAGGATCAATCTGAGTCAACAGTATGTTGTGGTTATCTCCGCCCTCACTCCCACCCCCACCCAAAAAGATACTTTTCAGAGGGAAGTTCTGTGCATTTAATAGTTATACTATGAGGCAGGTACTAAAAGCCCTATTTTACATAATAAAGAACTACAGCTCAGGGAGGCCAAGGCAGCACAGCTTGTAAAAGGCCAAGCCAGGACTCAAACCCTAATCTCTCAATCTAAAGCCTTGCCCTTGCCTATGACATTCTATCACTTCCAACTGGAGGCTGGCCAGAGAAAGGCAAAGCTACAGAGGAATGTTGCAGCAGGGAGGACCCCTGGGATCAGAGCTCCTGCAGCAGACAAGCTCAACACTTGTTACACGCCTGTGGGGTATGATTGCAGAAGTCAAAACAATCACCAGATCCAGCAGACTGATGTAAACTAATCAACAGTTGGTCCTAAAGATAAAAAATAATAATGAACACTTTAATAATCATATATGGACTATTAGTAAATAATAGTCAACAAGTAAATTAACATCTTGTGGAGACACCTACCACTACCTCATCTAAGTCATCTATGCCATCTCTGTCCCACCACCTATATTTTAGAAGAGCCTCACCCATGGAAAAACAAACAAACAAACACAAGCAGACAGAACCCTAGGGTCACTTTTGGCCAAAGCCAGAATTGAGAGAGGCTCCAAGTGGGGACTTGTATGCATGCATATTAGCATAACCAATGGACACAGACACTGGGGCCATGGGGGCTTGCCCTCAAGGGTGGGAATAGCGGGGGAGGGGGCGTCAATGGGAGAAAAGGGAGACATATGTAAAACTTCAGACAATAAAAAAAAAAAAAAAAAAAGAAGTCTACAGTCTAGTGAAAGAGACAGCCAGAGAGGGATGGTTACAGGGGTCCAGGCTGAAGACCTGGAGTTTGGTAGCCAGAGCACCTGGATACTGGCCGCCAGCATGGGAGTGGAGGCCGTCACTACGGGGCTGTGAATAGACTGAGAAGTTGGTAAAGAATGGAACCTGGAGAAATGCTGACATTTAGGAAGAGAGAACAAACCTCGCATGGTTATGTCATGGCAGCCAAAGGAATCTTTTCCAGGAGGGAAAATGCCCAACAGTGTAAAATGCAGCGGGGAGCCCCAGTGAAATGGGCCTCAGAGAGTTAGTAGAGAGGTGGGGGAAAGCTCAATGCCAGAGTTGAGGAGCAGATGTGAAAATGATTTAAAGGAGACAGTAAGAGGAATTCTCCCCAGACCAAAGAGGATGAAAAGCTTTCTAGGTTGGAGAAGTGTCTCTCGCCAATAGGGAAGGAAAGCAGAATGTTCACCATGAATCTTAAGCTTCAGCCCCCTCACTTGCTTGGACCCCTGCCAGGCCCTCAGGAGGGCCTTAGTAATGGGTTCATGACATGGTCACATGTTTTTGTAAAGTGTGTAAGATATTTCAACTATAACTGATAAGACCATTATCTGTTTCCACTCTGGCTTCCCCTATTTTCTATTTGTCCTCCTGCTAGTTACTTTAGAGTGAACACAGGATTTGGGGGGATCTGGCTAAAAAGAAGCGGGTTTGAGTTCATTGGGATATCTTTATGTGGTTTACAGTAACTTCCACGTAGGGCTAAGCTGTAGATAGCTGCCATGGTGCAAAAATGTCTTCTAGAAATATTCCTACTATCCACTGTGACTGCTTATCCAGGGTCATGATCCAGGAGCCCAGAGATAGATTTTAGGGGGTTTGGCGGGTTGGTTTGTTTTTGTTTGATTGGTTTTTGTGTTTTTTGTTTTATTTTATCAGATAAGCATGCCTTCTCATACTCAGCTCTGGAAGTAAGTGGGTAGTTAAGAATAAACTAAGTTTAAAATGTTCTAAGTTTAAAATAGAACCAGAAGCCAGGCTATGACAAGTTCTTCCAATTTTCATAGCTCATTATGAAGAAATTTGTTAGAAGATTTACCAACTGTATTCTAAACTTCTAAATGACACTACCAATAAAGTATTAGGAAGCTGAAAGTAACTTTTCTAAAATCTTAGACTTTAAAGATAAAAGGAAAGATATATTTATCTGCCTTAGCCCAGTCAAGTTTCTTTGACATAGACTGAGTAGCTTAAACAAGAAACATTTATTTCTCATAGTTCTGTGGGCTGGGAAGACTTAAGATCAAAGCACCTGTGATTTGGTATCTGGTTAGTGCCCTTCCTGTTTCATAGACACCCATCTTCTCACTTTCTCATATGTCAGAAAGGCAAGACAGCTCTCCGGGGCCTCTTTATAAGGGCACTAATCCCATATGATTAATCACCAAGGGTCCCATCTCCAAATACCAAGTACATCACATTGGAGATTAGGCTTCAAATTTTGAATTGGTGGGGAAGGGAGAACACAAACACCATTACCCTTCTGTCATCTCTTATGAGATATTATAATAAAATCTTTTACAGGTGAAAATGTGCCCAAAGAGTATGTAGCCACAAATAAAAGGGGGAAAAGTATTGGGTAATTAATGTATTTTGTTATTTTGCTGGATTTTTGTGACATTTTTGGTACTGGTTATCCTAAAATTTAATTTTTAATGACTTCTTTCTAATTCTAAAAATACTCACTTTCATATCTAATTTTATGTTCTTTTCTTTAGAGCAAGCACACACAAGCGTGCGCTTCAGGCCTCACAAAACCTGGATCTACCCATGGGCTCAGCCTTCATAGGATAGGCCCTGAGAGAAGGAATAGCAGTGTGGGAGGACTCCTCCTCCCTCTCCCAAATGGGCAGAGAGATACTCACTGCAAGTCTGTGACCTGCTAGAGAGTGTTCTAAGTGCTGTATTCCTAGGAGGCGGTGGCATGTCCTCAGGCATGAGACGGGAGAAAGTCATCCACCCAGCAGCCCTGGTCCCCATATTCCCAACCCTTCCAGGACACAGGGCCAGGGGGAGCTAGCCAGGGTCAACAGGTACCTGTAAGAAATAACAACTGTTGCATGTACTGCATCAGATGTTAAATCAAGTAGTATTTTCAATATTCTCCTTGGACATGGAAGGAACTAAGGGTGGAGGAAGAGAAAATCTATGGGTTTCACCAGCACTGACTGACTTGGAGGCCGATGACGGACTTTCACCCAGGCACAGCTCCCCTGGGCTGATGTATTTATATACCTGCTCATCTGATCTCTCTCCTACAAGAATATAAGCTCCTACAAGGACAAAATTTTGTCCATTATAAACTTCAGAAACTTGATTCATTGTTGGCTAAGATGAAATCAGAGGATACACATTCCAAACATGGTTAAGGATCTTTAAGTAAATAAAAATACTATTATCACAAATGCTTTGAAAACACCACGCCCTGAGCTAGTCTTGAAGACAAGAAAAATATACAAATTAGCCAAGTTGGAGTGAAAGCCAAATCAGAAAATTCGGTTCTTAGTTCGCAGTAAGTGTTCATGTGAAATTCTACTTTAGCTGCAAAGATTTATTGCTACATAACCCTTAACCTAAAGACTATTCTGACTTGTTTTACTTTTTTACATTTGTTCTGGAAAACTGGTGCACCATAAATCATGTATTGTTTATTCCATTATATATGACTTCTCTGATCTTATTAATCAAGCCAGCATTATAAAAAGTGGCATAGAGCCCTGGTCAGTGTGGCTCAGTTGGATAGGCATTGTCCCGTGCATCAAAAGCTTGCCGGTTCGATTCCTCGTCAGGCTCTATCCCCAGTGCAGGGCATGCAACCAATCAATGATTCTCTTTCATTGATGTTTCTATCCCTCTCTCCCATTTCCCTTCCTCTCTAACATAACGTAACGTAACGTAACATAACGTAATGTAACGTAACATAAATAAAATAAAATAAAAAAATAAATTAAACACCACATGACCTCACTCATTGGTGGATGATAAAGATCATTATAAACTGATGAACCAAGAGACAGATATAGAGAAAGTAAAGCAACAGGCAGACTGTCAAATTACAGTGGGGAGGGGAGGAAGATCTGGGGGAGATAATAGATCAACCGAAGGACTTGTATACATGCATATAAGTACAACCAATGGACATAAAACTCTACGGAAGGAGGGGATATGTGGGAGGAAGGGAGGGGGGCAAAAAAATCAATAAAATATATAAAAATAAATTAATTAATTAAAATAAATAAATAAATAAATAAATAAATTTTTTCTGTTTCACTTCAAAAAAATAAAATAAATAAAAATAAAAAAATAAAAATAACAGTAAAATTTCTTTCTGATGCACTTAAAATATATGTGCATTATCCTATATAATAAAAGCCTAATATGCTATGTGTCCAGTCATCTGGACAGCTGTTCAACCAAAGTGTAATATGCTAAAATAAATAAATAAATAAATAATAAAAATTAAAAAATTAAAAAATTAAATAAATTAAAAAAAATAAAAAAATAAAATAAAATAAAATAAATAAAAAATAAAATAATAAATAAATAAATAAAATATTTTTTTAAAAGTAATGTGAATTCCTTTTTATATAATTCATGCAAGTTATATTTCTATGTTTTGTTTTTAATGTTAATAGCAATTATTTTTTAAATACAGTGGAGGACATTTTCTCCCAGCTGGGTCCTAGTACCTAGAACAGTATAGAGAACTTGGTAAATGTTCAGTAAATTTTTGTTGACTGACTTACTTATTTGTTGACTTCTCATTACTTTAAATAATTGTACATTCTTTAAACACATAATTGAGTATTATAAAGGAGGGTGAATCCAGTCAAAGATTAAATGTAATCATTATCCATACCCTTTAAAACTGATATCAACAACTACTCCAGTATACAGAGTATTAATCCAGCTCATACAATTAGAGCAGTAAAGCAGAAGGCCACTAGAGGACACCAAAGTATCAGGAATTTATCACAGAACCAAGAAAGTCTAAAGAGGGAATAGGAATGACCTGATTCCTATTTGGGTCCAATTTGTATAAGCCAAAGGGCAGAGGTGGGAACATTATTCCAAAGAACTGATAAAGACAGAGCGGGGCAATTTAAATATTTTACCCCAAACCAGCACAGAGAATAGATAAGATAAGAAACACTTAACAAGCATGGATGCATGAATCAGAACAATAATGCTATTAGAAATGTTAAATGTAGGGTTGAAAACATCAAGGGCCATGGAGAATATGCAAAACCACGGTAATGAATCACTAGGAAATCATTATTATAATTACAGAAAGTAGAATCTCACTAGGTCCAGTGAACCTGGGCAAAGAACTGACTTGATTCACCTAAAGCGACTTTACATTCCTGAACTGAATCTTGTAGTAAAGGGGGGAAATGTTGCCCCTCAGATGTGGCCCAGTGTTTGCGTATTGATCTATGAAACAGGAGGTCACGGTTCAAGTCCCCATCAGGACATATGCCAGGGGTTGTGGGCTCCATCCCCATCAGGGAGAGTTGACATTTCCATCTCGTTCTCCCCCTCTCCTTTCCTCTCTCTGAAATCAGTGTTTGTTTTTAAAGTGCTGCAGGAAGTCATACATGTGACAAATAGAACCAGTTACTGCAAGAGATGTGGTATGAACATGTGCAAATCATTTGCAAACATTGTTTATGGGTGGTGACTCTTAGATTTAAATATGTAGACTATAGTTGTAGATATGTAATATTTATGTCAGCAAACTTACTAGTGGACCCCAATACATGGCCTATTCGCTAAAAGTTGTTTAAAATAACAGTGAATTAATAACAAAAACATAACCTGTTAATTATACGCAAATCTTGGTTAAAAGCATCTTAAGATTAACAGGGTGTTAATTTTCACATATGACATACAGAACAGAAATTTTATCCACTGAATCTGAAGTCCATTAAACTGAGGTCTACAAAATCGAGGGTTTACTGTATTAGATTTTTTTTAACTTATTGGAGTTTTTTACATATATATAATATATATATATATTTTATTATTATTATTATTATTATTTTTATTGATTTTTCAGAGAGGAAGAGAGAGGGATAGAGAGTTAGAAACATCAATGAGAGAGAATCATCGATCAGCTGCCTTTTGCACACCCCCCACTGGGGATGTGCCCACAACCAAGGTACATGCCCTTGACCGGAATCGAACCCGGGACCTTTCAGTCCGCAGGCCAACGCTCTATCCACTGAGCCAAATCGGTCTCGGCTACTGTATTAGACTTAAATGACACATTAAAACAAATGGACTTAACAGATATTTACAGAACATTCCAGCCAACAGTAGCAGAATCTACATCCTTCTCAAGTGTACATGGAACATTTTCAGGATAGATAATATGTTAGACCACATCTAAGTTCTAATATATTTAAATTATTGTATGTATTCTCCAACTGTTCACGTCTGTTCTTTATACAATGCTTGCTAATTGTACTTATCAAATCTTGTATCTCACTAGTTTTTGTCTGCTTGATGTGCATTATAAATAACTTCTTTGAAAGGATTTCCTGGTTCGCAATTTACTAAGGTTTAACTAAAATCTAACTTTAAGTCATCCTTAGAATTTTTAGCAAAAAAAAAGTAATAATTGAAAATAAAAATTCCATTTTTTAATTTCCATTTGGGCATTCCCTACAATCGCGTTTTTAATTGTATTTTTTAAATATATATTTTATTGATTTTTTTACAGAGAGGAAGAGAGAGGGATAGTTAGAAATATTGATGAGAGAGGATGTGCCTGCAACCAAGGTACATGCCCTTGACTGGAATCAAACCTGGGACCCTTTAGTCTGTAGGCCAATGCTCTATCCACTGAGCTAAACTGGTTTCAGCTTAATTGTATTTTCAAGCTTTATTTTTTAAAATGTCAGTTTTATCATTTTAAATATGTCTGGTTTATAGTTTGCATCTGATAATTCCAATATCCAAAGCCTAGGGTATGTTTCTGATATCTATTTTTTCAAATGGCCCTCAGTCATGTGCCTCATTCTCCCCCCCATACACACCATTTTTAATATTTTACCTTGAATTACTCACTTAGAAGAAATGCTCTGTAGAAAAACTCAAACTGCTGCTGAGGTTGCATTCCTCCAGAAAAGAGTTATGTTTGCTTCTGCCATTTCCCTGGAGACACTATCAACTGAGAACCATTCTAAATTTAATTATATGTTTGAGGTTTTTTTTAACCACACACATTACATAAATCTGGACCACAACTCTAAGAGAGCCAGCTTGTCATTATGAGTTCTCATGGGAGATTTTTTTATTCCCTTCCATCTGGTGTCAGGGTTAAAACAGTCCAGTCTCCACGCTATGCTCTGCAGCACATCAGGTTTATTTCTTGCTCATGCTTACCCCAGCAGAAGGGTCACCTAACAAACTTCCCTTTGGGCATGCCCTAGCCTTTGCCTATCTGCTGAGCCCCTGCAACTATCAGAGAGGAAGTTTAGAGTCTCCACGTTTGAACAGAAACTCTCTGTGCAAGAGCCAGCTTGGTCATTCAATTACCTCACAACATTTTTTTCTTTCTTTTTTCTTTTGATCTCTGAAGATTTATTTTATGGGAGCTCAACGATATAATTTTTAAATGTTGGTGTTTTTCAACTGGAAAATTATTCAGAATACCTAATCTGCTATATGAACAAAAACAGCTATCTCGCCCCATAGAGATGGGTCACCAAGGGGTAAGTGTCCTTTGATTCTGGGTCCATAAGTGTCCAGCGCCAGAACAAGCAGGCCAGTATTTCTGGGGCCAGCTTGGGCTTTGCAAAGTTTTGCGAGAGCTAACTGCTAAGGGGTCAGGCTTAGGAGGGTTTCAGTCCAAGGTTGCATAAGAAGTTAGCATTACCTTTCTCTAAACAACCACTGCCATGGGAAAGTATTTTCTTATAGACATGGACTAATTAATAAATGAAATGATAGTTTCAGAATATCACCATTTCTCAAAGCCTAATGAATTGGTAGATCAATAGCTGCCAACACCATACGGTCTGAGGTTATGAGATAAAAGAAGCCCTATCACCTAGCATCTTGCCAAAGGTTTTGAATCCAAGGGTGATCCAGCCTCTAGATCCAGCTTCCAATCTACAGGGAATATGGAGGAACACGGGCAATCACAGGCAATCACAAGATCCAGATTACAGGACAAATGGCTCAGGTTCTGCAACCAATAAATGTTAAGGGGAAAAAAGGGATGGCGCGGAAACCAGTAGATTAAAAATTACTTGAGGGACACATAAAATCATTTTTACAAGGGGGGTACACTTAACTAGAAGGTCTACAATTGCACACTTGAATGGTCAACTAAAAAGAAATGAAAGAAACACAAGGAAATAATTGTTATAAAAGAGTAGTGGTCACTTTTGGGGCGGGAACCAGTTGTGTTTGGATATTCACACAAGGTGGATACTCATCTTGTAATAATTCGCTAAGCTTTACATTCGTTTTGCATAATTTTCTTATCTGGTTTAATTTTATGATAAAAGCTAAAAAAAAAAAAAGGTGGGGACAGTTATTCATATCTCAAAATATCATCTCTCCGCATAGTCTTTATTGGTCCAATCCCACATGAAACATTAGACAGATCTCAGGATTAGTTTCTAAAAAACCCAAGCAAACCTTATATCCCTCTTTTTCAAGCATATAGGAAGAGATATACATATATAGATAGATATAGATATATGTATATTCACAGAGTTAGAGTGTCAGTAAGTAAATTCGGTTTATTAACCATGAACCTCAAACAATACCAGAATACAGTACTGTGTGTGTTTGGGGGTGGAGGGGACTAAAATTTTCTTGGTTATTGTGATTAAATAGTACAATATTTCTCTTAGAAGAGTCACATCAAAGAATTTAAGAGTGTACATCATCATGACTGCTGTTTCCATACAATTCATATCCATAAAACATATACATATATAAACACAGATAATATGCAAATTAGCATCACTACCTGCTTGAGGAGGCTACTTCACAACCGCTCAGGAGGAGCTGCGTGCACATATGGTTGGGAGGGGACTGCATGCCACCCCCAGCCGCAGCAGACACACACACACCAGGGGTGGGGGCATGCTCCAAGCCATGACACATACACCAGGGTGAAGGAGCGTTCTGAGCCCAGTTGCACAGTGCCCACCCCAGGGGCACACACACCAGGGGTGGGGGCATGCTCCAAGTCGCCCTGCAGGCAGCTCTAGCCCGCCCCCAGTGGCTGGTGGCAGTGGCTGGAGCGAAGTAGCCCTGGTCTCAGATGCCTGGCAGCGGCTGCAGCAAACCAGCCCAGGTCCTGGGTGCCGGCAGCCAGGGGAAGGCAGGCCTATTCTTGCACGAATATTCATGCATTGGGCCTCTAGTATATAGATAAAACAGCAAATATGCCAACATGTAATTATTGACTCACTGGTAGACAGTATGTGAATATTCTCTGTATTATTCTTTTTATGTTTAAATTTTTTAATAAAAATTAAATTTATCTAATAATACTTACTAGGTTAAAATTTCTGTCTCTCACACATACCAATGCACACCAACAGAAAAACTGCCTTGCAAAGACCAGCATTACCAAGTGTCAGTGAAGATGAGAAGCACTGAGACCTCTCACACATAGCTGGTGGGAGCACAAATCAACAAAATCACTTCAGCATCATCTAGTAAAGTTGAAGAAACATATCCCATGACCCAGCAATTCTAATACAAAGTATCTACCTTACTTAAATGTTTGTACTTGAGTACAGGGAGACATGGATGAGAATGCCCAGAGCAGAAGTATTCCACAAATTAAAATCCCCAAATTAATAATAATTAAATTCCACAATTAAGTCCACTTGTAAAAACACGCTGATTACTCATACAATACAATAATACAATGAATTAACTACAGCTGTGTGCAACATGACTGCTTCTCAGAAGCATTAGTTTGGTTAAAGTAGCCAGACCTCGCCCCCCCTCCCCCTCTTCTCCCCCACCTTCCGCCAAAAAAATATTCTGTATGAATCCATTTCTATAAACTTCAATCACAGATAAAATCAAATAACAGTATCCATGGATGTATACTTGTGTAGTAAAATTTTAAAGAAAAGTAAAAAAGTGTGTGTGGTATGTAAGAACATGGGTCCCTTCCCAAGCTCCAGGTCCCCGGGACCTCCCACCCTATGGGAATAGAATAAAGGCCGTCTGAAGGGTCCTGTGCGACCCTGGGTGCCTGGCCAGCTCCTTAATTAAGGAATAGTATAAATAAATAAATAAATAATAAATAAATAAATAAATAAAAACCCGTTTTTGAATGTGAGCCCAGATTGTAAACAGTGGACATTTTGATCTCACACAGCTTGTGTGTGAGTACATCCACCCTGCTTGCATGATTTATCACCCTGTTTGCTTTGTTTTTTATACTCTATATAATCCTGTTTTGCCAAAGCCTGTGTTTTGGAGACTTCACCAGCATGCCTCCCCAATGCTAAGACCTAATAAATTCATGCCTTTCACAGCCAGTCTTCCAAGTTATTTCTTTGGAATCAGCGAGCAAGCTGCTGAGGCCCTCTCAGACCTCAGCTCTTCCCATAACAAAGTGATTCGCCATAGAAGTGGAGGCAGTCATTACCTTTGAAAAGGGGAACTATAGTTAAGAAGGGGCATCCAGGAGGTCTTCAGAGACTAGCAGTGTTTTATTTCTTAACCTGATAAAGGGTTTACTTTATATAAAAAATTAAACTGTACATTATGTTCAATCTACTTTTCTAATTGTTGTAGTTTGCAATAAAGAGTATGAAAATGTCAAAAACTGTCTGCAGGAAAAATAAACATCTAGCTAAAATCCCTCAGTGCTATGGGGCAAGACACCTTTCCACCAGGTTTGCTGGCGTGTGTGTGTGTGGGGGGGAGACTGGGGAGGGCGGGGGGGAGAGACCGGGCCTTTGAAATGAAACGAAGGTTTCTAGGATTCTTCCAGGGGGAGCCTTTTTGGATTTCCACTAATCTCCCTTTAGAGCAGTGGTTCTCAATCTTTCTAATGCCACGACCCTTTAATACAGTTCCTCATGTTGTGGTGACCCTCGACCATACAATTATTTTTGTTGCTACTTCATAACTTTAATTTTGCTACTGTTAGTGAATCATAATGTAAATATCTGTTTTCCTATGGTCTTAGGCTCTACAGCAGCGGTTCTCAACCCGAGACCCACAGGTTGAGAACCGCTAGCAGGGTCGCACATCGGAAAACATTTCATTCAGCTATGAGTAATAGAAACCAATGGAATAAGGTGAGGTTTTCATTTGCTCTCATCCAACAATAAATCTGAGTTAAGTTGTTGCTGGTGTTGGATTTGTGATTGAAGGGGGAGGGGAGGTGCAGAAAAAGGGCACCAGACTTCTGTGATTGTCTAGCCCTTTTCCTCAGGGCTCCAAACCTGGGCCAGCATTAGGACACGTAGCGCTTTTTTGGTAAAAAAGAAAAAAAAAAGTGCCATTCTTAGCAATTGAAGTAAACAAGACACATTCCACCCCTGGGTGAATTTACTAAAGGGCACGCCCACCAACAAAATCAGGGTCTTATAGCTATCTCCAGCATACTCGCCTGTGAGAGTCTGGACATCACAAGTGAACGTCGGGAGTTTTTCCCATAGTGCTGAAATATAAAGCCGAGGATCTGAGTTCTAACATAAAATTGACCACCACCTAAACCTACACCAAATTGCTAAATTTTAGAGGTTCATCTAGTGGCAAAACCTAGCCAATGC
Source organism: Pipistrellus kuhlii (assembly GCF_014108245.1). Taxonomy (NCBI): domain Eukaryota; kingdom Metazoa; phylum Chordata; class Mammalia; order Chiroptera; family Vespertilionidae; genus Pipistrellus; species Pipistrellus kuhlii. The sequence goes on along the minus strand of NW_023425405.1, from coordinate 50,861,136 downwards.
ATCCCAAGGGTTCAGAGAATTCACTCCCATGTTGGGGAGGAGAGTACTGCAACTATCCTTGCAGAGGCCGGAACTGAGCTGTTCTGACACAGGTTCAATGTCATGGCAGTGCCCGTAGGCTCTGCAGCCCCAGGCTACAAAAATGTTAGTTTTACTTTCATGCTTTTGTCAGTTTGCTTTCAGAGCCAAGAAAATTCACTTGGACCCACATTCATTTCCCTCATCCACAGGCAAAAAGTCAGGAGGAGAGTAGTTTTCATTGCATACAAATCAAGAAAGGGCCGAGTGGAGAAAGAGAGCATGAAGCAGGTTAGCATTTGAATCAGCATACATATCAATATTTACAACTCATAGCAACCAAAGCCATAACAGTAAGGGATATGAGCAACAGGCACAGCAATTACATTTATAAAGTATGAATCAAACCAGTACATTTATAACTGCCAGATTATTGTCTACACAATTGATAAACTTGGGGAAGTGCAGTTTTTTCTCTCCTAGATCCACATCAATCCTTAAGAAGGACTTTATAGAAGCCCCGTGTCCACTCCCTGTGATTAGATTTTTACCCTACTTTTAAGCTAACAAGTTAGCTTGTTGCTGTTTTTCACATGCTGCCAGAAGACAAGGGATGGGTCAGAAATGAGAGACTTCATTACTCACAGTACAGTGCCCAACATGAACATCAGTGTCTCTGCATTGGTCCTTCTCACCCCAGAGTCTCATGGGAGCAGCCAGGTGGCATAACCCGGAGGGATACCACACAGGCAATATGTGTGCATGACAGCCAACGAACCCCAGCTCGGGGAATCCACTGCCTTTTTAGCAAGCTTGCTTTTCGTCCAGGAAAGACATAGCTGTTACCAGTTGCATAAACAATCCTGAGAAATAGCTGAGATAATAGAACAGTAGGATCTTGCGTTCTTGGCACATACCACAGGACACATGAGGGCCCACGCGGCCCGTGGAGGACTCTCTCTTCCAAGTGACCACCTGTGTTGTAACAGGATAGTAGAAGCTATGAAAATTCCTGGTCAAATGGAATAGGGAAACCGAGGCAAGAAAATTAAACAAGGCTAAACAGTTTGGACAGCTTGCAACCAGCTTGCAGCAAGACCTTATTTTCCAACCAAAGACACTTGAGAGCAAAATGATTAATGCCTCTCCTCCTAAACCAGAGAATACATTGCTTAAATCAGCCTGGAGCCACTAAGGCAGGAGAGGGAAAAGAGGAAGTTTTATCTCACTTACTGACAAAGAAGTCAGCAGTCTTGGGACTTGCCAAGTAATCTCATAAATTCTAGGAAAATCCATGACAAATTAAAAGGGAGGACCTTGAAAACTAGTCTGTGCCCAACCTTTCCAGAGGAACCTTGGAACTTATAGGAAGAAGGCTAAAAAACCTCTTGACCCCCACTGGCAACACACTCAGATTAGCTGAGTGCCCACCTGTGCTTTATGCCAGGTATATTTTGATAGATTTATCTGCCTTACTTCTTTAATAAATTTGCTTGCTTTGCTTCCTTAGTAAATTAGATTGCTTTACTACAATCCTGTTGTCACTCATTTGAATTATTTCTCAGGAACTTGATAAGAACTGGGGAGGGGACAACCTTTCCCTTCAATTCAGGGGGCTGTCCATAACATGTCTTCTGGTGTTTCTGCTGTCCTGTAACAATGTGACTGGAAAGCCAGAGCCACATGATTGACCGCCCTACTAGAACCTTGCGGAATGGAAAAATGCAATTCCCAAAAGAGGAGGTGTATGGATAAACAAAACATACCAACAAAAGCACTTTTGACCAGCCCGAAATTAACTGTAGTTGGATATTAACCAACGTACTTACATGTATACTCAGGCAAATCCTACCAGGAAATGGAGCATCCACCATCCACCAATTTCTCTTTTCCTGCTCTGGCTGTCTCCAGGAAGACTCTCTGCCCAGTTCTTGGCTCCTGCTGGGCTGTGGAAATGTGTCTCCTGAGGTCACAGAGGAGCAGCTGCTTCAGAAGCCCAACGCACTCAGCCTCAGAATTTCAAACTCGAGTTTTAAAGCCACAGGTGCCTGCCTACCCAGGAAAGAGGGAACACCTGCCTTTTTCTTTGTGTTAGTCCATTACGCTTGACCCAAACACTATTCTTACCACGGCTTTTAAGGAGTAGATTTTGCCATTTTTACTCCTCTTTCTCAGGCACGCTTCCCTCCCTAAACTGAATGCAGATGTGGTATGTGGAGGGGTGGGAGGCTGGAGAGCAGGCCTAGAAGCCAAATTCTGACAGACCTCTATGAGAGCCCCTCTACTCTGAGGAGTTTCTCTCCTGAGAGATTTCCTAGCCCCTTTATAAGGACCAAGGCTGGTGCTACATAGTTTGTGAGAATTGCCCACACCTGAAAGGGATGGACTTTAATTAGGTTTGCATTCAATCACCTTACTCTATATACATTTTTAGTATTTCAGAACATGACCATCCCTCTTATTCTGCCTTCCTTTGTCTTTCCTTCCTCTACCAGCTCTTATTCCTTTTCTCTTTTCCTACATCAAATGGACAAACCCAAAGAGGAAGGGATAAGGGAGTTGCCAAAGTTGGGAATTGTTAGGACTCATGAAAACAAGCCATTTCAATTCTCAATTGTCGCCTCAAATGTTGGATTAAAAAAAAAAAAAATTCCTCCTGAGAAAACTTTCTGGTACAGATTCCCATGACCATTTGCAGATGTGCAGTGTCTGAGCCCTCTAGTGGTGGAGCCTAGGGCCATTGGTGTTACCTATGATGGGGAACAAACACTCCACCTGGAGGCAAATAGCAGAGGGGCTGAGGGTCGAGTGGACACAGCTGACCATACTGTATAGGACATTGACTTTAGGTGACCAGTTTGATCTTTACTCACTTCCCTGTGTCTTTGTGACCAATGGATTAGGTTTCTAAGAAAGCACGCAAAGATTAAGTACTCACAGAAGAAAGCAAGGCCATGCTTGGCCTGATTAGCACAATTAACTATTCACCAAACTTCAGTCTAACTCTAAAGCAGGAATGGCAAACAAGTTTTACATTTTATTAGCAATACGCAGCGATCAATACTGACTGCCTAGAGCAGCGGTCAGCTTTCTTGCATTTCTGTGAAGGGTGTGATAATAAGTATTTTAGGCTTTTGGACCATATGGTTTCTGCCATTGGAATACAAAAGCAGCTATGGACAATATATAAACAAGGTTATGTCCCAATAAAACTTTATAAAAACAGGTAGTGGGCTGGATCAGGTCCTCAGGCTATAGATTCCACGCTCCCCCTACCTACACCCTCACACACTCCATGGTATTGTCATGGACTATGAGGATACCTCCAGGCTCAGAAGGAGTGCTGTAATCAATAAGCCTTATCTGCACAGGTACTGTAAGTGGAACTATAGGTTATATCAGTGGTCCACAAAGTGGGTTGTGCCTATTCCATATTGTGTACATGATCCACTGAGACTTGTGGGGGGAGGGTGGGGGGGGAGTTTAGATTTCTATGTATTTTCATCTTATCTGTTTTCATTTTAGACTATTGGTCATGTCTACCCCATCTTAGATCCATGAAATTTGCAGTGAGTCAATTCTTCTGTAATGTGCTAATGAGAAATCAAGCTTACAAACCTCTGAAGAGGATATCACAGCAGACATGCCCTGGAATGGCAGTATCTGTCCATGTGTCTCCCTGAGGTTCTGGTCTGGTGCTTTTTTAATTTCACAAAGGTACTGCATAGGGTAGCAACAGCCACAGCTACATAACACCTCTAGTGAGAAAGAATGGAAAAGAAAGAAATACACAATACATTCACAAAAGAAAGAAAGTACAATAGATTCAAACTCTTCTGGAGGGCAGCGATATCTTGTGAACACCCTCTACTGTGTTGGGAGACTTCCCAGAGGGAGCCGGAGTTTGAGTGCTAAATCCTTAGCACAAATCTCTAAGAGTAAGGGCTGGAGCTGATGGTTCACTTTCTACTCATGGAGGTAAAGGGGCAAAGGGACAGAAATTCTTTCTTTCCCCATCCCAGCTGCTCTCCCTTTCGCACAGAGAAGAGGAGCTGGGGGAGGCAGTCAAAGCTGTCACATTAACCCACGCAGAAGCAAGTGATGAAGTAAGACTCCTGAGACCAGAGCCAGCTGTTGTCTTGTGGCTTCCCAGTACCCTTTCTCCTGGTAACAGCTCCCCACTTTCCCTATGGGAAATAAATTCTGCCTCATAGTGCAAAATCTCTGGAATTGCCAAACAAAATACCCCGCCATCTACTGGCTAAACAGATGGTCACAAACTCACATTCAGCTAGTTGTGCTCTCCCTCTCCAGAGCTCTGTGATGGTCAAATTTATGTGTTAACTTGACTAGGACATTGGGTATCCAGATATTTGGTCAAACATTATTCTTTCTGTTGGATGAGATTAATATTTTAACCAATGGAGTAAAGCATTCTGATCTACAAATGTGGGTGGGTCTCCTCCTGACTAGGACAGAATAGAATAAAAAGACCCTCCCCAAGTAAGAGAATTCTGCAGCTGCCTACTTTTGGACATCATCTGCAACAACAGCCCTTCCTGCCTGGCAACCCTTGAACTGGAACATATGCTCTCCCTGGCTCTCCAACTCCAACCTGCAGCCCACCCTGCAGACTGGGCTTGTCAGCTCCGTACTCAAGTGAGCCGATTTCTTAAAACAAATCAATTTCTTTGTCTAGAACACATGTGTCAAACACAAGGCCCGCGGGCCAAATCTGTCCCGCCAGGCCTTGCAATGTGGCCCGCACTGCGCTGTCATCACTGCACTCCGCTGCGTTTCCATCATAATGACAGTTTATGACTGTTCAGTAAACCATTCGGCCCGCGATTTAGGCTGGATTTTAGATTTTGGCCCCTTCTCTGATTGAGTTCGACACCCCTAGTCTAGAAGATAGATAGACAGACAGACAGATAGATGTAAGATGCATATTGTATTGGTCCTGTTTTTCTCTGGAAAGCTCTAATACACACCATCCCCCCAAATTTTGATGGGTTAGTATAGACACTTAAAAATATAAGAATAGCTGAGAGCATTCATTCCAGCAGTGATGTCCTAATGAGACTGTCAGGAACCTAGCTCCTGCTACCTAAACCCCTCCGGAGATGTTCTCGGTCTTTCTAATAATAACTTCTTTTGTTTGCCACAAAGTGTCCTGAGTGACGTTAACATCCTCCCTTCAGAGACAGCTAGCTCTGCCCCTTCTCTGGGTCATCTTGGATAAGCCAGATGCCAGTCTTTCAGAAGAAGTGAGTGACATGTTCCTATGTAATTCTTGAGAGATGTTTCTTATGATCACCCTAAGAAAATACACCTGCGCTCCCATCAGTAGTCTTGCCTAGTGAGCTCACTTTAGGAGAATGAGTGGCTTAGCAGGATCACCTGCATCAGAACAGCTTCTCACCTACACTACCTCCATCTAAATCATCTTTTTACCTTTCCTGCTTAAGACCTGAGAAAATACATTACAATGAGCACTACATTGCTTTCGCTTCATTATGACTTGTTTAAAGTTTAATATTCATCTCCAGAAGCCTTTTTAATGCCCTTCCCCCAAGGCCTCAGAATTTATTCTGGGATTAGATAGGACACAAAAATGAAAGAAGCTGATGAAGTAGCCAGACAGGATTTCTCATCAGGTAGCACCAGTTATTTAACACAGCTGAAACTCTATCTTGCAGCAAGTAAGCATGCTGTTTGCTCACTGTGGGGGTTTCAATGACTACCCACAGTTTACTTTAGCACTCCTGGCAAACTCTGGAGCCAGCTTGCATAATGCAGTGTCTAAAGAACATGATTCCAGTTGAAGAGAACATATTTGCAGTTAAAAATAGAACTCAGTCACATAACCAATTCATATATAAATCGTGAGGCTGGGGAAGAGTCAAAATTAAATAATAGTCACTGGGGGTTCCTAACACCTGTCTCAGTCAGTCAGAGCCTGTGTTCCCTGGAAATTGCCAACACACTGAAGCCAACTCTGCCCTGAAATCAAACGGTAAAAATAAACAACCTAGCTGACCCAGTTAATCCAAGAAACATGAGTGTACCTTTAAGCAGACAGCGATTCAGGTGGCCTCTCCAGGCCAGGCCTCCTTGGGGATTTAGCTCTGTGTTCTAAAAGAACTGTTGTAGATCCAGTGGCAGACATGCTGGGTTTATAGCTGGATTGAAAGCTGAGACTGAGTTAAGTCTCAATTCCATCCCCACTGATATGTTTTCACTGTATGTACATGTGTTGTGCTCTGTACAGAATGGTTCCTTGCTTCTTCTAAACAGATGTGGGAGTCTCAAGACCCACCGCTTGTGCTTGCAAAGGGCTAAGAATTACAAAAGAAAGTCCCTTAGTATGTGGTTTCCATATCAGAAAACACATTAAAACAGTAGTATAGATCTAATTGGAAAGGTTGTCCCAGGTAAGAAATACTGTGTACAAACAGCTAAGTGTCAGAACTATTGATTCTGTGACATGCTACCAGAAGAAGGGATGTGGTAGAAAAAAAGGAGCTGCCTCCTATCTTAACCCTGCCCCCACCAGCCCTCCAGCCAGGCAAATTGCTTCTCCTCTCTGTGCTTCTCTTCTCCTCTTAAAAATAGGTCTGCAACGAGTTTCCCTTCTAAGCTCACCACAATGGTGGAAGGTTTAATGTGGACACTGTGTTAGTCTTTTGTTCCTGGTTCTGAAATTCTAGAGCAATAATACCTTCTGTGCTTCACAATCACCTGTGAAGCTTATAAAATTACAGTACCTGGGCCACACTCCCAGAGATTCGTGAGTGGTGGGTCTCAGGCAGAGATAGGTTAATAAGTGCCCAGGTGATTCTAATGTGCAACCAGGAATGAGAACCATAAGCCATGATAGGAAAGGCTTCACCAGGAAAGCGTGGCAGCTCAAGGTGTGGGTTCTCCCTCCATCTCATCCAAATCTGCAAAGGCTTTCCTTTCATGAGGTTGAATAAATTGTTTTGTTCCCAGATCTTCTCTCACCAACTTCCCCCACCCCTCTGCCAGCATCAATCAGCATAGGAATGAGCTAATTTTGGAAAGATGGCTAGGGACTTTATTGTTTTTAATTGTTTTTAATTGAAGCAAAACTCCAAATAGCTCTTAACTGTATTATGGCCTTTATGTCAAAGAAGTTTATATTTTAGAATGTACACAGTATTGGAGCATTTGTAACCAACCAGAGGTCTTACAATCCTCAGTCTGTGCTGCCTTCACACCAGCTGGCACACGTCTCTCTCTGCTCTGCCACTGGTCATTATTAGTCAGAGATGCCTTCATGTTAAGCACCCCATCCTATATAATAAAAGACTAATATGCAAATTGATCAAAGTATGGAACGACTGATCACTATGATGCGTGCTGACCACCAGGGGGCAGATGCTCAATGCAGAAGCTGCTCCCTGCTGGTCAGTGTGCTCCCACAGGGGGAGCACTGCTCAGCCAGAAGCCTTGAACCAGGCTCACAGGGAGCAGGCTTAAGCTGTCAGTCAGACATCCCCCAAAGGCTCCTGGACTATGAGAGGGTGCAGGTTGAGCTGAGGAATGCCCCCATTCAAATGCACAAATTTTATGCACTGGGCCTCTAATCCTCCCATAAAATGTGAATGACTCAGTGTAGAGATTCTGTAGTAAGTGCCTTGGTGGGGCACTTAATGTCTCAGTGGGCTGATCAGCTTCAGGTTTTATTCCTCTCTCTGGCCCCCACTAAGCTCCATGCCCTCCTAACAGATATCTTGTTGCTTTGCTCCATGGGTCAATTGTGTTTCTCACTGGAATAAATTCTGAAGGACCTAAGGTTCATCCTGTAACCTCCCACAGCCTATACTTGGGTGTTTTTCCCTTGAAAGCACTCTGTGTGCTTCTGCTGTTTGAATTAGACATTTGGAAGGAGCTGGAAACCTTAAAGAGAAACCAAAGGACACAGCAAAATCATGGAGTGGACTTATTAAACTCTAGGGAATAAAACAAGACTGAATTTGAATCCTGTCTCCATGACTTACTAGCTATGCATGCTGCTATAACATACCTAACCTTTCTGAGCCTCAGTTTACTCATCTGTAAAACCAGTTTAGTTAAAAAGTCTGTATCATGGGATTGGCATGATGATTAAATGAGATATGCCTGGCATCATGGGACTAGCCCAAATGTCAGCCACTATTACCACCATTATTATTAATAAAATCAGAGTGAGGAGAGCATGGTGTACAACTGGCATCTCCTCAGAATAAATGAGAATTGTGGAGGAACAGAAGTTGGGGCAAGAAAGCCTAAGTTTAGAGCCATTCTCATTCTCATTCTCATTTAAATCACTTCACAGCGTGATTAGAAGGAGTAAATGCAATAAGACATATAAGTGTGCTTTGCAAACTACAAAAAAGCCATGTAATATTAGGAATTGTTATTCATATGTAATTTTTAACATTTTCTGATACTGGTCCTGCCAATTGATAAATGGAATAAATAGATTTTCTGAGCTTAGAAATGGAAACTCAATTCTCATGCCTTTAATCCAGCAGCTCAACAAAGTTCAGGCCAAAGGGTGAGCCCAGAGAGAGAGAGATTCTGATTAAAAGAGTGCACCCATGCTGGGCTGTGTTACTGAATGCTGTTTGAATTAGACATTTGATTCAGCAACTGCCTACTGTTTACTTACCATGTTAGCTCACATTGTCTCAGGAGATATCTTAACATTAAAGTTATCGATTTTCATAAATATAACTTTCATAAAAGATGACCTAATGCACAGAGGGGGAAAAAGAGTTGAAAATATAATAGTGTATGTGTCTTACATTGAAGGGCCTTTACTTGGATGTCATTTTTTTTAATGTTTAAGTTTTGTTTTAAACATTGTTTTGAGTGGCACTCTTCTGCTTTTTTATTTTTTATGGGTTCTCCAAGCTACACTATTTTCCATTGTTAACATAAATAAACATTTTTAATTTGAAAGGTAAGGGCTGGGAGCAGCTAAGACAGCAAGAGGAGGAATTCAAGGCCAAAATGTGACTTGCCATCAGGTGGCTCCTATCAAAGCGCAAGATCTACCTGGGACCAGAGATAGCTAATTACAGCCTCCCCTCCTCCATCTGCCAGTTGTCCTCAGAGCCAACCTGCTCGCCATTCACGTTAAAGATATACTACCCATGTTTCCCCAAAAATAAGACATCCTCCGAAAATAAGACCTAGTGCATAGAAAGATAAGACATCCCCTGAAAATAAGACCTAGCGCAACTTTGGGAGAAAATTTTAATATAAGACACTGTCTTATTTTCAGGGAAACAGGGTAGTAGGTGAGTTAGGACATATTAAATGCCAAAAGAAAGTTCTGGTAGTAGAATTCCAGGCTTTGATCTTGGGGACCCAGGAGGTATTTATAGGAATCTACTGATCATTTCTCCAAAAATACTCAAAGTCAGTGGTGAGAAGTCTTTAAATGACTTCCTACTCCCTCGCCCACTGCCCACTAGAAAGAAATTGGGGCCAACTGGATCCGTAAACATAGGAAATGAGCCAGAAGGACTAGGCCAAATGAAGTTTGCCAAGAGTGTGCATGAGTGCCACTCCTTCTGAATTTTTTACATGTTTATGGGGGCCACATGGTTAGCTCAAAGGAAGAGAGGCAACCTAGAGATTAGGAATTTACTCTATCCTCAAAAGGCTCAGAGAAGGAGTGTCAAGGAGCATGTGTAAAATATGCATAATGATAAGGAGTCTTTGAGAATCTTCTAGCCCTACATAACTTCATTTTATCCCCCAGTTAGAGCCCAAATTGAGAACAAGGAAATTTTAAGTCATCTAAATCTACAAAATTAAAACCTGCTATTTTACTGGCAAAATAGCAGAATCACCCAGTAGTGTGGCTCAGGGATTAGTGTCAACCCATGCATAAAGAGGTCACTGGTTCGATTCCATGTCAGGGCTGCCCTTGGACTGCCCAAGGTCAGGAAGAGGGTGGGGTTAAATGAAGAGAAGGAGAATGAAGCCAGGCCTGCTCCCTCATCCCAGTACTATCTCAACTATGGTTCATGGTATGAGGTAGGACAAAAAAATACCATTTTCTGAGAACTACTTAGGTTCCAAAGATTCTTCAGTTTACATTATATATTGTACATTATCTCTTTAAACAACTTTTGGAGGCTGTTAGCACTATTCCCATATTCCATATGAGGTTCAAGGAAAGTTAAGGAATTTATCCAAATTCACACAGGTATTGAAACCTGGGTTGGACTCTGAGCCCCTTCTTACACAGGACACATCTTATAAACTCTTAGATCCATTGGTGCCAGTCTGGCCTGTACCCTCAGCCACCAGCTCTGGCTCAGTTCCCTCCACAGCCCAGGAACTTACTCCACCTGGGACTATGGGAGGACCTTCTCCTTGCTGCTGTTGGGCAGCTGGGCTAATAAGCCACATGCCCTGAGATTCTGGCTTCTCCCACCACTCCTGGTCTTAGCTAAAACACATGCTATGAGATCTGCTTCTGCTACCAAAAGGGGCCAGAGAAGCAACCCAGAAGTGGTGCCTAATGGAAGTCACTTCCCATTGGAGAGACTTAGTCTAACAATTTTCCTCTCCCTCATCCTTTTCAAGGCACAGTCTCTCTGAACATCTTCCTTGAAGACTTCCCATGTAGCTGAACAGACACACTGATGACTGATTGGCCCTGCATTTGAGGAGCTCTTCATGAAGCAATGTAATGTGTCCCCTGCCCTTGCTTTCCATCCTTCCCTGCTTGTCTTCACTTTTTCGTCACTATAATTGCTCTGAGATTGCACTTTCCAAATGAAGCACTAGCCTCAGGCTGTTTCCTAGGGAACCTAAGCTTTGGGGGTTTTTTGTTTGTTTGTTTTTTAACTTATTTCATTATTCTTAATAATGTGATAAGTACTTGTACAAAACAAAAGCTAGTACTTTGACATAACCTTCATCTATCCATGTAATCTCCATCCCATTCTCCACCTCTCCCAACACATAACCATCTTCCAGAATTCCTTTGCTTTTTTAAAAAATAATAGTTTAATTGCATTTACATATATTTCTATAAAGTATATTCTTATATTAGTTTTCAACTCTATAAAAATTGTCATAATGTATACATTATATACATTTACTTTCTTCACTTATGTTTTGTTGTTTCATTCCTAGGGTTTATCTATATTAGTTAATTAGTATAGTTCATTTGGTTTTATTGCCATAATATTTAGTTGTGTGAACATATCACAATTCATGCATCCACTTTCCTGTTGATGCACATTTGAGTTGTTTCCAGGTTTGTGCTCTGTGATCACTGAAGCTATGAACATTCTTGCACATATATCTGCAAGAATTTCCCCTGGATCCATCTCTTGGAATAAATTATTGGGTCATATGTAATATGAATGTTCAACTTTAGGAGATAATATTAAACTTTTCCGAATTAGTTACACAAATTTGTGCCTTTTCTATCACACTAAGAGTATTCTCTAAAATCCAATTTTTGTAGTTACCCTTGTTCTGATAGCTTCCAAAAATAATTGCTGGTTGACAAAAATAACTTTGTCTCCTCTGGGCATGTGCATTTTTAAAAGGATGCTTAAAGAGGCAGTGCTTTAATCCAAAGCAATGAGTTTTTCAGGCTGAATATTCCAGAGCCTCTATCTCTATATGCCATATCAGATTCACTCACTCATTGCTTCATTTACTAGTAAATGCTTACCAACTTCTGGGGCTCTGCTAGGCCTGAAGATCCCGTTAGCGGGAGATACAGTACCTGCCTTCAAACATCTTAAAATCTGATACATAAGAAAAATAAGGCTAATTATTTTGGACTTGGATGCTATCTTGTTCTTCCTATTCCTTCTTCGCTCTTTTTCCAAGTGAATCTGGGAATTCAGGTTCATACAAGGCAGCAGGGAGCACAAGAAGGCTTCAGGGAGAGTGGGTATACACTAAGCTTGAAGTTATCCAAGGGTAAATAACTTCAAGAAGTCCTAGCCTGGTTATTTACTATCATCAGACCCTTCTAAGATAAATTTCCTGGAAGAGCTTGGGCCCTCCTAACAAAGACAACTGGTTCTACGGTGAGTCACAGCCCTGAGGGCACAATCGCACAGACTGCTAAAAGCCTATCCTACTCAGCTTCATTCACACAAGGATCTCTTAGAATGGATATAACATAAGTTAGGACCTCTCTTCTCCCACTCCCTATCCATTTCCCCCTTCTGCTTGGTTTCATCTTTAAGGTGATTCCATGTGGCAGCAAGATGGACTTTGGCTGCCCCAGAACTGGAGTTCTTAGAGCCTGTGATCCTAGAGAAAGGGTATTTTCTGGATGGCTGGTAAAATACTCAAAGAGACTTCTGACCAGTTCAACTTATATCACATATTCTTTCATGAGGCAATCACTGTGACCAGGAAGATAAAATATTCTAATAGACTGATCCTGGGTCACATACCCATCCTCAAGCCAAACCACCTGAAAAAGAATACTTTGGAAAGAGGGTGGGGGATGTGTTCACCACAAAAGAATGCTGGGTATACACAAAAGGCTCAAGAAGATAATTATACTTGATTGCTGTAGCTTGTTTTTATCTTATTGCTCTTTTACGAGTAGATTTGTGAGAACCAGGCATAGATATATTTTACGTTATCCCTCAGTATTCTATCAACTACATAAAAATAACATGCCATCTACCTGACTTCATACTTCTAATGGCTTTAGTAATCACATGCATAAAAGAATGCTTAGGACTGTTCATGCAGGCTCACATCCTATATAATAAAAGGTTAATATGCAAATGGACTGAATGGTGGAATGACTGGTCGCTATGATGCGCACTGACCACCAGGGGGCAGATGCTCAATGCAGGACCTGCCCCCTGATGGTCAGTGCACTCCCACAGGGGGAGCACTGCTCAGCCAGAAGCCCTGAGCCAGGCTCATGGCTGGTAAGCACAGTGTTAATGGTGGGAGCCTCTCCCGCCTCCGCTGCAGCACTAAGGATGTCCGACATCCCCTGAGAGCTCCTGGACTGTGAGAGGAAACAGGCCAGGCTGAGGGACTCTCCCCCTACCCACCAGTGCAAAATTTCTTGCACCAGATCTCTAATAGTATATATTTACAGTCCCCCTTTAACAACTGAGCAAATAGGGACCTCAAGTGGCTTCCAACATTCTAACCTTAAGTTTAGGAGAAAATCTGTTTCCTACTCTGCCTTTTCTCTTACCTGAATCACTGATTTGGAATGTGGAATAGTTTTCTTGTTAGCTTTTTTCTGGAGTTCTGGGTTTATTTCTTATTCCTCTCTCTCTCTCCCTGTGGCCAGCAGTTCCATGACCTTTTTGTTTGCTTCTCCTTAGGCCAGTATATTAGAATTTTCAACCCTGGAATTTCTGAAAATGTAGCCAGAGAACAAGCATTGTATTGGGGTGGGGATAGCAAATAGTCTTAAAAACCAAACCTCAAAGTGGCCAACCTCACATACTGAAAATTGGAGTTAACTCTGAGGAGCCCCTTAGTGTTTAGGAGTTTACAGAATTTCAAAGGGTTCTGAGTGCTGGAAGATTATCCTTGGAAATCCTATATAGGATTTTTTACATAGAACATAACTTACATAGGTCCTAAGTCAATAGTATTTGATTATGTAGACTGTGGTCAGTGCCAACTTATCACTGTTTATCACAGATTTTGTGGGGTAAAGCAGAAAACAAAAATATTTTTAAAATGTATTTTCTGTTCTTCATTGCATATATCACAACTTGAAAATATATTTTCATTTATCTTATTTTTCTTGTGGCCTATCTTCCCTTTTAGAATATAAACTCTTTGAGGACATATCATGTTCCACTTCGTATGATTAGCACTTAGCAGGTACCTGGTCTATATGGGTGATGAATAAAAACTGGAAGGAATGGGTCTCTATTCAGGTATCTCTTCTCAAATGATTGGCAACCATTGATTAAATATGCTAAGAAAGTTTAGTCTTCCCTAAACTAAATTGTGCAGGAATCCAAGTTTGCTTTACTTCTGCTTCCCATTTTCCCTTTCTTCAATGCTGAGCAGCTTTTCCACCTTACTTCCCAGATATTCATTATCCCTATTGCAACTTCTTGGCGGACGGGAATTCTTTTTTTTTTTTTTTTTGTGTGTGTGTGTGTGTGTTAAGCCTATCTTCCTGGGTTGGTAGCCCAGATTCCAAGATTACCCCTTCTTTCCTACACTCTCATTAAAACTCCCGTTTTTCTCACTGTCCAGAGAAAAATAATCAATTCCCAGTTAAATGATATGCTGTAATAGACCAATTAATGCAATAATTCTCCAAGGTTTGTATTTTAAAACACAAAGCTATTAACCTAAGCTAAAGAATGTTTTATGGTGGCATTTCAGGATCTACATGACAGCACAGGATGTACAATACATATATTTCCATAGGTAGGTGGTGGTGTGGTTGGGGCTTTCCTTATTTTCTCAGGATTATATCCTGATATCCAAGTCATGTAGCTTGTTAAAAAAATTACAAATGATGTTGCACTAAACAAATTGGGATGAGTGGGGAATATAAAAAATACAAACCTATGAAACATAAAGAATGATCACAAAGTTCTCCAAAAGGATTTTTTTAAATGAATGGCCAACTCCTAAAATGTATTAAACTGAAATCCCATTTGCAAAAATTACATTTATAGTTAACTTTCTAGAAACCAAATTACTGTATAAAATGCTTTCTTCTGCTCCCTTGAGAAATTATAAATTGCATTGCCATAATTTCATCAGCATCAGAATTTTCCTGGCCAGCTCCTATTCAAGCATTTAGTTTCCCTCTTTGTAGATTTTCTCTCTCTCTCTCTCTCTCTCTCTCTCTCTCTCTCTCACTCACACACACACACACACACACACACAAGGATACACTTCCTGGGCATGTGACTGGTCACATTAAAAGTGGTTATCTTTGGTGATCTATTTTCTCTTAATAAATACTACAATGTCACTCAGAAGATCACTGTTCTCCTGACACAAAATTTGCAGGACCAGAATCAAGAGGGAAAGGCTATTGTGGATTTCTTTGTGCTTCCTTTATTAAATACAGGAAGTTCAGATCCTGGGGAGATCCTGTCCAGCATGTTAAAAACAAAGCACTTCATCTGCTGTTTGCTGATCTACCACATCATTCCCGCCCTGGCAGGAAGTCAATCCTTGGTGCTTGCAAGTAGAATAAACAAACTGCTACAGGAGAGGCGAGGGGCTTGTCTCCCCAGTTGCTTGTAACAGTGGGATTCTTGGGGTACTGCTGGAATAAGAATTCCAGAGGCCCTACAGGAGAATGAGATATAGTTCAAAGCTTTATTTCCATGGAATCATACCCCTGGGTTTGCAAAGTCTCATTTCCCTTTGCCCAGTCATATTATAGAAGAAGTGTAGCTGGAGTTTCAGCAGAGCTAAAATCAGAGCCAGTGTCGAGTTTCCTTTCCATTTGGAGCCAGGTCCTGTTCAGCATCAGGCTAGCTTAGCTGCGTTCCCCACTGCAGTCCATCAGTCCATGGCATGTGGGGGTCTGCGTGGCTGTGGGCCACACTGGCAAATGCAGGAGAACCAAGAGGCACAAGAGTCACAAGCCAAGCATGCCAAGAGCAATAAGAGCCAAGGGAGAGAATTCCGCTGTTAAGGGATTCTGTATTCCTGTTTATGCCCTTGCAGTGGCCATACCCATTCTGGCCAAACATCTCTGCTCCTAGGTATGATTGACAGACAAGTATCTTCTAGGATAGACCTTCCAACTTTACTGTGCATGTGTCTATCTTTTCTTTGTTGAATCCCTTTCCCCAGTGTTTTGGAAGGAATAGGCCATTGTTCCCTGAGGAAGAGTGTGAAATTGCAGTTTCCTGGTAAAGCTGCCCAAATGACATGCCTATAATATCTGGCTTTCCCTTTGCTCCTTTCCTGTTTTAATAACTAGCTAATTACAACGGTATCAAGACCAACCTTATAGAACTAGTGAACATTTTGTTTTATTCCCACCCAACTTCAAGAGAGAACCTGGGTATAATAAAACAAGGAAGTCCTTGGAATAATTACGTATGATAGAAGTGGCTCAAAATTGGATTCTACAATCCCCATATCCACCCTTCTACATAGCTTAGGCAATCTGCTAAACCCTCCACCCCAGGATATGATTCTGGGACTAGTTTATAAATCTTCCTATTCATCTTCACTCCAAGTCCTGATTTGTTGTCTGAAGTACTCCAGTGATGTTAATTAACATATGTAAAGTTGGTGCCGTACAAATACTCTCATTACACAGAGGTAAGCCAAGGGGAATGAAATGGTAATGCTCCCCGACAATTGTAGATCTGACAAAGCCAGCGCTGCAACCACGATTTCTGTGTCTAAATCTCGTGTTTTCGTTGCAGGCAGTACTGTGCTGCTCATGCCAAACTGGCTGTCTCCTCTTGCTCAGTGGCACCACATCTGGACCTGAGATCTCACAGGTAACAGGTTTTGAAAATATCAGCTATTTTGAACCGACCTGCTGAAGATCTTTCAAGTTCATTTTCTATACTACTGACAATGATTTTCCTGAAATAAAATCTGATCATGTTGGTCTTTTGCCTCAACGAAACTCACTGCCAGAGAATCAAGTCCACATAAAGCCTCGCCTGCCTCTACACAGTTCCCCTTACCCATATTGAGATATTTGATCCCACAAAAGAACTCTCCTCTATCACCCCACATTCTGCTGCACCTCTGCTAGGAAACTTCCATCCATCTGGGGAGCCTCCTTCAAATCACTCAAGGGTCAGCGCTGTGTCACTTCCTCCAGGCCTTTTATGATGTGCTTTCTTCCCACTGGGCTGCCCTCTCGGCAGATGTGGTTCACATTTCATATACCCTCCCGTCACGTAGGAAAAATGACTGTGAAAGGTCTCTGAAAAATGCCAAACACTACACTAACTAAACTCTAAGTTATGTGACTATTAGTTATTATATAATGAGCCTTATTTCTTTAGAAATTTAATTATAATACTTGTGATGATTATTATAAAATTAACCTCTAAAATTAGAACATTTTTTCCTGTTTACGCATTGCTCAAATGTGAGCTAAGCTTAAAATAGTGATGAGAACTGTGCTCACTTCAGCCACAAATATATTAAAATTAAACCCATACAGAAAGAATTAGCATGAACTTTGCTCCATATGCCTTTCAGTAATTAAATATTGCATTTTATTTGCTTTCCAGAATTCTACTCCCGAGTTTCATATTTCATTCCTTCTATCAATGAAATAGTCTTCCTTGGCACTCTAATTCTCTTTTAATAATAATTAAAAGTTTGATTTCTTAAATGACTTTTTGCTGTAGCATTGAGTCTTTGTTGCTTAACTATCCAGTCTGAAGACAGATCACCCACTGTTTCTGGAACACTGATAATAACTTTAAGTGCTTAACTCTGTACCAGACACTTTTCTATATGACCTCTGAAGATAATAAAATTTAAACCTCTCCACAACTCACATTTCCTTTCTTAAAGACTAGAGGCCCGGTGCACAAAATTTTGGGGGGTCTTGGGAGAGCCAGTTTCAGTGGGATCCCCACAGGCCAGGCCAAGGGATCCCACTTGCCAGAGACCCCCTCACTCCACAGACACTAGAAAGGGACTGAAGGAGGCTGGTTCCAGGTTATGTCCAGCCCTTCTTTCCCAGTCCTGCCCCCTGGCCACCTTCTAATCAATTTCCTTTCAATGTGCATACCAGGTCACTAGTTGTAAATAAAAATCCACACCCTTCTGATTGTCTAATCAGATCTCACCTGCTCTGCCAGCCACTACCAGCTCCTTTTCAGGAAAGTAGGAGCTCCTCTGAGCTCAGCCGACTGGCAGAAACAGTGCTGGGGTTTATGCAACTGCAGGTAACAGCTGTAGCTCCCTCCTGCATTGTTTCGCCCAGCCATATCCTATGATTGAGTTCTGACAAGTGACCTGATACTCTTCTGCTCACTGTAAGTTGTCTCTATCTTTTAAAAAATATTGACACATGGCCAAGAAAGATAACTTATTAAAGTTTAAGGTGTTTACTCTAGCACTAAAGGATTTCAGAGAATAACCATGCCTTCTGCCATTTGGCATGAACAAGAAGCAGGAGAAAAAGCAACTAGTCAGAAGAGGAAATAGAAAGTTAATTTCAGAAGTTGAGTAAGAGCCTGGCTAATTCCAATTTCTTAAACTTTCAAAAGATTGGGGAGGGGGGAGGAGAAATGCCTAAACTGCGTTACTAAATTATAGTATATTTTAGATTTTTAAAGTTATAGATTCACAGTTAGATTTTTAAAGTTCATAAGTAATGTTGCAAAAAGAACATCAACATCGTTCTCATCTGCCATGTATATCTCTTTTGGAAATAACATTGACGTCTACTTTGAATCTTTGTGAGTATGAAGCTCAAGCCGTATAGGACTACTATCCACAACCTACCCCTAGGTGCCCATCCAAAAAGCCTCAACAGAATGGGAGTAAAAGCTTAAAAAAGTGAGCTAAAGAGAATACAGAGTAGCAAGGAAGCCTTGTAAGGAGATCACTATTTTGGGACTCCGATAACTGGGTGCCAGGAGAAAGGGTGCAGAAACAAAGTAAAAAAGTCAGGAAAGCTGTTTAAGACCTAGAGTAGCGCTTATAGTGATCTCAGGTGCACTGGGTAACATGCATGGTCATTTTCTACTGAGAGGCATCACTGATTTATTTAAGAGGAATGTGCAACCATCCAGTAGGTGCCCACTGAGCATAAGGCACTTGTGTTGGGGATTGAGGACTGCAAGTCAGGAAAAAAAGAGTATAAAACTGTCTCTGCTAACCAGGAAATAGAAGTGTGTTCTCTGCATTCTCTGGGAAGCAAATGAGGAGGTAATCGGGTCTGAAAAAAGAAAGGGCCAGTCTTGGAAAGACCTTCAATTAAGTTGTCAAACACTTCTAGAATAACTTGACTGGTGAGGACATTGCTAATTCATAGGTGTTTGGAAAATCAGTGTGGATACAGGCAAGTACTCGGAAGTTGATATTGGGAACCTTTTGTGCTAAACTCCTTTCTTTGCTACCTGGGTGTTACAGAAGTACCTTACAATCCATCCATGTTAACTACCTTACAATCCGTACAGGCCATTAGGCCACCATTCCAGCCCTCAAAGAACTCACAAGGTGTTGGGGAAGCCAATCAGATCACTACCTCGGGCCTCCGGTAACTGGGTGCCAGAAGGCAAGGGTCACCGAAGTTGAATCTTGAAAGGGGGATAGCCCTAGCCCTAACCCTAACCCAGGTAGAGGACACGACGTCAGGATAGGAGAGGGGAGTCGGTGGGTCGTGAGGAGCCTGTGCGTCCAAGTCTTTTTCTGTTAGGCATTGCCTTCCTTCCACATTTCCAACCCTGACTCCAGTACTAACTCGGACAATAAACTTAATTTCGGTGAGAATGTCTGGTGAATATGCTTCTGAGATACCTACATATCACGGTCGCCCCAAATCCGTTGTTCTGCAATAAACTCTCCACCGTTTTTTGTAAAGGGCCTCTGAGCCACCCGCCTTGAAACGCGGCTTCCTCTCTATCAGTGTCTTATAAATCCATCAAAAAGTTGGGAACTTGTGAAGAGAAGCGGGTGAAAGACGGTCGGTCGTTGTGCGAGGTGCGAGAGCTCAACGAACCTACACAGAGCCCTCGGCGCAGGGCGGCGGCCCTCACTGCGCAGGCGCGGGGACAGGCGCGCGCAGGCGCCGGAGGAGCCGGCGCGCGGGACGGGGCGTGGGGGCCCGGACTTCGGGGGGGAAGGGGGGCGCGGCGCATACAGCATGGCGTCCAACATCTACTTGGTCCGCCAGCGGATCAGCCGGCTCGGCCAGGTGCGGCCCGGGGAGGCTCCTCCCCTTCCCAGCCCCTGTCCACCCCTCACCTTCTGCCACCGCTCCTCTCAGTCTCCGCCCCAGCGCCCAGGGAAGCGGCTCAACCGCCGCCGCCCCGCCCCGCGGCCGCCGGGGCCCGCCCCGCGGCCGCCGGGGCCCGCCTCCCGGAGTCCGCCCCTCCTGCCCTTCCTCGCCGCCGGACTGCTGGGTCTTGTCGGTCCTCCTCCTCCTTCTCCTCCTCCGCCCAGCCGTCCTGATTGTCTCTCCCTCCTTCCCTCAGAGGATGTCCAACTTCCAGCTCAACCTCAACCCGCTCAAGGAGCCCCTCGGCTTCATCAAGGTCCTCGAGTGGGTAAGTGCAGCCCGCGCCGCCGGGCCGGGGACCGCGCCGCCGCGCCCGCTCCCGCTCCGGCCCCCGCGGGCCCTTCTCCGGCCCGGCCGGCGCCCTCGGCGAGGAGGCAGGCAGCCCCGCGAGTGGGGGCGCGGCCCGGCTCGCGCTGGCCCCGGAGTGCGGCCCCTCCCGGGCCGGGGCGGGATGGGCGGGGAGGGCCCGCGAGGCCGCGGCCTGGGCCCGCGCGGGTCCGGGGCGGAGCCGCCCTCCCACACGGACGCTCACCTCTGGGTGCCCCCGTGGAAGTGTTTCCCTCTTTACCGCGAGGGAAGGGAAAGCTTCCTGTTGAGGTCTAACCGAAACCCGGCGGGCGGACCGGCGGCCGTGGCCCCGGCCGGCGCTGCCCCCGCCTCCGCCTCCGCCTCGGGTGCCAGGGCCAGGCCGGAGGCCGCTCCTTCTCCTTCTCCCTCTCCCTCTCCCTCGAAAGCTAGTCGTGCCCGGTCGAACGAACTTGACGAGCACTCACTTCTTAATTTGTTCCTAAGCTTGGCTCCAAGTTAAAAAATGGATAAAAAAAATAAAGTGGGTCCGGGAAGCTTGGCGGATCCGGATGGTAGCGGGAGACGTGCGGGGCGGGGGTGGGAAGGGCTTTTAACCTTAAACGCGTCTCGCTTCGCTGTGAAACACATGCTAGGAATCGCCATCACGTTTAAGTTATTTCCAAAGCAGCAGCAGCCTGTGGTCCGCTCTTTACTCCTTTCCTGGGAATACCCAGTTAGTAACATCAAAGGGGGCTGATTTAATCCGACCTTGACAGTGACCAAGTCGCTTGGAGGCGTTGGTGGATACGCCAGGCACCGCAGAGCTTCTGCACACTCCATGGCCTAGTACATATTTCAGTGCTGATATTCAGGCGAACGTTCATAGGCGGCTGGCATCTGTCCAGCGTGTGCAGGCAAGTTGTTTTTTTATAGCGAGCAAAATTTACACCAAACTCTCTAACCCTGTGTGTTAGTGCTACAGTAGTCAAGAGGCAGGACTTTCGATTTCCTGTTTTAAGAAACCTACCTAGGATGTTTTTTTTAAAGTAACACAGAGACACTCCCATTCCCTAATGGGCACTCCATTTGATTTCCTACTTACACGCGGTTCCCTCCCTTTCCCCCAGTTTCATTGGGTGCTTTCTAAAAACTGAAACCCTGCTGGTTTCACACAAATACCTATTTCAAAGACACAAAGATGTGCTATTTAGGGTCCTGTAAACCAAGGTCCAGATTTAAATATAAAGAAAATGGTTAATTGAATATGAAAAAAATTTAAATTGCAGGTGAAAAATCACATTTAATTAAGCTAATAAAATATAAAGGTTTTTGGAAAAAATCTTATAGCTAGTAGATTTAATCTCGTTAAGGATTACAATTAAATTTAAATTTTTACTTACACAAAGAGGTAGTTTGTATTTTGTGCTTTATATGATTGGTCTATTTAAAAAATATATACTTAACTTTTTTAGTATTTCAGGACAGCAATAAGTTGATAAATATTTGTAGCCAATATATTTTTACTATCCTTTTAGAGCTTTTTAAGGAAATACTATTGTTTGAACAACTTATTACTACATAGAACTTTTTATGAAAAGATTATTCCTTGTTAATGGTGTAGTGAATGTTTATTCAGCAAGTATTTGAGTTTGTGTTATATACTAGAGGCTGGGTGCAGGAAATTGGTGCACCGCAGCCCAGCCTCCGCTCTCTCGCAGTCCAGGAGCCCTCAGGGAGCGGGCCTTAGCGGGCAGTCGGACATCCTTAGCTGATGGGGAAGCAGGAGAGGCTCTCGCCAGCCACCGCTGCTGTGCTCACCAGCAGTGAGCCTGGCTTCTGGCTGAGCGATGCTCCCCAGGTGGGAGCGCACTGACCACCAGGGGGCAGCTCCTGCGTTGAGCTATTCATTAAAGAAGCTTAGCTTCTTTAAACCCAGGATTCCTACCATAGGTAGGGTCTCACTCTCTTAAACAAGTGAATGATATGATTAGATTTGCCTTTTAAAAACCTTAATTTTGTTAGTGGTATAGGGGATTGAAAAGGTCAGAAATGAGAGGAAACCTATTGCTTGAGAAATAATGAGGACCTAACATTAATTGCAGTGGGAATAGAGAAGAGAAATTTAGCAATTAGAATACATCTGAACGTGAAGAAGATAATGTTAACATTTTTTAAAAATTTTAAATACTGGAGGATAAAAAAAGCACTATGCTATAGTATAGTATCCATTTATTCACTGATTTTTGTATTATGTGGGAAACTAGTTTTTATTGTTTTTGTGTTGGGCTTGTTTTTATTTTACAAGGCAAGATACACAAGAAAAAACATTTATGGTAGAGTTAATGACCCAGTCTATGGCTGCCTAGGAGTCAGAATAGTTCCACCACTAAGAATTGGGTAAGGTTTTAAATAAAGGATGAACTTCTACAGAATGAGGTTTGGGAGGCAATTCCTGGCAGAAGAAACATGTACATCCAAGACATAAATACGTGGTGCATTTCAGGAATAGTAAGTAGTATAATGTGATAGTCCTAGTACCTGGCTGGGAGTGTAGTGCACATAAATATAGAAAGATATTGAGGTACCTCAGCCATGCTTCTCATTCCAAATTAAGAAGTTGGGTTTTTGTTTCTTTCTTTCTTTCTTTCTTTTCTTAAATTTATGTCTGGAAAGTCATTGAGGAAATCTCTTTAAAAGGGAGTGACATGACCAGATTTTTACTTCAGATCAGTGTGACTAAAGTATCTCTATCCAATAGAAACACCCCTTACCCCCCCCAAAAAAACAATGCAAATATAAATGCAAGCAACATAGTAATTTTAAGTGTTCTACTAGCTACACTAAAAAATGAAAAGAAACAGGTGAGATTTATTTTAATATATTTTACTTAACCCAATGTATCCAAATATTGCTTCAAACAGTAATTAATATAAGCAGTTATTGATGAGACATTTTGCATTTCTTCTGCTAAATTTTTATAATTCATTGTATATTTTACATTTTACATTTATAGCCATCTCAGTTCAGACTAGCTATTTTTAAAGTGCTCAGTAGCTGCATGTGGCTTATCTACCTATTTACTAAACACTGCAGCTTTAGAGCCCACACTATAGTATAAGAATGGGGAAACTTTTTTTCCCCCCAAGAGCTATTTGGATATTTATAGCATAATTTTCAGGCCATACAGATTTATCAACTTAAAAATTAGCCTGCTATATTTGGTCAAACATTTAATTAACTCACCCCTAATGCCTTGGCAAGGCCAGGCCAAATGATTTTGTGGACCTTATATAGCCTTGGGTGGGACGTTCCCCACCCCAGCTATAAGAGATGAATGGTGATATGAATGAGATCAGAAACGGGAGGAAGAGTATTGGGTTAATCCCAGAGGAAAATGGTGAGGGCCTGAACAAAAGTAGTGGCAGCAATGATGAGGACAAGTAAACAGAGTTTTTAAAGAAATAGATCCTCTAGTCTTAGACAGTCTTTTTTCCTTAAGCATTAGTTTCTATGATGCATCCATGTTGACACAAGCAGCTATAGTTTGTCTTCATATTTACATATAAAAGCCCAGTAACCAAATAGCAGAATGACTGGTGGACCAGTCACTATGATAAGCACTGACCACCCCGGGGCTGACACTCAATGCAGGAGCTGTCCCCTAATAATCAGTGTACTCCCACAGTGGGAGCACAGCTCGGCTGATCGGGATGAGCATTGCTCCCACAGCAGGCTGATGCTTGCAGGCCAGGCCCCCCATCAGTGCACGAATCTGTGCACAGGGGCTCTGGTTGCTATATAACTTTCCATTGTAAATATACACTACTATATTTTACCCATTTTCCTGTTGCTTCCTGTCTTCCCATATTTTGATATTATAAACAGTATCACTATGAACATTATTATGCATGTCCTGTAGTACACATGAGTAAGAGTTTCTCTTAAATCTATATACTAGCCCTAACTGGTTTGGCTCAGTGGATAGAGCATCAGCCTGCGAACTGAAAGGTCCCAAGTTTGATTCTGGTTAAGGGCATGTATCTTGTTGCAGGCCCATTCCCAGTAGGGAAGGGCAGTTGGGAGGGACCAGGTCTGCAAGGGAAGGCAGTTGTGGGTGATCAAGTCAGCAGGGGATGGCAGTTGGAGGAACCAGGCCTGCAAGGGAGGGAAGTTGAAGGCAATCAAGCCTTCAGGGGAGGGCAGTTAGGGGTGGCCAGGCTTGCAGAGGAGGACATTTGGGGGTGACTAGGTCTGCAGGGGAGGGCAGTTTGGGGTGACCAGACCTGCAGGGGAGGGCAGTTAGGAGCAAACAGGCTGGCAGGGGAGCAGTTAGGCATCAATCAGGCTGGCAGGGGAGTAGTTAGAGGGTGATCAGGCTGGCAGGCAGAAGTGGTTAGGGGCAATCAGGAAGGCAGGCAGGTGAGCAGTTGGGAGCCAGCAGTCCTGGATTGTGAGAAGGATGTCTGACTGCCCGTTTAGGCCCGATCCAGTCAGACATCCCTCTAGACTGGAGAGGATGCAGGCTGGGCTGAGGGACACCCCCACCCCCACCCCGTGCACAAATTTTAGCTAGCTGTCTCTTTGTGTTTGTTTCTATGTATTAGGTAGAATTGTTATGCCTCCCAGTCTTTGTGGGGTGGCCATCTGCACCTGTGGGACCCAGTGGTGCAGTCTCCTTGATCTCCTGAGCTGAGTACTCCAGGAATGTTCCTTTTATTATATGAACTCTCCTGTTGTAATTTGGTCTTGATTGCTGTTGGCCTGTTTATGTGTATGATCAACCCTCAGCTAGCTGACTGTGAGGCTCAACTCCAACCATATCATGCAAGTTGATGTACAGGCATGCCAGCAGCTGCAGTGTATCTGTCTAGACTAATACCAGTTGAAATGGCGATGACAGGGGTCCAAGGAATCATAAATTTTATACTTGGATTATGGTGGTTTCAGATTAGAAGTGCCCTCAACATCTGGTTTCTCTGCTCAAAGCCTTCATAAACTGAAATCCAGGTGTTGGCTGGGGTATATTCTCAGCCAGAAGCCTGACTAGAGAAGAATAAACTTTTGTGGCTCTAGGATGCATAGCATCTGTGAAGCCAGCAGTGGAGATAGAGGTCCTGCTGCTTTGAGTCTCTAGAAATTATCTTTTGTTCAGAAGGGACTACTGTTAAAATTTTAATATATAACCTGTTTATTTTTTGTTGTGTGTGAATACATAGATGTAGACACATACAAAACGTATTGTATTGCTTTTACAAACTTTGTATGTAATGATCATTTTTCTATATAATTAAATATTTCCTAACATTTTAATGACCACATAATGTTGCAGTTTGAATGAACTCTAATTTATTTGGTACCCTGTCAATGTTTAGATGCTTCCAATTTTTCCTTTGCAAGAGTAGTATTACTTTTTTTTTGGCATGATCAGGAAAACAGATTTCCAAGTACTTTTTGAGACCTAGAATATCCACAATGAGGTCTTATAAGCTCAGGAAATAACATCACTTCTTTGCATACAATCTCTTGGCTTTACAGTTACCCATGGGTTCCAAGTAAAAATACCTCTAGTTCACCCTTTTTCATTTTTATACTAATAAATAAGACTTCCTCTAAATTTTATATTCATATTTAATGGGTACCCCTGGAATAAGTGAATTTATATGTGGCTTGGTATACAAATTTCTGTGTATATTCAGGAGAAAATAAAATATTTATTGAGATTTGCAAGTAATTTATTTTTTATTTTTTTAATCCTCATCCAAGGATATTTTTAAATTGATTTTGAGAGAGAAAAACATCAATGTGAAAGAAAAGCATTGATCAATTGCCTCCCATACATGCCCCAATCAGGAATTGAATCCACAACCTATGTATAATATGTTCCCTAACTGGGAATCAAACCTGCAGCCTTTTGGTGTACAGGATGATGTTCCAATTAACTGAGCCACCCAGCTAGGGTGCAGTAAATATTTTAATGTTTTTCACCATCTATGTTTAAATTTATAGTTAAGAAATTTTGTATTGTCTATAATCCTATATAATAAAGAGCTAATATTGCAAATGGTCATCACGCCCTCATGCCGGGGCTGAGGGACCTGAGGCTGCCCGCCCCCCCAATAC
Source organism: Pipistrellus kuhlii (assembly GCF_014108245.1). Classification (NCBI taxonomy): domain Eukaryota; kingdom Metazoa; phylum Chordata; class Mammalia; order Chiroptera; family Vespertilionidae; genus Pipistrellus; species Pipistrellus kuhlii. The sequence continues at coordinate 50,834,750 of NW_023425405.1, read as the reverse complement.
TCTCCCCCCACCCCCAGCCCCAGTGCCATGCTGGGGGTCCTGAGGCTAGGCTTGGGGACCTGAAGCCATGCCTTAACCCCCATGGGGCTTGATGGAGGATCTGAGTCTGCGACCCCCATCTGGCACTGGGCCAGGGGACCTGAGGGTTGCACGAAATTTTGAGGCACACTTGGCTAGGCGGGGACTTAACTCTGGGACCCAAGGCACGCCCAGACTCTGACAGGAGGGAGATTTTCATATGCATTTTACTAATTTTCTTTCATCTCTGATACTTCTATTATAGAGAAAGGGCAAATAGCAATATTAAAATGTTTCCTCTAATTAATTCCCTTTTAATATGCATGAATTTTGTGAACCAGGCCACTGGTGTTATATATTTCTGTGATGTTAGTAAGCAGGTTTTTAATAATAATTTAAGGTTTTAATGAGCCATATTTTGGGTATAGTAATGCTTTTCTTCTCCCTCTCTCTTTTTTTTTTTTTTTTTTTTTTTTTTTTTTTTAATTTTGTCTTACTTTATGTAGGTTGCTTCTATCTTTGCTTTTGCCACCTGTGGAGGTTTTAAAGGCAAAACAGAAATTCTAGTGAATTGTCCTCCTAAAGTTCCTGAGAATAAAACCATTACAGCTACTTTTGGTTATCCATTCAGGTGAGCTATTTATTTGTTTTTATGGTTTAACAACTCTTTTTACTTTCATATTGACCCATTAAGATTTCCAGCAATTTATTAATCTTAGGAGATAAAAATTTTTGAATTGCATCCTCATTTGTAAATAGTGGTCATTGCTACTCAAACTGTGGTATTGATAGACCAATATCTGTACATAGACCAATAACTGTTTCCATAGTCTAGGTGAAATAAATTATAGAAAATGGGAGTAAGCATTTAGAAACTATTATATGACATTGCCTTGACATTTGTATTCTATCATCCCACAGTGGATTAAAAATTTAATAAAAAAGAGACTGCTCCATGACCATAGTGTGAGAAGTCATGATGTGGAAGCAAACACAACTTAGGGGGGAAAAATCCTAATTTCTCATGTGTTTGCCATTACTAAATAATAGTGTTCTTTATATAATTTTAGGACATGGATTTATGTGAAATCAGTTTCTATGGAGTTCCTATCCTATCATAAAACTTCATTTTCTTACTCTCAAATTAAAATGAATTTTTTTGTTGTTGTTAATCCTCACCCAAGGATATTTTTCCTTTGATTTTTAGAGAGAGTGGAAGGGAGGAGCAAAAGAAAGAGAAATGTCAATGTGAGAGAGACACATCAATTGGTTGCCTCCTGTACCTGTCCCAGCCAGGGCCAGGGTTCAAGTCTGCAATCGAGATATGTGCCCTTGATTGGAATTGAACCTGCAACCCTTCAGTCTGCGGGCCAGTGTTCTAACCATTGAGCCAAACAGACCAGGGCCAAAATGAATATGTTGTGAATTCTTCTATATGACTTTAATATTCATTGAACAGTTTATTGAATGTGTCCATGTTTAAGCCATAGTGTGAAGCTCCTTTCACTTATTCTAACTACTTACTGAACTCTCTAGGACTCAGTTTTTCTGTTCAGTATATTGAAAATACTACTTATTAAGTTCATTTTGATGGTTAAATGAAATCTTACATTAAAGATCTGTCATTTATAGCAAGTGCTTGGTATCATTGCCTCTTCATCTCCCAACTCTTCTCTTATAAATTTGCTGTACAAGGAACTCTTTCTGCATCTTTAGTGATAAGTAAATTATGGATAGGGAAATTATGATTTGAATTATGGATAGGGAAAATTAAAGACAAGGTGAAGTTGGCAGGTAATTAAATCCAGAATTAAAATGTGAATTATTATAATTGGCTCTCCTGGTCCCAGTCACACAGACTCTTTCTTAGAATGGAATATTATGTCTCAAATTATAAACTGTTTTGTATAAGCCCTCTTACTCTGTTACAGTTTTAATGCAGAAGATAGTATCTGGATTTGTAAATGTTTAAATTAAGTCTGTATTAAATTTTTCACGAATCAAGATATAATGTATAATTCATGTATATATTATGAAAATCTTAATTTATTTTAATATTTGGATTTTTCCTTTTATTTTAAAAGGAAAATGTTTTTAATTTACAGGATAGAGCAAAGTGGGTTTACAGTTATGAGTACATAAAACATAGTTTTGTCTTGTATTATTATTTATTGTTGTATTTTTTCCATGCAAACAACTGTAAACCTACTTTGCCTTACCCTATATTTTGGGGATATTTTTTAATGTCATTTTAATATTCTGCCTATGTATTTTTGTCTCTGTTGGTGGAGTCCAGATAATTTATTGGAGCCTTTTTTTAATAGGTTGAATGAGGCATCATTTCAGGCTCCTCCAGGAAATGTATGTGATGTAGGTTGGAACAAGTTTGTCCTTGTTGGAGATTACGCTTCTTCTGCACAATTCTATGTTACATTTGCAGTCTTTGTCTTCCTGTACTGCATTGCTGCTCTTCTGCTCTATGTTGGTTACACAAACCTCTATCGGGATAGTCGAAAACTTCCCATGATTGTAAGTAATCACCTTCCTTTTATACAAAAATAATTTGTATATGATAAATATGTATTATATTTGCAGTGAAATAGACTTACTTACACTTTAAATAAAAATTCTTGGCATGAGCCAGTTCAACATATTTTGACCTGTGTTTGTGAGGTTTTCTCCTTTTGTCATGTTTAAGCCAATTCTTTTAGGGTATTTGAAGCACTTTTTCTGTACTCTAAGGGAGAGCTGAGGTTTGCTTCTTATTCTGTTTTAACCTGGGAAAACTTCAATATGTAATAGAGCATCTTTAGGTTGCAAGTAGCAGAGAAATTAAGTAGAACTGCTGACCATACTAATAGTTTCAAAACTGTGGTCCTACTTCTTACCTTTTTTCTCTCTTCTTAAAGACCCCCTTTATGCCTCCACAATATGATCTTGAGGTTAATAGTCAAGAAATTAGCAAACTATAGCCCACAAGCCAAATCTCATTCACTGTTTTTTGTTTTAATAAAGTTTTTTTTTTTAACACAGCCACACTCAATCATTTACATATCTATGACTGCTTTCATGCTACAGTGGCAGAGTTAAATACTTGAAACAGAGATTAAAAAAAAAAAAAAGATTTACTGCCTTGCCTTTTTTAAGAAAATATTTGCTGACTCCTGGTCTAAATTCCTTAAGTTAAAACCTGATGCAGATAATTCTATGAAAATTATAGAATTCAGCATTAGTAGCATTCATGAGTTAATTTTGAAATGTTAGATGGCAACAAAAGATTTGAATTTGAAGTCCTAGCAACATTTTTGAATTAAGTCTGCTGAGCTAAAGAATAGCAATAATCTCTAATATTTATTAGTAGAATCTGACCTGGATCATTGGTGACAGATTCAGAGATAAGCCATGTGTTTAAGCTTGACCTCCACTACAGAAAAATAAGTACAAAGGCAGTGTTAGTGTTACTGACTTGAAGGGAGAAAACCAGAGGTGTTTTTTGTGATACTGGTCTTTTATATCTTGAGAAAATACTGACATGCTAATTATTTATGAATTTACTTTAAAGAGAAGGTATTTAAATATGAAGAAATTATGAAATAAGATAACAGGTTTTATTTATTTACTTATTTTTAATTTTTGCTGCCTGGATCATAAGAATGCAAATGGTAAGTAAGGAATAAAACAATTTTTTATCATCCATGTTTATTTCATTTTTTATATATAGAAGAGATTCTTAAACTTGACATTTTTATAAAACATTTCTTTATTGTTAGGTGCTTTCCATAAACTATTTGTAATGTTTAACAGAAATTACATATGAGGAAGCTAGAAAACTATGATGATTAGATGTATTTTGTTAAAATTCCTTATTACTTGTATTTAAATGAAGACATAAAAATTCTTGCCATGTTCTCATTATCCCAACAAATTTTCAAGTTAAGTTTAGCAGTGAGCCTTTCATTTCTCATATTTTGTTTAAACTTTAAAGTGACCACACTTTTAAAAGCAACATGTAAATCTAATTTTTTCTTTTTTTTAATGTTTATTGATTTCAGAGAGGAAGGGGGAGAGTGAGAGAGATAGAAACATCAATGATGAGAGAGAATCACTGATCAGCTGCCTCTTGGGATGCCCCACACTGAGGACCAAGCCTGCAACTCATGTATGCCTTGACCAGGGAACCAGCCATGACCTGGTTCATAGGTCAGCACTCAATCTCTGAACCATGCCAGCTGGGCCAAATCTGGTTCTTTTGTGAAAGGCTTTTCTGTCTAATGAAACTGATCGAGTTGCATCAGTCAGAAAGTTAAAAGTAATTTTTTACCTCATGATCAATTAGTGGTCATGTAGAGAGAGAATTCAGAATGAATTCCTTAGTGTTTTTTTTTTGTTGATATTGCATATAATAGACGCTTTTTGTAGTAAAAGTCCAGCTTCTAAATTAAATTTGGAATTCTACTTTTAATTTAAACATAGAAATATTAAAAAGTTTTCTCGAGATACCCAAATTTTTAACTATAGCCAAATATGACATTAGTTTTTTATTTTAAAGAACTGTCTGTTAATGATGACATTCTTTTATTTTAGCAATCCTCTGCTAAGGTATTTCTAGGAACATTTCAATTGTGACATTAAATCCATTAAAGCTTCCTTTTTAAGTAAATGTACTACTTTTTTTGTGTTAAGTAGCAGGAGCTTAAGGTTTCTAGGCCATGTGGAGAATCAGAAATACCATAAAATAAAACCAAACAAATATAGGGTATCCCAGATCCTAAAAATCTCTAATGAATCATATCCTGATAATTGGTAGGACCAGGGCTGCCATAGCCGCTGCAGTGTGAACTGCTGCAGAACTCCAGGCATGTATGGTGCATCATCTTAACTAGAATCCTGAGCTGGACAAAATGTATCTTCAGAGACCCACATTTTCTCCTCACCCTGGGTTACTCTGTGCATCATTTTCAGAAAAGTTTTTGAAGTATAAGAATGTCATGTCAAGGCATCAGCAAAGTAGAGTTAAAGAACATAATCATGAAATGGGAAAAACAGCTTGTTGTTTAATTAGAAATTTGGAGGGGAAAAATAAAATTAAGAGGAATTGAGATATATATATATATTGGTTAAAGCTGTGAACTTGAGCCCAGATATTACTTTTTAAACATGTGATAATCTCATACATACTACTTCCAGTTCTTCAAAAGTCATTGTATTTCTAGCAAGGGTTTAGGAAATGTCTACCTGCAGCAAAAGGTGCAGCAGCAAAAAAGAACTCCTTCAGTGCAAAACTTTAAGCTATAAAGTTTCTGTCCTTTTCTCTTTGATCTACATTTTTTAAAAGGATCAGTAACAGTAGAAAGCTCAAATACAAAATGTAAATACCTTCATGTTTGTAAAGTTAGTCATTGTTTTGGGTTCTCTAATCACAAGATATTTATTCAATGTATTTTGACAAATTGGGAGAGCTATATGTAACATAATTTCTGTATCTTGTAAGTGGTCACTGGTGTTTATCCTAAATAACTAAGAGCTGGCTGGCAAAAGTAATTAGAAACTAATCAGATTCATTTTTAAAACAAAACACTTCTGGAATAAGCTCCAGAATTCATTACTGAGCTTGGAGTTTTGCTGCAGTTGTGTACAAACTCATAGCCTTGAGTATACCCTAATACATAACATTAAAAGATATAAATTTTACGTTACTCCCACTTTGGTCTTTAACTTAAAGGAAGACTAAACAAAGTGGGACTTATACTTTATGTTATACAAATGCGTATTTTTTAAAGTGTTATTTAGATCTTTATAACAACACTGACAAATTTTAGTTTCCCATCAGAAAGGATTAAGAGTAGATGTTTCTTTTCCTTTCTTCATCTTATTACTTGAAGAAAAAACTATCCAAAATATTAAAAAACTTCAGTTCTAATTTTAGAAATATAATAACTAGCAAAGACTTTAGTAGAAAACTACTAGGATAAGGTATTTTCAGAGAAATTTCTTTCTTATTCTTTTATTATTATAATGAGCATTCTTAAAATTTCATGATCAGGAATTTAAAAAGATTAGTCTTCCTGATATGTGCTTTTCACCATTTGATTTTGCGTACCATGGAGAATTAGAGTTAACTAAAGTTTGTTTTGCCAGAACAATCTGATTAATTAGAAGAAGGAAGGGTAAGGGAGTTAAAGAGTATATGCAAAGGATTATATGAAAGGATTTTAGAATATAAATTGAAGGAAATTAGAGCATAAGTGAGATTGAGAGATAATAAACAAGTGATGAAATCAGATTGTAGATCTCCATGGGGGGAGAGGGGGGATTTTTAAGGTGCAATGCCAGACAGAGGTAGCTGGAAAGAAAGGTGCTATTGGGAAGTAGGCTGTTTAAAATAGAAATTATGAAAGGATATATAATAGTTATTGTATTTGTGATAACGGACTAAGATATGGTCCTGGGAGTGAGTGGCTTAGGTATGCTTGTGGTAAGGGTTATTTAAAACCTTGATTTTTAGTGTAAATACGTTTCACTCCTAAAGAGATGATTGTGTCTTGTTTAGTGTCGTGGCTCAGGCTTTGGGCTAGTAATATTATAATAAACACCAATGTTTATTATGTTGACTGTACCCTTTTCTATAAAGTGTATCATGAAGGCCATTTCTCAGTACCATGGGATTCGATGTAATCTCAATTTCTTCATTATGGATTTAAACTTAGTATTTTTAAATTAACTGTTCATTATTAATTCATACTTCTTTTTACTTTAGGACTTTATTGTTACTCTTGTTGTCACATTCTTGTGGCTGGTGAGCACTTCAGCCTGGGCTAAAGCTCTTACAGATATTAAAATAGCTACCGGTCACAGTATTGTCAAAGAACTTGCACCCTGTCATTCTGAAGGATTGATGTGTCATTTTGGCTCTGTGACTGGTATGGGATCCCTAAATGTATCTGTGGTATGTATGCAGTATTTATAAAATATTTCATTTCACTTATTTGAAAAACCTTACCTAGTAATTTAACAATAGCTTTTAATAATTTCTAGATGTGTTGGATTTTATTTTCATTAAACTGTCAGAATCCTGGTTACCATATAATCTTTATCTTTATAACTACAAAGAAAAGTTTGTTAGAAAAATTAGAAAATTGGGTTTTAACAAGATCATAATTGAGTCTTTTTTATCATTAAAATTGACTAGGCAAGACTTTTACCTGATAGGTACTTATAATAGTCACTAACATTTATTAAGTCAATATGCCAGGTGTTACACTAAAGGCATTACACTCATATCTTACATGATCCAACAATCTAGGAAAAAATTTAGCTTTTATTCACCCAAGTTGGCAAACCAAGGTTTGAACCAGATCTGACTTTATAAAACTCGTTCTCTAATGTTACTTGCTCTGAGTCTATGAAAGTAATAGTTTTCTGGTTTAATAAGTAACCTAAAAAAAAATAAGTCTATAGAAATGTACATATTCTTTAATCCTCTATTTTACCAAAATTCAGATAAATATATAATTAAATATAATGTTATATGGAGTATATTATGTTTAGGGAGGTCTCGTGTCTTTTTAAGAAAGTGTTGGGTGAAGTTAGCGCTGCCTTATAAAGCAATTTGACCAAATTTTTGCTTTATAACTTTGTAACCGAAAGGTCACCTTTTTTGCACTTACATTGATTTATAATATCTGTGAAATGGATAGTTTCAGAAATGTTTTTGTATGCAAATATACAAAAAGTTATAAAGCTTTGTCTTTAGTAATATGATAGTACTCTCAAGCTTCTTATTCCACTCTTACTTCATATTCTTTTTACAAATATAAAAACATATATTTCTTGAATTTAGAAAAAAACGTGAAAATAGGGATAGCTTCAGTTTATTCATCTTTGAGACTTTCTTCTTATCAAATTTGTACTAGAGACTAATGTAAGATGTGAAATAAAGTTCTTCTGACTCCTTTTTTCTTTTGCCTATAGTTGTTGGAATAGGAAAGATGGTAGGTAGTAGGGGGTAAAAAGTAGGGAAGTAGGAAAAAACACACGAGGCTTAAATTTAAAAGGAGGGTTTTAGTTATGCTCTCAAATTTAATTCTATTTTTTATAATAGTGACCTTGCAAAAATAGATTTTTTTTGGCATGGTTTTATATGTTACAAATTTAGAGATTTAGCTTTATTTCATTGGGAATAAGTCATTATATATTTGAATTTGGTATTTAAATATAAAGTATTTTTTATTCCATGTCATATGTACTATTTAAAACTTTATATGAAATAATGATTTACTGCCTGGAAATGTTAAGTATTTAAGGAAAACTATGATGGGTATGAATAAAAATATTCATAAAAAAGTAGGCATTAAATCTTCATGTTTCTTTTTCTCTTTCTTAGATCTTTGGCTTTCTGAATATGATACTTTGGGGAGGAAATGCATGGTTTGTGTACAAGGAGACCAACTTACACAGTCCATCAAATACTTCTGCTTCTCATACCCAAGGAGGTATTCCACCTCCTACTGGAATATAATTTAAGGGAGAAGTACATTGTATAAAATATACGTCTAAACTACGACCTTTTGCCAACATCTTGAGAAGCATTATGTGTTTCTAATAAAAGTAATGGCTTTATCAATAAATTGGTGGGTTTAAAATTTTGCTGCTTTTTTACACAAAGCCTGTACCTTTCCTAGAAACTTAAGATGTAAATGTATTCGTACATGTAAATTTGAAAATTCAGGGCCTATTATGAGATGATACACGTTTTTAAATGAACATTAATTTCCTCACTAACTTGTTTGCCTTCCAGAGTGTTTACACCTTACGCTTAACATATCTTCACTCAGAAAAGAGTTATATTGTCATATCATAATAGGAAGAAAAATCTATTTGGAATATACACTACTGTCAGTTTGTACAGATCATATACCTAAGACCTATCTTTGTTTAATTACATAAATCATATTTAGAAAAAACATTTAGTTCAGAATTTATATCTGGACATTGTTTATATGTATGGAAAATTTTTAATTGCAAAGACTGGGTGTATGTTTTATTTGTTTTTCTAAATGACCTGCAGTACTTAACAGGTGTGCTAAAATGTTTTGGGAGTGGGGGTTGAAAATTTCTAATAGATGTATGTTAATTTAGTAATTCTGTCTCATGAGATGTAAGCTTCCACTATGCTGGTTGTTTAATAGACTTGCTATATAAGCAGAAAGAACATTGTTCAACTAGATATTTTGATATGTATGGGCATTACTCTTAGTGATATTTGTTGTCCTTTGTTGCTCATGCCACTTAACGGCAGGCTGAGACCTATTCTCCTTGCAAGTAGAATAAAATAATCTACTTTTTTGGCATTTTAAAAAAAATTAAGATTGCCTTTTATTTTCGAAACCTTTAATACTTAGATTCAATGAAGTTTTATTGAATTTAGCATTGATATTGTGAAAATAAATGCAATTTGGATTTCATATTTCTTAATGTTCATTCTTATTTCACAAATGGTTGATAATGAAATTATGCATCATAAACCAGGAATCTGTGATGTTTTTTAATTTGTATTTTTCTGATTGAGGTTGGTGATCTTTCTTTATATTTAATGGCCACTTAGGTTTTCCCTATTCTGTATTGCCTATTTATCTTCATAGATTGTGCTTTTTGTGTCTTTAGGTATATTTTGAATCTAGGACTTATTCACATTTTGCTTCCTAATCTGTTTGTTGTACAGGCCAGATTTTGTATTCTTACCACTTGATTGTTTATTTGTGAAGCATGTCTTGCTATTGCCTTATTTTTGTTGATTTTATTCATGACAAGAATTGTCAGTGTGAGTATATCTTTTATGCAACCAACTTAATAAAGAAGTCAAAAGAAAGAGTGCACTGATTGTTATATTACAAAGAAACCATCTTAAAAGGCATGAGCAATGCAAAATAAAATTAATTTTTAAAGCAAGAGAAGATCACAGTAGTTTTTTGGGTGTTTTTTTTGTTTGTTTGTTTTGTTTGTTTGTTTTATGTTTTGCAAGGAATAAAAGATAAAAAATGCTTTGGAGACCCTGTGTCTATATTTTTTTTTCCTTTCAATCTCATTTTTTAAATGTTTGTTTATAACCTTAAAGTGAAACCTTTTCTAATTGACTGTCCATCAGTTAGGCACAAAAATTCTTGATTAAGTGTGCATGCCCTGAAGCCTAACTGAATTTTAGTCTTGGCTTCACCAAGTACTAGCTAATTAACTAGGCAAATTACTTACCCTCTGAATGCCTCAATTTGGTTATCTGGAAAATGGGAATAAGAATGCTGTGGACCTTAAAGTAATTAAAAGGATAAAGTGAGTTAAGAGACGTAAACTCCTTTGACCTGAAAGAGTATAAGAATGAAGGGAGATAATAAATGTAAAGTCCTTAGGAACAATGATGAAAAAAAGTAGGTTGTTTATAAATGTTTATTATGATTGCTAACTTGATAGCATCTCAGAGAGACTCTTAACCTGGAGTCTAGGGGAAGGGTGGTTGGGAACAGAAAGGCCGGACAAGCTTCAGGATTACATGAGCCTCCCTTTATTTTCCCCTAAGAGCCTGGGATGTCTTGGTATTTATATGTCTGTTGTGGTGGACGTACTTAAAGTTAAGGACATTAAAAGTTAATAACTATTGAGATTACAATAGATCTAGAAAGGAGTCTGTTGCCTTTTTACTCCCTGATTTTGAGTCAACATTACAAGGTTCAGTAATTTATAGGATAATTTCCAGCAATGGAAGAAATAAACAGTTTGGAACTTTTATTCGGTGGTAGGTTACAAAGAATTATTTATAAATAGTACCAGTATTAATGTTTGTGTGAATTGAGGTCTATTGGATAATGATACTTAAAATAATTACTAACCTGCTGTAAATGTTAAGGACAATATTGCTTTCTGTGTCACACTTAATTTTTAAATGTATATAGTATTTCAGATAAATAAGTATAAGCAATAATATATAACTGAGTCCCCACCAGTAGGTTGAACAAATATTAACATTTTGTTTTCATTATGTCATATTTGCTTTGGTTTTATCTTTTTAAGGAAATAAAACATCACAGCTACAGCTTTTTCCTTTCTGAGGTACAGTTAAATTTTTCTCACCTTTCACTAAAATAGCACTGGGAACAATAATTTTGGGAATCTGTGAAGGCTTTTCTAGGACATAACTAGAAGTAGAACTGTTGGAATGTGAGATACATTTCAGTTGTAACTTGAGTATTACAAAATTGTTCAGTAAAGTGCTTGTACCAATTGAGTTTCCCACCAACAATATATGAGTCTCTGTTGCCCCATATCTTGGCCAATATTTAATATTATTGGACCATATAGCCAATCTGATGGGTTTGAAATGGTGTTGTGATATTTTTTTAATTTGTAGCTCTCTGTTACAAAGTTGGTGATCTTTCTCTGTATGTATTGGCCATTTGGGTTTTTTCCTATTCTGTGTTGCCTATTCATCTTCAGGATTTGTACTTTTTGTATCTTGAGAAATCCTGTGTCATAAAGATAAGCATCTCTGTTTTCTTCTGAATATGTTAGTTTTGCTTTTTACTTTTAGGTCGTTAAGCCAATTAATATAGGAACAGAGAAACCTGAAAGAATGATCTGTGGTTGGACTTGTAGATAAGGAAATAGACAATATTGGAATGAAAGTGGAGTAGCTAGGTAGGGAAGAAGGTGAAAACAGAGATGGGGGGGAGGAAGGAGACTGACCAGCAACCCTGGTAAAGTCAAAGAACAGGTGTGGTGGGAATTATTAGAATGAAAGAACTGAAGAGATGGCTGATTGTGGTCAGAAAGAATTCAGAGGGGTAATAAGATACAGAGTGTGGTCATGAAAGTGAGTGAATAAAGTGTAATAGAGACAAGGAAAACCAGAGTACTCCCCAGTTTCTTGGGAATGAAATTGTGATTAAAGTACTATTAATGTATCTTAGATCTCTACTTGGGTCATTTAGCTTCCTTCTCAATTCTGATAATAGATTCTGTAAAAAGACAAACACAAATCTATGCTTTCTTTAAATAATCTAGCAATGGTCAGAATAGCTATAATGTTCTTCCCATAGAAAAATGGCTTAAAACTCCTTTATGTAGTTATGGGTGAAGCTAGGGTTTCTGATCTGTCCAGAAGTAGAGGATCTACATGATTTTTGTCAATAGGGAGCAATGCTATTCAGACTTCAGTATGCATATAAACCATCTGAGGAATGTGTCAAAATGCAGTTCTTGTTCATTAGGTCCAGAGTGAAGCCTAAAATCTGTATTTCTCCTGTTTCTAAAATGAGGCTGATGGCTGGTATCAGTGGATGAATCAGATTAAATATTTTCCTCTAAAAATACAATCATTAAAAGCATGACCCATTTGGAACTGATCTTGCCATCAAGAAAGTAGAGGCTCAGGAGAACTGATGATGAATTTTGATTTCCTTGGATTACGATGAAGACTAATGGAGTATGGTAAATAACCAAAGACCATCAGGTTGTGACAGAATGAAACTATACTTTGAAATGGAAAGATAGGTAGTTTATATCTGCTACAATACGTTAATTTAGCAAAGTTGCTGCATACAAGATCAATATATAAAATAGTTTTTATAGTAAAATGGCATATAAAAATAATTACTTAGTGATAAATCTGACAAATGGACAAACCTGTACAAAGTGTACAAACCTGAAAATTATAAAACTGCTGAGAAGGTAAACCTATATAAATGGAGAGTTGTACAATGTTTATGAGTTGGGAAATTCAGTATTAAGATGTCACTTCTCAAATTGATCAATCGATTCCACACAATTTCAATAAAAAAAAACTATGTTTTTTGTAAATTGACAAGCTGATTCTAAAACTTACATGGAAATGCAAATAATCAGCCAAAACAACTTGTAAAATAGGAATAACACAAACGTTAAGACATTATATAGCAAAGGATGTGAAAGACCTAGATACTGAAAACAAAGCATTATTAAAAGATATTGAAAAAGTATGACCTGGAAGATATTCTATGTTCATAGATGAGAAAAAGCAACATAATTAAAATGGCCATATTACTTATCCAAAGCAATGTACAGATTTAATGCAGTCCCATCAAAATCCCAATGTCTTTTTTTTAAGAAATAGAACAAAACAAAACAAAATCAGAACCACAAAAGACCTTAACAGCCAAAGCAATCCTGAGAAAAAAGAACAGAACTGGATATATATCACACAACCTGACTTCAGATTATACTACAGAGCAGTGATAATCAAAACAACATGGTACTGGCTGGAAACCCCACAGATCAATGGAACAGATTTGAGAGCCCAAAGATAAAACCACATGTATATGGGCAGATAATTTTCAACAAAGGAGTCAAAAGACATAAATGGGGAAAAGAAAACCTCTCCAATAAATGGTACTTTGAAAATTGAAAAGCAACATGCAAAATAATGAAACTAGACTACAGTTTGTCCCCATGTACAAAAATTAATCCAAAATGGATCAAAGAACCAGATCTGAATAAGTTATAAAAAAGAAAATGTAGGTACTAAACTTATGGACCTTGAAAAATTTGGCTCTCAAAAGAAATTTCAACCGTTGTACTGTACTGTTGATATTTGGCTCTGTTGACTAATGGGTTTGCCGACCACTGGCCTAGGTGGCCTCACGTCATCACAAGATGGCTACCCCCACATTGTCACAAGATGGCCAGCAGGGGAGGGCAGGTGGGGGCAAGATAGGCCAGAAGGAGAGGGTAATTGGGGGAGACCAGGCTGGCAGGGGAGGGGAGTTAGGAGCCATGAGGCTGGCAGGGGAGGGCAGTTATGGGGGGACCGGGCCAGCAGAGGAGGGCAGTTAGGGGCTATCAGGTTGGCAAGGGAGCAGTTAGACATCAGGCCAACAGGAGCAGTTAGGGGGTGATCAGGCAGGTGAGTCTTTAGGAACCAACAGTCCCAGATTGTGAGAGAGATGTCTGAAGGGTTCCAGATTGGAGAAGGTGCAGGCTGAGCTGAGGGATAACCCCTCCAGTGCATGAATTTTCCGCACCGGGCCTCTTGTCTCTTTAATAAAAGCTTAAGCGACCTTTACCATGGAGCGACTAGTCACTATGAGGTGCACTGACCAGCAGGGGCATACGCTCAATGCAGGAGCTGTCCCTTAGTGGTCAGTGCACTCCCATAGAGGGAGCACCACTCAGCCAGAAGCTAGGCTCATGGCTGGGTGAGCGCAACTGCTACAGCATCAGGATGCCATGGCAGCACTACCAAGCCGTGGCAGCAGGTGCAGGGGGCTGGGATGAGGGCAAGCGGCATGGCATCTGGCCCCGATTGGGGCTTCTCCCTGGCTGCCTGCTGCTTGCCACACTGCTACAACTCCTGAGGGGTCCCAGACTACTAGAGGGCGCAGGCTGAGCTGAGGGATACCCCCCACCCACACACACTCCCCAGTGCACGGATTTCATGCACCAGGACTCTAGCTGTAAATAATGTTGCATTGAACACAGGGATGCATATATCTTTTAATCACCAGGAGAAGGAAGAGGGGTGCATGTGCATTGATGTTGGAATGACGTAGGGGTGGGTTGCTTGTCTATGAGGGTGCACCCTAATGCAAGCCCACGAAAATTTGGGAATACATAATTCCCCAGCCAAAGGATTCTCTCTCTCTTATTTCTCTTGCTTGGTTCCTGCTTCCTTGCACTCTCCCATGCTCCCTACTCAGCCAGGTGGCTCTAGAATCAGTATGGCCTATGGACTTGCTGCTGGGAACACAAGCCAAGCTAGCTGCACTGGTCTGTGCTTCAATATGGAAAGGAGGCTCTGGGCAAGGGCTTTGATCTTAGTCCTGATGAAGACAACATGGGACTTTTTCCATGGTGAGACGGAGGGAGACGGGACCTTGGAAACACAGGGGTTTAATTCCACAGAAATAAAGCTTTGCATGATACTTCATTCTCCCGCTGGGGCCTCAGGAAATTCTTGTTCCTGTGGCATCCCAAGAGCTCCATTTCCACCAGCAACAGGTGGGGACATGGAGAAGACCCCACTGATACAGAATGACCAGCAACAAATTTAAGAGAGAAGTAACCTGTGTAGTTCTTGGTTGGGCACTGGTTTCGGTAGGTGTCCATTAGCATGTAAAAATAACATAAAGAAAAGAGGCCGTGCATAGACTAATGATGAGAGTGTGCCATGAATCAAAAAATGTAATTAATTTCATTCTGTGCATTTGTAATTTATTTTAATACTGGAGGAGTTCAGAACAGGCTGCTCAAGATATGCTACTTTGGCACATAGATTATTTTAATATGAAGGCAGTAGAGACCCTGGAGGCCCAAGAGAAACTTTTACTTCTTTGTTAAAGCATCTAAATGAGGGGCCTTGCCCATGATAATAGTTATTAACAGAAATAACTTTTTATGACCTATCTCTAGGGAAGGGCAAATCTCTAACTACTGAACATCCGCTCTTCTTACTGTCCTGTGAATGACCTTTCTCCCCTCTGAAGCCCCAGGCACCTGACCTCATTCCATGGCTCAGAATGCCGTATATGCCTCATCTTACTTTTCTGTATATTGGGGTCTCTGACTCTCTTGGGTGTGGAGGGTTCCTAGACATATGTATGTATTAATTACATTTAATTACTTTCTCTTGTTATTCTGTCTATGGTTGACTTATTAGGCCAGCCAGAAGAATCTAGAAGGGTAGATAAAAATTTCTTACTCCTCGCCCAGCAAGTGTGGCTTAGTTGGTTGAGAGACTTCCCATGCACTAGGAGGTCGCTGGTTTGATTCCCAGTCAGGGTACATTCCCAGGTTGCAGGCTCAGATTCCAGTAGAGGGTGTGCAAGAGGTAGCCAATCGATTTTCCGATCTCTCTTCTTCTTTCCTTTCTCTGAAATCAATAAAAACATATTTAAAAATTTTTTTCTTACCCTCACAATTTGTTTAAAGTGTGAAAATTGCAAAAAATTTTTCTTAATCCCACTACCCAAATGCAGCAAGCAATTCCCTTTAACAGTCTCACTTAATGACCTGGAACATGCTTTTACAGCGTTCCAATGAAGTGTTAAGTGTTTCCATTCTTGTGAACTAACTATGGAGCCAACACCGGCCACTCCCCAAACCTCTGAGGTTAGGAGAATGATTTTGAAAACCTTGGCTGGGAGCTTTAGGAAAGAAACAAAAAAAGGTGTGTTAGCTAAGGCTCTTTAAGGACTGTTTTTAGTTTGTTTTAAAATCTGGTTCCAAGCCGAAACCAGTTTGGCTCAGTGGTAGAGCATTGGTCTGCGGACTGAAAGGTCCCGGGTTCGATTCCGGTCAAGGGCATGTACATTGGTTGCGGGCATATCCCCGGTAGGGGGTGTGCAAGAGGCAGCTGGTCGATGTTACTCTCTCATTGACGTTTCTAGCTCTCTATCTCTCTCCCTTCCTCTCCGTAAAAAATCAATAAAATATATTTAAAAATAAATAAATAAAACAAAATAAAATAAAATCTGGTTCCAAGAGTCTCATTTAAATTCTAGAAAAAACATAAGAGGATTGCAAAGTAAATGTTTAAGTGTCAGCGCATTAGGCTACATTTACATTGTAATACACTTTGTACTATTATTCTGTGTGGTTTATTATTAAAATTTTTATAACTTCATGCAGACCTCAGTTTCCACATAAAAACATAGGAAGACATTTGATTTAGAAACAGCAATAAAAAAAAAGGGGGTGGGGGGAGGGGGGCACTTGTAAATAGAATGTATGTACATGTGGACAAAAAGAGGCTGCATGCGAACCTGACAAACTCAGGGAAGGCCTGAATGGCAGCCTTGCAAACCCAGGGACCTAAAGAAATCAGAAAGGATGGTCTGAAATGAAAACTTTTAATTAAAAAGCAGTTTATGGTGGGTAGTCATACCTAGGCCAGTATCTTCCTTGACAAAGGTCAATCTTTACCTTAACTGAGCCTGTTGTCTTTTTGCATCTACAATAAAATACTGTTGGAATGTCAAGGTCATTTTCCTTTTCCTGGACCCCTCCAAGCATAGGCACCCCTCTGCGGAGACCACGAGTCCCCTCATTGTTATTCAGCTAATTGTCGACTGTTAACTATGCTGCACCTACTTAAGTAAAAGAAGCACGTGTCTATCACTTTACTTTTTATCCAATCCCAGAAGTTTCCTGGCTTTGCTTTCTCCCACCTCCCTAAGCTATCATCAGTGGATTTCATGTAACCCACTTATGTCTCTTACTTTGGTTGTAACGTATAAAACAAGATGTAAACCTGCCATTCTCCAGAGCATTATCTCAATACATTGAGATTCTGTTTCCCAGCAATTGTCCACAGTTGGGCTCAAATAAACTCACAAAAATTCTTTACAAGTTTGAATGTTTCTTACATTAGCATACCTCTAAAGCAGTGTCCTCTGAGGTGTCAGACAAGCAAATACACAATGTCCGCCATCTCTCCAGCAGTGCTTCCAAGGGGATGCTATGGTACAGTGGAGAGTGACTGGACTTAGAAGCAGAGAGAAAACCCACACTGGAAGTCCCTGCTTAGTGGTTTCAGCTAACTGTGCACTCATGAACCTCTTTCCTCATCTGCTGAATTCAGGGGCCAACATTGGCATTCCCTACCTCATGGTTAGTGCGATGACATAATATATGTCAACAGTCAATAGTCAAAGAGTCAGCAGGTCAGGGAGTAGTGACAGGAGACTGCTGGGATGCTTACAGTACCTTACACTCACTTGATAGTACTAGAGCATGGTTTTACTATCCTATATAATAAAAGGCTAATATGCAAATTGATTGAACCGTGAAACGACCGATCACTATGACATGCACTGACCACCAAGGGGCTGACACTCAATGCAGGTGCTGCCGCCTGGTGGTCAGTGCACTCCCACAGAGGGAGCGCCCCTCAGCCAGAAGCCCTGAGCTGGGCTCACAGCTGGTGAGCATAGCAGGAGAGGCAGTGGCAAGAGCCTCTCCCACCTCCACGGCAGTGCTAAGGATGTCTGAATCCTGGCTTAGGCCCGCTCCCTATCAATCAGACATCCCCCTAGAGCTCCCAGACTGTGAGAGGGCACAGGCCGGGCTGAGGGACCCCTGGAGTGGAGAATTCCATGCACCGGGCCTCTAGTTTATAATGATCACAGATTTTAGGGAAATTTTATTTTTGCATATGTGACAGAAATCATGCAGTCATACCTGATGTGTTTGATGTCAAGACCCTAGTCAGAAATGTAACTTCCAGTTTACATGATTAAAAAAAAATAAATAAATCCACTTTGCAGAAACCTGTTCCATGATGATACAATGTAAGTGGTGGTTTCTAGATGAAAATTTTATAGGGACAACTGAGGATTGCCAGTCCCTGGGATATTAATTATATAATCACTACAGAGCAGCATGTCTGGGCTTCACTTCACATTGGAAGTGGCGAAATGGTGCCTATGAAACCAATGCTCGTCCCCATTACTCCACATTATCATTTCAAAAGCGCCTTATCTTTCTGCTAGATCTCCCTTTGAGCATAGCACTCCCAAAAATGTCAGCCCAGAATTCCTCTGCCCTTGAGCTTCTCCGACGGTAAATGGAGGGTCTGTAAATAAATCCTTAAATGTCCTCAGGAAAACGCCAGATTTGAAGGAATCGCATTAGAAACCGGAGAAGGCTTCTGAAGTGAAAATACTGTCCTTGCTATTGAAGGTCCTCAAGTGTGACACTGGGCTCTCCGGTGGGAACTCCAGGCTCTCCCAGTTTCTCTCATCTCCTTCAGGGAAGATAAGGGAGGAAGCAAGAGGAGTAGGAGGAAATAAAAAAAAAATAGATCTGGCAGCTTACTCCGGGTTGGCTGTTTTTGCCAGCAATCTGTAAAATGTGTTTCTCAAGGATAAGAAGTTTGGGCCCCAGGCCAGAGCTCGCGTCTGTCATCTTCAGGGAGGTGCGCGGTTCCGTCCTCCCTCCGCTCTGCCGTGTGCTTGAACCTGAACGCCGCTGCGCCCGCCGCGGGCCCAGGGCTGCTCAGAGTTGACCCTTTCCTCTTTCCAAACAGAACCTTCCAGGGCCCACCCTTCGGGCGGTGAAACTCTAACCCGGCATCTGTTCCTAGGGTTGGTTTTCAGCCTTCCGTGTTGCCCAAGAGGGAGCTCCGCAAAGGAACTTGAAGTACTCTTGCTTTTTAACGCCGGTAAAGGTAGTTTCCTAAGAGGTCGGAAGAAACATCCACATGCCCGCAGGAACTGAAGGCTACACCAGCCACGGAGAGGCCGTCCCTGGTGGAGTGGGCGGCGCATACATCATGCGAAGCTTCGTTCTCTGGAGTAGCAGGAGCAGGACAGCCCGGCTACTTCACCGAGTGTTCAGAGGATGTCCGCTAAACCACGTTTCCTGTTTCCTGTGGCCGGACCACAGCGGTGGGTGGGTGCGAAGGTGCCAGGGCTCAAGCAGAGGGTTAAGGCACACACAAAGGAAGAGTATTGGCAACTTGGCAGGGGGCTGGACCCCTTCCTCCTTCCGTTGTTGACAGAAGAATGCCAAGCCTAACAAAAAGTCTCATAAGAGTTTGTGTGACCCAAACTGACAATGGTCGGGAAGCAAAATCTCAGTGGATTGAGAAAATGCCCTGGAGATGAATGGCTTTGCAGTTTGTACTCTGAGGCTGTGTTCTTATTTGATTTTGTTGTTGTTGTTCTTTTTTTGTTTTGTTTTATTTTTATTTTTTTAAAAATATTTTATTTTATTTTATTTTTTACAGAGAGGAAAGGAGAGCGATAGAGAGCTAGAAACATCGATGAGAGAGAAACATCGATTCAGCTGCCTCTTGCACACTCCCTGCTGGGGAGGTGCCCAAAACCAAGGTGACATGCCCTTGACCAGCATCGAACCCAGGACCCTTGAGGCCACAGGCCAACACTATCCACGGAGCCAAACCGGTTAGGGCTTGTTGTTGTTCTTATTTGATTATTTGATGGGAGCCAAAACCTCATTGTCCTGAGGGCTTAATGCCTAAAGGAGTGGTTGTGCTAGGGCTTTTATGCGAGGGCTATGAGGCTGTTCTCCAGCCCCCTTGTTCCTCCTCTGAGGGGCCTACCACCTGACTAGCAACTCCCTGGGGAGGATCTGTGAGGGGAGGATCCAAACTGCATGACCAGTGAGGGATATACTCAGGAAGGAAAGGTCACTCG
Source organism: Pipistrellus kuhlii (assembly GCF_014108245.1). Taxonomy (NCBI): domain Eukaryota; kingdom Metazoa; phylum Chordata; class Mammalia; order Chiroptera; family Vespertilionidae; genus Pipistrellus; species Pipistrellus kuhlii. The sequence goes on along the minus strand of NW_023425405.1, from coordinate 50,814,552 downwards.
GGGGATGAGATCCTCCCCCTACAATACTTGTTTCCCCAGTTTTTCCCGTTCCTAGATACCCTGGGCTTTCCATCCTGGTGACCCATACCTGGGCAATTGTTCCTGTTCTGCTCACGTCTAACTGCTTACTGCATCAATCACATGTGGTGCTTGAGGTTGTGCCTTTGAAGGTTCTGGAAAAGGAAATTACTCTGACATTTTAAAGATAGGTTATCTTAGGTGCACAAAGGCAATAGGACAATTTCAAAGTCAACGATTGGCCTTTGTCAAGGAAGCTACTGGCCTAGCAAGTGACTACCTACCGTGACCCACTTTTAGTTAGGGATTTTTATGTTCCCACCATCCCCTGTGGTTACTCCGGTCTCTGGGCTTGTCAGGCCCCCGGTGCTGGCCTCCCCTGCGTTTATCAGGTTTGGCATGTAGCTCCTTTTTTTGTCCGCACTTCCCTCCTCCCCAGGAAAGCTGTTTCCTCAGGGGTGAAAAAACAGGAGTTCCGGCTCCTTCAGGAACTGTACAAAACAATGCTTCATGGAAACATGGGCACAGGTGGGATTTTCCTCCTGTTCCCCTCCCTGCCTCCCGGCTTCTTACCTCCTTCCCATTCCACAGCCAGAGGACAGGCCCAACCTAGGCCCTGAAAGAGAGTCAGAGAGGGACAGCCAAGGAGCAAGTCCCTTCTCAGCCAGCTCCCCCAACCCAGCCCCATTCCGCAGTCCGGGATCTGAGTATCTAAGACTGTGGTGCTGGGGATGAGGCGTGATGGAAAGGATAAGAGGAACCACAGAATCAAAAGGGCATAATCTCAATTCTCCTCAAGATTTAGAAAGAAAATACTAAGTTGTTGGGTTGTTTGTTTTTGCCATTGAATAATTTTTTTTATTTTTCAATTATAGTTGACATACAACATGATGAAAGGAGTCTTTAAGGGTAAAATAGGCAGGTGTAGGGAGTTTTAGAAATAAAGAGGGTCCAGGGGGGAGCACTGCGAAGCTGAGGGGCTGGGAGCTGCCAGAGGCATACATTCACACAGAGAGAAAAGAGATGCCACAGGGTAAGGTAGGGGTGTCGAACTCAATCAGAGAAGGGGCCAAAATCTAAAATCCAGCCTAAATCGCGGGCCAAATGGTTTACTGAACTGTCATAAACTGTCATTGTGATGGAAACGCAGCGGAGTGCAGTGATGACAGCGCGGTGCGGGCCACATTGCAAGGCCTGGCGGGATGGATTTGGCCCGCGGGCCTTGTGTTTGACACATGTGGGGTAAGGGGAGAAGAAAACACCCATTCACAGAGGGTAAGGGGAAAGTCACGGCCTCAGAAGAAAGGAAGGTACCCATTTACAGAAGACAGGGGAACGCCACAGGAGTAGAAGAACAAAAAGGGAGAAAGAGGAAAACAGATCTTCACTGGGAATAGAGAATTCTACCACAGGAGGGGGAGAAACAGAGGGGAGCCCCACATGGGGTTTGAGCTCTGAAGCTGCTATAGTGACCAATCAGAGGAGAATATCAGGACACACACACACACACACACACAAAAAAAAAACACCTGCAGCCTTTATAAACCTTAGGAAAAAGGGGTTTAGTGGGATACCCCTGTGGGACCCCCTCCCCACATGGGGAGTCTGTGCTTGTTTCCAATAAATTTCCACCTTTCCATATGTTACGCCCAGATTTCGTGATCCCCAAAGACCACCAGGGAGCCGAGTCCGATGCAATAGCAGAAAGCCTGTATTCCATGCTAGCATGGGCTCTGTCCCACTTACACCAACAGCGGCGTGGTGGAAGAGAGCAAGCTTCAACAGATCAATGGGTTTTATGGGGTGGTGATGTCACTGCTTTGGCTGAACCTGATTGGTTGGGTGAGGGCTAGGGTCCCGTTACAAAATGGAGGATCAGGAGTTCCACCTGCCCTCTCATTCCGAGGAGTTAGCCTCGCCCTGCCCTTTCACATATACCACCTTTTGTCCGTGGTTTCATTCTTCTAATCCACCTGGACAAGAACCCGGGAAAGAAGCCACCTTTGCCTCCTGCCCAGAGGAAAACCACGCATTTCAGTTTTATTTCCGAGTTTCAATAATATTAATTTCAGGTGTACACCCCAGTGTAACTTACTAAGTGATCATCCCAATAAATCTCATGCCCATCTGACACCATACTTAATTATTAGAATATTATTGACTATTTTTCCTCTGCTGTATTTTACATCTCCATGACTATTCTGTAACCACCAATTTGTCCTTCTTAATCCCTTCACCCTTTTCACCCATCCCTCAACCCCCCCCCCCCCCAATCTGGCAACCATTAAAATGTTCTCTGTATCCGTATGAGTCTGTTTCTGTTCTTCTTGTTTGTTTATTTTGTTTTTAGATCAATTGCTGATACATATGTGTTTATTGCCATATTTTTGAACTTTGTTTTTCCTTCTTCTTAAAAAAGACCCTTTACCATTTCACATAACATTGATTTGGTGGTGATGAACTCCTTTAGCTTTTTTTTGTCTGGGAAGCACTTCACCTGCCCTTTGGATTCTAAATGATAGCTTTACTGCATAATTTTGGTTCCAGGTCCTTGCTTTTCACCACTTTAAATATTTCTTGCCACTCCCTTTGGCTTGCAAAGTTTCTGTTGAGAAACCAGCTGACAGTCTTACTGGAATTGTAGGTAACTAATTGCTTTTCTCTTGCTGCTTTTAAGATTTTTCTCTTTATCATTAACCTCTTGCATTTTACTTATGATGTATCTTGGTGTGGGCCTCTTTGGGACTCTCTGTGCTTCCTGGCCTTTTATGTCTATTTCCTTCACCAGTTTAGGGAAGTTTTCTGTCATTTTTTCAAATAGGTTTTCAATTTTTTTGCTGTCTTTCTTCTCGCAGCACCTCCATGATCTGAATGCTGGTACACTTAAAGTTGTCCTGGAGGATCCATACACTATCTTAATTTTTTTGGATTCTCTTTTCTTTTTGCTCTTCTATTTGGATTATTTTCTTCCTTATATTTCAAATCACTGATTTGATTCTTGACTTCATCTATTCTGTTATTGATTCCCTGTAAACTATTCTTCATTTCAGTTAGTGTATCCTTCATTTCTGACTGGTTCTTTTTCATGGTGTCCATGTCCCTTTTCATGCTGTTGAAGTTCTAAGTTCCTTGAGCATTCTTATAACGATTGTTTTTAACTCTGTAACTGCTAGTTTGCTTTCCTAATGTTCTTTCATTTGGGACCTGTTTCTTCATCCCTCTGCAATTTGGCTGCTTCCCTAAGTTTGTTTTTTTGTATTAAGTAGAGCTATTTCATCTCCCGAATTTGGTATAATGGCCTTGTGTAGTAGGTGTCCTGTAGGTAAAGTTGTCACTAGTCACCATCACCATGCTGGTGGGACCCTCTCTGGGGACATTTCACCAGAAGTAATCCCATCCACCATAGGTGTTGAATTGATACCGAGCTGCTTTCTTTAAGGGACAAAGGGCTTGGGAGCTGAGACTGGGAAGAGGGAGCCCCATGAGATAAAGGGGCTATAGGAGAGTGGGTTCCAGCAGCTGCAGGGGGGGAAGGCCCCAAATGGCCAGACCCAGAAAAAGGGGCTCCCATGAGGCCTGACCCTCTAGCACAGCCAAAGTGTGGGCAGTGCACCCATGGGCAAGCTATTGGCTCTGGTAGCCCTGACCAGTCTCCCCTTCTACAAAAAAGGAAAGGAGGGGAAAGGCTATGAATGCTGGCCTGGTTCCCAGAACTGAGGCTGCTGAGAAAGTGGAAACAGTTGCTCATCCAGCCCTGTGGGCTCCTCAAGCTCACAGATCAGTGACCACCAGGTTTTGTCCCTCAGACTGGGTCCTTAGCTGCCACAGCCATGCCCACCTCACCCCTTCAAACAGTGGGCTGGGAGTCTAAGTCCTGGCTGAACTCCTAACCGACTTCACCACCATTGACCATGATCCTCAGGACCTAGCATGACTCTCTCCCCTGCTGAGGGTTTAGTGCGGAGGACTCAGCAGTCCTAGCCCGACCGCTTGTTATTGCAAAGGGGGCCTGGCCCTAATGGGTCTGCCTCGGGCCAGCCAGTAGTGGTTGGGTTCTTGACTGTGCAGGAAAAATTTCACAACACAAGTCCAGGTGAATTTTAGAGGACGTTTATTAAAGCTGGGGACAGAGAGACAAGGAAGGGCTGGGGAAAGGAGCCTAGGCTGGTCTGCCTTGCTTCACTAAGAAGTCAGAGAAAAGGGGGCCTTGAGGACAGGTTTAGGGGGTTTACCTGGACGAACTGCCACTGTCCATTGCTGCCCTGGTTGCCAGCCTTGTGGAGTCTCTAGAGTTTAGGAGATGCATGCTTGTGGGGGAAGAAGTGGGGAGAAGGCTCCTGGGAGGGAGAGCGCCTGCTGGACCTTCAGTTTGAGGGACTGTAAATGCTGGATGTTTAGCGGAGGTCTTAGGGAGGATGGCAATACAATAATCAGTTTTATGCTAATGTACCAAAGTAAGGTTTATTCTCTTCATCTGTCCTTGGGTATGGTTGGCAAATGGCACTAATTGGATGTCTGCTGTCTCCCTGAGTAGGGTAATTTAATCTACTTACCCTCTGGTTAGGGAAATGTGCACACCATTTACTCTTGTGTTCTTTTTTTTTTTTTTTTTTTAAATACATTTTATTGATTTTTTACAGAGAGGAAGGAAGAGATGGAGAGTTAGAAACATCAATGAGAGAGAAACATCAATCAGCTGCTGTCTCCTACACAGCCCCTACTGGTGACGTGCCTGTAACCAAGGTACATGCCCTTTAACCAGAATCAAACCCGGGACCTCTCAGTCTGCAGGCTGATGCTCTATCCACTGATTCAAACTGGTTTCGGCTCTTAAGTGTTCTTGGTTTGGGGAAGATATGATTTGCTAGGTGGCTGCAGACTGCTTGGCGTCTAGGTTTTCTAGATGGCTGTACATTGCTGTGTAACTACCTCGGTTTTCCTATTCCTAGCTTACTGACCTGTTTCAAGCAGTGCCCGCCCCCCCCCTCACCCCCCAGGCCAAGGGTCATCACAAGCCTCAGTGCTATCTCCTCAGACCCTCTTTGGGCCAGAGTGTAAGCACAGAGTGAATGCCTCCTTTGGTCCCTGCACTGTATGTAGGCCATAGGCTTGTCCTAACTCCCTTGAGGGGCCCTGGCTTCCTTCAAGGTTCCTACCTGCACCAGTCCCACCACCAGCAGGTCCTTAGGGAGGATGCACTGCCTAGGCAGTAAGGAGCTGTCAGAGCCCACGCGGTGGGAGCCAACAATTCCAGGTTCCAGTGGGAGCTGCAGAGCTGAGATGAATGCCTCTGCCTCTCTCAGGCTCAGCTTTCTGGGACATAACATGTGGCTAATCCTTCACAGACCTGATGGGTGGGTTAAGCCAAGAAACATATGGCAAGCCTTAGGGAGCCCAATAAATGAGAGTTCTTTTTTCCAAGCAGCTGCCCTCTGGAGAAGAGGGTGAGAAACCGGTTAAGCCTGTGGGGCCAGGGACCTTACTGGTTCTATGTTCGCTGTGGAAAGCAGATGGCACAGCTACTGGGCTAGCGCTGAACTTGGGCAAAGGCGATGTGCGGCTGTTGCCCGGATGGGGGTGAGGCATGCCGCGGGGCTCTGTGGAAACACAGGGTGCATGCGCCCCGCCCGGGGGAGGGCCACCACACCCAGTTCTTGTGCCATCTGCTCTCCGCAGCCCTCTCCCTCCTACGGCCTCTGCTTCTCACCTGTCGGCCACAGCAGAGGAAGGGGAAGGACAAGTTTTAGAATAATGTTTCTGGAGCAGAGTGGAGGGTTTTCAATACTTGTGGCCTGTGTCTGTGAGCAGGACGAGCGGGAATTTTAACCCCGGATTACCCTGTATCTTAACAAGCCTCTTGGTGATTCCTTCTGGTGGAAGCCCCTCATTTCAGTTGCTACAAAAATGATGGATGTGCATATACAGTTTACCAAGCACTCTGGGTAACCTATTTCCTGTGACCCTCACCCCAAATCCTGGAGGCAGGCACGAAAGGAGTGCTTGGCCCCATTTGGCAGTCAAAGGTCGAGCAACTTGCCCAAGGTCATCCAGCTTAGAATTAAAAGTGTAACCAGACAACCGAGGGGTCTGGGCTGCCTGTTATTACTCCAGCCAATTAAGCAGAGACAGGGTTGAATCATATATGAGCCTTTATGCCCATACTGCCGGCAGTGTGGGAGAGCAGCAGGTCTTCCACAAAAATCTGCTCTGCCCCTCTCCATAAGCTTATATTGTGCAGAAGGACAAAGAATGTGAGGGAAATTCGGAATTCCAGGTATAGGAAAGTAGGCCAGGTCTAATGGTTCCAGGTTCCAGGCCATGTGGGCCGGGGGTTGCAAAGGGCGGACACCTCCAGACTAGATTGTTTTTCTTTCCATAATGACAGGCGGTTCTCGGGGAAAGGAGGATGGACCGCATTCCAATGTGAGCTCCCATGTCCCGGGGCACACAACTCTCAGCCAGGTTAGGATGTGCTGTCTCTACCCAGAACAATCAGTTAACAGAACATGATTAATGCTTCTTATCAGTGTAGCTAGTCCCCACGTTCTATTTCTGCCCCTGACAAAAGGACCGTAATTCACGTCCCCAGCATAGACTTGCTGCTCTCCCCACGATAGGCCAGGAAGGAGAGAGTGTCGTTGTTCAGCCTCATGGATTGAGCTTTGATAAGGCACATGCACATGCACACGTGTAGGCACTCATGTACACACACGGGCACATGCTCTGTTTCTTTTCTGGGTTCAGCCTCCTGTCACTATGGGTAGGAAAGGGACATGGAAGGGTACCCCCCATACTACAGACCCTACTTTGGGGAAACACTATGCAAGGGCTGTGAGGGTGGTGGCCTCTCTGGGGTCTGAGACCCCCTTTAGTTTTGCTCCTGGCAATTCAGGCTGTCCTCCATAGAGCAGGGGGTCTCTCTTAGTCCCTGCTTTGTTAGGCTCCTGAGCAATGAAGCCACAGGAAGCACCTCTGATGTGTACTCGGTTTCAGGCTGGTGCATCCTTGGACCTGAGCCACACATCCATCGTAGACTAAAAGGCACCCCCAGGCAGCCTTTGCCAGAACCGGGTTAGCTGGTGGCATACAGGACAGGTGAGGGGTCCTTCTGCAGGACCTCAGCGGCCATTTCAGACCCACCTGAAAACTCCTTTGATCACCCAAATGTGATCACCCTCCTCCTTAGTGTGGCGGGATCCAGAGTCTGGAGGCTGCTGAGTGGGTGCTGAGGAGGTCAGGGCGAAGCTGGGAGGCCTAGGAACAAAGTCATCGGAGCCCCACCGTTTGGAATCAGATCCGAATTCCCTTTCTTCGCAGCTGGAAAGGCCCTGAGTGCCAGTCCTCAACTGGAAACTGAAATTGCTCTATGGCCTGTGATGCAATTTAAACATGATAACGCACCTACATCACCGAGTGCGTGTTCATTACCACTCAACGGTCAGGGAAGCGGGCCGTCTTCTCTGCTGTGAATAACTGTGTTTCACAGCATACAAATAGTTCTCAGGGCGGCCTGTCGCTCTTCCCGTGTTGCAGGTTTCACTTTTCATTTTATGTCCTGTTTCCTGGTATCATTTCCTCAAAGGCAGAGAACTGTGACTATTTTGGTCTTTGATGTTGTATCCTCGGTGCCATGAGGATGATCTGGTGCATAATGAAGGCTTGGGGGCCCTTGCATATCAAAAAGCTACCCTGCCTGCTGTGTGTATAGAGACCACATAAAGGGTGGCCAGGAGGGGGCCTGGGCTGGGCACGTGGACAATGTGTGGGCCCTGAAGGGGAAGACGAGCTGGGATGTAGGCTTCTCAGAGCGGAGCAGCCAGGGAAGCAGGCCACAGCTGACTCAGGGTCTCACCAACTCCTAAGGGCACAGGTGTGGAGGCGGCACCCTGACCCAATGCTCGGTGCTTTATTTGTGGGACATGTAATTAGGGAAAAGTTCACCCTAGGCTGAGCGGTATCTGTTTCTCATTCCAAGCCTGGGCTAAGCCACTTCAGGGTCTCCTTTGAGCTGCTTATTCAGGTTCTTAAAGGCGGATCAGAAGGGGTCTCCAAAGGAAAAGAGACGCGGAGGGAGCTAGGAGGTGCTAGCTGTCAGCATCTAGCACCTCTAGATGCTAGATGGTGCTAGATTTATTTAGCACGTCTCATTCCCTTGTCATAAATAAATAGTCTTTCCTACGACTCCCATGGGCTTGTGAGGTGAACGGACTGATTTTATGTTTGAAGATGCCCTTGCAGCCCCATTGGCCAGGCTGAGACCTGGGAGAAGAGCTGAGGGAAGATGCTGAGACTAGGGAGTGGGATCTGCCTGAGGATCCCCGGGGTGGGGAAAGGAAGGGAACGGTAGAGGTCTATGGGGGGCTGTTTCTCTGTTTTCCATGTCCATCACAGAAAACAACAGGTTCCTGAGTGGAGGAGCTGGTGCCCAGAAAGGTGCCCATGGATGTGGAGGCAACACTCCCAGACGGACTGGGCATGGCATCCATCTGGGGACTCTAAATACTGGGACCAGCACAGAGCTGTCTGCTCACCACATGTCAGGATCTGCCAGGGACCATCTCACAGCTAATGACAACTCCTCCTGTCAGGGCCACAGAGCAGTGCTTTGTGCTGCTTTAGCCCGCATCCTCCAGCGCAGGGCTGCAGGCCAAGCTGGTCAGCTCAGGTCACGGCAGACAATGGGGCCACAGTTGGCTCTGGGCAGGCAGTGGAAGCCGGTGCAGAGAATAGCAACAAGGAGCAAACTGCCCCGCAGGGACCAGGTCCACACCTGCCTTCCGAGGAGGGCAGCGGGCAGGGCAGGGCGTGTTTCGGCAGAGCAAGCTGGGCCGCGTGAATCTTGGGAAGTCTGGCCAGCTCCCAGGCCGGTTTCACAGACACCCACCTGAGCCTGATTTTCCAGTTCTCAGCTTCCCCGAGGCCCTTGATACCTAGTCAGTAGCTCTGGCCCCTGGGCCCCGGTCTGGAGACATGCTTGGGTAGTGAAGTGAAGGAAAACCGAGAGGAGGACTTGAAAGGGGCCCTAATCCTCAGCCCTTTCTTTCTGCTTGAAAAGGTCCCCAGGGAACCGCCCACCTGCAGGCCTAACCACTTGAGGTCAATGCTTGGCTTCTGGGAGCCACCCCCCTCCCCGGGGAAGGAGGAGGGGAAGTTGGGCTTCCAGAAGTGACCCTGTTAAATATGGTGTTTGATGGGTACTTAGCACGCCAGTAACAGGGAGAGTAACATCAGGGGCATTTGTAAGACACAAGATGTTGAATTAAAATTTGCATCTTCCCCGTCAGAGGAGCTAGCCTCAGCCCTCAACTCTGACCCCCTTGAGCAGTCCCTGGGCTTGAGTCTCACTTCTGCTGTCACGCTCCCCCAGTTGCCCACACGGCTTCCTGTCCCCCCTCAGCTATCAGACTTCTCCACACTGCAAGCTCCCCTCTCCCCACTCCCCACTGTGCCAGCCATTTTAATTATAAAGATTCCCATTTAGCTTAACACATCTGGCAGACACCCCCCCCCTCCCATTATAATAAACTTACGTGGAGTTCAGTACATAAGTAGACTGAAATTTGACTAATTATATATGATTTTTAACTGGTGTGACACAAGAATTTTTAAAACATACAATACCTGACTATGTCGTCAGGGGCACTGACCTTTTTTCCCTTAGATTATCGAATTTAAAACATGATGACAGCCAACACAAAAATAGCCATCCGGTGTGAATTAATCAAAATTATACTTTTTTTTGGCAGAGCGGCAAAAATATATTTTTTTGACATGCTGCAGAATTTTAGTGATTAGTTTATGTGTGGCATGGAATGAAAATGCTTGACAATCACCGTGTTAGACTTACATAGGACATCCGGGAGGTGAGAAACTATACAATGATCAAAGAGACTGTGAATTTAGTAACCACATCAAGTGCAACAATATATTTTTTTAAAGTGCTAGAATTCTATTATATATTATTATATTATATATTATTCTATTATATATTATTTTTATTCTATTATATATTATATATTATATATTATTCTATTATATATTATTCTATTATATATATAATTCTATTATATAGTATTCTATTATATATCAATATATATTACTGATTTTTTTACAAAGAGGAAGGGAGAGGGATAGAGTGCTAGAAACATTGATCAGCTACCTCCTGCACACCCCCCACCGGGACATACCCGCAACCAATGTACATGCCCTTGATTGGAATCGAACCTGGGACCTTTCAGTCTGCAGGCTGACACTCTATCCACTGAGCCAAACCAGTTTCGGCGGTACAACAATATTTTATTTATCAAAGGAGCATCCAGGCACCTTCGAAAAAACAATGTGCAAAGTTGTTGTTTGTTCAGTCTAAAGAAAGTGCAGAGTGTGCATGGGAGTTTATAGGCCCTTCACAAAAGCTCTAGTTTCTGGAAGGGCCACAGGCCTAAAGAGTCAGGGCATTCCCCGGGCTTCTCCACCGAGAATAGGGCTTACAGACCCAGGTCTCCAAGGCACCTAGCAACCTGGATGCGGCCCAGGCTGCCTGCTGCTGAGCAATTCTCATAAAGTCTGGCCTTGGATGGAGGAGTGGTTGGAGATAGAACGTCTTTACCCTTTTTGGCTCATAGACCCCTTGTAGTGAAAGCTCTGGAGGTTCCCCTGAACAATTCCTCCTGCCATTCAGGGGATTCCCAGAATCCTGGAGTCCTTCCATAGGCATCATAGACCCCACCTGGCAATCAACTTGACTGGGAGATCTCAGTGTTCTTCTAGTTCCAAGAGTCTAAGGCTTATGGTTTGCTTAGAGCCTGCTGGGCTGTGATTCCCTGACAGAGCCCTTTATGGGGGGTTAGGAGGATCTGTGTCCCCTCCTTCACCACCAGCATGTGTGGTCAGAGGTGACTGGGAAGGATGCCACGATGCCACCTTGTGCTTCTGTTCTGGAATTGCACATTTTCTGGGGCCGTGCACAAGCCTACCACTTTCCCGAAGAAATAAACAGGGCTCTTTACATTGCTGCTCCAGGGCCTTTGCATTGACCGTTTCCACTGCCTAAAGGTCTGGTTTTGAAGAAGCCATGTATGCAAGTGCAATTTGTACTGTCATATAATGAATCAAAAAAAGAGGGGGGAAAAACACACACCAAGTTTTTATAAAGATGCTTTTATTCTCATTTGGCTTCAGACTGAGAGAATATCATATGAGTATGTCAAAGAATTTTTTTGAAATTTGAGGAAAGGTTCATGAGGATTACAGAAGGTATATTAGTCATCTCTCATTATTTTTTGCTGCAGTAATAAACAACCTCAGCATTTCAGTGGCTAGAAGCAACAAGAGTATTTATTTATGCTGAAGTGACCTCTTTGCTGTGAGTCAGCTGGGACTCTGTTCCCGGAGGCCTCTTCATGGTAGGATGGAAGAGCTAATGACCTGCTGGGCAGACTCCTCACTTTTACCCCTTTCAAGGAGAAAGTGACTCAGAACGAAGGAACGCCCCACCCCTTCCCTTCATGAACAACCTTTCAGAGGGAAGGAAAGGTAAGGGTTGTGGAGAAGAAACTTTCTCCAGCTACAAGGATGTTAGGCTCCACCTTCCCAGAGCAGGACTGAGGCTGTCACTGCCCGGAAGCAGGAGTGGGCTGCATTGCAGCCACGGGGGAGGGACGGGAGGCCTAGATGTAGGCAGTGCAGAGGTCCGAGGGGACCTGAAGGTCTGAGACCCACTGTGGTTCCTGGTTTTGCACAGGAAATAATTCAAATGAGAACCAGCGTAGAGTTTAAAGTGAAAGGAGCGTATTAGTGGAGCAGTAGGACAGCGAGGGGCTTCTCCAGGGACAAAGGAGCACCTCCCCAGTGGGCTTTCCTTCTTTTACTGAGGCTCGTTTATTCGAGGGGTAGGGCATTGAGTAAGGGGCAGGATTTTCTGGGAAAGGGGTGAAGAGTTCTCAGAAGAGCACCGTGGACTATTCTGTGTCCTTTCCATTTCCTTTCTGTTTCCTTTCCCGGCTGCCCAGGATGTGTGGTTTAGCAAGCTCATGTACTACCATGAGCCTATGAAGAGGCTAGGGGTTACTGGAAGGTGAACGTAGTCACCATGTTGGACCAAGCTAGTCTTCTGCTGATGCTAAGCTGTAGATCTGTTGGGGGGTTGGTCTTACTATGTCTTTGATAGTCCTTGTAGCCCTTATTGGTTTCAGCCATTTCTTCACGTACCCTACCTTAGCCTGGGCCTGGAGCCCCCCAACAAACATATACATATACAAGATTGCACACCCCCAAACCTTTCTACTCCAACTGCCAACTAGGGAGTGGGAGAGTTTCTGGGTGTACGAGAGAGGGCTCAGGCAAAGGCAAAGAGGAGGAAGGGAAGAATGGGACAGAGGGCGGGGGGGGGGGGGGGGGGGATGTGTGGTGTGACAGCTCACTCCCCCAAGCTTCTTCAGCTCAGAGCACGCCAGGCCAGCATGGCCAGCCCCAGCTGCTTGCTCAGAGAGCCCCGAGCCTGCAGTTAACCCTGCACCTCTTCCCAGCCCCTCACCTGAGCCTCTTGGCACAGCAGAATGGACATTAGAGCAACCCACCTGCAAATGGGTAGGTGATTTGTTCCCCTTGAAATGCCTCTTTTCACGGCCACAGGAAAACAAGTTTCAAAGTGGATTGGGGAAGGGGGCTGGGGTTCAGCTATGGAAAGAATGAGGAGGGAACAGATGGTGCCTGCTAAGGCAACCAGATTCTCCCCACCCCCCCCCCCCCAGTTAATATGGGAATGACCTCATTTACATAGTATTTGCATAAATTTCCATTTCAAATTACAGCTGTCCCAACTTCAAGTATACAGGAGAAAATAAATGAGATCAGGCAATCTACTGTAAGTGAACTCAAGCTGACTTTTTGTGAAATGCAGGTCAAGCTTTAAAACCTGGCAGATGAGAGGAAATAAGTTTGTCCACTGATCATTAGAGGCAGCGGGGGAGGGGAAGGTGCTGGAGAGAGCTTGTCTCCACCTCTCAAGTTAGAAAAAGTTACCAAGGGTCCAGGCCAGAGGTGTGAGGAGATGAAGAATTCCACCTCTCCTCTGGTATTCTTCTCCTCCCACCGTGTGCCTTAGGGAGAACCAAAACTAGGAATGGCGCAGAAAAAGCAGGACTCTGTCCGGAAGTCAGGGAGGCTTGCGTCTAGCCCAGCCGCTTCCAGCCCCAGCAGAGTGGACATTGTGTGGAGATTGGGTGTGTTTCTGTCCAACCACCACGTCTGTCTGGCTACTTAGCTCTCCATCCATTCATTCTCATCCTCCCCCAAACCCCAATCCCATCACACACTCTCAGAGACAAATTTGTATAACTCAGTGGAAAGGTGGGCTCTTAGGGTAGGGGAGGTGGGGACAAGACCACAGCTGGAAGCTAGGATGATGTCATGCCTTGTAGGGACATGCTGGCTGCTCGAGAAGATAATTCCCACCCAGATGAAGGAAGGCCTAAGTGGACTTGCTATAGTGAAAGCTGATGGTCAAGGTAGCCTTCTGCTGACAAGTCCTGAGTGCTGGACTCTCTGCCATTGGGGGTAGGGGGTCTCCCTCCCTCACTCACTGATTTCTCTGCACATAGCATCCCCTCTACTTCCTCACGCCTTCCCCACAGGGGACAGAAGTGGGGGGCCTTGCTCTCTAACGTTCCCCTGAAACAGTTTTTGCTGAGAATTCTCAAGGCCTCCCTGTCCCTGAAGTTAAAGCCAAGAGGTTCCAAATCCCTCCACCCCAACTCCTACCCCTGGAGACAAGGGCATAGAACTGCCTGGCTGTTGGGGTGGCAGGTGGGGGAATTTGACAAGAGGGGTTTAAAAAAAAGAAAGGACATTTAGCCCTAGCTGGCTTGGCTCAGTGGATAGAGTGTTTAGAGAGTTGGCCTGAGGACTGAAGGGTCCCTGGTTCAAACCCTCATGTCTGGGTTGCAGGCTCCATCCCCAGGGGGGAGCATGCAGGAGGCAGCCAATCAATGATTCTCACTCATCATTGATGTTTCTATCTCTCCCTCTCCTTTCCTCTCTGAAATCAATAAAAAAATTGTTTTAAAGATGTTTATTAATATGTCAAAAAATTGACTTTCCTTTTTGGGAAGTTGTGACACAGAGCCCATATAAGCCCAATGAAAAATAGAAAAAGACCAGATGAGTGTTGCTGGCAGGTCATAAGAGAAGAGAAAGGTCAAGTGGAGAAGTCAGAGCCTAGTACTGGCTAATTTTCCAAAAACTGCACTCTCGGAGTCCTGGCCCCCAGCCCCTCGGGCCACGCCACACGGTGCTGAGAGCTGTCAGTGGTCTCGGGGCAGCTGTTGGACAGCTGCTCACGCAGCCAGTCAGGTGGTTCCAATGAGTCACCACCTTAGCGGGCTCCCACTGGCCAAAGAGAAGGCTCTGAGAAGGCAGCCTCAGCAAAGGCAGGTGTCTCACTCAGTGGGTCCTTCCGAGGCCCCAAACAAGCAGAACCGTGTTTTGGGGGACCATCCCATCCCTAACATAAAAAAATACCACGCTCTAAGCCAGAGGCTGACAAAATCTTTCTGAAAAAGGCCACAGAGAAAATATTTTAGGCTTCACTGGGTCATGCTCAAGTCTGCCATTTTAGTTCCAAAGCAGCCACAGACAATATGCAAATGAATGAGTTCGGCTATGAGCCAATAAAGAGAGACACTGAAACTTCAATTTCATATAATTTTCATGTGTTGTTAAATGATGCTTCTTTTGATTTCCCCCGCTTCATTCGTAGCTCATGTGCCTACAAAAAACAGACGGAGGATTGGATTGGCTGGTAGGCCATACTTTGCTTTAAGCAAAAGCAAAAGCAGGAGGTTGGGTCTTCATAAATGCAAATGAAGAATAGACTGATTGGATGTTCAGAAGGATCTAGTAGAGGGTTCATTGAATGCACTTTAAATAAGATGTGATTGTAACTTCTTCCTATCCCACATCAGTGTCATTTTTCTTCCTTTCCCAACTTTTGGTGTTTTTCAAAGTGGCACTGGCCATCTGTTAGTGGGCTGCAAAATTTATAACACCGTTTTTGGATAAAATAGAATGCAATAGGATAGGATAGGATAGAGTAAAAAACATATCAGAGTTCATCACACATAGTAAACACTGATAATGTCTTATAAAAATTGGTCAGCTGCATATAGGTTCATATGTATATACTTCTATGCCTGTGTATATAATGCCAGACATATTTCTTAGAGTGGATCATGGTCAAAATGCTAAGAGCCACTGCTCTGATGAGTTTTGGGGAAAAGAGGGTTGAATTCCAGTCCTCCTGGGTTGTCTGCTGAGTCTGACATTTCTCTCTCCATCCCTGTGTCCCTGTGGGTTTCCTTGATGATCATCCCTGAGCACCACTTGTCAGATATCCTCACCATGATGCTCTGGCCCGTGGGGGTACCAGAGCTGAAGAAGGCACAGGCCACACCTCGCTCTCCCACCCTGCCATGTTTTGTAGTTCACCTAGCACCTTGGAGACAGCGTGCCTGATGTATGAGAGAAGCGCGGCAAACGTGTGTGGAATGAATGAATGAATGAATGAATGAATGAATGAATGAATTCCAGACCTCGGGGCTGCAGGTACAAGACACAGCATAACTGTGCTGAAGGAAACTCTGAAAGGCTGTCCCTGCAGCTACCCCACCGGCCTAGGCTTATACACACAGCTCCTTAGGGCCTGGTAGATTTTCAGGCAGACACTCGCCTCCCCTTTAGGGAGCAAATGGGGAGATTTCCCCAGGGGCACAAGCCACATGCAATCACTTTGAAGACCTCGCCTTGGTAGGACGAGAGGGCCATCCACCGTACATCACTCGCTGAGGAAAGCCGGCTATTGCAAAGGCTTCAAAATTAAAATTTTCCGGTCAGCCTCAATAAGAGGTTCTGTCACATGGGCCAGCTAAACCCTTCTTCCCCCTTGAAAGAAGAGGCGATCTGCCTGATAATCCTTCCTGCTTTCTTCCCTCTCCCCCAAAGGCTCCTGGCCCCCAAATAACCCTTTCTTTGCTTCTGTTCATCGCTCCCTGCCCCACCTTCTTCCTGTGAAAACCTTCCGCTTTGTACATCCTTTCCCAGCGCCCTTCTGGTTGCTCTGGGATGCTCCCAACTCATGCATCACTTAGTAAAGCCAATTAGATCTTCCAATAGAGTCAATACAATTTTGGTTTTTTAATATGTCTTTATTAATTTCAGAGAGGAAGGGAGAAGGAGAGAGATAGAAACATCAATGATGAGAGAAAAATCATTGATTGGCTGCCTCCTGCACACTCCCCACTGGGGATGGAGCCCAACCCAGCATGGGCCCTTGACCGGAATCAAACCCGGGATCCTTCAGTCCTCAGGCGGATGCTCTATCCGCCGAGCCAAACTGGCCTGAGCTGAATTTTGTTTTTTAACATCAAAATTTCCCTTCTTGCTCTTGGAGTCAGAGTGTTTGGTTGCAGTGCTTTGTTCTGTGTTGTTTGTTCTTTTCGCTTCTTTAAAAAAAAAATGTTTTTATTGACTTTTTTAAAGAGAGAGGAAAGGAAGGGGGGGGAGAGAGAGAGAAAGAAAGAGAGAGAGAGAGAGAGAGAGAGAGAGAGAGAGAGAGAGAGAGAGAGAGAGAGAGAGAGAGAGAGCTTCAGATACACACCCCAACTGCAAACCCAACCTGCACCCTGGGCATGTGGCCTGACCGGGAATTGACAGGCATCCCTTTGGATGTTGCTCAAAACCAACTGAGCCACACCGGCCACACAGGGCTGTTACTTTCATTTCTTCATGCCCTTCCCCCCGTCTGTGGGTGTTGCTGCAACCCCTCTCCTATCCGGCATGTCATTTGAATATGAACTTGATGGATGCTAAACAAGTCAGCAAAGACGCCGTTTTTAGCCCGGATGAGCAGATGTGTTTCTGAGGAAACGCGCTTGTACAGGCAGCGTCACCCAAGAGGCACCACGAATCAGTGCCTTGCCGCCCAGACAAACCACAGCCTCCCCTGGTGCCCCCTTTCTGGGGAAGTGAAAGTGTAAATGCCGCCCCGTCTCCCCCCATACATTTCCTCCCCCTGCCCCACGCTGCACCGAGGACTCAGGGTCCTTCGCCGAGGAAGGGACAGTCCCCCATCTCCCGTGGCACAGACCAGCCAGGGCAGGGAAAATAGTCCGTGCTCAACCATTCTGGTGGATGAAGACCAGGGATATATCATTCAAGTTCTATCCCGAGTTCCAGCACTTGAGGGGATTCTGGGAAAAGCGGTCCAGGCCAAGGAATGCTCCCCCAGCCAGGCTGACTCATTCTCAGGGCTGCACAATGCTTGCCCTGAGGAGAGGGCTGCTACTCCCGGTTGGGGCCTTGCAGACACTCACAGTGGCTCCCTCCTGAGGGCGGCTGTAAGTGGAGCGGTGACCCAGGGGGCTCGGTGCCCTCTCCCTCACATGCACTGCGGCTCCCGGGCGCTTTCTCCCCAGCAGGCTCAGGGCTTCGCTGCCCTAATTAAAACGGTCACCTTGCCCTCTCTGGGCTTTTCTACTCTTTTTGGCATAGCTGAGGCAGCCAGCTTCAAAGCTATTTGCTGATTTAAACCCCCCACCCTGGAGTTTTCTCATCACCACATTCAGTCCAAACCACAAGACCCCTCGGAGATTGGCAGGAGATTGGCACGGGGTGTGTGAAGTTTCCTGCAAACTGAAAAGCACTGGGCACATCAGCTCTGCTAATGCCAATGAGCCTGCGGGTCCTGGAGCGGCCGGGCCGTCACCTCCCAGATACCGCGCCAGCTCCTTAGACCAGCAACTTAACCAAAGCCCGGCGGAGCCCAGGTTCAAGTTCTCAGAGCCCAGGTTCAAGTTCTCGGAGCCCGGCCTTGGGGCCTGTCCTGGCGAGCCACCGCTGTCCCAAAGGCAGGGACTTCCAGAGCCTGGGGTGGGGCATGGCAGGTGGGGCTCCGCCCCAGGCACAGGCCCTGCATGGGAAGTCCTGGGCCCAGTGACATCGTATAGCACTAGGCTCTGAAAGGAAACCCCAACCTAAGAGTGTGGGTCACTCACCCCCACCAGCACTCAACACCCTTTCCACCTTGTGAGTGACCCCGTCCAGACTCACACCGTTCGCATCAGCTATTGCCTCCATTGTCCTCCCTTGGGCCAATGATGCTCGGCCTGAGGCCTCTGAAGAGAGGCAGGAGGGACTGAGCAGAGAGGAGAATCCACAGTGCCTGGCTGCGCTGTCTCTGCTGCCTCTTCTGGAAGGCTCCCCTGTGCAGGCGAGCCCAGCAGGGCTGAGGAACAAAGCCCCGTGGCTGGGGGTGGTGAGGGGAAGGGGGGGAGAGGAAGGGAATCCTACTGGGCCAGACAACAACCGTGAACTCTTCCTGCTTACTCTGCACATGGTCTCCTTTCACATACATGCTCTGCTCCCGGGCACACAGTGCCCCGCTTCCTTTTACACGACAGGAAACGGAGCACAACAATGTTAAAGAACTTACGGTCCCAAAGGGCTGATATCGGACCCCAAGGGAATCTACTATCAAAGGCCACACTCGTAGCCACGAAACCACATCTTCTCCAAAGCGGAACAGCTTACCTTGGAGTTGTTCACCTAAAACTGGAGGCCCTTTTATGTCCGGAGACACTATTTCGCAGTGAAGGTCCAGTGTCATCAGAGTTTGGTGGATTACATAGGTAAACCTCAAACAAAGGTTCTACCGCTTTGGGTTGAGAAGTTATATCGGTAGGGTTCTGGGAGTCTTCAAACACAAAAGGGATTAGACGTCAGGGACGGCGTTCTCGGTCTCAGCAGAAGGCGGTCCAGGTGGAGAGGCCGCTTCCCCAGTGTCATACTCAGCCAACCTGGGCAGCGCCAGGCCAAGGCACACGCCAAGTGGAAATGGAGACTTCTGGTCCAGCCCACCTGACTCACTAGATTCCCTCCCGCTGCCAGCCATGGTGGTTATGGTTATTTGATTAAGAAAGGAGGCATTCTGGTGTCTTTCAATTCACTAAAAAGAATCACACTGTGAGTGAGTGGCAGAGCTCCCAGCACTCTGGCTGGTCTGAGGCGGGTATGGAGCCCCAGAGAGGAAGCCCCTTATATTTTGAAAGCGCTTTGGCTTGAAGTGGGAGGTTCAGGAGTTGGCCTTTGGAGGGTTGAGGAGCAAGCTAAATGCCAGCATGTCGATTTCCACAGCCCATTCCCAGAGTCAGGGGACAGCTTTGGGGAAACGGGCCCTTGCCCAGCTGAGGGAAAGGAGTTGAGAATGGCCACTGGACTCAGGGAAGGTCGCTGCTGGGTGCTCTGTGTTGGGGAAGAGGAGTATTTAAATCGATGCTCAGCAGTTCTCTCCTCACAATCCCTCAAAGAACATGAAGCTGATAGGAAAACAAAATTTGAGAGCTTTCACAGAGACAGCCAGTACGTGAGAATCAGGAAGAGTAGAGGTGTCAGAGGGGAAGCCAATCCTTCACCGTTATTATTAATATTCCACCTCTACCATCATCATGAATGTATTCTGTTATGTATAGGACAGGAGAAGGTACCAGACATATCCATCATGGAAGCTGTTACATTCACCACTCCTGGCCAAGAAAAACTGCCCTTGTCATGACCCTTAAGGAGGGAAATGTCCCCTACATGTTCCTCATCCAAATTTTGCCCTGTTTTTACCATAGGACCCTCCCCCGGACACATGTGCCAGGGCCGGCCACTCACAGACTGACTCGTGTTATCTAATATGGCCCAGCTCAATAACCCTGTCCAAATGACAATTAGAATTAGCAATTAATCCATCCAATTATAGCTTTCTCTCCCAGGGAGTTGATTTTGGAAATAAAGAGAAAACGAGCCAGTGGGTAGCAGAACAAGAATCACGAAGCCACACTTCAAAGATTAAGTGAAGATTTTAGCCGCTGAGTCACACTGATGCCAGAGCCCCAGCCCCCGTGGCTCTGCCCATGGGCTGGCAGCATACCTCACAGGTGGGCACCGCCTGGTGCCCAAGGTGGAGGATGTACCTTTTGTTGCAGCCGAAGATGTGTGTTGTTACAGCAATGCTCCTCAGACAGAATGTTGGGAGGAATGCTTCACGAGAAATGGGAGAACCTCAAACTGGCACATTGGAAGGGAGAGAGAGGGAGAGTAATGACAGGCATGTGCAAGGGAGCCATGTGTTTGCCAGGAGGTGTGAATGCTTGGACTCGTGAGTGTAGAAGAGCAGAGTTGGGGCCATAACAGTTATCCACAAATGAAGACACAGGCTTGAAGCGTAGCCAAGCGAACGGTATGATAAGTAGGGATGTAATTTAATCCCTTTAAACACGTGCCAAACATCCTAATATTTGAACACGCACCATTATATTAGTCAGGACCCTCTTGGTTTCAAGTGACAGAAACTTAGCTCGAATTAACTTACAGAGGAATTGGATGGCTCACACAATTGAAAAAAATCTAAGGCTAGATTCAGGCATCACTGGATCCAAATGCATACTATCAGGAACCTATCTCTCTCTGCTTTCCTCCAGTTGGCTTCATTTTTTTTGCTTGGCAGGCTCTTCCCATACTTGCGATGGTGGCCAAACATTGGCTTCATGTTTCATGCTTACCCCCTTGAGCTTAGCAGCCTCAACAACAAAAAAAGGAGTAATTTGCTAGGGGTACACCACAAGCCTCAGAAACAGCTCTCTTTGGCCTCCTGGGGACATGTATCCATGCCGGAACCAATCTGTGGGACCAGGAGAAGCAGTGATATGATTGGCCTGGCCTGGGTCACGTGCTCAGATCTGGATCTAGAGCATGCCAGCCCATCAGAACACAGGGCCTCACAGTAGAAAAGTGGCTGTTCCTGGAGGGATGTGGAACAAGACAGATATCCACCTCAGCCGCAAACAAAAGAGTTGAGTACAACCGCTCTGGAGCAATGATTCGTGAACTCCTGACATATAGCTGCCTTGAATACCAAATGAATGACTTTCACATGTATATTGATTTCAGGGAGGAAGGGATAGGGAGATATAAATATACAGTATATAAATATCAGTGATGAGAGAGAATCTTTGATTGGCTATCTTCTGTATGCCCCCTACGGGGGATCTAGCCTGCAGTCTATGCCTGTGCCCCTGACCTGAATCGAACCGGAGACTCTTCAGTCCACAGGCTGACGCTCTATCCACTAGGGCCCAAATGACTTTCTGGTCCCAATCTCCATGCAGCCTAACCATACATTCATGATGGGTTTATCCATCAGAGTTCTTCTTTACAAACAACAGAGCCCATTCTAGTTAGTTTACATGGAAAAAGAATGTATTAAAGGCTATTCACGGCTCACAGGATGTCTGGCAGAGTTAGAGAGTGGGGCAGGCGAGAGGCTCTGCAGCCTTGAACAATACCCAAATCCCTACTGGTCCGGTCACAGGTTTGATTCCACTGCCTTTGGCACATGCTCCTGGGAGCATCTCTGTCTCTGCCGCCTCCTTGGGCTCCATTTCCCCTGCCATGCTCTGTCCCCATCACCAGGATGCAATCCCACACAGCCGTCGCTTCCTTGCTTTTCCCTCCTCCATACTGAAGTTTCATGTTGCCACATCTAATCAGCAGAGCCTAGCTCTAGCTGCAGAGTTAGTCAGGGAAACTGAATTCTGACCTCCAACCTGGTGAGGTAATACCCCTAACATGACCAATTTTTCTTACTTCGGACTGCTGTCCAAATGATGCAGGGCAGACATGAATATGTCCCCCATCCCCCAGAGCGTGCTTCAAGTAGTCGGGTCTTCTGGGTTCTGGAGAGACCGAGCGATGGGGCCAAGGCTCCTTATTTCCACATGCGGCCTCCCAATACATCTGTGAGTCTCTGACTTTTGCCACCAACAAAAGCCAGCTAATGCAAGTAATCTGGCCAATGCAATTTGGGTAAAACTTAGCTTGGAAGTGGTGTTTCCTTTCCAGCAAAACGGGATCACAGGAGCTCAGGGTTTCTTCTTCGAAAGGAAAACCCTCAATGGGTCTTTTGAGGGAGCCTGGAAAGCAGGGCCACGTGGACCCCTCCCAGGAGGGCCCACCCACAGCCACTTCACAGGCCTTTTGACAGAGCTCTCCAGATGCCACACCGCACTGCTATTTAACCACAGACCATCCCCAGACATTGACAAGAAGCCGAGTTGCCAGGTGGGGCTCCATGGCAAGGGTCTTCCCACTCTGATACATGTCCCTCAGAGTCTAGAATCCCATAGCTGCCTTTGCCAGGAGTTTGGATTCTCTGACCTCTCTCTTGTGGCTCCCACTGTCACTAGTCAGGAGCTTAAGTCATTCAATGGAGAAATGGTTTTTTTACTATCAGCTATGTCCCAGGCACTGTACTAACACTGGGCATACTCTGTCCCCAGGAAGCGTTCAGTCACGTACGTTAGCCAAAGCTTAAATGGAGAGGGTGGAAGAAGGGCAGGAACAACGATGTTCAAGCATCATTATCTAGAAAGAGATGCCTACTTTGCATTTTAAGCAGACTTATTGATCAGGGTCACTTTGGAAGCCAAGGTCTTTGACTGAATGTAGAAGTATAGTCATTTTATTTTCCAAACACAGTCTAGCAAAGAAATGTCTTGATTGGAGAATTCATTTGTGTAGAAGTCTCCAAAAGATATCACTATTAAATACATTCTGTTATACTTAATGAGTGAAAAGAATAAGAGCAGAGGAAATGATGACCACTTCAGAAAAACCAACAGTGCAGTCAGTTGAATATACACTGGATGGCCAGATTATTATGATCTCTGAACGCATAATAATCTGGCCAATATATATATATTTAGAGGCCCCGTGGATGAATTCATGCATGGGTGGGATCTGGCCAGCTTGGCCAGGGGGAAGGGACATGGGCAGTTGGCTGGCCTGCCTGCTGGTCGAACTCCTGGTTAAAGGGACAATTTGCATATTATCCTTTTATTATATAGGATATACACTGAGTGGCCAGATTATTATGCGTTCAGAGGTCATAATCATCTGGCCACTTGGTGTATATAACTAGTTATACTAGAAAGTCCAGTCTTTGACCAGTGTCCTGTCCCCAACCCCTGGGAACACACCGTGGGGATGTGCAGAACTCCCCTCAGAATATTGACACGTTCTGCAAAGCAAATATGGACTCTGACAGCAAGGGAAATGAGGAAATGAGGGCTCTAGACCTCAAATATTCTCTTCCACAGACGGCAGACCTCTTTTCCACCGAGGTGGCAGGTGCCCACAGGGACCACTAGGTGTCGCTGTGAACCTGCGAGAGCGAGGCCTCACGGTGCAGGCACACACCAGCTTGGTCTGTTTTCAATCAACATGTTGTCAGTTTTTCTCCCCGAGGCCCCAGGAGTGTGCTTGGAATTTTTATTTCTTGAGAAATTCTGTGATTCAGCTGCCCTTTGTTGGCCCTGGTCTAGCTGTGTTAGTTCTACCAGCCCCCAGGCAGGGGGATCTCCTGCCAGCCAGCATCTTCAGGCCACCATCCATAGTGCCACCTCTCTCTCTGCTCTTCCTCTGAACACCCTTTGCCGCTACCTTTCTATCCCCCCTCCCTTTTTTGCCTCTCCACAGCCCTTATTCCCGGGCCCCATGACACCAATGAGTTCCCAGCTGCTCCGTGCCAAGGGCCCCATCCTAGCAAGGCTTGTCCAAACCCTAGTGAATTTCAAGGCACTTCAGTCAGCTCCCACATAAAGCAAATTCCTCCTCACTTCCCCATTCCGATTCCACCCCCACCCTTGCCCCCTTCTTCCAAAGCTTCTGGGCAAGATTTATTGTTGAGATGGGAGCCACAAGAGGCTAAGCTTCTTACCAGCAACCCCAGACCTTAGTCCCCGCATAAAAGAGCATAGAAGCCACCCCTGCTTTCAGACCCCACCTCCCCCTGCCCCTTACTGGTTATGGGACCTTTGTCAGGTCCCTCGCCCTTTCTGAGCCTCCGTTCTTCCTGAGTTAAATTAGATAGCACCTCCAGATGCATGTATGAAATACAATTATAAACACAAAGGCCCCACAGGATCTTGCACAGTACAAGCACTCGATAAATGCAAGGTGCTTCTTATGAGTATTACCTGGACACTTTCACAGACACATCAGCCCTCACTCCACCAAACAAAGGCCTAGCGTTTGGGAGCCTCATTCTCAGGAATCGGTTGGGAGATGGTATGCCAAGGAAACAAAAGCCCAGAGTATGCTGTATTCGGAGATACCAAGTACCAGGGCACATGCTAACCGTCTCCACTTATGTCTCCACTTATGTCAACAGCAATCAAGTTGTTCCTAGCCCAGCCGGGCGCTGTCCATAGCTTGCTTGGCAAAATGTGTTTCACACACACACACACACACACACACACACACACACACACACACCCCGCTGCCCTGGGGCCTTCGGGAAGAAGCCGCCTGTGGGTGGAGCCCGCACTCACTCACCACTACCTTCCCCAGAGCTGGCACTCCCTTGTGTGGAGCTATCACATTGCTGCCGCGGGTTTTGTGGGTGCCCACATGGGGAATTCTGACTGTGGATGCCCTGCGGCTGCCCTCTGCAGCCCTGAGAACACAGACGCTGGAAAGCGTGGGGAAAGGTGGGAAGAGAGAGCCTGTCTTTTAAGAGACTTTTCAGGACCACTCAGGGTCCAGAAAATGGCAAAAAGAGCCCCTGCTGGCCAGCTTTGGTTACTGCAGCCCCTTCCCCTTTGGGAAGAGGGAGCTGTTTCTGAGTGAGGAATCTTGATTTAACGTCTTTTGAAAGGCGCTTGGTCACTCATGCTGAGGCGAGACTGCTTTTGCTGAGCAGTAGACAGATAGGGAATGTGTGTAGAACAGAGAGAAGAAAGAACTTTGCCTTTTATCCAGCCCAAAGCCTTATGTGCTGGGCTCCCCAGGGCTGTGGGAGGACAGGGATCCCACACCCAAAAGCCATGAAGAAGAAGACACTCACAGCTCGTATTGATGCTGCACCAGAGAAGGTTTGATCTCTGTGGCCACGAGAAGCCTTGGGCTTCCAGGGAAGAGAGTTACTCCATCCGAGGGCTCATCTGAGGGTTCGCCTGACACCTTTCCCCACCAGAACACAAATCAAAGGCCACCGCTGAGCCCTTCCCACTGGAGGGGACACGCCAGGTTTCAGTCCCAGCTCTGGGTCCTCCGCAAGTCCCCTTATCTCTCCACCCTCAGCTCTCCCACCGGTAAAAAGCAGATAACCAGACCATCCTCAGAAGAATATTGTGGGGATCAGAGGCAGGTCGCAGCTCAGCGCATGTTAGACACGCATTGCAATCCTGAGGTGTGTGGGGGCCTGTATGCAGAGGGCTCGGGTGCCAGGGTAGATGCTATTGTGAAGCTCAGCGAGATGGACCAGCATCCAGGCCACACCCAGACTGCTCATGCCAGAGCTGACAGCACTGGGGAAAGGCTGAATGTCCCACTGTGACCTGGGCTGAGGCATCTCACCTGCCCACTCTAAAAGCTTTTCAAACCCTTACGCATCGTTGGTGCGGACATACGTTTGCACAAGAACTTGTACATGAACATTTATTGTAGCATTATTTGTAAGAGCCAAAAGGTAGAAACAACCCGGATGTCTATCAACTGATGAGTGGATAAACAAATGAGGTATATCCACTCAACAGAACGCGATCCAGCCATGAATCTTGAAAACAGGATGCTGAGTGAAAGAAGCCAGTCAAAAAAAGGACAAATAATATATGATTCTATGGATATGAAATATACAGGAGAGGCAAATCCATAGACAGATAGTAGGTCACTGGGTGCCAGAGCTTGAGAATGGGGGATATCTATTAATGGCTACAGAGCTTATTTTGGGAGTAATAAAAATGCTTTAGAACTCAACAGTGGTGATGGCTGTACCACTCTGCAAAACCGCTGAATTTTATGGTATGTAAATTAAATCACAGAACAAACAATGAAGTCGTTACCCAAAATAAAATCAAAGGCCGCTTAGCATGCCAGCTGGAGAGTGTTCTGACTGTGGACGAACAGATGAGATGGGCAGCTGAGGGAGAGAACCTCTTACGAGCCTCGTCTGTGAATCAGATTAACCAGCTTCCTTCCCTCAGTCCCGCCGGGTCCTCTCGGGGCCACAGCAGCCACAGGCTGTTTCCGAATCCCCCTGACATTGAAGGGCTTCTGAGGACCTTGGGGCGGCCTGCCAGAGCAGCTGTGCTTACCTCTGAGCAGGCACCACACGGGAAGAATGCAAAGTTATAAGCACACTTTGCCTTGGTCTTTTTAAAAAATTTTTAATTTAAATTCTTTATTGTTTAAAGTAGTGCATATTTCTCCTTTCCTCCCATTGTCCTCTCCCCTGCCTTGGTCTTAAGACTTACAAGAATCACGTTTTTCAAAGCAAAAATTAGGACTGGTAATTACGGCTTATACTCATAGGAATGGTAGGACACCCCATTTTAAGTAGGGACTGTGCCCGAAAATCTGATCATCTGGCTCCAGGTTCCCAGGCCGCACTCATCTCCTTTTTCTGTCTAAAGAGAGGAGGTTCCTAAGAGTTTAGCTTCTCTTGGGAGCCACAGGCAACCATTTTTCATACAACACGGATCTCCTGGTGCAAGGCGTTTAGTCAGAGCTGTGCTCCTTCAGATTGAGAGCTTATCGAATGCCCCGATGAGGTGGAATGGGGTGCCTGCCACCTTCCCCACTGCAGGGCGCCGCATCCAGACCTAGAAAACACCAGTCAAGCCTGTTTCCTCTATTTCTTTGAAGCCGGTTTGGAGTCTTGACAGGAAGTTCGGTGTGGCCAAATCTTTATTCCTCCAGCACACACCTAACCACTGCCCCCCAGAGCAGTGGATTCCACCGAGGAGGCATGGGGCATTCAGGGAGAGCTGCCCCGTGTGATCTGAAGCAGCTGTATCTGGTAATGTCCACTGAGCGGGGCGCTAACCCTGCAGGGCCCCTTTATCCAATTCGGGAATAGATCCCAAGAGAAGTCAGGACTCCTCTTATAGCTGGGGCACTTCTTCTAGATTCTAGAAGGTCCTGCAAGGTTTTCAAGCACCAGCTTCCACCATCCTTCACCTCTGCCACCTGGGACCAAGCCGCTGCTATCTCATGTCCAGATGAATCCAATAGCTGCCTAATTGGTCTCTGTTTCCACTCCTGTTCCCTGCCTCCCTGATGTCTACTCTCAAGTCAACAATCAGAGAGATGCTTTTACTTTTATTTTTTAAAATTGATACATTGGATTTTTAGACAGAGAGAGAAACATCGATTTATTGTTCCATCTATCAAATGCACTCATTGGTTGATTCTTTTTTTTAAATATATTTGATTGATTTTTTACAGAGAGGAAGAGAGAGGCTAGAGAGTTAGAAACATCGATGAGAAAGAATCATCGATCAGCTGCCTCTTGCACACCCCTTACTGGGGATGTGCCTGCAACCAAGGTACATGCCCTTGACCAGAATCGAACCTGCGACCTTTCAGTCCACAGGCCAACGCTCTATCCATTGAGCCAAACTGGTTTCAGCCATTGGTTGATTCTTATTTGTGCCCTGATTGGGGACTGAACCTTCAAACTTGGGATAATTTGGTATATTGGGATAATTTCCTAACCAACTGAATGAGCCACTTGGCTAGGGCCCAAAGAGATGCTTTTAAAACATAAATCAAATTATGCCACTCCTTTTCTCAAAACCCTTCAGTGACTCCCCACCACAGAGTAAAAGCCAAAGTCCTTACAATGGCTCCCAAGGCCCCCTGTGATGACCACACATCCCCACCCCCAGGTATTCCCCCACTTCCCCTGCCTGAAGTCATCTTCTCCGGTCCATAAGCTCATCATTCTGTTCCTCCTATGGATTCTCAGCTCCTCCTTGCCTTGGACTCTCAACTGGAAGGTTCTTCCCAGTTACCTGCATGGCTCTTTCTCCACTTCCACTGCTTCCCTAAAGGGCACCTTCCTTGACCACCCTACTTACCATGGCCAACACCACCCTCCATCACCATGACCCTGTTCACTTGTCTCAATAGCATTTACCACAATTAACTCCCTCATCCCAGTAGAAATAAACAAGGAACAACCATGTAAGAAAAGCAAAGACTATTTATTCATAGCTCACTATGGCCAGGGAGTCAACCATTGTCACTTGCATTTTAGCAGAGACTCAGAAGAGAGCAGAGGAATGGAAAAGCTTTATCTTGAAAAAAGGAAGGCTTCAGGTGTGCCTGGATTGGAGGCTGTTGGCATGGGGCAGCTGTAGGTGGGTAAGTAGGGAGGGGGCACCCTGGGTGATTGGTTGTGGGTGCATATTTAGCTTTCACTGGTCAGTCCTAAGTTGGAAACAGAGACAAAAATTAGGGAAGCTCTTAATTATGTTAATTAAGTTCTGGCTGGTTGTTTCAGAAGCGACACTCAGCTTCCTGGAAAGGGGGTTGGTCTCCTGGACAGACTGCTAAAGGTTGTAGGTCAGAGTTCTATTTCTGTATATTATCTGGCCCTTGTCTATTTGTATATTCAATGTCTCATTGCTCATTAGGATGCAAACACTAAGGACATTGTTTTATTTACGGCTGGGTCCCCAAAGCCTAGAACCATGCAGGTACTAGTTAGGCACTTGGTAACTGTTGTTGATTATGATGATGTTTGTCTGGATCTGGTTAGAAAAGTTGTGGCTGCTACATGACCTGAGTAGAAAACAAACTACACCCACGCTTATTTCAATCCAATTCTACAAATGCCTGCTGAGTACTTGCTACATACCCAGGAGGCTCTGTATTGGGTTGTGGTTACTCACTCCAGGTTACACAGGACAAGTATTGGTGGAAAATGGATTACAGATCAGAATTCGGAATGCTTTCGTCTTTGCTCAAAGTTTCTCTTCTCTCCCACTTTGAACTCATCTCTACCTTTAAGATCCTTCTCTGAGGTCCCAGGTCTCCCATCATACGTTCAGAGTCTGGTCCAGCACTCACTATCCATGAATCTCATTTAGTTCTTTGGTCCATCAGCCTGTTCTCTTCTCAGTTGGTTCTTTCCCTTAGAAGAGGAGCCGCATCTTGTACCAATACAGGTGACTCATAGGAGAGTTTCGGTGACCTGAAGTCTCCCCCCAAATTCTCCCACCTCTGTTTGACCTTTTCCCTGAGCTCCAGCTCAAGTGTTTCACTCAGGATACTTCCATCCCCCATCTTCCTTGCTTCCAAGCTGCCGTCTGGAGGTGTGTAAACAGGATGTTAGCCAGATAACCCAAGGCTGGGCCCGTGTGTGGGCATCTCAACTATT
Source organism: Pipistrellus kuhlii (assembly GCF_014108245.1). Classification (NCBI taxonomy): domain Eukaryota; kingdom Metazoa; phylum Chordata; class Mammalia; order Chiroptera; family Vespertilionidae; genus Pipistrellus; species Pipistrellus kuhlii. The sequence goes on along the minus strand of NW_023425405.1, from coordinate 50,785,274 downwards.
CTCTGACAACGGCTACCCGTTACGTTTGTAGAAATATTTAAATGGTTCTGAATGATCTGTTCCTTCAGAAAGGAGATTCCAGGTGTTGGTTAATTTACCTTTCAGATGGAACACTCAAGGAACCAAGAAATACATAGGCCAGGACGGACCTGGACATAGAACCGTTGGGGATGCTTACTAAGAGCAGGCTGCACCCAGCCTTAGCAGACAGGATGTAAGCTCCCCCAGGGCAGGGGTCTGGGCTGCTGTGCTTACTTCTGAGTCTTCACCTCGTGCACAGTAGATGCTCCATAAATAGTTATTGAATGAGTGGGAGGTATAAACACGCACATGAAGTTTGAAATGAGAAACATCAAGTTTTAATAGCAGTCATTTTCTATATTCACTCGTTTTGTTGCTTTAATTTTCTCAGCCATCACAAAACATATTTCATAAAAAGGCAAATGATAGAACTACAGATGTGAATGAGGGCTCTGAGGAGCGAGTGTGTCACTGCCCATTTTCTGGTACTGAGCCACACGTGCTTCAACGCAGACAGAGATGTGGTCCCTGCCTCCTACTGAGCACACGAAAAGCTCAAACTTGAGAATTCACCACATGGCTTTAAATCCCTCAACAATTAGGGATCCCTCTAATTGTGGTCTAATCCCTGAATGTCTTTGCCCCAATTTTATAATGACTCAAAATCAAACAGGTCAAAATTAGCTCTAATACATTCATTTGTGTCTAAGGCCTTGGGAGAGAAAAGGGGGAATATTTCACAAGATCTGTAATGATCCCTAACTTCATTTCATTCAGATCACTTAAAAAAAAAAAAAAAAATATATATATATATATATATATATATATATATATATATATATATATATATAATTGATTTCAGAGAGGAAGGACGAGGGAGAGAAAGACAGAAACATCAAGGATGAAAGACAGCCATTGATCATCTGTCTCCCACACGCACCCCACTGGGGATAGGGCCCACAACCCAGTGATGTGCCTCTAATAGGAATCAAACCAAGGACCCTTCAGTCCACAGGCTGATGCTCTATCCACTAAGCCAAACCAGCTAGGGCCAGTTCACTTTTATTTTCCCCAAACCTGGTCAATGGCCTTAACCCTGGACCTCAGACTTCTGATTTCCACTAATTAAGTAGCCAAACGGGCAAAAGAAAAGGCAGGTTTTCTCTCGGTCAAAGCCTCCTGGTGCTCCCCTGACTCCCACGCCTGGAGTTCCTCAGGGTTCTCATGTTGGGGCTGGGAAGACAGGAAGCTCTTCCTGCCCATCACCAGGGAAGAGAGTGAGGTCTTCAAGCCGCCCCCAGCCTTCGGGAAGCCCCTCCCCCTCTGCGCTTAAATCTCTCCTCCTGGCCGAGAAGCACAATTCCCTCCAGCCCTGTCATCGCTGAAGAAAGGAGAACAGCTGCTCACCGCCCTCCTTCTAATCACCCTTAATGGGCTCATAAACAGTTATTAGGTGCCCCTTCAGCCTTCTCCAAGCCTCATTCTATTTGCATTGAGGCTGAGAGCTTCTGAGGAAGGCGCTTTACTTGGAGCTCCACAGACTTTCAGAGTCTTAAATGGGTAATCGGCCACTTCACCCACTTTAACCTCCACAAATGAACAGCTCTGCCTTCTTTTGCAAAATTTAAACCTATTCAAGGGAGTTCCCTGGCAACCAACCCTTATTAATTAATCATTGCCTGCTCTAGGCCAAGCATTTTTTTGAAACGTTTCTCTTTCTTGAGAAGTCACACTGGCATGCAGGCACACAATAGACCTGCGGCATCACCCTCTGAGGTTTTGCATTTGCAGGATGGATCTTGAGTGCCCCCTACCGGCCACTGTGAGGAGTCCTCAAAACTGGGCAGGAGCTGGTGCTCTGACAGACTCTTCCCCTGGTCCTATCTTGTGGGTTTTGGACTGATGCCTCTGCCACTGGGGAACAGGACAGGGAGGGAAAACAGATTGCTCCATCTCCACGAGTCACACCCTGGAAAGTTCCATTTCCTACCCCATCGTGGTCTGGTTTATTTCCAGGTCACTGCTCACCCCAGCTGCAGGTTAGCTAGAGCATCCCACGTGTCCCCAGTCAACTCCTGGCTCCTTCAATATCAGGAGGCAGGAAAGGAGCAGGGTAGGGAGGCTGCAAGGTGTGTGTGTGTGTGTGTGTGTGTGTGTGTGTGTGTGTGTGTGTTTTGTTGTTGTTGGGTTCTTTCTTTTTGTTTGGTTGGTTGGTTTTTGGCTTTAAGAAAAAAAAAAAGTGACTTCATTTCATGAAAAATTTTAATCTGGATGGCTAAAATTAAAAGGACTGACAACACCAAATGTGGACAAGGCAGAAAGGCAACCAGAACTCCCAGTCATTGCTGGTGGAAGTATAGAGTGGAGCCACCACGTTTGAAATTCTCAGCAGATTCCAGCAATGGCTTGAGCATGTCCACTCCTAGGAACATGCTCCCAAGAAACACGTTTGTGCTCACAAGAAGACATGCATGAGAAAGTTCACAGGCCGAGTTTATAACAGTGAAAAGCTTAAAGCAGCCTCCACAACAGTGAAGAGAACTGGACTGCTGATCTACAGTATGACACGGGTGAATTTCACAGACGTGGTATACCCAGCAAGAGAAGCCAGGCATGAAAGGGCACACCTGTGAAGCTCAAATAAGCAAAACTAATCTATGATGATAACGACCCTCCTGCCTCTGGGAGGAGTCTGTTATTGAGCTGACTACCTTGAATATAAGTTGTGCCTCAATAAAAAATAAAAGCAGATGTTTGCTGTTTTCTTCTTTCTAAAAGAATAACCCATATCTATTCACCCATTTCTTTTCTTTTTAAAAAAATTTTGTTGTTGATGTTGATTTCAGAGAGGAAGGGAGAGAGAGAGAAAGATAGAAACATCAACAATGAGAAAGAATCATTGATTGACTGTTTCCTGCACGGGGGCACCCCCTATTGAGGATTGAGCCCACAACTCAGGCATATGTCCTTGACGGAAACGAACCCTCGACCCTTCAGTCTGAAGGTCAACACTTTATCCACTAAGCCAAGCCGGCGAGGGCTTCACCCATTTCTTTTTCACTGCATGGCCCCTTTTGAAAAAAGACTTAAGGGGAGTTACAAAGGTGGATGGTGTTGAACTGTATTTATAAATGCTAAAAGGAAGGCAGGAAAAGAAGATGAAATCAGGTGTGTGGGTAGTCCTCAGCATTAATATCAGAAAGTTCTGTGTTCTGCCTAGGGACGGACTGAATGGAGCTTCCTAGCAATCAAGGGGAAGAAGAAACACAATAATTCCATGTCCAAATGTTAGCGGCCCAGCTGAGTAGAGGCACAGAGACCAATGTATCCTGTGCCGACTCAGAAAGAGGCAACTGTGCCATCAAACCCCCTTGTGCTGTTTTCAACATCCCATGTGGGACCCTGGGTCTCCGAGTCCCTTGAGGCCATGTTTCTCCTCCCGTGGCACCTCACAGGCTCCCGTAGAATTTAGGGGGAGGCAGCATCCCTCAGAGTGTCGAGGTCCCTCTCTTGCTCTTCTGTGGGACCACGAACCACACACCACTCACTTTCCTGGGCGAGGTTTGGGGGAAGCTCTGCTCTGGAGGGCGGGGTCTCTGTTCTTTGGGGTGCCCGGCTTGCCATGGTTGTTTCTGGAACCTGGGCCTTCATCTGCAGCCTGAGCTTGGCCGCTCAGCCCATCTCCTTCCTTGTGGGTGCTCCTCCGTGGCCCGGTCCCTCCCGCAGAGACAGCGCTGCTTGCAGCAGCTCCCGGGTGGCTGGACTCTTTCCAGTTTGACGTTTGCATTAAGGAACCTTTCCACTTTCTGGCTCCAGTTCTTGAGTTGAATTCATACTTTGCACCAGTAACTGGGGGGAGAGGTGGAAATACAATGACCCTGTAAACAAATGACTCTCTCCTCCCCATCTCCACCCTGTCTAGCCCCAGCCCTGGAGCAGATGAAGAATGCCAGCAGGTGGGAATCTGAGAATCGCAGGGATGGAAAGCACGCTTGTGAGCAGCGCCAGCAGTCCTCACCAGCCTGCCCTTTCCACCCTGGTAGCAAATGCTCTGCCTCTGCGGGCAGGAAGGTTCAGGGAGCCTCAGGCCATCTCCACTGCAAGACGAGAAGGCCACATAAATCTGGAACTCCGTGGGAGCCTCGGACAAATTAGGTTCACTTCCTAATGGGGTTACCCGTCTCATCCTGACTTGTGTTAAAAGACCCCGGAATGCCTGCTCTTAAAAGGCATTCACCAAGGGAGGAGGTGAAGACTTCGATTGGTATTTATGTTCGGGGAGCAGAGGTGTGTGGACACAGGCACACCAATCTGGCCCCCGTGGAGAGGAAGCAGGGGTGCCATTTGTATCACGTCGGAGCCAGCAGACGCTAATTGACGTGTCTGTTCACATTTGTCCGGTTGGCTCACTTCTTCCTTCTTTCTGCTGCAAACACACACACACACACACACAGACACACACACACACACACTCTCTCTCACACACACACACACACATTCTCTCTCTCTCTCTCACACACATACACACACACACACACAAACACACTCTCTCTCACACACACACACAAACACACTCTCTCTCTCACACACACACACACACACACACAAACACACACTCACTCTCTCTCTCTCTCTCTCTCTCTCTCTCACACACACACACACAAACACACACTCACTCTCTCTCTCTCTCTCACACACACACACAAACTCTCTCTCTCTCTCTCTCTCTCTCTCTCTCTCTCTCTCTCTCTCTCTCTCTCTCTCTCTCTCTCACACACACACACACACACACACACACACACAGCACCGGCCCGGCTCCCCCGGCCTCTCCCTCGGAGCTCCAGGCGAGCCCCTGCACCTGCCCTCTCCATGCAGCGCCAGCGGCCTCTCCGCGGAGGATCCACCAGCACTTATGCTAATGCGGGCACATTATGGTAACAAGTACCTAATAATAGAGGGAAATTTAATTCCAGCGGCAGAGGCAGCAGCCCGTGCTGGAGAGGAGCCATCCCCCTTCCGAGGACGGCCGAGCCCTTTGCATGTGAGCGTGGCAGGGAGCCAGCACACTTGCCTCCTGAATGCGGTTTCCTTCCCTTTATTCATGTCTATAATTGAGCCTTTGTGAGTGGAAGGATGTGTGTAAAGGAGCTAAATTTGGAGCTGGTTTCATGGGGGTGAGGAGAGCTCTGGAGGCCAGCTTTACCTTCTGTTTATCTTGCCAACCAAGAAGAAATTCTTGGCCCTGGTCTGGGGGGGGAAAAAAAAAGAAGAAGCCATCCGTCCCATTGCTCCGTATCTCTCACTCCCACATAGGATGGCGTTGGAAGCATTCAGAAAGGATCAGGGGTGGAGGCTCAGTCCCAATGAGCAGGGGGGAGTCATGGGGGTTCTTGAATTTGCCGGTTCCTTGACTTGGTTTGTGGTTTGGAAAGGGAGGCTAGACAGCGGCATGGTCCTTGAGGAGGAGCCTGGAGGTGGAGACTCTCTGAGGCCTCGCACGCCATCCCATGTCTGCAAGCCCGCTCAGCTCAGAGCTGGTCTCACCTTGTACTGCAGCCTAGAAGGGTCAGCACCGTATAGCTGACCAAATGGATCAAAAGTGAGGTAAGGGCATGACATTGGACAAGTTTACCAGCCTGGAATATGCAGAACACTAATGGGTGGCATTGCCCCTTAGTTACCTGGGTCTGTGGCTTCACCATCGAAGACAGGGCTCATCTGGATGGTTTGCTGAGGAGAGAGGAGAGACAGCTGCCAGCACAGCCTCACACAGTATCAAGCACCATCCTCCTCCCAGGCAAGGCCACATCCTCCCAGCCTCAGCTTCATACCCAGGGCCTTCTGGGCACTTACTTACTCCATGGGCACCGTGCTAGATGCAGTGAACAGGCAGGAGTGGTTACTGCCCGCACAGAGCTTGCAATCAAGTGTAAGGCCACTGACATACTGGCACTACAGTACAGAGTGAGAAGGGCTAAATGGGGGAGAGGGGACAGAGGATGCTACAGGGATGCGGGTGGGAGAGGGAGGAGGACATTTAGCCTAGACTAGGGGGTAGGAAAGCATCCTGAGTAAAAGGTGTCTATGCTGCATGGAAGAAAGAGCAGAAATGCTACAAGCACCAGCTAAGATCTGCCTTGCCTAAGCGCACTGCCGGGCAGACGTGGGAGGCAGGCACAGATGAGCACCCACGTGCTCCTACCCTGGGCTCTGGCTGTGTCCCTTAAGTCAGTGCAGCGTTGCAGCAGGGCTTGGCCTGCCTTACCCAAGCCCTGTGCTCCATATCTTCTTCTCCCCCTGACCTGTTCTCTGTGGCACCCTCTAGGACCCGTCCTCCGACCCCATTGAAATGCTCTCTTCCCTCACACGGTGTCCTCCAAGGGTGTCATTCTTTGGCATGCTGATGAGGGCTGTGTTTGGAGTTTCCTGGGCCCTTCAACCCCAGTATTTATCACTTACACCAACACCTACTCACTTATCCACCGCTCCCCAGCACGGAAGAGAGAGGAAATGCAGACTGGATGGGTTTCGTCGATCTAATCAGCTCAGCAGCCCCACTTTTTATGGTCATGGAGATATTTTTTTTATTTAATTGATTAATTTAATATTTCATAAGTCTGAGGCAGTCTCTGAATGAAGGGCACTTGCCTTAGACAACAAGACCTGGAAACAAGAGATCACCTCTTCCTCTTGTTTGTATTAAGACCGACACATGTAAATACTTAGTTGATGAGCCTGAAGCAAACATTCCAGTGCACTGAATTGTCCCCCTGGATGTGCTTATCACTCCCCAAAGCGATGGGTCTGGGATCATAACAAAGTCTTATTATGAGACGTCGGGGGAGGTGTGTGTGCAGGGGTGTCTTCTTCAAGCGTCATCACTCAGTAAAAGAAAAGCAAGGTAAGCAGGGGTAACTCTCCAGCCACAAAGATGGCATTTGTGTGACTCTAAACATTTTCCAAAATATCTCCCCACCTGTTATCTCCGGGCAGGCATCCTCACTCCCATCTAAAGCTTAAAAAGGCTGAGGGAGCCCTGGCCAGTGTGGCTCAATTGTTTGGCATCGCCCCAAAAGGTTCGATTCCTGATTAGGGCACATGTCAGGGCTGTGGCTTAATCCCTGGTTTGAGTGTAACAGGAGGCAGTTGATCAATGTTCTACTCTCACATAGATGTTTCTCTCCCTCTCCCTCTTTTCTCTCCAAAAAAATATCCATAAAAAATATATATTTTAAAAGGAGGCTGAGGGAGTCTGCAAGATCATATATCCAAGTGGGCAGAGCCAGTCCTAGACCCAAGAACTGCACTTTAGCACTTTCCCCCCAAGGTTATGGAAGGGCAAAGGAAAGAAATCCTATAGAAGGCTAACGCTTAAATATTGGTCTTTAAGCTCCTCTTCCCCAACTCACTCTCCTGGAGAGCTGGTGTAGATAATAAACACCACTATTCAATATTTATGAAATCCAGTTCTTCTGCAAATATATCAGCAGACATGTTCAGTGGAGGGAACAAATTCTACCAGGAGCACGTCACACAGCAATCTGTTCCAGTGGCCAAATACAAGCATCTCCCGGAATGATAAACTCCCCCCGAGGCTCAGGCAGGGCCTGCCTGGGAGGGGGACGGGAGCCCCCCCACAATCCTCCACCCAAGCCAGGCGCCCCGTGGCCAGCCAAGCTTACCACCACCACTTCTCTCTTTGTGCTTTTCATTTCTGCAGGGGATAGAACAGACAGACGTTAAGCTTCTTGGACACTAAATTGACCTTAAAATTCTACCTCCACATGGGATTTCTCTTAAATAGGCTTTGAAATCAGAATGGCAGACATAGCAAAAAAACATTTTCTCTGTAGACATGTTTGTTGATGGCTTTCCATCTCCTCAGAAACAGACACAAACACACACACACACACACACACCACAATACACACAATACATAGAATTAAAAAACAAAACAAAAAAAACTTTTTTGCTTTTTCCAGCTTATTATTATTGGACCTAAGAAATTCGTTTTTAAATGGAATTTAGTTTTAAATAAGTTATAGGTAAGAAAGAAAGAGTTGATATATTTGTTCATAATGTGGGGATTCCTTGTACCCATTCCCTATGCCCTTTTAAGAAAGGAACTAGGGTGGGAGACCATTTGTGAAAATCTCATTTATTTAAATCATCCCATTCGATGTGATTAATAACCATTATAATTAAATTTCTAATCCTGCTCCAATGTACTGTGTGCATGTCAAACACACAAACCTATGACTGGAGTGATTAAAACAATCATTTTTAAAAACACATTTCCCAATGTTTTGTTCTGTTTCTCCTCCTGGCCTGGGTTCTCCTTGAGGCAACAATCTTTTGGGACCAGGTGGTGACATCTCCTTAGCCTGAGAGCTTAGAGTTGGTCAGATTGACCTTGCTCAATTCACCGATGTCCCTGAAATCATTCCATTCTCCCAGCCCATAGGACTACACCAGCCCCCGCTTTTCACTAACCTGACCTAAATAACTTGGGAAATAATAAAATCCATTACAATCTCAGAATAAAGTATCATTTGTCCTTTAAAAAGAGGCATCCGTCCAATACAGAGCATTAGCTGTCCTCAGGAGGGGTCAGCAGAGGTAGATACCGCCTGTATTTCACCCACAGAGAATTCTTCCACCCTGTCCCACCCAGTGGGGAACGGACCTCTAGGTGCTTAGATTAGAAGAGACTCTGGTAGGGAAGAGGCGGGGCCAAAATGAGTGACTCGAGTGGGCCAACAGCACCGAGTATCCTGACCTTCCTCTTCTCTAGCTACGCCTGACCTCAGTTTCACTCCACTCATGGGTGATGAGGCTAAAAACCCACCCAGCAGGATTACATCCTGATTCTATGCCAAGTCAGAGCCCTTTTATGTACTACAACAGAACCAGCAAAAATGATGATGATGATGATGATGATGATGATGATGATAACAGCAACAAAGGGAGTAGTCACCATACATACCTCCTTTCTTCATCCTATGGGGTGGGGGTGGGGGTGGGGGGAAAGAACGGATAAGAATTAACCTGAGAGCATTCTGTACTCATACACTCATCACACGGGGGCCTTTGGGCAAGTGTGTTCCCTGGGATTCAGGAGTTGACGGAAAGGGGCCAAGGATGGGGACTAAATTAGAGGCTGGGCTCCCACCCTTGCTCCAAACAGAGCAGCTCCATCACTCTTGGTCTGGGATTAAGGAGGTTCTGAGAGCTTGATAAGTTTGAAAATTATTGCTTTCTAGAACTTCAGGGCAAGCATCCTCTCTGATAACTGGATGAGGCTTAACAACCCCAATCAGACCGGAAATTCTTCCTGCCCCATTTTTCTCCCTTGTAGCTAGCTGAGCAGAAGTGTTAGCTCACAGCAGGATGGCTCAAGGGCTGGCAGCTAAACCTTGGTTTCTGGTAACATAAAGAGCTGGCCTTGGATTCTAAGACCCTTTCCCCGATAACCTTGAATTCTCTGATTTTGCTCTATTTTGCTATTGAAAAATGGTGGCTGTCACGTGATATAACTAATTTCCAGAGAGAGTAGGTCTGAGTCTGAATTACTAGCGAGTTTTTGTTTTTTGTTTTTTTAAGTCAACCATGTTGAAAATGACTAATATTTAGAATGTAAGGTAAAGCAAACAGGTACATGTGCATATTGAACATTTAACCATAAATTGCTTGTGAGTTGCAGCAATTTGGATAACTGACTTGCTTTAAGTTTTTCTGCTCAAATCCCACTGCAGAGTACCACCATCCTTACAAGTTTAAGCATCACTTTTTGGAGCCAATTTTTCCTCCCCAAAATTAATTTGTGAGTAGAGTCCAAACAAAAATGCCTTTTTAAATTTCAGCAGATGCTAAAGGATTTCTTACCTTTAAGTCAAAGTTGCCAATAGCAACTTCCCCAATAAATATGGCAAAATGCAAAGCACATCTTTATGCTAATGCCTTATGGTTTTATTCTGGGTCTCTCACCTATAGATTTTAGATTATTTGATAGTACTAGTTAGTCTTCAAAATACCTTTAAAAGGCACGAGTCTTATCACCCCTTTCTTTTGCCAGTGAGAAATTATAAAACTCAAGTTCTCAACACCATAAGATTCTTGGGCTTATTGCTAAACTGGGAATCTAGAATCCTGAGCTCAAGAAGCCACGGAAAAATAATACGACAAGCTTTTAAAAAACAGTGTGTTGAAGCATTTATATCAGGAACAGTACTAAGTGCTTTCTTTGCATTTGTTCACTTAATTGTTTAGTTTTCAAAAAAGGACAGAGGCTGCCACTTGCCTAAAGTCATATACTTAGGAAATGGTAGAGCTAAGCTTTGAACCCAGGCCTTATCTAAGGACAAAGCCCAGACTCTGAACCACCTCGTTCTAATGGTAAGAGCTTCTGAAACTCAGGAAACTGGCTCTGGGGAAGCTTATAACAATCTAGAGATCTCTTCCTTTACTCTCGTGCCTCAGATGGCCAGTAAAAGGCCCCTGCAGGTGTGTTAGTGGAGAGCAGGCGGGAGAGGAAACAGGTCTGTATTTACAGCCCTAGAGAGTGAGAGATCAGGACCACGTGTAAAAGAACAAGGATTATTTAGTGACACGAAAGCCCAATTGAATTGCTGGAGCCAAACGCTTAATTTCCTTATCTGTTTTTTGTGCTTCCTCTAATTCTATTCCATCTTTAAATATTCTACAAAGATGAGCACAGCATATCTAACATGACTCACAGTTGGGCTTTTTTATTTTTATTTTTATTTATTTATTTTTTTTCTGAAGCATGTATCCAGGGCAAGTCATCGAGGGGTTGAAACCCAATTTCTTTGAGAATAAACACATCAAGGACAGGGCAATGCCCAGGAAAACCAAAGGAACCGTCTCCTGACCCAGCAGGTGAGGAAGAGAGTACTCTGTGACAAAGGGCAGCTAAGATTCTTTCCCCGTGTGTCCTTTTCCTTCCTTTACACCAGGCACCCTCTCTACCCTGCAAAGGAATTTTCTCTCTTTCCTTAACCTGACATCACTGGAAACAGTGTCGGAAGTCGTGGGAAAGGGCCCAGCCCACTGGCAACTTACAGAGGTTTCTTGTGCTTCCCAGGCTTGCAGGAACAGTGTCTGTGGATGGCTTTGGCCAACTGGATGACCAGAGCCACCAGGAGAACCAGAAGCAGCGTGGAGCCCAACGTGATGACAAAGGGCACATACCATGCCGATGGGGAGTAAACGTTCGTCCTCCGGATCTGGTAGGTGATCCTGGGCTTGAATGACAGAGAAGCGGGAGGGGGAGTGAGCGGAGAGGGGGTGGCATTCCTGACATCAGCACCTCCCCATGGTGAGTGTTTATTTCACTCTTTGTCCTTGTTCTATAAATGGGACATCTTTGTGTGCATAGTTCTTGTTGCTTTAACACCCCATTGCCCTATTTATAGTCTTTCCAGAAATCCATTAGATCAAAGCACAGAAAACATAGGGAGCTGGAAAGCAACGCGAGGCCTAATTTTATTCTCTGTCTTTCCTCCCCTTCCCAAAAGCTAAAAATTCCATTGGCTTTTTTCCCTGCCCCAAAACGGCATAGCTCAGGGACTAATCGCGCCGCTGTCTCTCACTGGGAAGGCATGAGCCACGAACGTTGTTTTTTGTAACACTTTGGTAAGCTTGTTGGTGTTCACTGCAGCTGCGCTGCCAGGTGAGTGGGCTGATATCACAGTGAAACCTCAAGCTCAGCACTTGCTTCTGAAGAGTGGGAGACAGATTAGCAAGCGACGGGGATTTCAGGAGTGCGCATGCCACAACTGGGTCATGCTGTAAGCCTCAGGAATGCAGCAGTTTCTCACTCAGGAGCTTACTGGCTCCCACAGCAAATGAAAACCCTTAAGGTTACTGTATGCCTCCATTCACTGGGGTGATACGGACTCAAGCACCTGGAAAATGAACATTAATGCACCCAATCTTGGTAAGACCAAGAGGCAACATCTGACCATGTGTCAAAGGTGATTTCCTAAGGTTTTGATTACCATTCCTTTGGCATACTGCAAGTGTGGGGCTGCCGACCAAGGGCGTGACTTTTACTGGGAACAGAAGGAAAGGGGACAGAAGAGTCAGCACCAATATAAGTTGGTTCCTCCACAGCGCAGGGGGAGCGGGTCCTGAAGTCAGAGGTCAGATCTCCCTCCCTCCGTCACCCTGGTTCTCTTTCGGTGCCTGCTTATTTTTCTTCCTACCACTTATCACCATCTCTAGTTATTTTATTAAATCACATGCCTTTATTAAATGGCATGTATTTGTACATGCCCTTTAAATCGGTAGCTCTCCAGCTAGCATCCACGAGAATCCCAGAGTTTAAAAACACAGATTGCTTGGGCCCCACCCCCAGAGTCTCTGATCTATTAGGTCTGGGGGTTCCAGGTTCCAACGTCCTTTCTGTGAGATTGTGGTGAGGATCATGGTTGGGTGAGGTACAGCTCTAATATTCTGGAATGTGCATTTCTAACACATGTCCAGGTGATGCGGATGCCGCTGGCCAGGGACCACACTTTGAGAGCAACTGACCCAGATCATAAATTCCACGAGAGCAGAGATCATGTTGGGCTTGTTCACCAAAATGAATGGCATACCATAGGTGTTAAATCAATCCTTGTAGACTGAATGAATTAACTTCGATGGCGTGAAGATGGGGAGGAGGGTACAGATGGGTGCATGGCAACTCTTCAAAAGAAGTGGAAGAAGAACACCTGGCAACTACCTGCTCTCACACACGGACTTCCTGGCTCTTTAGAGCAAGCGGAGAAGGGCTTGTAAAGGTGGCAGCTAGCCACATGCCCATGAACATTGTCTCCTGTACCACAGCCGGCCAGTACCTGATCTAGCACAAGTTCCTACACCAGTGTACTCCCTTCTTTAACAAAAGTGGTAACGTTAATGGTTCTACAAGTCTCAGGCCTCACCCAGATGTCTATTTGCCCGCAGTGACTACTCCAGTGTAGCCCCTGGGTGCCATTTCTGGCAACATCCTAACACCTCAACTCTGCTCACCAGACCCACAAATCTCTCCTGGGTCAAAGGGCTCCATCGGCGTTAATCACAAGGATCTGAGGGGTGCAGGTCCCCACATTCTTACCAGGGGGTTCGTAGTGACAATCGTGGTTGGGTGAGGAATGACGCTGATACTCAGTGTCACCGTCCCTGTTTCCACCAGGGCCTCAGCTGTCTTCCTGCCGGACAGCAAGTTGTCATCAGTGATGTAGACGAGCAGCTTGTAGTCCCGGGTCTTGTCCAGCCCACCAGGATGGTCAAGACCAGTTGCCAGGAGCAGGCGTGTGATGTTGGACCCAGCACTGGGAGAAAAGGTGAAATGACCGTTGACATTGCCTAAAGGATATTTGAGACAAGGATTTGGGGTAAAGGAAGAAAAGAGAGTGAGAAACAAATGTTTAGCGGAAAACTACATCCAAGTCTTTTCCACACACGTCCATACCTCTGTGTAGACTACTTCTGATGCACCAGGGGTGACACTATCGGCCTTGTCTGTACCAGAAAGTTCCAGGAGTATAAAGAAAGTCTTGCTCACAACCAGTGTGGCTGCAACAAGGATGAGAGCAGGAAAGGACAACAGCCCACCTGTCCCAGGAGAATGGCCGCTATCGTACAGAGCATCAGGCAGAGATTGCATAATCCTGGTGCGACCTCTCTGGCCAATCCTTACCATGCAGCATTTCTTTGGTAACCACATGTAACTTGCTCTCAGACCAAGAAGTGGGCACACAAGGGTTAAGGGGGCCACATCCCTAGCCATAGGGCAAGTTCACTTCATGCCTTTCGTGGAAGTTGGTGGGCCACACAGAACTGGTGACATATGTCCCTGGAGTTCCTCTGCAGGGATTGCAGTCCTGGGCACTCCTGAATCTACCCCATTAAACCCCCCCCCCCCCTCCCATGCAGTCTGTTAGGGCTCAAGACTCACAGCTCAGAGAACAGTGCAGGAAGGCTGCCCGCCCGCCCTTGCTCATTCCTCCAGTGGCTCCAGACTCATTACTGACGGAAAACCAGTAAATGGAGCAGGAGATGATGCAATTTTTACTCCCTTAGCAGCGAAGTGCTCCGTAAAGGCCTGAGGGTTCTCAGTATGTGTTATTTCCATCTTCGGCAACTGCAGTCTCCAGGCTGCCTCTGCCCCTGGTTTTGTGACACAGCCTGCTCAAGAGGCTCCCTACTGCTCAGAGTTCATGCTCACCAGGGCCCAGCAGGCGGCCAAGATGGGTTTTTAGTCTTTCACTTGGAATTGTTCTGCTTGTTTGGGTTTAAATCTCTGACCCCAGCACTTCATTAGATGAGCTATTCTGGTCTTACTTCCATTGAAGGGTGCTCTTCCCCCTCCCCCCTACCACTCCCTTTGCTATCCTCCCCCCACCCACCCTTCCCCACACACAGTGGTATATTTTTAAAGAGAGCAAATGAATGGAGCAGAAGAGAATTCCTGAGGATACATTTAAAATGCATAGAATCTATTTAATCTATTATTATCCAGAGAGAGGACTGGGATTCCCTGCCCCCATTATAAGCTTGCAGGTCAAGCAGTTGGACTAAAAAAAATTTCAACTACATTAATAATACTCATGAATCATGTGATATAGTCTTGGAATTTGGGGGTCACCATCAGTGGCATACACCCTCCATTGGGCCTCTGGGCAGCCTTGTGTGGGAATCTGGGAGGAGTTAGGTGAAGAGAAGGGGAAGCCAAGATGAGGCCTGGGAGGCACTGGGACCAGTACGCTCCTTATCCCTGCTTTCCTCATTTACAACCCCACACCCATACACACTGTGCCCAGATCAGCATGAGTGCACAGGCCCCCCACCCATTCTCCACGACCAGGAGCCAGGCCCTGTTAGGTTCCCTACCTGGGCCAATGGAGTAGCGAAAGGACCTGGGGCTGGAATCACGGTCAGTACACATCAGCTTGAAGTTTTGAATGTTTGTGCCAACTTTCAGATCCGCTGGGATGGCCAGGAAATAAGAGTTTGGGATACAAATTGGCTTTTCATCATTTTCTTCCAGGACGTTAACAGTAACCTGGAATGGCAAAAGGTGGCCATTGTCAGCAGCTAAAACTGACTGAGCGCTTCCTGTATGCCAGGCCCGGCCAGGGCTCTGCGCTTTTGTGGTCTAGCTCATTTAACCTTTCCGGAGATAGACGATATGATCATTCCCACTTTACAGATGATGACACTGAGGCTTAGAGAGGTTAGATAATTGACCCAAGGCCATTCAGCTGGTGAGTTCTAGAACTTAGGTTTGAACACAGGCCTTCCCTACTCCTCCAAGCCTTATATTATTAACTTCTGCATTCTCTGTGTGTGTGCACGTGTGCATAATATATGTATACATTCACAGAGCCCCACGTAAATGCACCTAAACACATGGGGCTCATCCCTAGATAATGCTGGGCTGTTTTTCCAGTAATCATGAAGGGTTCACGGTGAGCCTCTGTACTTCCTTGCTCACTGCCCTTGTGAATTGGAGGTGACATTTTTAACTTGGGGATATTGAGCAATGGTTCTCAACCCTGCTTTCTCAGGCCCACTCCAGACCAAATAAATCGGACTCTGCAGTACCTTTTTTTTTTTTTTTTTTTTTTTTTTAATGTTCCCCAGCTGATTCTAATACGCAGCCAGGCTAGAGAACCACTGGGATGAAACGAGAGAACCTGGCTTAGCTGGGATCTCATCTGTAGCCCAGGCTATTAGGACGCACTAAGCGGGTGGTGATCACCTGCCACGAGCAGGGCCAGGCGATTCTCTTTCACTGCTGTCTTTTATGCCTGGAGGATTGGAATATGGACTGGGACTCCTGCCAGCACAGAATCATAGACTGTCAGTCCCGAAAGGGACTTATGTGATCATCACCCTTTTGAAAAGCTTACAAATTTTGAGTCAAATTTATTCTCCCTTTGAAATTTGGGGATTTCAACAATTTCCGAGACCTGGAATAAATTGAAATGTTCACTCTAGTCAGCTCCCAGAGTGGAGTCCATTCATTCCCCGCCCGCCCTCCCCCCGCTCCCCCCAAAAAAAGCCAGCCTAACAAACACTACAATTATCTCCAGCTTAGCACGTCTCTCCCTCAGCAGGCAATGCTGAGCCTCACGCATCATTAAAACCATCGTCCAGATAATTCAAAGCAAGTCAGGAGAGGAGCTGGACTAGTCAGGCTTTGGGCGATCGGGTGACTTCCCATTTAAAAAGACTGAAAAATTGGGACACGGAGATACGCGCGGCTCCGACCCCCCCTTGGAAAACTGGGATCAAAGTTGAGAAATGAACTCTGTCTCCAGTCATTTCCTCTATCACACGGGGCTGCCTGCCGCTAGCTGAGAGTTCCTTTTGCCTTATGCTTTTCCACTTCACTAATGGGAAAGAGCAAGATGTCCTTGTGGCCATCATATTAGTTTCAGTGACCCTAACCACTGACAGCACAGACCTGTTACACCTTGTTACGCCAGCTGAAACCGGTTTGACTCAGTGGATAGAGCGTCAGCCTGTGGACTGAAAGGTCCTGGGTTCGATTCCGGACAAGGGCATATACCTTGCTTGCAGGCACATCCCCAATAGGGGGTGTGCAAGAGGCAGCTGATCGATGTCTCTCTTTCGTCAATGTTTCTAACTCTATCTTTCTCTTTTCCTCTCTGTAAAAAAAAAAAATCAATAAAATATAAACAAACAAACAAAACCCTCGTTACTCCAAATGCGGGCCTGGACCAGGGGCGATGGCAACCCTTGGAAGCCTGTTAGGAATGCAGACTCTCGGGCCCTTCTCAGACTGGAGGACTCAGAGTCTGCCTTTAACCAGGTTCTTAGCATCAAAGGTTGAGAAGAAGGGTAGTCCCAGTCAAGCCACATCATTTGAAGGTCTGCCTCATCTGGTGTGACGGGGTAGGGTAGGAACACAGCAAAGCTCCTGGGAGTGGGGAGGACATGCATCACTACAAAACCGTACCCCACGCGTGGCAGCGAGCATCTCCCCGCCAGCCCACTGTGAGAGCAGGGGATGTGTGAAGGGCAATAAGAGGACACTTTTCCTACAGAGAGACCATCAGCCTCAGCGCTCCTCCCTGTCACCCACACACACGGGCGTCCATCTTTATTTCCTAGACACCACTCTGTGAGTCCGATTGTACCGTCCTGGACACCACTAGTCAATTCCTGTCACATCCGGAGGATGTGCCCTATTACGATATCTTCAGAGACACCCCACATCAGCCATTCAGGCTGGCGTGAACACACCAAAACAGACCCACTCACAGTGACGGAGCTGGTGTCCTCGTGGTTGGTGGCCTGGATGCTGAGAATATAGATGGGGGTTGTTTCATAGTCCACTTTAGTCATCAGCTGGAGCTCTCCTGTTTTGGGATTAATCCAAAATATGCTTGGGTACTGAGGGCTGGCCCCCCCGGTGGAGATGGAGTACACGGTGCTGCTCTGGGGAAAGTCTTTGTCAGTGGCCTGCACCTGTCCAATCCGGGCTCTGGCTGGAAGAACAAAGTGCCTGAGATTAGTTCTGCTCTGAGGGTGCAGGGAGGGTGCAGGAGCAGACACTCTCTGCGAGGGCAGAAAGGCTCTTGAAGGTCCCTTTACTGTTCAAACTCTGATGTTTTATATCTTCCGTTCTATTAAATTCAGATTATGCTAATGAACACCCACTAGGTCACTGGTCCTGTGATCCAAGCCATACTGTGAGGCATAAAAGACAATCCACGCCTTTATGCAGATTCCAACATTGCCAGTCATTATGCTACCATAGGCAACACTGCAAAGAGCATTCCAAAAGTCTTTTGTATTTTTCACACTTTCTGTAATACATGAGATGAAAAATAAACAATTTTTGTTTGTTTTGTTTTTTGTCAATCCTCACCCGAGGATATTTTCCCATTGATTTTTTTTTTTTTTTTAAGGGAGAGTGGAAGAGAGAGGGAAAGACAGAGGGAAACATACTCGTGTTTCCCCAAAAGTAAGACTTCCTCCGAAAATAAGACCTAGCGCATGGAAAGATAAGACATCCCCTGAAAATAAGACCTAGCGCAACTTTGGAAGAAAAAATTAATATAAGACACTGTCTTACTTTCGGGGAAACAGGGTACATGGATTGGTTGCCTACTGCACAAGCCCTGACCAAGGCCTGGGCCAGGGAGGAGTCTGCAACCAAGATATGTGCCCTTGACCAGAATCAAACCTGGGACCCTTCAGTCCACAGGTTGACACTCTATCCACTGATCCAAACCGGTTAGGGTGAAAAATAAATAATTTGTAAGAGTTTAGCAATGGAGGATTACAGAATATAGATTTTTAAAAATGTTTTAATCATTTTTTTTTATTTTTCCATTAGTTGACATACAGTCTTATATTAGCTTCTGTGTACACCCCAGAGATTAGATATCATATTACAGAGTATCGATTTTTAAATACTATTCCATTTTGTTTATTTTACAAACCTTGTTGGTGGGACTGCTGCAGCTCTGGCTTGCTTGTTTTGTGGGAGTTCGTTTTCCTAAGTTTTACTCCTCAACAGCAGAAACCTTCTCTCATCCAACTACTTAACCCCAGCACCAGGCGCTGGATTCAAAGTAGGGGATCAATAACTGGAGGGGGATCTCTGAATTGATAAAGAGCCTATTCCTATTGCACTTGGTAGGCACTGGGTAAGGGATAAAGAATTAAAACCATTTCCTTTAGACCCTCTTTTTGATGTTTTAAAACTTAATGTCAGGAAATAGAGACCATCATAAAGAGAGAATAAAATGGAGAGGATATAATTCTAGGAGTGTTTCGGTTTAGCCTTTGGTTTTAAGTACAGTAGTGTCCATGATAAAAGAATCAAAAACTGATTACTGGAGTTAATCAGACCACTGTCAAACTGATAGAAAAGGGTTAGGGGTGGGGGGAGGGGGAGGAGTCCCCTCTTTTAAGGGGAAGAGCCTGCAGAAATCCAGGCATTGTGAAGGGCAAAAAAGAGGCCTCCAGGGAACCCTAATAAGGGAGAGAAGATGTCTTTATTTTGTTTTTAAATGAAGGAACTCTAGAAATGGGAAACCTTTTCTCTATTTTTAAATTTAAATTCTCCGAATGAGCTAGATAAACATCTCAGTGGAGACCGAGGGAAAACTTCGGCTACAACAAAGGAGGATTAGGGGAATCAAGCACTCAGGCAAGCAATCAGGGGGTTCAGAGAAATGCAGTTTAATCAACAGTTTTCAAAATCTAGAGTTCACCTGAAGGGCTCCTCAGCAGTGAGGGTGATTTAAAAAGAATAAGAGATGCAATAAACTCGATTCAGCTGTGAATCGCTGTGCACAACACCACTCAGGGCCTCTGGAACGGAGCTTCCCCTCCGCTGAGTGCACGTCTGGTTGGAGTCTGTCAAGAGAGCTCTGTGGCCTGTTTTTCATCTATTACTCACCTGGGCTTATTTCTGACACGTCAAAGACATAGGATGGCTGATCAAAGACAAGAGGAAACTCATTTTCTGGGCTTGTTAGGACATAAATGTAGATGTTATCTAAAAAGAGAAACAGAAAACATTTAAACCACAGTATTCTACTCTCATTGAGTTGTTTATTAAACACTGGAGAACTGATGCACAAAATTTGTGCACTGGTGGTGGGGGTGGGGGTGGGGGTACAGGATGGGTCCCTCAGCCCAGATTGTGAGAGTATGCAGGCCAGGCCCAAGGACCCCATTGGTTCATGATCAGGGTCAGGGAGGGACAAGGGAGGTTGGCCAGCTGGGGAGAGACTGCAGGAGAGTTCAGTCCCAATCAGCTGGACTACCAGTCAGAGCATCTGTCCCCTGGTGGTCAGTGCATGTCATAGCGAGTGGTTGAGCAGTCTTAGCATATCAATAGCAGATTATGCTTTGATTAGTTGAATGGCTGAGGAGATGACCAGACACTTAGCACATTAGGCTTTTATAGATTTTTTAAAGCATTTCCTATGTAACAGGTGCTGTGCAAATATTGAGATTGTAAGGAGAATAAGACCTGGAAGTTCCTGCCTTTGAGATGCTTCAGGCAGTTCCTTCTGATAAATAAATGCACAGGTCACTACAGAAGCCAGAGGAAGTGCAAGCTGAGCTTCACAAAGATCATTAGAGCTAGAAAAATGGGGGTTATGGGGGTGTGATTCTAGGCATGTGCATGGACATCAAAGTATAAACTGCACGATTCATTCAGAAAAACGGCAAGTTGTTTGGCCTAGTTAGAACAAAGGGGGGTTAGAAACAAGCGGGTGGAGCTAAAGTTAGGGAGTTAGGCAAGGGCGGAATGGTGAAAGTCCTTGGGTACCAAAGAATTAGAACTTGAACTTGACAGCTATGGGGAGACACTCCAGGGCTTTAAACAAGAAAGTAATATGATGACGTTTGCATTTCCTAAAAATCACTGTCAGAAATGTGGAGGATGCTTTGGAAAAGAACAAGAAAAAGTCAGAGAGATCCTTAACACACGGAAAATACAGTCAGCCCAGTGACTGACAGGGCGGTTAACGTGTTAAAGATTCTCAAATGTTGTAATTCAGCCAAGAAAGAGGAGGTTCTGCATTTGAGCAGCACTAGTGGGTTGGGGGCGGGGTGGGGGCAGGGGCAGCAGAAGCTTGAGGTTTTAGAAGGTGACACCGAAGAAAAGCTTGGAAACCACTTCAGTGTGCTTGGTGATGGACAGGAGGAAGCAGGGCTGATTCCCAAGCGTGTGGGTTTTGTGAAGTCTCCTCTTTCACACAAACACCTAGCCCAGTACTGGGCTGAGTACTGCCTGGCAGCCTAGTCACTGCTGCTCAAGGAAGATGCTTCAATCATGACATAAGTCAAAACGATACTTGCTTTTGTAGTAGGGAGGGGCAACATCCTGCACCTGGATTGTCACACTGTACATATTGCCGGCTGCTAGATTACTGGGATTTTCATAATCGAGATCACCAATCAACTAGATTAAAACAGAGATATCAGATTAAAACACAGAAAAGCAATCCCTGTTAATTCAACTGATGAAGACATTTTTCTCTCTATAAGCAGACATGCAAACTGGAAAACCTTTCTGGAAGCATTTTGCCTGCATAAGGAACTTTAAAGCGTTACGCCCAATGACTGTCCATTGCGTCCATGCTCTGCTCACTGCTAAAGAATTTTTTGGGAAGAATCTATGTTTAAAGATGTTTCTCAAGTATTATTGCCCATCAGGCTCAAGACTGCAGGTTAGCTGAAGAGAAGCACACTATAGAATCCTATATGCAGGAATAATTCCATCATTTAAAATACGTATGCATATATGGAGAGAATATACATAAAATCTGGGTATAGTGAAAAAGGAAATACACCAAAATGCTATTCGTGGTTATCACTGAATGGCAATGCTTTTCTATGTTTTCTACATCGAGCATGTAGTAATTTCCTAAACAGAAAAAGATTAAAATTATTTTTTAGCTGACACTGAATAAAACTGGTAAAGACGCTCATGGGGACAAAAGAAGAGCTTGGGATGGGAGGTGGAGAAGGGGATGGGTGAGAATATGCCTCCTAGTGGGCTGCTTGCTCTCCTCCCTGAGGATTTATCTCTGATGCAAAGCCCCCTCCCCCCTGGAATCAGAACCTCTGCCCCCCCCAAACACCCCCACAGCCTCCCTCTGCCCTTCTTTTTCCCTTCATACAGCTCCCTGAGATCTGCTTTTCTTTTCTTTTTCTTTTTTAATATTTTTTTATTGATTTCAGAGAGGAAGGGAGAAGTGAGAGAGATAGAAACATCAATGATGAGAGAGAATCATTGATCGGCTGCCTTCTGCATTCCCCACACTGGGGATCTAACCTGCAGTCTGGGCATGTGCCCTGACTGGGAATCGAACCGTGACCTCCTGGTTCATAGGTCAATGTTCAATTACTGAGCCAGGTCAGCTTTTCCTGAGAGATCTGCTTTTCATGCCCACCCTGCTTTCAAGTCTGCTTTTGCCTCTGTGGGGATGCTGTTGAGTGAGGCTACCTAAACAGCCTCGCTTTCCCATTTTCCTCTGGGTCTGCAGTGGTCTTACAAGGCTGCAGTTAGCAGGACACACTCATCTGCTTCCTCTCATCTCTAGACCTGCTCTCTCTCACCTCTCACCACCACTGTCCAGGAGCACTCAGACACACCAGAGTGCTTGAGCCCAGGAGGCAGCTAAGCAGGCAGAGCAAACTGCAGCTATGCAAGAGAGGATTCAGTCTTTAGCACCCAAGGCATAACTGTGCATAACAGACAATTCGGAGCTTGGGTAAAATAAAGAGCTAACAGGGAACACAGAGTCACGGTTACGTGTGTCCGTTACAGCCGTGCAGGGAGGGAGTCGCCTTGGAAATTGCTCTCTCAGGGGCAGCGGAAGCACTGTGCATGTTAGCCCAGCTCCCCCCATGCCCTCTCAGCGACGCAATGACCGTTCACTGACCACCATCTTCCCAGAGCCAGCTGGGTCCTGTGAGAATCTGCGGCGGCTCCCCACTCCGGATGGCTCGGTGAAGTTGAACCGGCTGTTTGGGGCTTCGCTGTCATCATCGAAGCAGACCGTGTCCAGGTCCAGAAGCAACGTCCCCCTGGCTGCTCTTTCAGGCACCATAATGCTGACGGAGAGACACGACTCAGTATTTCCCCCAACACACGGCGACGGAGGCTTCCTTCTGACATAGACCCAGGCTACACTTCTCTGCTTTAGTTCGGTTCAAAGCAAGTCCATGGCAATTGCTGTAACGGCCTCACTAGAGTCCATGCTCAGCCCAAGCTTCCTTTCTGGCTGTCCTTAACACCCCTGCCGGAGGGATCCTGATAAATGCTATCGGGTCCGGTCACTCCTCTGCTCCTAACTCCCACGTGGCTCCTCACTGCATTCAACGTCCTCACTTTAACCTGTGCACCACAACCCCTCACGCTTACCTGTCTGAATTCAGCACTTCCTTGTTCCCTCTATGGGGTAAAGAGCGGGGCAGCAGAAGCTTGAGATTTTATTTTATTTTTTAAAATATATTTTATTGATTTTTTTACAAAAAGGAAGAGAGAGGGATAGAGTTAGAAACATTGATGAGAGAGAATCATCAATCAGCTGCCTCTTGCACACTCCGTACTGGGGATGTGCCTACAACCAAGGTACATGCCCTTGACCGGAATCGAACCTGGGACCTTTCAGTACACAGGCCGATGCTCTATCCACTGTGCCAAACCGGTTTCGGCTAGCTTGAGATTTTAGAAGGTGACACAGGTGAAAAGCTTGGAGACCACTTCAGTGTGCTTGGTGATGGACAGGAGGAAGTAGTGCTCCTTGAACACCCCAGGCTCTGCCCTCAGGGCCATTCCGCTCACGGTGGGATGCCCTGCCCACCGAGGTCCATGCTTTCTTTAGTCTCTAATCCAATGTTACCTTCTCAGGAGGCAATCCAGGCTCTCTTATCTAAACTGTGAATGAGCCCTGCCCGCTGCTTCCTCTCCCATTCCCCCTTTTATTTTTAATTCTTGGCACTTGTTGTTTTCCAATATACTAAAGAGCTTACTTATTTACCCAGTTCATTATCTCCCCCCCCCCCCCCCCCCTCGCTAGACTATAAACTCTACAGGGACAGGGATCTTGGTCTGCTTTGTTCTGGGCATGCTAGATATCTGTTGAATGAATGAACGGTAGCTTATGAGACTAGCACAGTAGTAAAGAAGAATGTAAAGAAGAATTTAAGAAAAATATAAACTCTTCCACTTCCTGCCAGTGTTTATGATCTGGTTAAAAGATACCCTGCACCCCTCACCTTCCATGCTTTGAAGACTGGGAATTCCTCTTACTTGTGTTCTGGTAGCATCCATATCATAGAAGGGTCTCCTAAGACCTTAATATCATTCATTCAATAGAGGTTTATTAAGAGTAAAGTTCAGGGCTCCTAATCTCCCAATGATCCCAAGTTCTAAGCAAACAGCACAAGTAAAACTGCCGCCAAACAAGAGCTAGCTGGTCACGTCCAGCTTGGTATGGGAGAGTGCGGAAGGATGATTAACACCGAGAGGCTTCAGTTCACTGAGGAACTCTAATCCTGCTTCCAGGTTTCAGTTTTCCCATCCATAAAATGGACGCACATGATGCCAGTTGGCTTTTGTTATATAACAAACCAGCCCTAACTGAGTGGCTGAAAACAACAGCCACATGAGTTCTCACAATATGAAAGGTTATCCATTCACTCTTGGGGTGCTAGTTCAGCTTGGCTGTGGTCACAGGCAGCGTGGCTGGGGCCAGGTGACTAGGATGACAGTGTTCATACGTCTGGTGGCAGGAAGGTGGTCGGTCTGTTTCATGGTGTCTCCCGTCCTCCGGGAGACTAGCTCTTCACATGAAGATCTCAGGTTTCAAAAGCAGCAAAAAGAGGGCAAGCCCCAGGCACATATTCTTCCCGACCTCTGCTGTGCCACATTTGTGAATGTTCCAGTGGCCAAAGCAACTGATGTGGTCAAGGGCAGATCCAAGAAGTAGAAAGAGAAACCCTATCTTGATGGGAGGAACGGTGAAACCACATTGCTCGGTGCCCGCAGACAGGCAGGGAGGGATTTGTGGCTGGTGTTTGGGTTTTTCGTTTTGTTTGTTTATTTGTTTTTGCTACCTACCTTCAATCATCGTTTGCCTCGGGCAGAATTTCTTACAAAAAGTGTATTTGGCTGCCATGAGAATGGGCCTGGAAGACCTTCAATCACAGGAACATAATTGACCCCAGATGCCAGCTGCTGGGCTCTGAAACCCATTGCTACATTTGCCATGAGGCCACGTGCCCATAACTGGGCATGGCAGAGATTAAGACAGGCTCCTTCCTGACAGCTGACTTTGGCCTCAGGACTAGTGCCCTAGACGAACCAGCATGGCATGCTAGAACATTTCTGCCCACCTCGCCCCCTCTTTCCTTCATTCAGGTCAGATTTGCGTTATGGTCTGGGGACTCTCCCAGCTTCCTCGTTGTCTCCTGCAGGCATTTTCCCTAACATTTTCCCTTTAACATTAAATCCTATGGTGTCTTCTTCTCAGAGCACCCAGGCTAATGTGTTCAGTTCTTTCATCCTCTGAACAATCACCTCTCTACCACCAAACTGTGCTCCCTTCTACTACTGGCAGCTAAAATGGGCTCTGGGCTCAGCGAACGTGGAGCAAATTCTGACAGCAAGGATGGTCTTAGGCTGCTGAGGGTAACTGGGTTTGCTTCCTGGAAAGCACTTTTCCTGACAGGTGTAACTGAATCTCCATGATGCCTCATTGGCAAAGATCTCCTCCGTGTTTCCGAGGGACTGGAGTCCAAGCATTTCCATTCCTGCCTTGCATACACAGTGTCATGGTTTTTATTCATAAGTATTTGGAATAGATGTCATTTATTAAACACCAACTATATGCTGTATCACTTTAAAAATATCATCTCCAATCCCTTCATCTCCAAAAGGTTTATATTCTTGTCCCCTTTTTATAGGTGAAGAAAGAATCATTTGGAGTGGTTTCAAGACCTGTCTAAGAAAGTGGATGCATGCAGGCACAATTCCCTATTGTCTGCGTTAGGGTCACAGTAAATACTACATCAAGTTCCATGATTCAGTGAGTCTCCAGGCCCACAGATGGTTTGGGAATCTGAGCCTTGATTCTAACGCTGCAGAGACCAGGAGGTTACATCATGCAAAGAATCCAGGGTCCCAAAGCCAGATGACTCACTATTCACACACTCAGCCCCTCAGGGCTGCCTGGCATGTGCTTTTCATTCGCCTCTGACACTTGGTATTTTCCTCCTCCACACTTGACTTGGAAAACCACTCCTCCTCATTCATCAATCCCTGCCTCAAAAGCAGGCTGCCCCCACTCCCAGCCATCTGACCACGGTTCCCTCCCCAGGCAAAAGTGACTGGCCCAGTGGCATTTGAAATCAGCTGGCCTTCTCTGGCTCTGGCTCTCAGGAAGCACTTTCAGCCTCATAGTTTACAACTAGAGTGGGGCTGTCACAGGCTTTTGATGCTTCCATCAGGGCCTGGGCTCATTCATCACCAGCCTGGGAAAAGTAGGGGCCTGGGTCTAAGGGCCATTTCCCTCTTGGCCCAGCTGAGAGCCTGAGACTCACAAGGCAGTCGGGGCCAGGCACGCAGCCCTGCCTCCTCCACCCTCTTCTGCCTGCTCTCCCAAACTCCAATGCAGGGACGGCACCAAGAATCTTGAGCCCTGAAGGAGTAAATATTCAGGGACAAATGTCAGGTGGCAGCACTAGTTCTGTTGTCTGGTGTGCTTTTGACCTTCCTGTGAGCTTGGACTCTGGCATGGTGGAAAGGGGAAGGAGGTAAGAAGGTACAGAGGATGGGAGGTGATGCAGGGTCAGGATTCCCAGCCCCTGCAGTATGCAAATGAGGCTGGGTTTTGGAGTCAAGACCTCCAAGGAGCTTTTTGTTGTCCCTCCTCACATCTAGGCTACTCTCACTTTAAAAGCCTGAGGAGGGACTTGAGCATTATTTAGAGTTGCCTTTAGTAATAAATACAATTAGTTCACTTTCTTCTGGCCCTGACTTTCAGGGCTAATTTAGAGAGAAGGTTATCAAGAGTAGGATTCCGCATGGGTTTGCCTGGATAGTCTAGGGCCGTGGTCGGCAAACTGCAGCTCGCAAGCCACATGCGGCTCTTTGGTCCCTTGAGTGTGGCTCTTCCACAAAATACCACAGCCTGGGCGAGTCTATTTTGAACAAGTGACGTTAGAAGAAATTTAAGTTTAAAAAATTTGGCTCTCAAAAGAAACTTTAATCGTTGTACTGTTGATATTTGGCTCTGTTGACTAATGAGTTTGCCGACCACTATAGGATACTTAGAATGTGATGTTACCAGCCAATATGGAATGCTGTCTGCAAACGGCCATCCCATGCATGGGGTTCTCCCACATACAGGAAGCCACAGTGTGCATGTAACAGCACTGCACCGAGGGGAGATGCTGACAGGAAGCATGGAGAGAGCACAGTCCTCTCCAGTGAGCACTCAGACTTCTTACTTTTCAACCCCTGTCCTCGCCTTTAGGGCAGGGAACAGAAGAAGAGCATCAGGGCCTAGCAGGGCAGCATATGAGGAGAGGAATTCCCCAGGATGCACTGCAGCATAGATTTAGATTTTCAAAGAAAGTAGAGGTGTGACTCTGCATATCATCTCTACTCCATCCCCAGGGCCCAGACTTCTGGTAACAGTGGTGGATTTGATTTACACATGTACTGGGGTAGAAGTCACAATCCTAACTACCCATGGCACCATCTCCACCCATCAAACAGGCTCTGAGGTTACAGTTGGAATAGGAACCTGTCACACGATCAAGGTTATTATTGACCTGAGGGCCTCTGCAGGAAGCGGATGGCAAATTAGGATAACTCTAGAGGAGGTTTAATAAAGGGACTACTACACGCAGGGTATATGGGAATATCAATGGATGGTGCAATATCGCTGGCCTGGTAAGAGTGGATCTCCCATTTCTAGGTCGAAGGAGCCAATGCAAGGAGCAGTCCCTGAAACTGGAATCCAGGGATGGACCGTGCCATGTGCTGAGGGCTGCCTTATAGGACCTGAGACCTTCAGGAGGTGGAGAGACTCATCCAGCTGAGGGGGAGGGAGCCAGGGGAATAAACACACTGACTTCCTGCTCCCCCCTCCTTCCTCCCTCCTACTGGCCAACCAGAAGCTGCAGGGCAAGGGAGCCCATTGATTTCTACACAAGTCAGCCTCCCGGGGCACAGAGCAGGGAGGGAGGCTGGAGGCTGGGCCTGAAGGGGCAATGGAATGTGTGTAGAACAGGGTTTACCAGTTTGATACCATGCTCAAAGCCACACTTAATCCTAGCACGATGCTGTTATTCCAGAAGCACTGTGGAGAGGAAGCTCACCCAGCAGTTGCTACACTTGTGACATTTAGACAAACTGCTTAGTAGAAAGACAATACTGTTTTCAAAAGGGCATATTAACCCAGACTCACAAGGGACTTTATTTTTAAATAATGACGAATAGATTGTGAGACAAACAACAGATCAAAGACACACAAAATAACTTGCATCCCACTTGTGTCTGCATTCCCCCCTTCCTATTGCCTTCCTTTACATGCAATTAAGTTTCGTCGAGTGAATTGGATGCTTTGTTTTGTTTTAAGTAAATACTTGGTTTGATTTATGCATATTACTGGCGGTGTGTTTCTCTCGCAGCTATATATTATAACCGCTAACAGCACCATCTTTCCATGAACGGCAATAAATAAAGGGAAGGCACAGCCCAGAGAGAGTCTAACAAGTCCCTGTAGTACTTTTTCACCGATGGAGATGAACAAGTTGTAGGAGAGAGCAAAATAAAAATATTTTTTAACCCAGTTAGAAAGTGGTGAAGGGAGACAGCGAAGAGGAAAGAAAAGGAAAGAGAGGCAAGAAAAAAAGATGATGGAAGGAAAACCTATCGACTAAATCGGACATTTCAAATCTACTTATTTCATGAGCCACGTCCTAATGCCCGTAATTCTTCAGCTTCACCTGAGACTAACCGGAGGGGCCACAGGGCTGAGGGCCACTAAGGAGGTGAAATCCCCAGCACATGTCTCAGGGCGTGAGTACCTGAAGGTGAACTTGCTGCAAGTAGCAGGGTTGTCATTAATGTCTTGCACCAGGAAGGTTATCTGCATGCGATTCTCCTGACCCCCGGAGGGTCTGTCCTTCACCAGAACTTCCAGAGAAATGGCCGGATTTTGTCTTAATTCACCTGCATCTCGGTCTAGCCTGTGGGCCACTTGGATGGAACCGGTCACTATGAAGGCAAAGATTAGAACATGACTCTTTGGAGAGAAATGAAGAGCAAAGGCAGATGGAGACCTATAGGACATTGAAAAGGACATTCTGATATGGGGATAGGCTTACACAGAATCTATCCTCATACAAACACATTTAAAAAAAATATATTTTATTGATTTTTTTACAGAGAGGAAGGGAGAGAGCTAGAGAGCTAGAAATGTCAATGAGAAAGAAACATCGACCAGCTGCCTCCTGCACACCCCCATCCGGGGATGTGCCCGCAACCATTGTACATGCCCTTGACCGGAATCGAACCTGGGACCCTTCAGTCTGCAGACCGACACTCTACCACTGAGCCAAACCGGTACAAACACATTTTTAAAAATTCATGTGTAAATTCGTGTATTGGACATTGATTGGGGTATCTGGCCTGACCCTTCTAGAATTGTTCACCCCATACTTCAGGGTTGGGCCCATTGATGACTGGACTGGTAGGCAGCTGACTCCAGCCTGACCCCCTGGGTTCCCTTACTGCAGACTTTTGTAGCTGAGAGACGTAAGTTGGGTAACCATTCAGATTAATAGTAGAGCTACAGGCAAGAGGCTAGAACTCTAGCTGCCGAGGTTACTAGAGTAATGCTGGTCCCCAGCCTTTCTAGGACTACCGGCCAGGGCGAGATGCCAGCTGTTTTTAAGAGGCTTGTTACCCTATTATGATATTCTAGACCACATGTGTCAAACACAAGGCCCGCGGGCCAAATCCGTCCCGCCAGGCCTTGCAATGTGGCCCGCACTGCGCTGTCATCACTGCACTCTGCTGCGTTTCCATCACAATGACAGTTTATGACTGTTCAGTAAACCATTCGGCCCGCGATTTAGGCTGGATTTTAGATTTTGGTCCCTTCTCTGATTGAGTTCGACACCCCTATTCTAGACAGAAGGGCATGCTCAGATCAGAAGGCACACAAACTATTTGAAAAACAACCCAAACGGCTGGCTGAATTAAAAGATGCACCTAAATGATGTGCGTGTGTGTGACTTACACTGATTTATCATGAAATAGCTGTTAACAGTAGTGATGCTGTAGAGGAGGAAACCGGCCAAACCTTCATTATCAGGGTCCTCAGCTGTGATATTGGCTACGATGGTTCCTAGGCCCAGCTCCTCCGGAATCACATACATTCGAGTTGGGCTGGAACAGAAATACAGCAGACACAGCTAATTTTCAGGGACACGGGAGGGTAGAGACTGGGAGGTGGGTATTTTGGTTCATGCTAAATATAGCTCAGAGCTGTGGAAGTTGCATCAGCATGCTCAGAGGGAGGACGCAGCAGCTGAAAGGATGGGAGGCTGGCTTTTGTGTTTCCGAGGATCACATCTCGGTGGAGGCAAAGAAAGCACCACGTGGTTCCTGCAGTGGTTTACACGGGCAGAGGTCTCTGACCTCACCCACACCTGATGCCGTTTCAGATCAGCGTTAACGTTTTAAAACAGGCACGGTTGGTTTGTCCAGCCGGCTTCTCTTTTTCTTCCAATTCTGGTGCAGAATTTCCTTGGATGATTTTTAAAATCCATCTGGAAATAACGTCCAGAATGACAGATTTCTGATTCCCATCACATGGCAGCCAGACATGTTGTAAACCTCTATTCTAGTTTTGTTTTTGTTTTTTAATCTCTTTTCTGCTCAGGTTTTTTTTAAATTTCTTCCTCCCCCCCCCCCCCTTGTTTCTTTGCTTGAGGAGGCAGAATTTATGCACAGAACTTGTATACCTTCCCAAATAGCATTTATCATGAGGTCAGCCCTCTGAATGAAGAAATGAGCGCCGCCCCCCTTCCCCAACTCTCCGCAGAAGCCAAGGTCAGAGCACTGCCCTCGAAGGATGACTTCTACAAAATAGCCCCAAATCACTAATTTACCCATCTCCCTCAGACCTCCGCTGCCTATAGAAAAGGCTGGTAATAAGACAGGGAGGTTTGAAGTTTTAACTACACAACTTGGGTAAATTGAGTGATTCTGAATGCACCAAGGGAGGCTTATTCTTTAAAATTACTCTGCAGGAAGTCCTACTGCTGAGAAAAAATCATTTCAGTGGGGCAAATAGTCACCTCTAATTTGCCAATTTCCTAAACGTGGCTTTTCCCAAATGAGATCTTCTTTAAGAGGGAAGGCTACATCTCAGATCTAAATGATGGCATTCATTTCCTGAGCTCAGAATATTTCTGCAGCCTAGCTCAGTAGTTGAACATCAACCCATGAACTAGGAGGTCATGGGTGATTCCCAGTGAGGGCACATGCCTGGCTTGTGAGCTCGATACCCAGTTTCTGTCTCTCTTTCCCTCTCTCTTCCTCTCTCTCTCTAAAATCAATAAAAATATACATTTAAAAAAATATATATTTTATTGATTTTACACAGAGAGGAATTGAGAGGGATAGAGAGTTAGAAACGTCGACGAGAGAGAAACATCGACCAGCTGCCTCTTGCACACCCCCCACTGGGGATGTGCCCACAACCAACGTACATGCCCTTAACTGGAATTGAACCCGGGACCTTTCAGTCCGCAGGCCAACGCTCTATCCACTGAGCCAAACCGGCTTCGGCAATATACATATTTTTTAAAAGAGTATTTCTGCATCTCTTTCTCATCATGCCTGGAGGGCAGGTGGGGCCAGAGCCAGGAAAAGGGAGAGGGAACCTCTGGTAGAGCCCGAGGCAGGAAGAGAAACCTGGGCCCACGCCCTCCCCAACCTCTTCCTCTGTGCACCCGGGGCCTGCCCCACTCATGAAATGACCTCCCAGAGGTGAGTCCACTGATGGGGACAGGAATCTTGTTCCGATCAAGAAGCCACCTGGTGCCATGGACTCCGACTCCTCCAGAGTTCCACTGAATCAGCCTGTTAATCCACTGACTTACCACACACACACACACACACACACACACACCCAGGGGATCTGTGCTGTGCCCACTGATGGGTCTAGGATTAGACAAGTGAGTAGGGCCGAGGAGGCAGGGATGGTAGGAACCGAACCAGAGCCAGAGGAGAGAGGGGCCAGCCCCAGCTCCTACATCAGGACTGAGCCCTTATGCCCATCATCTGAGAGCCCCCGTTTCTAACCTGTTCGAGCTTTCCTTTGGTTACTTGGAGTGGGTTCTGTTACCCTCCATCAAAGAGATTCCTGTGCCGCCTGTGCCACCACCCCAGCGGTGTCCCTGCTACCTCTGCCATGGTCCCTGCTTTCTAACAGGCTCCCTGGGGGTGCAGACCTCAGCACACGCCAATCCACGGACTCAGAATCTGCATTTTCGAAAGACACCGGGGGGCTGACGTGCACTTTAAAGTGTGAGCAGGGCTGTTGCAGGGAATCACCAGAGGTGATGAGCACAGGCTCCCAGCTTCTCATAGGACAGGCTCAGGCCTCCTCGGGAGGAGAATCCTCCTCCCCGCTCCTCCTCCCTCCTTCCCTAAGGATGTGGTCTCCCTGGGGGCTATGATGTTGGTGGTCATAGTCAGGGAAGGAGGTTGCTATTGTCATCTAGAGAGTAGAGGCCAGGGATGCTGCAAAACATCCCACAATGCACAGGGCAGCCCCCCTATTACAAGGAAGCATCCAGCTCTACATGTCAGCTGTTTCAGACTGTACTGCTTCCGAAGGCTCATCTGGTCCATGCAGGGAGGGAAGAGGGGGACAGGGAATCAGGTCCCTGGGCAGGGGACTGGGCACGCTGCTGGGGGTGGCGCAGCTCCTCAGGTTAAACATTCTCCCCTTGGCTGGCCGGACACTGAGCCTGGCAGAAGATGACATCTTTGGGTTATTTGGTTTGGGAACCCAAGTGTGAGTAAAATATCATGTAATGTAAAGACGTTACCCTCAGGCCACAGTTAAGATCCATTCGAAGCACAGGGAAACCTGGGGCTTTGCAGCCATCCCATAGGGTAGAGCTCTGACTCCTGCCGCACCTTTTCCCTCCTAACAGGACCTCCAGAGCCTGGGTGATGGTGGACAAAGGCCAGTGGCCACCCTCAGGGGGAAGGGGGTGAATCCTGGGTGACCGTGATGTGATGACTTCATCACTATGAATAAATATTCAGTAGG
This sequence comes from Pipistrellus kuhlii, assembly GCF_014108245.1. Taxonomy (NCBI): domain Eukaryota; kingdom Metazoa; phylum Chordata; class Mammalia; order Chiroptera; family Vespertilionidae; genus Pipistrellus; species Pipistrellus kuhlii. The sequence continues at coordinate 50,752,368 of NW_023425405.1, read as the reverse complement.
TGCATATGGTTGTGTCTATACTGCCAAGCACCAGGTTGAAAAGGACTGGAACAAAGGGTGGAATGGGAGAAAGACCTACTCTGAAAACAGTGCTCTGCAAAAACAGCAAGCACCATGCTTGGCACGTGGAGAGGAAATGTAAGTCCAGTGCTTTTATAGTCAAGTGCTAGGCTGGAATAACAGCAGATTCCCAGAGTGTACTCATGAGACCACAAAGCATTCGGATGTTTGTCACAGCCAGGGAGAGTCTTTCATCCACAGAAACAGTTCTTGCTTTGGTCTTAGTAGGACCTTAGCAAACAGTAAAGACGGAAGAGTTGTTTCCACAGTTTACATTTTTGCTTCACACTCAAAATCACTGTACTTGAGTCAGTTTGAGGATTTAATTTTGTTAATCCTGAATTAAGCAATTTATGGTTAGTCCTAGCTCTGATTCGGGGAGTGGGGTGTGTGTGTGTGGATGGGGTGGGGTGGAGGGTGGGGGGGGAGGGTCATGGCTGAATCATGAAAACCCTCTAAGTCAGCACCTCGTTTGAAACTAAGCAAACTCTTTTGGATCGTGGACGGCTGAGGGACTAGGCTGACTGACTCTGAGGAGCTGTGCCACCACCAGCAGTCCGGGCAATGTCAGGGCACCGCCTTCAAGAGGCAGACTTTCACAGACCATCCCTGCCAACGGCCATGGACCACTGTTTGAAATAAGGTCGACTGTTGTTGTTTTTTAAATGGTTAGATGGCCACAGAGGTCATGCTCTCTGTCTGGGACGGAGCCTAACAGGTTCATCTTTCAAACCAAAAAGTGAGCACCCGAGTTCCAGCTGGATCTCTGGGGCCCCAACAACCAGCCAAGGTCATGTTCTCTCTCTGCGGAGGTCAATTGCTTTATTTTGGAAAACGTAGTCCAAAGCAGATGGACTACAAGTCCTGCCCCCTTGGGAGACATTATTTTCTCCTTTGCAACTCTATTAGCCTGTTTTCCCACCTCGCAGACCAGGGAGGGCTGCAGAACGTGTCAGCTCCGGCCCCCTCGCTATCACCTTCCTCTGGGGGTTCCTGATGAGTCCACGGTGCTGTGTGGCCAGTGCTGGAGTCTGAATCCAGCTGGGATGTCATAACTATTTATAAACTGCCTGGATCGTGCCCCTGGAGGAACCCGTCAGCAGAAGTGCACTGCCTCATGCTTTTGAGCTTACTCTGGCAACAGACATCGGCGGGAGACACTATGTGGGGATGTATCTGCTGCTGTTGCCTCCACATCAACACCCAGCACCTGGGCTGTAGACTGCTAAAATTCAGAAGTTTCACAGCTGTGCTGCGTTTTTGCCAAACGACACCAGGTCAGCCTGGGAGTGGGGTGGTCTTAATACCTCCCAACTTCAGAGATATAAAAGGCCCAAGGTCATCAGTCAGTCGGTTGCAAGCACTCTGTGTAGTGAAGCCTCCTGGCTGAATTTATTCACAGCCATTAATGCCGTTAACCCCAGGCAGGTGGTTTTGCCTGTGGCTGCCTCTGAGCCCACCAGTGACTGGGGCAGGCCAAGTCTTTTGCAGTAAGCCACGCTGTTTGCAGGGTCCTATGCTGTCTCAAAACCCTATCTTCCCCTCCTAAATCCCCACCTATGACAGGCTCAGGTCTCCCCTTTGTGCAGGGGCTGGTGATGGGCACATCCCCACAGGCTGCCTCCATCAGATTCACTCACCTTCTCACCTCTGCTGGGTGCAGGAGCTGCCAGATCTCTTTACTGGACCCTCCTTGGCGGGAAGGAACTCAGAGCACCCAGCATGTTTTACAAATGCTTGCGGCACACCGTTTGAAAAAATCACTGGTCTATCTGATAACCCAGAGGGCTCCTAAGTGACTAAGGGGGTGGAGAGGATCATATACAGTGTGGCTACGCTGGACAAAGAGGTGATTCATGTCCCAAGTGGAATGGAGCAGACATTGCAAGATTTCATCACACCACTCAAGACTGTGTGCAATTGAAAACTTATGAATGTTTATTTCTGGAATCTTCCATTTAATGTTTTCAGTCTGTGGTTGACCCCAGGTAACTGAAACCATGAAAAGCCAAACTATGGATATTTGCCTTCTCCACAAGCCCAGTGACAAACCTCCAATGGGGGCTTCGTGTTCAGCCATACCCATAATCCTTTGGTGCATGTGAACATGGGGGTGCAGAGTCAGGGGGAGCAAAGGTGGAAGACGGGAGCCCAGACCCAGGGAAAGGACACTGATGATCTCAGGCCTCTTACCTCTCTTCCAGGCCAGAGCAGGACTCCTCTCTGTTTTGTATTCAATGTGTCTGAGGAGGCTCTGTCCCCTCAGAGAGATGTGCCCCAGGCCTACCTGGTAAAGCGTGGGATTTCGTCGTTGATGTTCACGATGTTCACCCGCAGCCATGTGGAGGCTCTGAGCCCTTGGCTATCCCTCACTTCCACAGTGAGAAGGTAACTGTCAGGAGAACCGTCCAAGTGTGGGAGTCAAGCTTTGAAATGCAGGGTGGGAGGGGGGAGGAACGTCTGTTCCCTTTCTGCCGCCCCCTCCAGGGGCCCCTGCAGCGTCCGGTCCTATGCTCATTCTTGCTTCCCCACCTCTAAGACCCCGCTCCTGCCTTTCTCGTCCTGCAGGTCTCATTCACAGCCACCCCTCACATGTGCTCATGCCCTCCAACTTGCACACTCCATCTCCATCATTCACAGCATCTCTGCAAAGTGTGTATTGCACTCATGTGAGGGAACCGAGGCTCCTGTGGATTAAGCCACAGGCCCTGGTTCTCACAGCCCGTGCAGAGCCAAGAGCCCGTGTGTTTTCATCTTCCAACCCTGGCCTCTCCTCACGTCTTTTCACGTCTGCTCACTTCCACCCTGTGCTTTCATGTTCGCCAAGGGCTCTGGCAGCTGCCTCTCCCCGTGCTTTGGGCGCCTTCTCTCACACCTTCATTCTTATGATCTGCAGAGAAAGATTCGGGATGGGGAAGGAGGCTTTCCATATAATTGCCTTATTCCCTTTCCAGGAAGGCAGCAAATGGCCCAGGGCCTCCCTAGATGCCCTCACTCAGGCTGCAGTACACCTGCTCCTTGGCCCTCAGATAAAGGAACTTCAAGCAAGGTCATCGGCAAAGGCTACCTGTTATGCCCTGCTTCAAAGTCAAATCCTGTTGTGGAGAAGAGCGTCCCATTCGCAGACATGCCGAAGCTCTTCGAGGGAGAAATCAGGAAATACTAAAAAACAAGGACAAAAAGAATGTGACTAAGCACATTTACCTTTCCCCGGAAGACATGTCTGTTCAGTTCCCGTTTTATATTCTTGGCTCACGGAACATTCTTGATGCTTCGGGATGAAGCCCAAATAGTGAGTTCTCAGGCTTAATGGCTCTTAAATCAAGAAGCATCTGGACCTGTTGGTCTGAGCCTCTGACCCCGATTTGCCACATCCCAAGGAGCTGTCACCGGGCCCTGCTTTAGTTACAGAATACCTATAAAAGGCCCTGCCTGGCCTTCTGCGTCTGAGCCCATCTCCTTTTCTCTGTCACGGCATCTTCACTGCCGCTGCCCAGGCCCCCTCATTTAGCCAACACTGTTTACACACGGCCACCAGGCCTTCAGGAGCAGGACAATACTCGAGTAAAGGAGATCTGGTCTTTACACTTAAACGAACTTATGATAGAGTGGGGGTGCAAATGTTCATAAGCATCATTCATTGAAATGATGGAAGGGCCAAGGGAAGGACAAGTGTGAGAGAAAATGAACTTAACGGAGCCCAAGTTTGAAGCTGGTTTGGAGAAATAGAAGCTGGTCTGTTTCAAAATTTGATCTGAGGGCTGTGGCCACTGGCCAAGTCTTCCAGCGTCTTGGGTACTTGAGAGTCTTTGTCCTTCTTGGCTTCCAGTGCCCAGCCCAGCTCTCTGGAGGACCCTCTGCCCAGCACCTCTTGCTCTGGCAGGAATATGGGCTTATCTGTCCAGTCCACGAAGGGCCTGCTCATAGGAGGACCACCCTCTGCTCTCCACAGTGCTCATCAAGATGGAGCCTGTGCTCCCCTGATAGAGTCAACAATGCAGGGGAAGGACCTGGATTCGAAGAGTTGAGTCCAAATTCTGGTTGGGACAAGTCCCTTCCTTGCCTGTCATTTAGGGATGATACCACCAACTGCTAGTTCAGGTCACATGAGGATTAAATTCCAATGCATGCTGTGAAATGGGAAGGGCCACACGTGTATGTCCATTTGTTCCAAAGGGCTTTTAAAAAAGATATTTTTATTTATTTCAGAGAGGAGAAGAGAGAACGTTAGAAACATCAATGATGAGAGAGAATCATTGATCGGCTGCCTCCTGCGTGCTCCCTACTGGGGACTGAGCTCACAACCTGGACATGTCCCCTTGACTGAAATCGAACCTGGGACTCTACAGTCCAAAGGCCGACGCTCTATCCACTGAGCCAAACCAGCTAGGGTCCAAGGGACTTTAAGGTTAGAAGGTTTTATTATTTCCTACAAGGATGAGGATGGCCTCTCCTTCAGGAGCTTTTGCAACCACAGCCGCGGCCCCTGAAGTCTAGAATCAAAGGCAACCCAGAGACTTGGTATTGTCATCACAGCTGAGCTCCCCGTCAGAGAAGAGAGGGTGCACAGAAAAGACATTAAAGTTCTCCTTCAGGCATTTATAAGGTTTTTAAACCGTTTAAAAGAGTGTTTACTTTCCATTTCCTATTTGATAATATTTTCCTAGTTGTGATGAATATTATCTTTTACACAAACATTGGGAAAGACAGAAAAGTATAAAAAGGAAACTCCATTGTAGCCATCATTATTTTCATGGATAGCCTATGCTCTTTTCTATGCAAAGATACACCCTCCAAAAAAAATTGGGCTGATGTTATAATATCTGCGCTTTTCATTTATAGCCTGAGCATTTCCCCAGAGTCTTAAATCTTATTTTATAGCTCAGCTGGTTAATGATGGCACCTTGTGCTACTGTCGCAAGTATTTTACTAAGTATCTCTTGCTGGTCACTTAGAGAGGAAATATTTTTGAGGGGAACAATTTGGATAATAGTACCAAGGAGTGCCCTTCTCCCAGCCCCCCAATCGCATATACACTCAGAGGCATGACATTTAAATGCCACGTTCCCTCCCCCTCAACTCTCCTGCTCACAGCCTGGGAGCAGCGGCCTAGGCTTGCAGCGGCCTGCACACGGAGCAGTTCCATGTCTTTAAGCAGAGTCTCCCTGGCAGAGAATCCTCATGTATCCACAGGTCAGAAGTTCGCACGAGATGTGAAACAAGGGTTTATAGACCCAAGGGGGGGGGGGGGGGCATTTACCACTGCACCTAAATGGGGATGTCTTTTCCCATGATTAGAAATGCTCTAGGACAGTGGTCGGCAAACCGTGGCTCGAGAGCCTCATGCAGCTCTTTGGCTCTTCTTCAAAATACCACGTTTCTAGCAATGGCCAGCTCAGGAGCACCCTAATTAAGTTAATACCAATGTGCCTACCTATATAGTTCAAGTTTAAAAAATGTGGCTCTCAAAAGAAATGTCCATCATTGTACTGTGGATATTTGGCTCTGTTGGCTAATGAGTTTGCCGACCACTGCTCTCGGAATAGGTCTCCAGTTCTGGTTGGTCCCCCACCCTGTGCAAGGTCTTGAGATATGGAGATGACAGTCAGGTCCTGCTGTGCAAAAGCTATGGTCCACGGGGGAAAGATACGAAGATGCGGGAGAGGTCGTCGGGAAGGGATACACACAGGGTGTGATGGGAAGAGAGAAGGAGGATGCTCAGACCCGTCTGGAATGGAAACGTCACAAATGGGGGCCGTGGAGTTCAGTTCAGACAGCTGAGTCTCAATCCTGTTCCTACCCCTCTTCAGCTGTGAGAGCTTGTGCAACAAAGAGTAACAAATCAGGGCATGCCCCGCCGTGCAGAGTTCTAGAGCAGTGCCTGGCACACGGTGAGCCCTCCGTCTATGTGAACTATTACTGTCCCGTTAGAATGTGAGATCCAGAGGAAAAGGGCTTCTTCGTCTTACTCATGGCTATGTCCCTAGAGCACATGTGTCAAACACAAGGCCCTCGGGCCAAATCCGTCCCGCCAGGCCTTGCAATGTGGCCCGCACCGCGCTGTCATCACTGCACTTCGCTGCGTTTCCATCACAATGACAGTTTATGACTGTTCAGTAAAAAATTCGGCCCGCAATTTAGGCTGGATTTTAGATTTTGGCCCCTTCTCTGATTGAGTTCCACACCCCTACCCTAGAGCCTACCACGTAATAGCTGCTCAATACAGTTTTGTTAAACGTTAAATATTGGGGTTTTCTTCTTGCCTGTTTCCCATCTGAGAGCAGCATTCCAAACTTAAAGGATCTTAAAATCTTTTTTGAAAAATCCTTGAAAATACAGCAACAAAACACTTGTCAAACTTAAAAAAAAAATCTGTTTGAATTTGGTAATGCCAGTCTTGATTATGAAATCTTCTCCAGTTCTGTCTACAGCCTCAGCAAAAAAAAAAAAAAAAAAAAAAAAAAAAAATGAACAAGAAAAAAAGAAAAAGAAAAACAGAGCCAGATCGAAAGGGTAAAACTGTAGAACTAGGAGGGTGGGGAATTTTTATTAAAAGTCTGATTTCCTGGAATTCTGATTTTTTTTTTTCTCTCTCTCTTAGCGTCACACTAATTTCCTTTATCCCTGAACCTAGGAGCTCGTGTTAATGGGGATAGCAGTTCTGTGCTTGGAAAGAAGATAATATCCATAGACTGAAAATATTGTGGCACATGGCCATTTGCCAGCGATTCCGAAAGCTTTCTGTCGAACCTGGCATTCCCTCCCCTTTTCACAGGCTTGTTTAATCAAGGCTGCTCCCCTGATATTCATTCTTGGAAAACAGAAATTAAATAGAATGAAAAGCATCGGCGGCCCCTCTCTTGCTCCAGGACTGGCAGAAGGCGAGTCCTGAGTAATCAGATCAATTCGGTTAACAAATGCTTGTCAGACAAGCCCCACCGTCTCCCCGCTGGGAATATTCCTTTACCACCTCCCCAGGTTCCTCTCCCCGCAGCCCCTTGGCAGCTGCGGTTTGCTCACGGACACAAAAGCTTCAGTGTGGAAGGCGAGGAGCCGCGCTTCCTGCCCCATTCAGCCTTTATGGTGCCATCGGTGTAGGGAGAAAGGAGGGTGAGAGGGAGCTGGCCCAGTTTCCTGAAATGTCAGGCTCCCTGGGGAGGGCACAGCACCTCCGGCGGCAGCTCCCCCACCGCCATTGGAGTCACAGGAAAATGATGAGCCAGCCCGGGGCGGGTTTGCAGCCATCAGTGGCTCTCAGGCCTGCAGTGGAACTGAGCTACAAGAATTCCGCCCCCTGTTTCCCAAGCACAGAGCAGTCAACGTCCAGAGGGAAGGAAAGGACCCTTTCTTTATTCCTCCCAAGTCCTGAGAATGCCAGAACACGCCCCAGACCCACCCAGAGGACAAGCAGCGCAGGGCACACCTTCCAGCCGGGCTGTCTCACGTTATGGATAGGATGCCACAATCCTATGATGTTGTTCACTGAAAGCTGAATATTTTATAAAAGCCTCAATTCCTCCCCTTTTCCCTTTTCCCATCCCTATCCCAACTCAGAAATGAGAGGTGGGGCAGAGAGAGGAGGAGAGTGCGTAGGAGAAAAAGAAAATACCATAAAAAAAAAAAAAAACCCTGCTTCAAGCCCTTAACTTGGCCTGCTCATCTTGTTTTATTGTAAAGGTGAGGCAAATGGGTTCTAGGCAAGTATTTGAACATGTTTAATAGGGGCCACATTTGTCAATGCAGAATGCTATCCATAGCAATCCTTTACTGACAAAGCTGCAGAATCTATCTCATATTTTGTCATTCTTTTTTTTTTCCCCCCCTCTCTTTCTTTTTTTAAAAAATAATCAGCCTGGGACCCGTGCTTTGACTTAGGTTTCACTGATCATAAGGACAATGATCCCTATTTATTTGAGAAAGAGTCTCTCCCAATGTACACACAGTGGTCAGCGGTGATGTATGCATTTGGAGTGGGAGTTGTCCAATTCCCCTGCTTTCTCCTCTCTTCGGCATTTTCATAAGAACCTGGAGCGGAATGTGTTTTGCGGAGACTTCAGTGGTGGCTTCCGCAGGAACAGCCAGGTGCAGGGGGCCGCTACGGGACTTGTGTGCGTGTGTGGGGGAGGGGGGGGGAGTGGAAGTGCACGGGGAACAGGAGAATGTTGTTCCTCAGGAAAGAAAGGGGCAGGACACCAGAGACCACATGTGTCAGAACACAGGAGAAGGGGCTGGGCAGGAGCCGGGTCAGAGACCTCAGTTCTCACCAGCGTGACCTGGCCAGGCAAGGGCCTCCCTTCCCTTCCTCATCCGAAAATCAGTGGCTCTGAAAAGCCCCAACTCCCGACAATTCCTATAAACTCAAGAAGATCTAAGACAGGACCCGCTGCCACAGCTCGGAGGGAGTCACGAGCAAGACCGAGGCGGGGGAGAGAATTACTTTCCCTGCTGCCCTCCTGGTAGCCCGGCTACTAGCGAGGTTATTGCTCTTTTAATTTAATCCTTTGTCTGCCCTGGTGAAGACAAAGCACATTTCACTTTATGCAAAAGTCCTTCCCTAATGGAAAGGCCACGAGAAAGCCCCTTAATGGAGGAACTGCCGCACTAGATCACTTTGCTTCCAGCTGCGAAACTGATTAACGTCCTGAGAGTCTCAGAGGAGGCTGTGCAGCCGTTACAGTGCCATTGCCAAGTGGAGGGAGAGGAGGGACGTGGGAGTGGGTGGGAGGGGATAGGTTGCAGGGAGCCTCCTTCAGGAGGTGGAGAAAGGGCAGGGGGAGGCGGTCCGGGGAAGAAATGCTGATATATATAATTATTCACATACAGACCATCCCGCGTGTCTTTATATTCCCAGCCCACCACTGACGCCTGCCTCTGAGTGTGCGTCACCTGCACCCCATCCCAGCACAGAAGGTGCGCAGGGAGAGGGGCTGAGGCTGGACACGGGCACCTGTGACCACTGAGCATTTGCCTCGCGGCAGGTCTGAAAGGGCAGGAGCTGCACGTGTGCGTACACAACGAGCTCGAAGATTTGCTATAAAAAAAAAAGGGTGTGAGCTGAAACCGGTTTGGCTCAGTGGATAGAGCATCGGCTTCCGGACTAAAAGGCCCCAGGTTCGATTCCGGTCAAAGACATGTACCTTGGTTGCGAGCACATCCCCAGTAGAAGGTGTGCAAGAGGCAGCTGATTCATGTTTCTCTCTCATCATCGACGTTTCTAACTCTCTATCCCTCTCCCTTCCTCTCTGTAAAAATCAATAAAATATTATATATATTTTTAAAAAGGGTGTGAACTATTGCATAAGTCGTTTTCATGCTGACTATATGTTGAAAGGACAATAGTTCAGACATACTGACTCACACTGCATTAAAATTAATTCTGCCTGTCTCGTTTTACTTTTTGAATGGAGCTACGAGAACAGTTAAATTACAGATACGCAGCATTCTTTTCTGGTCGACTTCCAGCTCCGTGGAGCAGTGCTGGTGCCAACAATTTACAATCGCATGCTCCTTTGAATGTTCCTAAAAATGAGGAAGCCAAGCCAGTGGTCTCTGCATTCGCCCCGATCTCACTTCCCCCGTGACACGGTTTCACTTCATTGAGCTGGGTGAGGGTTTGTCGTGTTAAAGCAGCTGGGTTTCTGGGCATGTCCTAGAGCAAGTTCTCATTTACCCTGTCTCCGCTAGTCGCTGTCACCAGCAGAGGGACTCCGGGGACACACCGGGTAAAGAGGACGGGCACAGGCCAAGGGGAGGTGGCTTCATGCAGACGGGCACAGACAAGCTTTGGTGGTTATTAAAGTCCACACTTGTTTGTTCAGCTCAGTGGTTCTCAGAGGGTAGATGCAGCAGAATCACCCAGGAAGTATTCCAATTCGGCATTCTGGTGTGGAGTCCAGGGGTCTGCATTTAAAAAAGCAGCCTCTGTGTGTTCTCACACAGGAGCCTGACCCCTCTGAGAAACACTCTTATACTAGTGTTCCAGCTAGTACCCTTTCTGACCAGAACAATTGCCCAGGGTATTTGGCAAAAGTGCAGATTCCCGGGCCCATCCCAGACCCACAGAATCCAAAACTGAGAGAATTGGGAAGTTCAGGAAACTGTTTCAAAGCAGCTGTTCTCAGCCCTGTTTGTACCTGAGATTGCCTGGGGGCTTTAATTATTATTTTTTTAAAAATATTTTATTTTCTTTTTAATTTTTTTTAAAAAATAGGTTTTTATTGATTTCATCGATCAGCTGCCTCCTGCATGCCCCCCCTTCCCTCCCCCCTTACTGGAGATTGAGCTTGCAACCTGGGCATGTGCCCTGACTAGGAATTCAACTGTGACCACCTGTTTCATGGGTCAAGGCTCAACCATTGAGCCACACTTTTAAAGCCTGACACCTGGGCCATTACATCTCTTGGGTCAATTACATCAGACTTTTAGGGGGCGGGACCCAGACATCTGGGTGGTGTTTTCTTTTTAAGTTCCTCTGGTGGCTTCGGTTTACAGCCAAGGTTTGAAAAGCACAGGTTTGATCAATAGCGCATTAACCCATCTCCTTCTCCTTGTACACAGAGCAAAAAGATGTCATTTAGTACCCCCAAGAGCCCCAAATAAAATGTCCAAGAACAAAGGCCATCGTGTGTTACTTCCCAAACTGTTATTACCTTTTTCTAGCCTGGGAAAGTTTCCTTCCAGATTATGTTCGCTGCTCCTGCAGGCTGGCTGTCAACCTCCTGTGCAGCTGTTCGTGCCAGCACAGGTGTTAAAGACTCATTAACACTTTGCTGCCACTGGGAGTGCTCCCTCCCACAACAGCTCTGCAGAAGCCACTCCGTTCCAGGCCCAACATCCCTGCAGCTGCTCTTAGCCCCTTTTGGTTGCAGTACATTTTCTTTTACGGGAGCAACACCTGCTGCATTGCTTCCTACCCGGGCAGCTTCCCTTCATCAGAGAGGGACGGCTTGATCTAGAAGGTGTGTTTAAAGGGGCCGTGACCTTGTTCCTTCTGCATAATTTGGAACAATACAGGGCACATGGATATCGAAAAATAAATATTTTTTTGCCAAAACCGGTTTGGCTCAGTGGATAGAGCGTCGGCCTGCGGACTGAAAGGTCCCGGGTTTGATTCTGGTCAAGGGCATGTACCTTGGTTGCGGGCACATCCCAGTGGGGGGTGTGCAAGAGGCAGCTGATCGATGAATCTCTCTCATCGATGTTTTTAACTATCCCTCTCTCTTCCTCTCTGTAAAAAATCAATAAAATATATTTTAAAAATAAAAAAATAAATATTTTTCTTTACAGCTGAGATTCCTCCCACTTTGCTCCTACTACATTTTGTACAAACTTTACAGTGATTATCTTATTAAATTATAATTATTTGGGGTATGCATGAATGCCTTCAATCTAGACTGTGAACTTCTTGAGGTACAAAAAAAAAAAAATGTGTCTTCATCAACTTTGTATCCAAAGTAGCTAATAGAAAACCTGGCACATAGTGGATTCTTGGTAAATGTTGAAATGAACTAAATGTATAAGTATAACCTGGGGTTGCTGACCTCATCTCCATCCGAAATCCCTTTTCCCCTAGTCGCCATTAGCAACAGTGGCCATAGGACAGAGTTCTGGACAGGGAGAAGTGAGCAGAAGTCTTCTAGTTAGAACTTCCAAGAGGGTCTTTGTTTTCCTACCAAAAAAGGGTCAGACGGGCTTCGCCTGCCCCCTTCACCCTCTACCCTTTCTTATTTTCTTTCTCCTCCTCTGACCACCCCCCCCCCCCCTCTTCTTCCTTCTCCTCCTTCTCCTTCCTACCTGGAACTTAGAAGTAAAGGTTGGAGATGTAGCAGCCATCTTGTAAACATGAAGTGAAGAAAGAGGACAAATCCCGTATGTTCTGGATGGAAAACCAGAAAGATAGGAAGAGCCCAGGTTTTTTATGGCAGCAGCTATGCCAGCTCTGGATTGCCTGCCTGCCTGTCTCTGAACTTCTCACAGGAGAAGAAGATCCCGTATCTGCCACTGTGGTTACGTTTCCTGTTCTTTTCAGACAAACACACTTGTAACTGGTATGACAAGTATGTTATTAATAAGTATGCATTTAAAGGACCTAGTATTGCTCTTAGCACATAGCAGAAACCCACTAAGTGTTTGCATATTCATTTACTTATTCTTGCAAATAGAATCTTAAATGAATGAGTGGGTTGTATGGATCCTGAGAAGATTCATTTGATGTGATCCCAGAAAAGACATTTATCTGTTGAGATGGACTCCCCACAGTCAATTGAGGGCCCAACTTTTATAAATAATGAGAGTCTAGTGGTCATCGGCTCTCAGAGGCTCTCACAAATTCTGTACCCCAGGAAGAATCTCAGACAGAGCTTTCAACCTCCTGCACTGGGCTCCTGCTGTTTGAATCCACTTTACAAAGCAGTTCCTCATTTTTTGCTTTCAACCAATGAACTGAGACCTATTCCATCCAATCAGAACCTCACAGCTATATTCTCATTTCCATCTTCACTAACCAATCAGAATTGCTCCATAATGACCAATTAGAGTGCATGATGTTGACCAATTAGAACTGTGCAGTTTGGATTCTCATTTACATAAGATTGGATCAATTGGTGGGTCCGGAACTATGATTTGAATAAAGTCTTCCCTTTTCCTCTCCATTATCTTTTGGATTTGTTAACAACTGCTTTTCTTTTTTGACAGAAAGATATCTTCTAATAATAACATTGACTTAAGATGTATCCGATAATCTTAAACAGCATTATTTCAGACTCTGTGGGCCACATTATATTGGTCCTGGAGCTTACTCCCAAGGCTCACTTCCCCCTCTTAGAAAAAGCAGTCCTGTTGAAGCTGCAAATCATGCAGCAAACAGCAAAAACAGCCTCCGGGTGTTCCCAATTCCCTGAGAGTCATATTTCAAGTATTCTCTCCGCTGTAAGGCAGGGTTTGCAGGCGTGTAGCCTGCTCCAAGATTTGTCCACTCGCATTATCTTCTCCCACCTGGGCTGCCCAGCTGCCATGGGCAGAGCTACGCATTGAGGCATCCTGGCCAAGCTAACAGGCTTCTTTGCCTGAGGTTTGATGGTTGCAAGAGCTCCAAAGGGAGAGAAGAGAGATCAGCTGACTCAGGCTGAACCATAAAGCAGCTCTCCAGGACCTAATCTGCTTTTCTCTATGGAATTCCTCCTTTGCTTTGGAATTCCTGGGACTCGTTTTTATTTTTTATTTTTTAACTTGGCTCCAAGCAGCTTGGCTTCATCTCTGAAAGGGAAATGTTAATGTCTTCGGGGTATACATTTTATGCTTATTTTAAAATAATATAGCTGGATTTTTATCACCTTCGAATTAAAAAAAAAAAAAAAGCACAGCGCAATTTTAATATGCTAGGCAGGCGATTTTAATATGCTAAGTGGCTTTACATGCATTCTCTAATACTCATGATATCCCTACTGAGGTAGGTGCTCTTATTGGACGAAGAAACTGAAGCTCAGAGAGATTGAGAACTTGTCCAAGATCACACAGAGCCATGAATCCAATCTGAGGTGTCTGTCTCCAGAGTACCCTTTCCGATGCCCACCTCCTCTATGCTTTGGCAGTGGGCAGCATATTTCTCCCATTACCCACCCTGCCAAGATGCCAGGCTCCCGGGTCAGCCCCTCTCCAGTGTAACAAGAAGACTTACACTGAGGGGTATATTGTGACTTGTATCTTCTGGATCGAAGGCCTCGACCTGGTAACTGAATCCAGGGTTTGCTCCTTCCACTATGTAGAGGTCTAGACCTACGCCCACGCACACAGTGGAATAAGAAACATTTTATTAGATAAAGCAAATGAGAAATCCTCAAACCAGGCAAGCCAAAAAAAAAAAAACACACGAAACACAGCCAAGGAAATGAAGTGTATTGGCACTGTGGGAAAAAGATGGACTTCCAAGTTTTGGTCCAAGCAACTGGAAGGATAGAGTTGCCATTAACTAAAATATGAAAGACAAGAAAGGCAGCTTTGGGTGGGGATCGTAGGGGGTGAGGGGGTTGAAGTAAGAGTTAAGAGTTTGGATTGGGAGCACAGTAAGTTTGAGACAGCATAATCTACAGCCAGCTCCAGTGTGTGTGTGTGGGGGGGGGGGGGGGGGGGGGTGCGGGGTTCCTACACCACCAAGAAATTCTCTGGCATCAGCTGGAAATCTGACTGAATTCAAGTCCAGGTTGTCACCTATGCATCTGATCCAACAGTGATAAATCTAAGCTTCCCGAAACGCCCTCATTGAGTTTGATTCACATGCTAGAGTGGCTCCCAGAACTCAGGGAAACATTTTATTAATAGTTGCCAGATGACTGGTTTATTATAAAAGGTTGCAGCTCAGGAACAGCCAGATGGAAGAGTGCATGAATCTCCACCAACCTGGAAGTGCTCTGAGCCCCTTTTAGATTTTATGGAGGCCTCACAATCTGGGCATGATTAATGAAATCATTGGCTATTGGTGATTGAACTCCATTTCCACCTTCTCTACCCTCTGCAGTGGTGGGAGGGATGGGGGGAGTGTGTAGGGGTGGAGGGACTGAAAGTTCCAAACCTCCAATCACAGGATTGGCTCTGCTGGCCACCATTCCAGGCCTAGGTGACCAGGGGCATTCCAAACATCACATCATCAACATAACAAAACGTATCTTTCTCACTCTCATTGCAGAAAAGCCAAGGGTTTTAGGAGCGTTGTGTCAGGAACGGGAGGAAAACCAAATATATGTTTCTTATTATAAATCACACCATTACAGATGTCTAGCAGATATTCAAGTGGAGATGTTAGGTAAGATACCTGGATATTTGAGTGGAGTTCAGGGGAGAATTTGGACTAAAATGATAGACTTGGTGGCATCCATGGCCAAGAGCCAGGGGGGAGAATATTGAGGAACTTACCGTACCCTATGCTCCCATCCCTAAAGCAATGTTTCCCAAAGTGTGGTACACATACCCCCAGGGGTACGGGAAGAGTTTGGTGGGGGTACGCGTTGCACCGGAGTTTGGTGGAGATATGCACTGCACCATGCTTAGCTGCACCTAATTCTATGTTCTCACAAGTCAGCGCTACGAAAATTATAGAAGGGGTACAACATATGCCAAAAGTTTGGGAAACACTGCTTAAAGCGTCATCCCTGCTCTGTAGCAGATTCCAGCACACATTGCTCTCAAGGGGTCAGCTTCCTTGGGGAAATGAACAAGTCAGTCAATGAACAGTAGGACATAGTGAGGAGCCTGGTGGGCTTGGCCAGATGCCTTCAGAATGAACCACTTTTGGTCCCGAGCCTCCTCTTCCTCCCCAAGACTGGGAAAAACCCGAGAGAAACCTTGGATGGGGAGGGAGGGCTTTGTAAATTGCCGGGCATTATTCCTGGGAGCTCTGGGCTGGGGGGCATTTTATTTATTTCCTGCGCATTGAGCACCTGCCTTTCCCAGGGTAACAGCTGCTTTTTCATTTACTTTTCTGCTTTGCTCTGTCCCCAGGGTCCTTCCTCCCTGATGCCACTGTCTGCGCTGCATGGCGCACACACACACACTGTGTATCTTACCTTTTGCCAAGTTGCCTAGAAACTGAGGCGGCTCATTCACATCTGTTACCTGGACAGTTAGGATTTGAAGGTCAGTGACACCAACGTCATCCTTAACGTAAATCTGCAAATCAAATGTGTTTGGTCCTGTTTCAAAATCGAGTGGTTCCTTCCCAGTAGTGACAACCTAAAAGTAAAGGCAGAATTCTTAGCAATCCTGTGAAAGAATGTCTGCGTTGTGTGCGTGCATTTTGCAAATGGTTATTACTAGGAGGAAAGCAAACAGCATCCTAGAAACCACCTTTTACCCGCTGTCAGAGGAACTGACTGTTTGCCTTAGTTCTTCCAACACAAGCCCCAGGACACTTCTCCACTAAAGGGACTGCTGTGGACTCTGCTGCTTTTCACAAAAAAGAAAAATATTCAGGAGATATTCTGGTCCCACGGACAGAAAATGGAAAACAAGAGAATTAAAAAACCTATCACTACTTAAGTTACGCTTCTAGATGAGTCCCTTAGCAACCCTGAATATACTGGATTTTTCTAGTCTTTAAAAATGAGATGCTGCCGAAACCAGTTTGGCTCAGTGGATAGAGCATCGGCCTGCAGACTGAAGGGTCCCAGGTTCGATTCCTGTCAAGGACATGTACATTGGTTGCAGGCACATCCCGGTGGGAGGTGTGCAAGAGGCAGCTGATCAATGTTTCTCTCTCATCTATGTTTCTAACTCTCTATCCTTCTCCCTCTCTGTAAAAAATCAATAAAATATATATTTAAAATAAATAAATTAAATAAATAAAAATGAGATGCTGCCCTTACCCGATTTGGCTCAGTGCATAGAGCATCGGCCTGCGGACTGAAGGGTCCCAGGTTTGATTCCCAATCAAGGGCACATGCCTAGGGTTGCAGGCTCAATCTCCAGTAGGGGACATGTAGGAGGCAGCCAATCAATGATTCCCTCTCATCATTGATGTTTCTCTCTCTCTTTCCCTCTCCCTTGCTCTCTGAAATCAATAAAAATATATATATTTTTAAAACAAGATGCTGCACTTTCCTAGGATTGCCATGAAATTACATTTTGACTCCTCACTCCATTCTAATTTTCCCAAGGCCACTTCTAAGAATAAAAAGGGAAGAAGAATACATCTGCAGAAATAAGGGAGATTAAACCAGAGAAAGAGGAAGAAATGATCACTGATCTAGAATCCCATGGGGCTCTCATCTTCAGGACTCCTCTTCGCAGGTAACTTCCATTGCGAGTAAGAGGGTACTTACCTCAAACTCGGTGCCTGACAGACCGTTCACGTTGAAGGCTTCCGTGAGGGGACTGGTGTTGATTATCAGGGGAAACCCTGGCATCACAGGTGACAGTGATGCTGATAAGTTCACAGAAAACTTATGCACTGACGTCCCAGGTAAAGAATTCTCTGCCACATTACTAGTAGCAGGTAAGCGAATCAGGTGTAGTGCCTCTCCCGCTGTGGATTTAAAAAGGATAAAAATTACATGTACACAAAGCCTTGTGCTGGGAACAGGGACTTAACAGCTGGTTCTGTGGCTTCAAGTCATAGCTCTGAGCAGCGACGGAACCTGGTCACGCCCCAAGAACATATACTCCTGCCAAGACTTGGAGAGGGGAGTGTGAGATCTTACAGCTAAGGAAACTACCACCACCAATCAACCATGAAATCTGCTCTTGTCATCCTGTTCATAAAGCTGCTGCTTTTCTCTTGTCTCCCTGCTTCCCTTCTCTTTTCTCCCAATCTTTGTGAAGAGCCAGGAGAAGAGAAACATCACCTTAGCAGGTAGGCACCCACTTGAAGTATCTAGTCTACCCATGACATCCTCTTTTTTACAAGGGCCCAATATTTGACAAGAGTTTCTTCTCCTTCTCTGGATCAGCGTTTCATTCATGGTGTCATCTGGGAGTTGAGTGTGCATGACTGAAGAGCTCCGTGGTAGACCTCCCCACAGTCATAAGTAATTTCAAGGACAGTTATTTGTTTTTATTGGATGCTATTGGTATCATGTAGAGAGAGTCAGTCAGTACTTTCTAGTTGATAGATTAACTCCTGTTTTACAGAAAAGGAAATGAGATACTTAGAGGAGGCATGTGAACTACTCTGGACTTCATGACAGACAGGGAACTTTGCAATTTAAGAGAAAGTATGTTTCTTCCAGGAATGCCTCAGGACATTCTCAAGTCTCCTTGACACTCTGTGAGACTTTGCCAATACGGAGGAGAGCAACAGGCCATGTTTTTTCATGCTTCCATAATAATGGTTACTGAGGGGGGTTGAATAGTATCTTCCCCCAAATTCAGGCCCACCCAGAACCTCAGAATGTACCTTACTTGGGAAAAAGTCTTTTCAGATGTATTTAGTTAAGAGGAGATCACACTGAATTAAGATGAACCCTAAATCCAACAGCTGGTATCCCTATGAGGACAGAACACAAAGACACACACAGAAGGAAGAAGGCCATGTTATGACAGAGGGGGGAAATTGAAGTAATGCAGCTACAAAACAGGGATGGCAAGCCACCACCAAAAGCTGGGAGATAGGCAAGGAATAGATTCTCCCTCAAAGCCTCTAGAGTCCAGACGAAGTCAACCCTGCCAACACCTTTAGTTCAGACTTCCGATCTCCCAAACTGTGAAATAATATTCAATACATTTCTGTTATTTTAAGCCATCCAATTTGAGGTAATTTGTTATAGAAGCACTAGGAAAATCATAAAATTATCATTTATTCAATGTTCCAAATAGGTGCATAATGTAAAATCTTTTTTCTCATTTGCTCCTTAAAACCATCCTCTCAGATGGGTATTAATATCATTATTTTACAAATGAGGCAACTGAACTAAAGGACATAGAGTGAATACAGTAATCTCCCTATTCACAGGGATAATGTCCAAGACCCCCAATGGATACCTGATATAGTTTAAATATATATATTTTTCTATATGTACATACTTACAATAAAGTCTAACTTATAAATTAGGCACAGCATGAGATTACCATAATAACCAATAACAAAATAGGACAATTATAATAATATCTATAATAATAAAAGTGTAATATGCTAATTAGACCAGACGTCCTTCCAAACGACTTTCCAGATGAAAGCCGGGGCTGTGAGGGTAGCCCAGGTCCTGGGTGCCGCCTGCCAGCAGCCAGAGGGAAGCCAGCGCTGGTAACCAGGGGAAGGAAAGTCTACTCTTGCAAGAATTTTGTGCATTGGACCTCTAGCACTGTAATAAAAGTTGTACAAATGTGATTTCTCGCCTAAATTATCTTATGGTAGTGTACTCACATTTTCACTTAAAGGAAGCACTTTAGGGCTTCTCTTGGGTATATTCAAATTGCCAGCATCATTACTCTTGTGCTTTTGGCCATTATGAACTAAGGTAAGGATTAATTAAACATGAGCACTTCAGTACCCCAAGAGTTAGCTAATGAGTGACTAATTGGGATGGGGATTGGGGGGTGTCTACAACTTGAAGATGATGGACAAAGGAATAATTCAAGTCCTGGGTGGGGCCAAGCAGGACTATGTCGGGTCCATCATGCTACTCAGGACAGCAAGCAATTTAAAACTTATAAATTGTTTATTTCTGGAATTTTAGAAATTTTGGGTGTAAAATTTCTAGAAACAAACGGGACATGGAAAAATGTTGGTTTTATTTCAAATTTGGGAGAAGGGATGCAAAGAAATAATGGAAATGTAGGCAACATTTAAATATAAATACATTCACATAAGCTGTTATAAATCTAAAATCATCTTATTTAGATTAGAGACCAAAATGCATTGTGCTAAGTTATTTTTACTCACAGAAATATCCAGGTTTATGGACAAGGACTGTACAAGGACTCAGATAAATCAAAACAGCAGAGGCTTAAGGTAATGTGAATGCGAATAGATTTTTTTTTTAAATCTATTGAAATTGACTTTCCTATTATACCATTCTTGTGATAAAAACCCGAAGCAAAATAGTATACTGGAGTATTTAGAGGCAAAATGTTCCCAAAAATTGTTTTTCAAAATGAGCAAAATAATCAGTTGCTTTTGGTGCTTGGGTTTTTTTTTAGGCATAATTTCCTCATGCCCTCTTTTCTCACAATAAAAAAAAAAAAGTCAGCAAAACCCACCTTGAGCTGTTCATGAACGTGTTTCCCCACTGTTCAGCAGGACAAGAACAGTCCTAAGCAAAAAGAAAGGTTGGCAATTTGTCTAACAATTTCCCACCTTCTCTTGGCCCCTCCCACCCACACCCTTGTGCCCCTCCAGCCAAGAAGAAAGGACACCTCTGCTCAGATTTTATTCACTAAGGTTTTTCTCAATAATGGCATGGTGAGTGATAGCTTTGCTGAAATAAGAAATCACTTGCATTCACTAAGAACCTGCTCATCAGGCATTATGCTGGCTACTTTACTGCCTGATCCTGTCCACTCTACACACAACATGTATGCTGCTGCCTCAGCAGGTGTTACACTCAGTAGGCAGCCATGGTGGGCCCTCGCTGCGTCTGGGTCATAGATAACAGACTGCACATATCGGGTCTAGTAATAATTAATGTCGTTTTTTAACATTTGTTTAAAATTTTGCTTGGCGTTGACTTGTATTGACATAACCTTCAAACACGTGGTATCTACAGAATGTGTGAAGTGCAATTAACAAGTTTTGCTTGAAAAAGTTTGTGTTTGGTTTGGTTTTTGTTGCAAAACTAGGGCTAAGAAGATGGCGGATGAAGAGCATATTTGGCACTGCATGCTTTACGAGTTCCAATTAGGAAGAAAAGCAAGTGAGGCTGCAAAAACCATCTGTAGTGCTCTTGGTCAAGATGCAGTTAGCGCCAGAAAATGCCAGCGTTGGTTTGAGAAATTTCGCGAGGGAAATTTTTCGTTAGATGACAAGAGTGGTCGAGGCCGTGTGTCCAATTTTGATCAAGAAGCTCTTCAAGCTCTTTTGGTGCAAAATCCTCAAATTACCCAACAAGAGCTTGCGACAACTTTAAATTGTTCACAAAAAACAATTTCCAATCAATTGCGTGCACTTGGCAAAGTCCAAAAGTTTGGAAAATGGGTTCCTCATGAGTTGACCGACAACAACCGTAATCAAAGAGTCACAATTTGCAGTTCGCTCCTCTCTCGTCAAAACCGTTTGCCGTTTTTAGAGCAAATTGTTACCGGAGATGAAGAATGGGTGCTGTATGTCAGCGTTTTTCAACCGCTGTTCCGCAGCACACTAGTGTGCCGCGAGATGTTGCCTGGTGTGCCGTAGGTGCAGACAAGACAAGAATTTTATAATTTTTCACTATTTTGTTTACTTAATATTTCATAATAAAGTAATTATAAAATACTTTCTTTGTGTTTATTTGATTCCTATTCAAGAGAATTACTTTATATATAGTCAATATAGGCACAGAGTTAAATTTTTTAACATTTTCTAATGGTGGTGTGCCTCGTGATTTTTTTCATGAAACAAGTGTGCCTTTGCCCAAAAAAGGTTGAAAAACACTGCTGTATGTTAATTTGAAAAGGCGGCCTCAATGGTTGGACAAAAATGAGGCTCCGCAGCCCACGCCAAAACCTGACTTGCATGCGAAAAAAGTGATGTTGTGTGTTTGGTGGAATTTTAAAGGAATTCTTCATTATGAACTTTTACCATCTAACCAAACCATTACAAGTGCAGTGTATAGTGCCCAATTGGAAAGGTTAGCCCAAGCTTTAAGAGAAAAAGAACCCGCGCTGATTAATCAGAAGGGCGTAATTCTTCACCACGATAACGCACGACCGCATACTGCAAGAATCACTGCTGAAAAACTGCGCCAGTTGGAATGGGAAGTTCTCCCTCAACCTGCATATTCTCCTGATATTGCCCCTTCCGATTACCTTGTTTCGTTCTTTGCAAAACTTTCTTCTTGGAAAAAAATTTAATAATGAAGAATGCCTCAAAAATGCATTGACCGAATTTTTTGCATCAAAATCACAAGAATTTTACAACAGAGGGATTAAAATGCTTCCTGAGCGTTGGGCACAAGTAGTAGAAAACAACGGCAACTATATTGTTGATTAAATTTTGTTGAATTGTTTAAATAAATTCGATTTTAAAAAGTATTAGAAAACGACATTAATTATTACTAGACCTAATACTTACTACTATGTCGTCACTCCACACTTGTCAGGTGACTATGCACATGGGATGCATCATAGTTTTTCTATGACCAGGCAACAAAGCAGCAAAATGGTGCTGGGGCCTGGTGTGAAATTGGCCCCTCGACTCAGTTGTTAGATTTGGGTGATGTTCTCTGTAAGAGGCTGCTTTTGGAGCAACCTAAGCAATTGTGCAGGAATATTAGCTTGATGTGGGGTTCCTTGGCCTAGCCTGCCCCCTCTCACAATCCGGGACTCCTAGGGAGATGTTGGAGTCCAGTTTCAGCCCGATCCTGCAGGCATAAAAAGGCTAATATGCGAGTCAACTGAACAGTGGAACAACTGGTTGCTGTCATGCACACTGACCTCCACAGGTAGAGCACCACTCAGCCAGAAGCTGGGCTCACAGCTGGCAAGTGCAGTGGCGGTGGCGGGAGCCTCTCCCACCTCTGCGGCAATGGTAAGGGTGTCTGTTGCAGGTCTAAGCAGTCAGTCGGACATCCCCTGAGGGCTCCCAGACTGCGAGAGGGTTTAGGCCGGGCAGAGGGATCCCCCTGAGTGCACAGATTTCATGCACTGGGCCTCTAGTACAAAATAATGACTAACATTTACTAAGCATTTACTATGTACCAGTCACTCCTCTAAGTGTTTTACTAAACTAACTCATCAAAGATGTAAACTATCTCTAAATTAACCTGCAAATTTAACATGATTGAATTCTATACATTACGGTATGATACCTATCAAAAAATAAGATTTAATTTAAAAAGCTCAATTTCTGCCCTGACCAGTGTGACTCAGTTGGGTGGAGCATTATCCTGTACACCCAAAGGTGGCAGGTTTGATTCCTGATCAGGGTACATGCCCAGGTTGTGCTTCCATCCCTGATCGGGTCATATACAGGAGGCAACCAAGCTATGTTTCTCTCACACATCAATGCATCAGTCTCTCTCTCTCTCTCTCTCTCTCTCTCTCTCTCTCTCTCAAAAGATCAATAAAAAGATTGATTTCTCTCAATAAAAAAAGAAAAGAAAAATAAATAAATGAAAAGCTCAAATTCAATAATCTGAGCTGACAACATTAAAAAGACCTCCTTAAGATTCTTGAAGTTCTTTAATAATGACGAAGATGAGAAAGAATCTTTGACTCTTCCTCTACCCAAGAGTAAGACAACACCTCCTCAGTAGCTCAGTTTTTCTACAGGATTTGCTAAGCTCAGGTTGCCCCCAAAAGTCTCCAGAGAAAGGCCAGAATCTCCACAAAGATGAACTTGACATATACACGGAAGAGGTTCAGAACACATTTTCCTAGATTGTGTCACTTTGACATGGGGACTATTTTGAGACAAAGGCATGAGGACCCAAAAGATTGAGGAATAGCTTTTTAAAATAATAATAATAATAATAATAATAATAATAATAATTAATAATAATAATAAATCTCCCCTTTAACTTTCTAAAAGAGTTTAGATAGAGGGCCTGGTCTAGGAAGAGAGCTATCACCAAAGATAACTACAAAGCGTGCGGGCTAGGTGTGGTGGGCAGGGGAGGCGGGGAGCTCAGCGGGGCCTGGAGCTCAGTGTCCTCTCTGTGAGGCTCAATTGCCTGACTGCCTTCGGTCTCATATTCTTATAGGGCCTCCTTATGTACATAATTAATCCTGTTTTTCTATTGTTAATCTGCCTTATGTCAATTCCATTAGTAGACAAGCTAAAATGACCTAGAAGAGTAGACAAAAAAAATTCCTCCTCTGAAACACTAAGCTCTGCTATGAAAATTATTTTCCCAACCTTGGGTCTTGGAAGGACTTCCAGCACAGGCCAGTTAACACCAGTGGGAAAGCGAATTCTGTTCAGATATGGACTAGGCGGTGGCTTCCATAGGCACCCCCTTCTCTGGGTTACCCCTACCTCCTGTGGCTCCGGTTGCTACATCATTTCATTCATCAGTGCAGATAAGCCCACAGTTAATCTCGGCCTCCCAGAGGCAATTTCCTCTTCCAGGACTTTATCATACAATGATATCCTGTAAACTGAGTCGAGCAAACAAGGTGGCAAAATGAGTTCCTACCTGACAGGGCCCCCAGGAGAAACAGGAGGAGGGCTGCTTCCTGCATACTTGATTGTTCACCTCTGTGCACACTCCCAGAAAATCCGCCAGGAGCAGAGTCCCACCTTATATCAAAGGGCGTTCCAGATGCCGCTCATCTTCCCCTCCCCGTTTCGTTGCTATGCAAGAAATCAAACAGATGCCTGGTGGTAACTAAGGGAGACTCCAAACACCAGAGGAATGTTTGTTCTTCGATTACCTGCTTCTGTGACTGCATGGTGCCCAAGAGGCCAACCAACCCGTCCTGCTGAGCCATCTCAAAATTCCACAGAGTCCATCTCAAAATTCCACACGTACTGTGTGGACAGAGAGCCCCAAAAAGGGAAGTCAAAGAGCAAAGAAAAAGAAGAGACATTGAGATGACAGTAAAAGCTGGACAGGAGCGCAGTCATCCAGCATGGTCTCAATAGCCAGGCAGAAGTAGGGTGGGGAAGTGGGAATTTTTCTGCCGACAGAATTGATGAATTGGACTTGGAATTGGGACTAGACCCCTCTTCAAGGTGGCGATAGACACGGCCCTTTGACCCCCATCACCACCACTGCCACTCTAGCCCTCAAAGAAGTCTGTGGAGGAAAATGATTGGAGTTGCTCGAGGCTTCTGCCCAGCAGGGAGTGAGTGATGTGCCCGCCCCTCAGAGGCAGGTGCTGTCTATATGGTGCTTTCATGCCCCATATAGCCCATGCCAGCTACAGGCCTGGTGTGTGAAACACAGCTGGGCTGGAGTCCAGCCTCCACTCAGAGAAGGAGCAATGGCAGCAAAGAGGGCAGATGGCCATGGAGCAGCCTGCCCCCTTGACACAGTGCAGTAACAATAGCAGTGGATACAGTGGAAGGAAGTCAGATTTGGACCATCTCTCCTCTTTCTTTCCCTCAAGAACTGCCCATTGTGAGAGGGAGGCCCAGAAGCTCAAGGCTAGTGGCAGGAGGAGAGTGGGGGCATTGAGCCAGCTCCTCCCCACCAGGAGCATGAGCAGCAGGAGTCCCTACAGGAGCTCTGAAGACCACATGTGCCCCACAAGCAAACCCACATTTGGTCCCTGCTGGCCAGTTAGTCAGTATGAGCCGGTAGCTGCCACAGTCATGGTGAGAGCCAGCAACGTAGGCCAGCAAACGGGGACACTCACCATGTTCTCTCTCCCCCCTCCTCCTCCACCGTCCTCCCCAGGGCAAAGAGGAGCCTCTTGGAGCCAGACCTCACCATTTGCCAGGCTCCAAACTGGCCATCCTAAGCTCTCCCTGCTGAAGCAGCCAGTAGCAGGGTGGGTGGCAGGAAACGAGATCTAAGTCAAATTTGAAATAGAAGCCTTAAAAACTGTGGTGGACCATGAAAATCTGAAAATGACCTGGAAGCAAGATATTAAGGGAGAGTTCACAGAGGCAGATCGAAAACACAAAACCATTTCAGTCTATGTGCTCCCTGAATTGAGACGGTTAAGTTAGCTGGGTATAGCATCTTCCGGGCACACAGAGAGCAAGGCTCAGAGAGGTTGAGTGACTGGGCCCAGGTTAAGCCACCAGTAGTGGCCAAGCTGGAACTCTGTGTCCCAGCAAGGCTGTCTTCCTTCCCTGCCCATCACACCCAAAGCCTTAGCAGGCCCCTTCTCACCCCCAGGGTGCCTCCTACAGCCCCCTCTCCCAGTTTTGCTGCCACTGTTCTGGCTAAGGTCCCAGCCTGAGGCCTGGGCCATTTCAGTAGCATCCGATGCATTGCACAGACAACTGTCAGGTTAATTTCCCCAAAGTACATTTTAATCACTGTCTTGGCTGCTTCAAATACAAAGCAACCTTTACCCTAGGAAAAGCTGACTTTACCTGCATGACGCAGGAAATAAGATTCAGAGTGTCAGTCTGCAGGTTTTGATGTGAGACAGGTTAGGTGGCAAAGAGCATAGGTTTTGTTGTGTGAACTTAGGCAAACTCATTAGTCAACAGAGCCAAATATCAACAGTACAATTGAAATTTCTTTTGAGAGCCAAGTTTTTTTAAACTTAAACTCCTTCTAACGCCACTTCTTCAAAATAGACTCGCCCAGGCTGTGGTGTTTTGTGGAAGACCCACACTCAAGGGGCCAAAGTGCCGCATGTGGCTCGCGAGCTGCAGTTCGCCGACCACGAACCTAACCTATCAGAACCTCAGTTGTGCTTCTATAAATCGGAGCAATAATACCTGCATGGAGTGTTTCTGAGAGCGGGACATGAGATAATGAAGTGAAAGAAACTGGCCCGGAGTCTGGGTTATATGATACTGTTTTCCCCCTAAGAGCACATCTATTGGACCGTGGCAAAGTAGGTACCAATAAACATGGGCTGAAAAGAAGATGAATGAATACACAGTTGCCAAGTTACCAATTTCTCACCTCTCAGTTTTCCCTATCATATTAGTTACTGCAAATAATCCATTTCATTATTCGTAATTAGAGCTGAAGTGATGGCTAAGATTAAGTTATGGAAACCGTCAGAACAATTAAACCTTTGAATTAAAGAAACTCACATCTATTTAATTTTCAGCCTGACTACACAGTGTTCTTCACGTTGCCCTGTTTTTGACAAGTTAAGGGGAGTCTCTGCTTCCTGCCCCTCCCCGGTCCAGGGATGAGAAGGGCCACAGTATGGAAATTGTGGTGGCGTTTTTCTCCTGTAGTTACAGCTTCTGGGTCCCGTCCTGAGGCTGTTTCTGTCATTATGGTGTTATGCTGTCCACTGGTCCAGCTCCCATCTCCTTCCAGAAGCACATGGTCTCAGCACCAAGGACCCGGCTGGGCCAGAATCACACAGAGGCTGAATGGGACCCTAAAGCCTCTTGCCCTCTTGTTCCTCACTTCTGACACCCTGAGTCCTCCTGGTTCTACCGGGGTCTCAACCAGGTGGGATGAATGGGGTGGCTCAAAGCCAGGGCTGGCATCTTTGGGGCAGGCACCCCTCCAGCTCCACACGAAAGATCTGAGAAGCCTTCTCCTGTGGCATGTCTGGCCCAGCAGCACGTGGCTCAAGCTGGTGCTGACAGTATTTAAAGGGACTTTCCTGAAATCTAGCTACCGCTACCGCAAGGGTCTGATTTGCTAACAAAGGCCTTGTGTTCCACACATCCGTTCACTTAGAACCTGGAACCTACAGAGGGATTGCTGATAGCCTGCAGGCGGTTACATAATAAGTACCTGAAATATTATAGACTTAGGATGAGAACTAGAAGCTCTGCTGTGCATGTTCAGCTAAGTTTCCTTAGTAGTTCCATGGGCATTGGGGGCTGGCCAGTGAATCTGATCCCCTTTATACCTGAGGGGGGTGGGGGTGGGGGCGCCGCCTTTATATCTCTGTCCATGTGTATGGAGTTACTGGAACTATGGGCTTCAGGGACCCAAACCCTAGGACACGGCACCTAGATTCCACCATTCAAGTAACCCTACACCACAGGTCCCCTGGAGAAAGAGAGCACACAGAGCCAGGCCCACACTCACAGCAAAGGCAGCCGTGCTGATGGCATGAAACTTCAGGAGGAGTGGCGGTGAGCTCTCCTGGGGGCCACTGTGCTAGCAGACTCCGGTGTCTGCACTGCCCCCTCGGTTCTCTCTCACTGTCTCCAGGCCGCTCAGCCAGCTTCTCCAGGCCACTCAGCCAGCTTCTCCAGGCCGCTCAGCCAGCTTCTCCAGGCCAGAGGAGCTTGTCTGCTTCTTTGTACCCCAGTTCCTCCACATGCACCGCTGTGCCAGCTGCATAGCTGGTGCTCAAAAATGGTGGAATTAATAAATTTATTTTAGGTTTGCTTGCCCTGTGCCATTTTCTTCCTTGCTCTAACACCCATCCAGCGAGGGCCCCTCAGGCCTTGTGGGAGGGAAATAAAGAGGTTCTACAGCCCTCCCGAGTTCCGGACCCCAGGGACACTCCTTCCCTCATCAGCCCTGAGGATCACGGGATGGTCCGCTTCGAAGACAACCCCAGTAGCTACCCTCTACCCTTCTCAGTTCTTAGCGGAGTCCCCTGTAATAAAAGACAGATTAACAAGAGAAAAACAGAGATTTGGGAGAGATCCAGGGGGGAAAAGTGTATTGCTCCGAACTGGGGCTTGAATACCATCACACTAGGGAAAGGGGAAGGGTGTGTAAGTGATCTCGGGGGAGGGTAAATGACTTTTCGGAAAGAGAATGGGCTCTCAGAAGAATCGCTGGGAAAAACAAAAGAATAGATGGGAGGTATGATGGTTTGTGATGTTTGTCTGGGTGTGGGGTCCATCTCCTTTCCTGTGATAAGAGTGCATCTCCTCTGGTTGATAAAATTCCCAGACAGAGGATTTATGATAATTGAGCTCCTTTTAAAGGATCTGTCTTTAGGGAGAAGAAGGAATTCAGAGAAAGCCTCTCCTTCTATTTGCTAATTTTCAAAATTATCAATATACTAAGTGGCGTATCCTGGGTGGCATGGCTTAGACTCCTACAGTAATATTTTTTTTAATATATTTTATTGTTTTTTTACAGAGAGGAAGAGAGGGATAGAGAGCTAGAAACATCAACCAGCTGCCTCCTGCACACCCCCTACTGGACATGTGCCTGCAACCAATGTGCATGCCCTTGACCGGAATCGAACCTGGGACCCTTCAGTCCGCAGACCGATGCTCCATCCACGAGCCAAACTAGTTTCGGCACCTCCAGTAATATTTTGAGGGTGATGTAATCTGCTACCCTTCAGCCCTCAGGACCCGCTGGTGGGTCCCTTCCCCTGGCTTCATGGGTAGAGGTCTGTAGAAGTATGGCTTCCCCGGGGCTTAGCCTCATCTGACTCCAGGTCTAAAATGATGGTTAACATGGGCCCGAGCCCAGTTCACACCAGTAAACTCCAGATCATTCTTATTTTTAATAACTGCTTTATTGAGGTATAATTCAAATACCATACAATGCACCAGCTTGTAGTGTTCAGTTCAATGGTGGTTTTTAAAGTTACTCACAGAGTTGTGCAACCATTGCCATAATCCATTTTAGAACACTTTCATCACACCACCCCCATAGGAGTCACTCCGCAAGGTCCTCCCTCTCTCTCCCACAGCCCTGGCATCCACGCATAGATATTTTGTCTCTATAGACTGCCCTATATTAGACATGTCCTATAAATGGATTCTCTGCCCTGCTATCTCTGCCCTATTCTAAATAATAACAGTAGGACCAGTGCAGTAAATAACTACTTCTTAGATGTTACTTTATAGAAAACACTCTCCACTTTCCCATAACTGGCTCCTTTTCATCTTGCACATCTCCGATGAAATGTTCTCTTCAAAGAGACCTTCCTTGACCGCCCGCTCCTCCTCACTCTCCCTCCAAGCTCCTCTGATCCTTTTATGGTGGTTCTTACCACAGTTTTCTCTGTGTATTTCTTCATGAGGTCATTTGCTAGCCCACCAGACTGTGAGCTCCACAAAGCAGGGCCATGCCTGCTTTGTTCATGACCGTTGCCCAGTGCAGATCACAACACCATTAACTTGTTAAACAAATGAGTCAACGAAGAAATGTTGGAAATGAGCTTGAACCAGTGGCTAGGTTTTGTGTAGCAAGCCTGTCCCTAGGTCCCAGGCAGAGGTTATTGCAGAGAAAACAGTAATAAACGCACCACCAATTGCAAGCACATGAGTCATTTAAATCCCTGTTTACATTTCTTTGTCAACCATAGTAACTGAGTGTTTAAATTAAGGTCAGGCTCATTGTTTATGGCCTCTTTTGCATGTCAGAAATTGATACGAATTCCACAAGCTTACATTACTAGAAACACAAGTAAGAGGTCTATCCTTCCTCATCCAGACGTGAGGGGCCAGAAGGTAAGTTCTTCTCATTTTTCCTCTGTAGAATTTGGAAAAGCTGAGAATGTCGTCCAGTCAAGAGGTGGATGCAGGTAGAGCAGAAGGCTTTGGCCTTGGACTTAGCCTTGAACTTAGTCTCCTACCTAAACCATTTATCCTGACTTTGCTTCCTCATCTGCAAAGTGGGAATCACAGTGTCTTCTCCATTGCAGAGCTGATGGAGAATCAAAGGGGATCATCCATGCATGTCCTGTCCTGGAAAATCCTAACCACTCAAAAGCAGTATTCTTGCCTAAGAGTAACTGAACCTCTCCATCACTCTCACTGTTTTATCATGGTCTCCCCATATAAGGGCTAGGGGACTGTCATTCATCATCATCGTAAACAAACAAAAAAGAAGACAGTTTTTTCCCTCTAGTAAAAAATGATTATCCTTTACAAAAGAACTACAAACAAGACCCTCATTGACTAATTCTCCAGTTACTGTATTTGTTCAGCCACTTTAAATCTTTTTAGGATGTAGCCAGGTATTCATTACAAATAAATTATCATTTAGACTTGCCCCCCACTTCTAAGCTCTAGATCACAGCTATGCTCGCTTTAAAATGCCTCGCTGCTAAGATTAGTTGATACACCAGGTTCCCTGGGCAATTCCAAATGATGTAACAAGCATGAAAGAAAACACAGAGAAGAATCTGAGTTCCTATGTACGCAGGAAAACAAAAAGCTCTGCTTGCATGAGTCAAATCACCGGGTTGATAGCTTATGCTGAGGTCTAGTTGTTAGAGCTGACAGAGGCCAGCGTGTTCTTGGGAAGTCAACTCTAGATTAGGGTTGGTTGTGAGCTACTTGACTCACAGCCTTTGATAATGTGGAGTCTGTGAGGGAGACTGTGCCATCCTAGCCATGGTGGCAGCCAGAGTTGGCAGAAGTAATCACCACCAAGGGAGAGTCGATTCATACCTCTTCGGGTTACAATGGACATGAGGTTTCAGAGAAAGATAAGACATCTCTAAACGAACCAAATCAAGAAAGACACATTATGTGTATATTTGAATATTATAATTTAAATACATGGCAGTAACTCTTGGATTGGTTTAATCTACTACATGTGGTGTAGTAGATTGGTTTAATCTACTACATGTGGTTTAATCTACTACAAGTGGGAGACAGGAGCAGACACAGAGAAAAGCAAAGAAAGGGGGACCCTGAGGCCCATGAGAAGCAGGGAAAACTTGGGATCCCAGCACCCCACATCCATCCTGAGTGGCCCAAACAGACTTCATTGCCAATTTCAGTGTCTGGGAGTTGCCCGTCAAATCCTTGCTTCCTGACAGTAAACCCCAATAAATTCCAATAGGCTCTCTTCTTTGCAACCAAATAATCCCTAAGACAATTAGATTGAGCAAAGATGAGAGAGTAGGTGTCACAGACACAGCGACAGGTGGAAGTTGCTGGGATGTCTGTGACTTACTTCAAATACTCCAGCAAGGCAGTTAGTCATGCTCTCCGTTACACTAAGGGCCGCCGGTTGCTCTCATGGAAAATTCCCCTCCAGGATAGTCACCTGGTGTGTTTTATCAGAGAAGCCACTTCAAGAGCTCCTCGTTGAATACCTGAGGCGTTGTGCATTCGCCTTTGAATGTCAGAAATTAATTTTTACTGCTGAAATTAGTTTGTTGTCAGCATGGTATTAGAAATGGACTCTTGCTGATGAAATTAAAGATATGTAGATTGGCTAAAATATGTTAGCGGTGTACTGCTCCTCACTACTCCCCGAGCAGCGTGGGAGACGTGAGATGTGCAGACAGGTTCCTCCTTCCAGGAAACCTGCACTGCCCTCTCCTTCAGGGTCAGCTTCAGTAGAGCCTCCTCGCCTGAGGCCACCCTCCCGGTGGCAGCCTGTGTCCAGTGACGGAGCCCGGTGGGGAGAAAGTCCCAGTCATTCGGACCCAATGCAAGACAACCCTGATGGACAATATGAAGCCCAGGGCTCAACAGTGGTTTGCTTGAGGCCTCTTTGAATGGACATTATCATTCCGGTTTTCCCTCTGTCCAATCTTAATCCCTTCCCCATCCTTTTTTTTGGGGGGGAAAAATTTACCTTAAATTATGTTGACTTAAATTCTAACTAAATATTAGTATTGTCTTATTAACATTGATAATGTATTGTTATTGGCATTAAAAATTCCATCCAAATTGTAGATTATAAAGCTCCCTCCATATGAAAATAGATAAGCCCTTAATTGTGTTATACTCTTTATAAACTAATAAGGGAAAACACATGTAATAGGTATAACTCAAGTTAAAGATCATCTATCCTTTTTCTGATATTCAATTATTTTGAGCTTTTTCTATTTTTAAAGCAGGACTAGCTGGCCGTATATTTTAACTGGTGTCATGTCATTTGCATTTGCTTCTTATGATGGCTCCTTTCCTCTCCTTTTGCAGGGCTTACTCCCTACTAAATAAACATTTTGCACCCCCAAATATTGTCTCAGCACCTGCTCCTGGCACACTTGACTGGTGACAAATGGGCTGCAAGAAACCACTGAGGCTCATGGCACAGGGAAAATGTGCTGGGCCTGCCAGAACAAAACACCACAGACGGGTGGCTGCAACAACGATCTGTATGGTCACACAGCTCTGGAGGCTAGAAGTCCAAAATCAAGGTGCTGGCAGAGCTGGTTCCTTCTGAGTGCTGCGAGGACAGGATCTGGGCTGGGCCTCTTTTTGGTTTGTGGGGGCTCCTTTCTTCTGGTGTCTCTTCACATCATCTTGCCTCCATGCCTGTCTGAGTCTGTGACCCAGTATCTGAAAGATCACAAGAAGTACCATTAACACTCATATTTCTACTTATCATTCTATTCATGTTGATAAGTGTATTCTCTAAGACAACAGAAACTTGCTCTACAGCTCTGTTCTTTCTGAGCTCTCATCAGAATCTGCTTTAACATTTATGTCTTCTCACACATGGAAAGGTTGCCAGTTCAATTTCCAGTCAAGCACATGCCCCATTTGCTGGCTCCATCCTCGACAGAGGGCCTACAGGAGGCAGCCATCAATGTTTCACTCTGTCCCAACAATCTCTTCAAGGCAATCCAAGCTTTTGCTACTGTGCACTTTAAATTTGTCCAGCCCCTGCTCTTACCCAATTCCAAAGCCACTCCTACACTTTTAGGTATTTGTTACACCTGCAACCCAATTCCCAAAACTAAAATCTGTATGAGTTCAGGGTTCTTTAGAGAAATAAACCAATAGTGAGGAAGGGGGTAGAGATTTTAAGGAATTGGTTCATGTGATTGTGGTGGACAGCAACTCCAAATATCTGAAGGGCAGGGCAGCCTGATAATTCAAAACTTATTGTTGCAACTTTTGAATCAGTTCATCAGTTGAAAGGCTGGAGATTCAGACAGGATCTCTGCTGTAGTTTCAAGTCTGAATTCCTTCTTCTTTAAGATAGTATCTTGGTCTTTGCTCTAAAAGCCTTCAACTGATTGGATGTGGCCCACCAACACCATAGAGACTAATTTGCTTTACACAAAGTTTACTAATTTAAGTGTTACTCACATCTTAAAATACTTTCACAGTAACAAAAACACTTTGGTGTGTGACCAAACATCTGTGCACCATAGCCTAGCCAAGTTGAAACATAAAATTAACCATCACAAGTGTGTGGCCTTAAAGACGAGTCCTGAGGCTTAACCCTGTACAGTCCACAGTCTGTGCATTGGTTAGGAGGAGCTCTGGCCACCTGTCGCTGGGCTTCAGTGAAACAGAATCATGTCTCTGAGGTGCTGCTGCCTCTACTTCAAGTGACCATCTTACTTGGGGCTCCTAAAAGGACAGAGTACTGGGTTTCCATTGAGCCCATCCGTGTGAGTATACTATCTGAATTTGGTAGTAAACAAGTTCTTAATACATTTCTGTATGAATCACCGGGTTTGGTAGATTTGCTTTCCTTACAAACTGTGAGGGAAGCTGTAGGGGAGTAGTTCACCTTTACTTAGTACCTCAATTTTTTCTCAGTAGCTATCCTCAACTATCAAGAACTAATAGTTGTGCATCATGACCAAACCGACGTAGGTCAGTTCATAATAATGGTGATGTGTGGTTTCCATTTAGCTCAGGGACACTTACTTCACTCCTCATTTCACTCAGGTTTGTCTGTTCAAATGTCACTCCTTCTGAGCAGCCTTCCTTGATGGAGCTAACTGAATTACCAATGGAAGCACACATACTGTACACACTCACACACACACATGCCACCATCTATGATTACGTCCAAACTCTGCTTCACTCCTTATTGATACTTATCAAACCTGAATTATATTGAACAGTTTCATTTGTTTTTTTGTTTTTTCCTCTGCCGGTATGCAAGCAGCATTGAGGCAGATGCCTTGCTCACTGCTGCATCCCTAGAGCATATTGGGCATATGTTAGAAATTAATCGTTACGTGCTGATAGAACACATGAACGAATCTATGCAAAATTCACACCTGCCAGGTGTCAGCTAGGTGGCACTGGGGCTTGAAGGCACAAAAGAGGTGGTCTAAAATAAGCGTCCAGCCTTGGCTGGTGTGACTCAGTTGGGCATCATGGCATGTATGCATATGTTTCCAGTTCAATCTCCAGATGGTCACATGCCCAGTTTGCAGTCTCAATCCTCTGGATCCTCAGTAGGGGTTTGCAAGAGGCAACCGATTGATGTTTTACTCTCTACCTCTCCTTTTCTCTCTCTCTTTCTCTCTCTCTCTCTCTCTCTCTCTCTCTCTCTCTCTCTCTCTTTCTATATATATGCATGAATTCATGCATGGGTGGGGTCCAGCTGGTCCGCCCCAATTGGGGCCAATAGGGATTGGGCTGGCTCGGGGGAAGGGCCACAGAAGTTTAGCCAGCTGGCCTCGTCCCCCATTGAACTCCTGGTCAAATTCCAGGTGGAACTCTGGGTCAAGGGGATAATATATATATAAACTTTGGTTTTGTAACTCTGCCTTGCTACCCTCACCCCTTGCCATTCTCGCTCTCTGCACACCTTGATTCAGTCTTTCACATCAGCTCGCCTAGGTTCGATTTCTGATCCCCAAGAAGCAGTTCATCTGACCAGCTGAATTGTATGAGAAATTCAGCAAATGTTGTTTTTATGCAAAGTGATATGTTTTGACTTTCCATAGCTCACTTGGTGTGCCTCAACAGAAACACTGAAATACAGTGACAGGTTGTTAATTAAAAGGACAGGGCCTGGGGAGTGGGGGTGGTTGCTAAGCAGAAAGTGTGCTAAATAAGTTGATAATGCAAACAAAACTCCAGAGGATATTTTCAGTACACACAGAAGGACACTCTGTTTTCAAATATTGCTTAAGTAGATAAGAAATGACTACTTATCTACCAAATACAAATGATATCAAATACAAATAATTCTTTATTACAGCAATTCTCTGAAGTTTCTATACCAGGTAGAAGTTTGCTAATCTAGTTGTAGCATATATTTGAGGGGGGGGGGAAGGAAAGAAAAGATATGTATCTCTAACTGGATATAATGGTGGTAGTGATAATGGTGATGACAGTGATGGTGCTGATGGTGAAGGTGGTGGTGCTGGTGGTAGTAGTAATAATGATAGCGAAGGTGGCGATGCTGGTGGTGGTGGTGATGGTGGTAGTGATGGTGGTGGTGATGGTATTGATGGTGCTAGTGGTGATGGGAATGGTGGTGGTACCAGTAGAACAGTAATAGCTAATACCACTAAGCCCTTCCTATGGACCACAGGCACTAAGAGATGAACTATTGAGGCTTACCCTTCCACCAGCTCTGGCTTTAACCTTCTCTTTCCAGAAGTTCATGTTACATAGACTATGTTGGGATTGGTAGCTGTGCAGAGTTGACTTTATGTCAATAGGTTCTTGCTTTTGCTAAGTTTAGGTTTACAGAAATGTTGCCATCCAGTGTCCCACAGGAGTCTTAACTCTTTAAGCCAATAAAATGGTCTCCCTCTACCTAGCTCCCCTACCCAAGGTAAGTAGTCAGGTACACCAAAGGCCAAAAACTGGTGGGCAGTGCCAACTTACCTATAGTAGAAACCATGCAAATATCTCCAGAAATTTGTTTTAAATCCCTTTGTGTTTTACAAATTGTACAAAGAGAAAGAGCTAGACAGAGTCAAAGGAATAGCAATAAGATGAGGGTTTAGTAAAAAGTTAACACTGTATATACATATTAAACTTAGTGAGAAATGGGAAAAGAAATTCAGGAGAGATCTAGGTACAACTGTGAAATAAGTGAAGGTAGTCTTTGGCATGGCCTTTGCTTACATGTTGGGTCACTGCCTTTCTGAACCTCTCATACCCTCCAGGCCCAGCCACTCTTCCCTCCAAAAGCCCCATGTCTGTCATTTTTGCTTCCTGCAGTACTGACGGGCTGCATCCATCAGCTACTTTGTGCTCTATGTTTCAAGTGGAAGAGGTATATATATATATTTTTAAATATATTTTATTGATTTTGTACAGAGAGGAAGGGAGAGAAATAGAGAGTTAGAAACATCGATGAGAGAGAGACATTGATCAGCTGCCTCTTGCACACCCCCTACTGGGGATGTGCCCGCAACCAAGGTACATGCTCTTGACCGGAATCGAACCCAGGACCCTTCAGTCCCCAAGCCGACACTCTATCCATTGAGCCAAACCGGTCCCGGCAAGGAAGAGGTATATTTTTAATGGAAACCTTCAATGACCTAACAATAATATTCTAATCGACAGAGTGGCAAGCCAGGCTGGTGGGGGAGAGGCTTAGAACAAGAAGCATTCTATAATCTATATTATCTCCCAAACCCCAGGCCTGCTCAAACTTCAACCATGATTTTGCTTTTCATGGACTATACATCTTGCTTTCGAGTTACATATTCATATGTTTGACACGGGCCTCCCCAACTAATCTGTTAGGTCTATAGGGATGGGGACACTCCAACTGGTCTGTTCTGTTCGCTGCTAACTGCGCAGAGCCTAACACAGTGCCTGGCACACAGGGACACTCTGCCCAATGCTGGGGAGAAAAGCTGGTGCACATGGTTAGTGGTACTTGGTGTTGGGAGTGGAGACTGAGAAGTGTGACGTAAGACACCAGAACTGTGTCATCGGGAGAGACCTGGGCCTTTTTCCAATCTTACAATTCTCAAGTTGTTCAATCTTAGAGCTCTTGGTTCCCTTTAAATCTTTAGCTGGATGCCGAAACCGGTTTGGCTCAGTGGACAGTGTCGGCCTGTGGACTGAAAGGTCCCAGGTTCGATTCCGGTCAAGGGCATATATAATACCTTGGTTGTGGGCATATCCCCAGTAGGGGCTGTGCAAGAGGCAGCTGATCGATGATTCTCTCTCATCAATGTTTCTGTCTCTCTATCCTTCTCTCTTCCTCTCTATAAAAAAAATCAATAAAATATATATTTTAAAAAAACCTTTAGCTGGAGCCCCCACCCCTTTCTCTCCATGGGGCCAGCCAAGCCCGCAAAAGGTGCCAGCGGCACAGTTGGAAAACAGCTGATCCCATTTCCTCATCTTACAGAGAAAGAAACCCGTGGAAAGCAGAAAAATATGGAAAGGTGGCCAAGGTGAGAGACAGATTAGAAAAAATTGTGTCCGGGAAGGAAGTTGTCTTGTCATATTTTCCCACCACAGCTCTTCACTGTAATTCAAGAGCACTCGTGAAGATCGGTTCCCCCCCAGCCAGAAATTCGCTGTGAGAAACAGCCAGCCTGGCCTGGACACAAGAGAGGCTGGAGAGCAGGGTGGGGGCCTGGTGAGGAAGAGGAACCCAGTGGCCAGGAGGTGGCTTTGCCGACCCTGATAATGAAGAGAGGGTGAACACTGTAGGGTCCATCTGGGAACGAGCAGCCGTTGAGATGGTTAGGACAAAGGCCTCTCTGTCCTTTGTCACCCGAGAGGCAGTGCTTTTCTGAGCAGCTCTAATTATAAATCCCTGTCCTGCTAAGATGGGTAAACTTGGCAGCATTCGAGATCTGCCTTGTGTCTTAACTATTTCTCAGTTGGTTTAGGTTTGGCAAAACCCCAAATGCATTTTGCCAAGCACTCTTTCCCTTAATTTCTAATCCCCTGAGTGGCTTAAGGGAAATTTCATCCATATGTCTCTGAGTCATTTGCTGTGAACTCATCTTTTGGTAAAAGAAATACGTTCTCAAGCCAGCACAGTCCGGAGAATAGCAACATTTTAGGCTTGAACGGGCCATGCTTTCTTAGGGGAGAATTTCCTAACTATAAGAAGGAGGGAAAGAGAGCTATGTTTCCTGTTCTCAGTTCCTTTCCCTCTCTGCATATTCTTTCCAAGGATGTGCATGAAAACCTCCTTTCTCTATTATTTATGAAGTTGGTGAATGCCACATTTGCATTTGGATCTAAACAAACTCTATAGATTTATTGTTTTAGACGCAAATTCTTATTTTTAACTTATGCAGGGAAGGAAACAAACACATGCTATACTGCAGGTGCATCTCAGTAGCTGGGTGAGATAAATGTTATCCTCTTATATAAAGAATATGAGATGAAAAAATATTAATGAGAAAAGGCATCTATACCGATAAAAGAGTAATGTGCTAATTAGACTGGGAGACCTTCCAGACATCCTTCCGGACAAAGCCAAGGGCTTGGCGAGCCTGCAAACCACTACCAAATGGCCCTCAGCCCCTCACCCAGGCTAGCCATGCCTCCCAGTGGCAACCCTGACCCTGATGGGAATGTGGCTAGCCTGCAAACCGCCCCAGCAGCTCGCCCAGGCTGGCACCGCCCCAGTGGGACCCCCACCCTGATAGGGGCATGGCCGGCCTGCAAACTGCCCCAGGCCCCTTGCCCAAGCTGGTGCCACCCCTGGATCCTGATTTGAGCAAGCTAAGAATAAAAAGAAATCATGAGACAATCGGGGAAATTTGAACACTGTCTAAATATTTTATAATATTAACAAGTTACTGTTAATTTTTAGATGTGTTGCTGGCATTGTGAGTGCATTAAAAACAAAGATGCCGAAACCAGTTTGGCTCAGTGGATAGAGCGTCAGCCTGCGGACTGAAAGGTCCCAGGTTTGATTCCAGTCAGGGGCATGTATCTTGGTTGCGGGCACATCCCTGGTATGGAGTGTGCAAGAGGCAGCTGATTGTGATTCTCTCTCATCGATGTTTCTAACTATCCCTCTCTCTTCCTCTCTGTAAAAAATCAATAAAATATAAAAACAAGAAAGATACACCTTTTTCCTTTATGAAGTGTCTATTTAAGCTTTTTGGTCAAATTTTCAATTGCACCATTTGTCTTTTTATTATTGAGTTGCAGGAATTGCTAAGATTTACTAGATGTAAGTCCTCCAATATATGTGTGGCCAATATTTTCTCCTAGTCTGTGACTTTTTCCTTCTTTTTCTTAATAGTATCTTTTCATGAGCAGACATTTTTAATTTTGATGAAGTCCACTTTAACCCTTTTTTTCTTTTCTTTTATGGCTAATCAGGGATGCCTAAAATAAAATCCCGCTCCCCCCCTCGGTCAGCCCCAGATATTTTGTTCCATTGGTCTGTGCTGGGGCCAAGCACGGGTGCTTTCTAAAGGTTGTTTGAGTCCTTTCGACGTAGAACCCGGGTTACTAACCCCAGCACTAAAAAGAAGTGTGACCTGAAGTGTAGAAACCTTCAGAAATGAAGATCTGGAAATATAATAAAGCATATTCCAAATGAACATGGAGGAGGTACCTGAAACCTCTGCAATGTCAGCACGGGAACATTTCACTGAGAAGGCAGAGTGAGGAGCAGGCCAGAAGTCAGGAATTTACGGAAGAGGCTGTGGTGCTGTGACAGCTCCGGCCTCAGGCCTGTGTAATACTCAGAGGGCAAAAAATAGACCTGTAACCATGGCCAGTGCTGCTTGGTGGTTAGTGTCAGGCTCATAAACTGAAGGGCACCTACTTGGGTTGCGAATTTGTTCCCTGCCCTCAGGTCAGGGCACATGCAGGAAGCAACCAGTAGATGTTTCTCTCTCCCCCCCCCCCCCCCGCCCCGCCCCCATCTCCCTTCCTTTTCACACTCTCAAAAGGCAATGGAAAAAAATATCCCCAGGTGAGGATTACCAACAGCAAAACAGACCTGGTAAAATTGTGTTTGGAGTGAATCAATGAACAAAAGGGCGATGGCCTGGGGTGGAGTGGGGCAGGGGGTGGAACTGCCCCACTGTGGTTTTACTTCTGTCCTTGACGCCTGGAAGCAGAATCTCCAACACCAGGAAAGCAGAACACAGATGACTGAGAGGGAGCAGGAGCTGAAGATGGATGGAGAGACGGAGCCACTCTAAGTGAGTGCAGGACTCCAGGCCCAGGAGTTACAGCCTGGGAACGGGAAGACCTTGCAGAGGTAATTGAGGAATCACGCTGTAATCTCTGAAAATCACAGCGTAAGGGAACAGTGCCAGAAAACCCGAGATGAGAAAACACTTCAAGTTCCAAGTATGGGGCTGTCAGAAATGCCAGGTCCCCACAGTGCCCGGCATTGGCCTTGAGGATGTGCCCCTCGGAGGCTGGGCAGCCCCTGGCACCCATCCAGGAAGCTCACACCCGCCCTGCCCACAGAAAAGCAGCTGTAACTGCAAACCTGGGTGACAATTCTCCTCTCTGGGATAAATCCTCAGTTGAGAACAAGTTCTGTCCTCAGAAGCTGTGGTCCTGATTTCTTTGCCCAGGACGTGCTTTACCACCAGCCCCACCCTAGTATGCCCTGGGGGTACCGATCCTGTGATACCCACCTGCTGTCCCCACAAAGAGTTCTTCAAGATCAAGTGTTTCACAATTATTTGTTTTCCATCCATCTTCTTCGGTCCTCTTTGTGAGCAAATAAAATCAGGTTGCTAAGGCTTAGAAGGCCTTCAATGCCAGTCATGCATGGCTGCTGCCCAATTCCCGAGGCCGGCTTTTGGCAGACAAGTTCTCTACCGGATTACACTTTCCGAGGCCTCACAGCTTCCCAGATAAGTAAGGGGTAGACCAGACATAATAGCCTTCTGAACTCAGCCTAATCACTAAGGAAGTGATTTCTATGCTCATCAAGCAACAATTTGGTTCCATACAGAATTGTCTACAAGCTAAAAATGTACTGATTAATGAACATGAATATTCCATCCTCTTAACAATTTTCCCCCCCAAAATGTTATTTGATAATCCTCTACTCTTTAAGAAGTAAATCTGTTTCCTATTTCTGCTGTTAACAATGATCACATAGCAGGTTCAACAACACAACATTATTATCTTAGTGTTCTGTAGGCCAGAAGTATAAAATGAAGGTGTGCACAGGGCTAAATTTTCCCCAGTGATGTTAAGGAGAACCTACTTCCTTATTTTTTCCAGCTTCTGGAGGCTGCTTGCTTTCCTTGGCTCATGGCCCCTTCTTCTCTCTTCATATCCAGACATTTTACATCTCTCAGACTCTTCTTGTATTGATCACATCTCTTTATGTGTCCACAACTGGGAAAGGTTCTCTATTTGGGGTAGCTCTTGTGATTAAACTGGGCCCACCCAGGATAATCTCCCCATCTCAAGTTCCTTAAAATAATCACATCTACAAAGATGCTTCCCCACAAAAGTAACATATTCACACATTCTGGGAACTAGGACATGGACATCTTTGAGAGGGCATTATTCTGCCTACCACAGAGATAAAGGGTAATCTTAATGCCACTTTTTAAACTGCCTCTCATAATCCCTGGGTTTGTGAATTAGAATTTATGAGATTGGTATCATATATTTCAAATTTTATTAAGGTAAGAACCATCTTTCATTGTTAGACTTAGCAGCATCACAGAACAAAGTACTTGTCAAAGAGTATTTGCTGAAGTCTACAGTATGAGATAGAACTGTCATCTAGGGCAGAGCAGTGCACTCTTGTAGGGAAAAAGTTTCAAGCAGATGCTAATTGTTCACTCCTTGACCAGAAGGCTCTGCCTTACAGGTTAAACACAAAGTTGTTTTGTTTAAAAACAAAAACAAACAAGCAAACTGGTGGAAGTCAAATTTCTGAGTCCTACCAACTTCAAGCATGACATCTAGATCGATCAACACACCTTCCTCCTTCAGGTCATTAGTGTTTATATTTTGAGGACCTCTCACACACACACAAAAAAAAGCAGATATAAAAAATTTACACCTTTCAGGAGTCCTCCACTGGATCTTTGAAAACCTGAAGAAAAGAGTTTACCTGTTATGTTGCATAGCAACCTTTCCTGGATTGGGGTAGGTGGGGGAGGCTTCATCATTGCAAATGAACTTCTTCTATCCTCACCGCGTCTAAAAACCACCAGCAGAGTCAGACTGCGGGAGCCTGACACCCCAGATGGTTCTCCTTCAAAGAAATCTGACTGGTGCTACCAACAGAACATTCTACAGTGATGGAAACGCTCTGTAATGAATACTGTTCAATACTCATTTCACTGGCTCCTTGTGGATACTGAACAATTGAAACATAGCTCGTGTAACTAAGCAACTGAATTTCTTATTTTGATTAATTAATGTAATATAAACACTTGCATGTAGCTACTGACTACCATAGTGGACGGGTCAGATATAGACCATCTGGAGGGAAAGGAGGACTTGGCCATCAGGTCATATTTTGATCCTGTTGACCCTCTCTGGAGGGATGGGGGAATCAGGCACTCCATTATGCCATGCATGGATCAAGGCAAGCTCAAGCATTTCCAGAGCCTGGGAGACTAAAACAAAGCACTAAACCTACTGATTCAACATCAACACACAACAGCATCTGGAGCATCCAGAACGACAGGTTTTCTGTTCTGGCTCACAGGACTGCTTGGTCCCGTTCAAGGTAACAGGCACAATGGGCAAGAATGTCTAGCCAAAACCAGTTTGGCTCAGTGGATAGAGCGTCGGCCTGCAGACTGAAAGGTCCCAGGTTCAATTCTGGTCAAGGGCATGTACCTTGGTTGCGGGCACATCCCCAGTGGAGTGTGTGCAGGAGGCAGCTGATCCATGTTTCTCTCTCATTGATGTTTCTAGCTCTTTCTCTCTCCTTTCTCTCTGTAAACTATCAATAAAATATGTTTAAAAAAATGTCTAGAAATTTGCCACAGCTCAGCCTTGCTGTCTTTACACCTCTCAACAGAAAGCACCACCAAAAGGCACAGACCATGGCCACTAATTGGCCACTATAGCAACCACAGAGCAAACTTTCTATCTAACCCCTAACACCTAGATGTGAGAGCCATGCCTTACCTCTTACCTCTCAGTGTGCACCTACCACTCCATTTTGTAAGTTGGAATTTCTAGCAATTCTAGAAGGAGATGCCAAACAAAATAGACGTATTCAAGGAGGGTTTCTGGGTCAACTCTTCATTCAGTCTCTGCCACTTGTTCAGTAACTAAACCCAGTAACTAGGTGATGGGTGTAACTGGCATTATCCTGAGTTTCACAAGGCAGAGCCTTTCGCTGTTACTCATCACATTGACTGATTCATTAAGTAACACAGCTCATTTCTATCAGACCCATAAGAATCCCACAGTGGCTACAACTGCCCGTATGTGCATACAAAATGCATTTATTTTTATAAATGTTCCCACCTGGGTTGCTTCCTCAATGTACACCAGTTTATACACCAATTTTTGCAAAGCAGAAGTTTAAAGATCACTTTTCTTCTGTGCTACTTTTCTTCACTGCTCCTTACAGTTAAATTTTCCCTATAACTCCCATTTGTTCTGCTACATTTACCCCAGTTCCTGCCAGCCCCCAAAATCGTTAAAAGCCATCAGGATAGGAATAACTACCAGTATAAACATGCTGCTGACAGGCCGATTACATCTTATACCAGATCAGGTCTGT
This sequence comes from Pipistrellus kuhlii, assembly GCF_014108245.1. NCBI lineage: Eukaryota > Metazoa > Chordata > Mammalia > Chiroptera > Vespertilionidae > Pipistrellus > Pipistrellus kuhlii. The sequence continues at coordinate 50,708,872 of NW_023425405.1, read as the reverse complement.
CTATAAAATTAAGTTAAGCAAACTGTCTCCCATGAGTCTAGTACAGATAGTCACCCATTCACCCAATTCTTCCACATAGAAAACTCTAAGAAGACAAAAACACTGCCTCATCCTGTTTCCCACTGCCTACGCCATCCATTCCGATGGGCTGGAGTTGCAGGTCCTCCCCACTCCAACATCTACCCCCTTCATCATCATCCCTTCCGTTTGGCCATCAACCTTGAAGCCACATCATAACCATAGCCCCAGCCTGCCTCCTATCCTAGCAAAGATACTAAAGGTTCTCAGCCAAAAAAAGCTTCAGTTCCCTGTGAACTAGATCTTTCATGGTATGGTACCTCCAACATTAATGAGCTCTACATTTCAATGCCTTTCTCTCATCAGAAAGTATCATGTCCCAGTAGATTTGAGCCTTGGAGAGGGGAAAATCGTGCCTCAAGAGAGAGAATTTTTTTAAAGGGCTAGTCTTCAAAACAGGCTGTTCTCTCGCTCATACTGAATGTATGAATGTATGAACAATTGGATTCAACAAACATTTTTGTTCACCTTTATGTGCCAAGCATTGTGTTAAGCATTAGGGATCCCAAAATGTTTTCCAGCCCTCAAGAGGCTCACAATCGAGAGGAGAGACAAGCAAATAAATCAATTTTTACTCTACAGAGTAATTATGTCTTCTGAGAGAAATAAGATAAGGGCTCTCTGCATAGGTCCTTCACAATGGGGAGGGGAGCAGGTGGTAGGCTGGGAGGACATACTGAGTGGAGTAACAATTAGGTGGATGGCGGTCCAGGGGCAGACATGTCTAGTACGTAGCAGAAGCATCATAGCTAATAGCATTCGAGAGCAGCCACAATATAACCACCCGGAGAATGGACTGCCAGAGCCAGAGATGTGCAAGAAGAGGGGGGAGGGAGAGGGAGGCTTTCTAGGAAGGGAAAACTATTTCTGGCTAAAGGCCTTGATTTTATTCTGAAGGTAACAGAAAAACTACTGGAGGACTTTTAAGCAGGGAAGAGAGATAAGATCAAATTTGTGCTTCAAAATAAGGGCTCAATTGTGGTGTAGAGATTGAACTGGAAGCCAAATCTCGGAGGCAAGAGGACCAGTGAGGTAGCTAGTGCAGTAATTTAAGAGTGAGGTCATTGCTGAAACCGGTGTGGCTCAGTGGATAGAGCGTCGGCCTGCGGACTGAAAGATCCCAGGTTCGATTCTGGTCAAGGGCATGTACCTTGGTTGCGGGCACATCCCCGGTAAGGGGTGTGCAGGAAGCAGCTTGTCGATGTTTCTCTTTCATCGATATTTCTAGTTTTTTATTTCTCTCTGTTCCTCTCTGTAAAAAAGCAATACAATAAATAAATAAATAAATAAATAAATAAATAAATAAATACTTCGTACTTCGTTTCTAAAAAAAAAAAAAAAAAAAAAAGAGTGAGGTCACAATGCACTGGAGAGAAACAGGCAGTTTTGGGTAATATTAGAAATAGAAATAGTCGAGATAGGTAAACGGTGTGGAGAGACTGAGGGAGCAGAAGGATTGTAAGAGGACACTCAGATATCAGGTTTGGACAATGGGTAGTGTCATTTGCTGAGACAGGGAGTGAAGTTGTCCCGTTATAGGGCCCAATGAGGCAGCTCACTCTTCCAAGACCAGTCCTCACTCTTGTCTTACATCAGCTTCACCTCCCTAACCTTCTATTTTCTTGGTTCCGGTTCGATTCCAGTCAAGGGCATGTACCTTGGTTGCGGGCACATCCCCAGTAGGGGGTGTGCAGGAGGCAGCTGATCGATAATTCTCTCCCATCAATGTTTCTAACTCTCTATCCCTTTCTCTTCCTCTCTGTAAAAAATCAATAAAATATATTTTTTAAAAAACACAAAACACACACAAAAACACGCAACAAAAACTGTCTTTGGTCCCACCTTCAACAGAAATTTTACCAATGATTTGGACAAAGAGGGACATCAGATATATTAACATATGAGAATGACATTGAGCTAAATAATTTAATGGGTAATCAAACTGGGAGGCTAAAAGATCTATATAAGGTGAAATGATAAGTTCCAACCAACAGGAAAAAAATAATGGGTTTCTTTTAAGACCCAAAAACCCATTTGCAAGGGAACAAAGTGAGCAGAACCTGAATCAATACTAGTTTATTAAAACAATTAATGAAACTAATTAACTAAAAATAATTAGGTAAAAAACTCAGGGTTTACTTGCCTACAAAGTCAGAGTAAGCAGAGACCTAGGCCTTGCCAGAGCCTCTGTGAGTCTGAGGGCACACTCATTGCAGATGAGGCCGCAGCAAATGAGGCAAAGCTCCCTGCTGCTCCAAACAGAACACCACCACCACCACCACCACCACCACCACCACCACCACCACCCACCCCCACCCCACCCCACCCCCACCCCACCCACCCCGCCTCCCGCTCTCAGTGGGATGCTTAAGAAGGACTTTGCAAATCTGACAGTGGCTGCCTCTGGGCGGAAAAATCGGAGGAGCTATACCTTTACACGCTTCAATTTAATACTTCTTATTTAGCATCTATTTATTTGCATTTAACAAACCAAGAAAATAAAAATCAGGTGCCTACTGTGTTAGTTAAGAGTGCAGAATTTGGAGTTAGACAGATTGTTCAAATGGCAATCTAGTGACTTAACAGCTGTGGGAACCAGGGCAGGTCACTTAACCTCCGGTCCTCAATCATCTCTGACACTGGGATGACAGCCACTCCACAAAGTTCTCAAAGAGATCATCTAAAAGACATAACTAAACTCACTCTAAAACTCCAATCATATTCAGGGGAGAACCAGGACTGAGAGCCCAGAAACGGGACTCTGAGAGATCCTGAGAAGGAAGCAGTTGTTGTCTTCAAGTGTTTGAGGGAAAAGTAGGACTAGCTTTTCCCGTGCTGCTCTAAAAGGCATAATTAAGACGGGTAGGTAGAAACTTTTGTGGTGGAAAAGAACTGTTTTAACTCAGGCCATTTGTAAACGTAGTGAGTGCCCCACAGCTGGAAGTATTCAATGCCAGTGACATGGCCACCTGCCAGAGATGATATTCAAGGGAGTCTTGCCCTGAGAGTCCAGGTAGATTAGTGGTTCTGAACCTTTAAAAGCACAAGAAGAGTTTTCTTGAAAATGCAGGTTTTGGAGCTTCTGGGTTAGTGAACAGGTGCAGGGGCTGGGAGGGTAGCAGACCTGGAGGGGTGTGGGAGCCCCACACCCCTACCCACACATTTTGCCCTGTGCGTCTCTTCCATCTGGCTGTTCCTGAGTTACTTATAATAAGCCAGTGATCTAGTGAGTTAAAAACATGCATAACAAACAAAAAAATGCAGGTTTCGTGTCCACACACAGTCATAATGAATCAGAACACATGTAGGGGCAAGAACATGTATTTTATAAAAGTTTGCCAAGAGATTGTAATGAAAAGCCAGGCTTGGAGACCAGTGCTATGACCTCTCTGTTCCCTTGAGTTTAAGAACCTCTGACGTGATATGTGCTAAGTTGAATGTTGAAGATTTAAGCTGGAGTAAACAATGGTCAGAGTGTCTTTGTGGGGAACTGCTATGAAATAGTGTTCTTTCCAGAGGAGAACAGAGACTCCTACTCTCCATTGGCAAAAACAATGCTCAGAGAGGTTGTGGTTTGCTCACGGTCACACAGCTAGTTGATAGTGGAGATGATATTCAAACTCTTCATTCTACTCTCTACATCCAAGCAAATTTGGGAGAAGATGAAAGGTTCATTGTCTATGATGAAGTCCAAGTCAGTTTGCACATGGGTCTGAGTCCATTTGACCCTCAAGATTTTAGGCCAGTGTTCTCCATCTTAGCTGTACATGAGAATCATCTGGGGCTGAATTTTAAAATGTCTGATGCCTAGGCCTCACCTCCAGAGATTTCAACTTAATTGTCCTCATGTGTGGCTAAGACAAGGCTCTCATACAAAAACTCCTCAGGTGATTTGTTTTTCATTAAATAAGGACAAGAACCACTAGTGTAAGGCCCTTTGCATTTCCAGTCTTATTCCTGTAAACTTTCCGACTGGCTCCCACAATGAGAGTTAGAACAACACTCTAATCACTCTTTTAATTTATTGTTGTGGTAGACGTACATGATATGACCATTTTAATCATTTCAAAGTGTATAATTCAGTGGTACCCAATAAGTAGGTTCACAATGTTGTGCAGCTATCACCACTGTCTAGGTTTAGAAGTTCATCATTCCAAACAGAAACCCAATGAGCAGTCACTCCTCATTCCTTCCTACTCCGGCTTCCTACACCAGTCTGCTTCTGTCACTAGGGACTGGCCTATTCCAGACATTTCGCAAATGAAATAGTGCAACATGTGGCTTCATGTAACTGACTTCTTTCATTTAGCCCAATGTTTTCAAGATTAATCCATGTTGTAACAGGTATCAGCATTTCATTCCTTATTATGGCTGAATAATATTCCATAATATATATATATTCCACCATATATATATGGCAGATGAATATATATATTTAGATCACATTTTACTTATCCATTCATTTGTTAAGGGACATTTGGGCTCCATTCTGAACTGAAGTGCCTTAGGCCACACCGTCATAGAAGCAGAACAGGAGAGCGTAAGTTTTATGTTAACAACAGGAGTCGGGAGTAGACTTGTGCTGTCAAAGTGCGATCTCCCAATCAGTGGCATCAGCATCACCTAGGGACTTGCTAGAAATGCAGATTCTCTGGCCATGCCCCAGACCTACTGAATCAGAGACTCTGGGGGTGGGACACGGCATTCTACGTTTTAACACCACCCTCCATCCCACCCCCCACCACCCCAGTGACTCAGGCGCAGGCTGAAGTTTGGGAACCACTGGAGTAACTGGCACAGGCACGGGGTTCCAACGCGAGGTGTTTTTGCTGCCTTCCCTCGGGTCAAGTGGGCTCACACGGCACACGAAGCACAGTCAGCCCCGGGCCGTCTCCCTGGTGGTTCAGTAATAACATCCCATCTGTCAGGATGCTAGTGTCACCGAGTTCAGCTGGTACATGAGACAAGGTTGACAAGACACCCTCGAGTTATCACAGCTCCCTGTAATAAACAAACACATGTTGTAAGAAAACAGACCGAATTACAGGGCTGCTCCCTAGCAGTTTACAGTGTGGAGTGTCTCTTATCAGGAAACCACAATCAAGGCGTTCTCTTCAGAAACGCTACCAGAAAACCACAGTCAGCAGCTCCACAGCAGCTCTCTGCTTCTCCTTCTCCCCTGCTGAGGAAACCTGCTCTTCCTGCGGGCCAGACCCCCACTCACCCCGCAGTCCTGTGGGTCCCATGCCGCCTCTGTGCCTTTGCTCAGACCACTCCTTCTCTCTGGGACACCACCTGCTCACTCCCCAACATCCAATCCCATCATCCCTCAACCTCAATCCAACGTCTATTTTCTCCCCTGAAAGCCTAGTGGGACCACCCCAGCCAAGAGCCATCTTCTCGTCTTCTCCCTTATTTGGGGGACCACCATTACCTACTTAGTCTCCTATTTGGAGTCTTAAAAAAAAAGAAAAAGAAAAAAAAAAGACTTTATTTCATAGAGCAGTTTTAGGTTTACAGGAAAGTTGAGCAGACAGTACAGAGATTTCCCATAGTCCTCTGCTGCCCTCACACACACAGCCCCTCCCCCTTTCTCCACATTGCCCACCAGTGTAGCATACTTGTTACAATAGATGAATCCACATGGACACATCATTAGCACTCAAAACCCACAGTTGACATTCCTTACATTCACTCTTGCTAGTTAGTGTTCATTCTATGAGTTTGGGCAAATGTATAATGACGCGTATCCACCATTGTAGCATCACACTGAGTCGTTTCACTGAATGGAAAAATCCTCTGTGCTCTTCCTTTTCCTCCCCGACCCCCAACCCCTGACCTCCATAGTTTTGTCTTTTTCCAAGATGTCAGAGTTGGAATCACAGAATACATAGCCTTTTCAGACTGGCTTTTTCACTGAGTAATACACATTTACATTTTTTCCATGGCTTCACAGCTCATTCCTGATTGTTTTTTATTATATCATTATTTTGTCTTTACATTATAAAGATTTAATTCCCGACTATTTTGTTAGCTATGGTACGTATGATGTAGCAGGGAGGAAAAGCTATTTAAAACACTAACTGTGGGACTGTCTGACCTCAGAGGGAAGGTAGGAGAGGGTGGGGATAAAGGAGAGAGAGCAACCAAAGGACATGTGTGCAAGTATATGAGCCTAACCAGTGGTCACAGACAACAAGGGCGTGGGGGCATGGGTGGGGAGGGGTTTGGGATGGGAATGGGGAGGATGAGGACGAATATGTGATACCTTAATCAATAAAGTAATTTTTTAAAAAAGCTATGACTGTGGCCATTTTCACATATTCAGACATAAATTCCCTTACAGTGAAGAAACATACCATGCGAGCCTGGTTGAGACTATATGGGTGAGGTAAGCAAGCTCTTGCCGTGGTCTGGGAAGCAAAGGGGGAATGAAGCATGAGCTGAATTCTGCTCTGTAAGGAAGTAACCGGAATCTGGGGACTGGAGGAGGCAGTTAGCGGGGCAAACAGCAGCTCCTGGGGAAGAGCAAACCCAAGAAGGTGACGGCACGACAGAGCCTTAAGGGCACATGGCCCGCGATCCTAATAAGGGACAGGACATTTGCCTGTGCTGTGCTGTATTCTAACTCCTCCAACTGGACCACATTTTGAGGACAAGTGGGCCCTGTACAGCAGGGGGTGATGCAGGTGGGGTAGGAGCAGTCACCCCTGGGACCTGACAAGCCTGGATGGGGGACTGACCAGGAAACCACCAACCCTCAGACAGGCTCGGGAAACCCTGAGGGGGGCCCAGCTCTCACAGAAGGGGACAGGGCATTCTGTCAATTACTATGGACATATAGGAAGAGGAGGAGCCCAAAGCTTGTAATTGTCCTGCTTCCGTTACAATTACAACCACATGTCTACCATGCAGACGCAGCCCAGCACTCTAACCGGCCTTTCTAGAACATTGCATTGGGATGGTGGCTACAGGGTGGGAGCTTTGGGAAGGCTTCCTGCCAGATAGCTTAGGGGTCCGATACCTTAGGCAAAAATCACAATATCATAGGGCACGAAGTATCCTAGAGTGGCAATATTCATTTGTCAAAACAGCCCAAACAGGAACTGTACCGCCTTGACACGTTTTCATACTAAAATTATTGCAGCCCTAACACACAGAAAACGTTGAGTCCTCAATCATCCATTTGTCTGTGCATTAGTAGATTGCAGATTCCCTTCTAAGGTGGGCTTGGCACTGCTCCCCTGTTTGACCTCCCTTTTTTTTTCTTTTTTCTTTTTTTTTTCTCTGAGCGGAGGTCATTTGGTTCCAGCTCATGAGTAAGAGAGTGCCAGTCCTGTGTCCTCGGCTGACAGGGAAAGTGCTCGGCTCCACACTAACCGGCCCCAGACAGCCGCTGCCTGTCAGCATTTACATACACGTCTTCTTGAACTCACTGATGCTGAAGCCTCGTCAGAGGCTCAGCTGCCAGGGAAGACCACAAGGATGCTGGTCCAACGAGTCTTCCAGAAGGATGGTGTGGGGAGATGAGTGGTCCCAGCGTTGGAGCCTGCCTGTCTGGCTGGGAAGCCTGACCAGGGATCATGAGCTCAGTGGCCCTGGACCTATTTTCCGGACCTTGGTTTACTTATCTGCAAAATGGGGATGGTCCTATTACCAATCTCAAGTCGTTGTTAAAAGATTTAAATGAGGGCCCAGAGCTCTTGAGGGTCCCTCTTATGCTCATAACCATCAGCTCTCATGCTCCCAATTAAGTTAAAACAGTGTAGAGAATTGTGCCTGGATCCCATCACCTGCCTCTCAGCGCAATGCTTTCTAATGGGTTATGCTGTGGCCTAAGCCTCCATTAGGGACAGACAGCGGCACTTGTCACCGTGTTTACACTGACGTAGTTGCTGAGGAGACTGTATAGCCCTGCAGTGTCCTCCTCAGAAGGTTTCTAGCGAGGTCCTTCTTTCCACGTTGGCCTGGAAGATTGTCTCTCCAGAGCACTGTGTTCCTGGTGATCATCGTGGACGATTCACTGACCAGGTTCCTGTCTTCACACCGGCCTCGAGAGCCAGGACGACTTTGTGGTGGGCGTTTTTTTGTACGGGCCTCAAATCTGGCTCCATTGTATGACCCTGCCCATGTTTTTCTTAGGCTCCATTGCTGTCTGCCTTGTAACATTCACCATCATCATCATCATTGGTGCCACGCTTGTGCTGGGAACTTCACAGGAACTGGCATTAGTATCTGCTCAGTTCTACCAGGAAGACATCATTTCCAATTTAAAGGTAAAGAAATGGCCCTAGCTGGTTTGGTTCAGTGAATAGAACATCAGCCCACAGACTGAAGGGTCCCGGGTTCAATTCCAGTCAAGGGCATGAACCTTGGTTGCAGGCTCCTTCCCGGCTTAGATCCTGGTCAGAGCATGTGCAGGAGGCAACCAATCAATATGTTTCTCTCACATCGATATTTCTCTCTATCTTTTCCCTTTCTATTCTACTCTCTCTAAGAAATCAATGGGAAAATATCCTCGGGTGAGGATTTAAAGAAATTAAGGTAAAGAAATGCAGGTGCAGGAAGATGATGGGATCTGTCTAGGTCCCTGGGATTTCTAGGAGCCTAGGAGAGCCTAACTGATGCTCTCTCCCAGAACGGGAGGCATTTCTTTATAGTGTCATAAATCCTTTATGAAACAAGTCATGGTATATCATCAATCATCACATCTTAAATGATGTCTTCCCTTGCTAGTTCTCTTATGTAACTGGTGGAACTATGAGTGCAGTATCTGATGCTTCAGAGGCCACTGCAGGTCCCAGGACACCCTGGCCAACAGCCCCAGGGGTGAAAAGAAGAGATCAGAAAGCAGTAAAAGCACGAGCTCCTGGTGCCAGAGACATGATTTGACAATCACAGAGCCTGCCTTCCTCACTCCCCTCCAGGCCTCAGCAGCACTGCCAGGACTCTGGGCTTGCATCCTGTGCCACGCCACTAGCTGCTCCCAGAGGAGTTCCATAGTCACATGTGGCCCTCGGGCTCCTCCTGCATGAAGTGTTGGGTCAGAAGATGCTCTCACATATCCCCGGAGGAGGTATGACATACCAGGTAAGACCCAGGCTTTGGAGTCTCATGTCCACATTTGAATCCGGGACTACTTCTTCTCTCTGTGCCTCAGTTTCCTTACCTGTAAAACGGGTATGATAATAATATTAAAACCTCCTCGTGGGGAGGTACGAGCTATGAACACATAGCCAAGCAATCTTAGTTTTAATCCAGGCTTTGACACTAGCTGAATGACCCTGAGCAAGCTGTCTAACCTTTCTGAGCCCAGGTCGCCCTCTGTAAAGTGAGGATGCTGGCAGTCACTACTTCAGAGGAGGACTGGGGAACAGCATAAATTAATTTACAGAAAACAATTTAAACTTCACTTTGCACGTAGTAAACACCCTATTAACTGTTAGTGATTGCTATCACTGTGCCTGCAAAGTGCTTACTTAGAGTGACTGGCCATTGCTGTGAGCTATTACCCCTCCCTGATAATTAAGACTGAACTACAAGCAGCACTCCGGGAACACGAGTGTCCTCCACTATGTGCAAGAGCAGGATTTCACTGGCACCTCTTTGCTTGGGAAAAAGGGTGCAAATCCCCCCAGCTCCATTGGTCTTGCCGAAGCAAGAAGAGAAAGCTGGAAGGAGGTAAGAGGGTGAGGACAAATCACCTGAGATGCAGCTGGAGGAGGCTTTCTCAGTTCAAGAGAGAGAGAGCCCATCCTTCGAATTTCTAACCTGAATAAACTCATATGCTCCATTCTAAGCAGAATGTAGACCAATGCAAGGCCTAATGACTGAGGATGTGTTTCTGATATAAACTCACATGAACAAATCGAGCACAACCTTTTTCCTGTTCTAAGTAACTCAGCCACCTAGCAAGACGTCCACCTCTCGTTGGGCTGGTTAGGAAGGGGTGAGGCTTGGAGCAGTGGGGGATAGAGGGCTGGACCACAACGTGGGACCCTTCCAGCCTCCCCTCCACCCACTCCTCAGAGCTTCTTTTCTCCTCTCTGCCCACCCGAGTCACTTTTCCTTATTTTCCTTCCTTCGGGCACAGAAAATTTTTTTTGCCTTGGCAAATTAGAGAAGAAGTCAGAAACAGACACAGGGACATTCATCGAAAAGAATTTCAAATGAAAAACAAGCAAACTACAGAAACAGAAGCTGGAGCACGACAGAAAGGTTCCTAAGGCTTCAGGTAAAGAAACGAGCATGAGAGAGAAAAACACAAAGAGGAGAATCGGGCCTGAGAATCAGGAAGCACGGTTATTATTTCACCTTTATCAAATGCTCATTGTGTGCCAAGCATATGTGTATCATCTCAATTGATCTTTGGAGAAAGGTAGATGCCATGATCCTCATCATTTATAGATGGGTAAATTGAAGCTTAGAGAGATTTACAGATTTGCCTGTTTATTATGGTGCCCAGCACAAATCAGGAAAGATTGGAGAGGATTCAGAAAAGATCCATAAAGATAAAATAAGAGACCTTAAAATACAAGAGGTTAAAAGTCCTCGAATTATTTAGCATCATGAAAGGAAGGCTGCAGGGAATTGCAGAGTGGAGGAAAACTTTGTTCTAAGGTCCCTTCTCTTTCCCTAACAGATCCTTGAGTGTCCCAGGGATGTGGTGGGGGAACTAGCCCCATCCTTGATCCACGGAGAGAGATCTCATATGCTCCAGCCAATCAGCACTGACCACACACACACACACACACACACACACACACACACCAGTGAACGGTGAAAGGATGGATAGAAGACCCAGTTTGAGCCAATGGAACATGAGATGTGTTTTCTGAGGTTTTCTAAGAAGGAAACATTTGTTTCCTTCCATGGAAGCTCCCAAAAAAGACATCCTGAGTCCACTGGGCCTGAATAAAAAAGCATGTGGCCCTGACAGGCAACAACTGCTGCTTGCCTTCAGATATTCACTGTGCCTTCCTTCCTGGGAATAGGCATGATTCAATTCCCACCTGGGTGGATTTGAGCCCAACCAGAGATTCTATTCCCCAGTCTCTCTTTCCCACCCTACACGACTAAGTTCAAGCCATTGCGGTGAAAGCAACAGCGTTGTGTGGTACTTACAAAGAGTCATCTTCCTTCCTCTGGCCTAGAATGCAGATGTAATGGTGGAGCTCCAGCAGTCACTTTGGACCTGGAGGTGCCCGTGAGAAAGGGAGCAGTGCCCTCATATGTGCAGCATCAAGTTAGAATCTGGGCCCAGGGCATGATGGAGCCTAGACTGCCTATCTCTGCATTTCTCCTATGTAGAGGAGGAGAATACTTCTATTATCTTATAGCCACTTTTATGATGCATTTTCCATCACGCTGAGTAAATTCAATGCAAACAGATGGACCCAGACTTCGGCTGGCAACCATCTTGCAACTACAAAGAAGGCAGACTTGGAATAAAGCTGATAACAAGGGTAGCAGAGAAGAAACCAGACCTTTCCATCCATCTTGGAGCTGCATGGCCAAGCGAACTTTATCATGGGACTACTCAGTTACATGGACCAATAAATTCATTTTATTTTTTATGCTACTTTGAGTTGGAGGTTTTGCTACTTGCAAAAGCATCTTAGTGGATATATACATACTAATACTCCTAAGGAGGTAACACACTAGTGCACAGTATTTCATTCCCAAGGAAAGCAGTATAAGTAGAAGTGTGTTATAAGTGCCTCTGGGCTTTCCTTAGAGTGGAATCATTAAACACATGGATAAAGCCCGAAAGATTTCTTAAAGTCACTTAACATGTATCGAATCCCTACTACGGGCCAGCTATTTTATATAAATTATCATTCATCCCTGTAATAGTACTGAATGGCATAAATTATACCATTTTACAAATGCAGAAATTAAGGCCCAGAGGTTTAGATAAGTTGCCCCAAATCATATAACTATTAAACCACAGCTAAGACTATAACCCAGGCTTACAGGGGTCCCACACCCAAGTTGTACATGTGAGAACCTTCAGCTTAAACCCATTTAGTTAAAACAGTTATTATTCTAAGACCTTAAAAGCAACTCTATGCAACTCAGCTCTTACATTTGCTCATGGAGAAAATCGGGGTCTATTTTACACCCTCAAGGCCAAACACTCAACCACAACCAAGTCAGTTTTGTCAGGTAATAGCAAAGGCTCAACCAAATGCCACCGTATGCCTCTGTTAACAATAATTAGCTGCTGCCAAACCAGTATCAACAGGAGCCCCCAATCTGGAGTGTGGAAAAGGAGACTTCATTCAGGTGAACAGTTTGCAAAGTGGGGAAAGACAGCTTTGGGAGGAAACTGAAAGTAGGCTCCTTTCAAACCATCGGTCCGTTTTTATGCAAATGGAGAACCCGAATTTGCACACTTTGATAGGCCCCAAAACACTGTCCTGATAGGTCAGAATTGCACGTTCTAATTGTTCATTATGGAGCCACTCTGATTGGTCAGTAAAAATGCAAATAAGGACATAGCTGAGTAGCTCCGATTGGATCGAGCAGGTCTCAACCCATTGTTAAAATATACATTTCAGGAACTCCGTCACTAATATAAGGTGGTTCAGGCAGCAGGAGCATAGTGCAGGAGGCTTGGCAGCTTGAGTGTGTGTGTGTGTGTGTGTGTGTGTGTGTGTGTGTGTGAGAGAGAGAGAGAGAGAGAGAGAGAGAGAGAGAGAGAGAGAGAGAGCCCCCCTGTAAACAACAGCTGCTAAACCCTGATTATGAATTTGGGCCCAGTTAACCACAAGGAGTCCTTTTTTTGACAGGAATATTCCTTCTCAGGATCAACACCTCCATTATCCTGCAGGGTGGTAGCATTTCCACTGGGCACAGGCCTGGAAATAGACCAAGGAAGCTTCTGTAACCCTGGAAACAAAGCCAGACATATCATTTCAGTCTAAAGGGCAGATTCTAAGCAGCCCAAATGCTATCAAACACCATTGTTAACGCTGCACATGCAGCCTTCACACTACACATGCCACTCGTGGGCGGTGTGGCAGGAAAGTCCATCTGAAAAGCTCAGCACCTCTGGTCTGAAACGAAAGGAATAAATGTGGAAGAATGTTTTACGCAAATTATTTTTCTTGTAAAGCTTAGGAAGATACTCCGTGCCAGTCAGAAAGGCTCTTTGCAGTTATTGCCAGCTGAAAGACTGAAAGGAAACAACGCCTTAGGGAAAATCGTTTTACTGTGCCTCCAGAGTTCTGAGGAAGCTCATGGCCATCAACATGAAAGTGTACGCAAATAGTTTATACATCAGGGTATGCGCTAAAGTCTGGAGGTTCGTATCTAAAAAGGAAATAAGCACACAGTCCAGCGTCCTATTGGAAACCCTATTAAAATGCAAACTCACATTTGGGATTCTTTGAAAGGACCTTGAAAGGAAGTTAGTCCAATCTGCAACTCAATGGGGGACTCTCTTCTAAAGCATATTTAATAAATTGTCCGGCTGCCCCTGCTTAGAGAGAGAATCTGCTGTTCTTAAAAACTCCCCATTCCACCATTAGGATGTGTTTGCTCGCCCTTAGCAAAACCTGCCTCCATCTAACTCCCTGACACAGGACCAGAAAACAAGAATAACCCCTATCCCCGGGCTTTGTCCTTACCAGCGGCGAGATATTCAGCAAGTTCCCGACTCCCTCGATGCCTCCGCGGTATCCACTGAAACGGAGATGACAACAGCACCTGCCTCACAGGGTGGAAAGGAGGACAGACATTAGTACAGTGCCTGGTTATGATTAGCATCCCATCATTATTAGCCACTGTTATAATTAGCTATTGTACACAACAACCCTCACAATAACTATGGCTTGCAAGGAAGAGAGGCATTTCTCAGATTACTTTGGTCAGTGACTGTCACCCTTTCTGTGGAATGCTAGATTTGGGGGCCGCATAATTGAAGGCTTTTTTTAATGGCATCCCCATACATCCTGGGATTCACCTGGTCCCCTTCTACATCACTATTGTTTGGGCCTGACTTTGCCTCTCCTACAGACTCTCAGAAGGCCAGGCTTTCACGTGTTCTCATCTCTTCGGCACCAGCTTGCCATCAGGTTCCACCTTTGAGCCCTAACCCGGCCTGCAGCAGGCTGGACTCACTGTGCATTGCCTCCAGTTACTGAATTGATGGAGATTGGCTTTTTTATTTTTTTTTTTCTAGTATGAGACCATGAACAATAAAGTTATAGATAGGCTTGTATGTATATTCCAGTTTGAGGCAGTGCAATAAACCACCACACATCAGTTAAGAAGCTCTGTCTTAAATAATGGGGTATAGTAGAAGGCCACTCTGGGAAAACAGAGGAGTCTAGAATTTCTACCTCAAAGCCAGATCTCATGGAGAATGAAGCTTCGTCCAGAAGCGGGAAGGTTGCTTAGGATACAATGTGGCTCTAACAACTGGGTTATAACAGTAAATAAAATTGCCATCTGTTGAGCTCTTAATATGGGCCAGGCACTATGCCAAGCATTTTACAAGTGTTAGCTTTCTTTTTCTTTTTTTTTTAAACATGTTTAAATTGTGGAATAAAATACTCTTAGATTAAACTGTTCAAAACAAATGTACAACATAATGAACAATCACAAAGCAAACACTTGTATAACTCCCTCCTTGATCAAGAAATAGAATACCTCCAAGTACCGCCAAATCCTCCTCCTGCAGGTCTCCCTGTCTCGTCCCAGAACCCTGCCCTCCCCCAGAAGCAGCCACTCTTCTGACTTGTGGGATAATCACTTCTTTACTTTTATCACTTGCTCAACAGTATAGGGTATGCAATAAAAATCCCGTTATGTGGCTTATAGTTTAGTTTTGCCTAGTTTTGAATTTTAAAATAAAATCATATGCTCTGTCATTTATGTTTAACATTGTGTTTCTAAGATTCATTCATGTTGTTCACAATAGCATAGTTCATTCATTTTTCAGTGCCACATAGTACTCCACCGTGGGACTATATTACAATCTACTAATCCATTCTGCAATTGGAGATTGGCATTTTTTTTCTAGCATGAGGCCATGGACGATAGAATTATAGATATACTTGTATATTTTGGTATACATAAGATGTTCTAAACAAGGATTAAAAAAACAAAAAAGCTCCCACAAAACATATATGCCTCCTGAAGGAAGGCATATATGTTTTGTAGCTGAGGAAAAGAATGCATATCACCAGCTCTTACTAGCCATAATTTATCAGTGAATTTATAAAGTAGCTAAACCCCTTCTGGGAAATAGGCGGAACCATAGAAATAGAAACAAAAATTATGCCTCATCTATCTACAATGCTCATACTGTAAAGTTTGAAACAAGGAACTCAGTTTTCTCAGGATAATTTTGTTGAAAACCTGGTCCTTTAAAAAAGCACATAACTCCACAAAGGAAAAGACTAATAGGTATCTGTAATAATAAAAGCATAACATGCAAATAAACCGAACAGTGGAACGACCATCTAGATGTCCTTCTGGACAACCTTCTGGACAAAACTGGGGCTGTGAGGGCCTACTCTTGCACGAATTTCGTGCACTGGGCCTCTAGTAATTCCATAAAAAGTAAAGACTTCTGAACCTACATATAACCCACATGCACATAAATCTGCCATAAATAGAGTTAAAAGACAAGTAATTAATTAGGCAAAAATCTTGCAATTTATAACACAAAGGGTTACTTTGTTTAATATATAAAAGAGCTTTCACAATTTGCTGAGAATGCTGAATACCCTAAAAGAATTAACAATTTATAAAAAAAGAAATATAAGTAATCAATAATCAGACTTGTAACTGAAATAACTAGATGATGAAATTCTTTCCTACCAGATTGACAGATAAACAAAAATGATAGATACATCATAAATGAGGCCATGAGGAATAAGAATTCTCACACATGAAGGCTAAATTTGACAACTTCAAAATTTTAAATGCATATCCCCTTTGACTTGCTAATTCCATTTATACGAAAGCATCCTAAATAACCATGGGGATGTGAAAAACTTAGCTCCATAAAACATTCACTACAGCACTGTTAAATATCTATCTACATATAGAGAGATTGAGAGATATGAAGCAACTTGAATACCCCAAATTGAGGATTTATATATATTATACAATAGTTTAAGAATAGCCATTCAGCCAAAACCGGTTTGGCTAAGTGGATAGAGCATTGGCCTGCGGACTGAAAGGTCCAAGGTTCGATTCTGATCAAGGACATGTACCTTGGTTGCGGACACATCCCAGTAGGGGGAGTGCAAGAGGTAGCTGATTGATGTTTCTCTCTCATGGATGTTTCTAGCTCTCTATCCCTCTATCTTCTTCTCTGTAAAAACTCAATAAAATATATTTTAAAAAAAGAAAAAAAAAGAATAGCCATTCACTGGAATACCATGCAGTCTCTAAAAGTTATTATTTTAAAAGGTGATTACATCTATCTATTTTGAGTATATTATTAAATAATTTGAAATATATATTATGTAGTATGTATATCCACATTTATATATGTAGTAGAGGCTCGGTGCACAGATTCATGCACTGGTGGGGTTCCTTGGCCTGGCCTGCACCCTCTTGTAATCTGGGACCCCTCCGGGCATATTGGAGAGCTGGTTTCAGCCCAATCTCCACAGGCCAGGCTGAGGGACCGCACTGGTGCACAAATCTGTGCACTGGGCTTCTAGTATGCATATAAGATCTTTGGTTACTCTCTACCTGCCCTCCTCCCTCCCGCTTCCCTCTGAGATTCATCAGTCTGTTCCATGCTTCCATGCCTGTACATTGAGTGTCTGCCCCCTGGTGGTCATTGCAGGTCATAGCTACCGGCCAGACAGCTGGTCACTTAGGCTTTTATATAGATGGAATGCCACTCCAAATAAAGTGGTTTGGTTTGAAGATTGAGGATCTAAAAATATTTAAATAGCCCTAGACCAGTGGTCATCAAACCTCAGCTCGCAAGCCACATACAGCTCTTTGGCCCCTTGAGTGTGGCTCTTCCACAAAATACCATGGCCCTGGGCGAGTCTATTTTGAAGAAGTGGCGTTAGAAGAAGTTTAAGTTTAAAAAATTTGGCTCTCAAAAGAAATGTCAATCGTTGTACTGTTGATATTTGGCTCTGGTGACTAATGAGTTTGCCGACTACTGCCCTTGCCGGTTTGGCTCAGTGGATAGAGCGTCTGGGGACTGAAGTGTCCTGGGTTCAAGCCCAGTCCAGGGCACCTACCTCAGTTGTAGGCTCCTCCCCAGCCTGGGTTTTGGTGGGGACGCGTGCAGGAGACAACCAATCAAAATGTTTCTCTCACATTAATATTTCTGTCTTTCCCTCTCTCTTCCACTCTCTTTAAAAATCAATGGAATAATATCCTCAGGTGAGAATTAAAATATAATAATTAAAAAATAAAATAAAAATATATAACTATATGATGGATCAATAGGCCAATAGATACGTTTAGGCATGTAGACAGATAGATCAAAATATTAATGTTTATTTCTAAGTTTATGGTAACTCATCTTATTTATGTCGTTTGTTTTTCTTCTGAATTTTTTTTGCCATCATTTGTATGCAAGGGAGAAAATACAACCATTTCAGAAAGATAGAATGCACCTGGCGGGCAAATGCCCTTAAGCTGGAGAGCGTCCCTTTAGCCACTGAGGATCCACAGAGTAAGCAAAAAAAAAAAAAAAAAAAAAAAAAAAAGGGTCCAAACTAGATCACTTAGAATTAGGGTAGCATATAATTTATCATGCAAACCAGGACACTTTTGAGACTGGAAGGGGGAGCTATTAATAATTTTGCATAATCCAGGCCTCCCTAGGCAAACCCTGCCTTTTGGGTCAGCCTACTTAGAGCGAAATGTCTGTTTAACTTGTCTCTGAAAATGACCCAGTTTTGGAGGGTTAGAGGGTAAACCACAAAGGAAGAAACTTCCCTTTTATTAGTACAACGGGGTGCAATTTCTAAACATGTCAAGTGGATGGTTGAAAGGTTCAAGTTTCCCACCTAATTAGCTCATTAGAGATTTGTTCTTGATAAAAAGTTATTTCTCAACGAAATGAACCACTCGACAAAGAACAAACGGTATTATTACCCCTGTTATCTCATGTGCAGATTTTAATCTTAGAAACATCATGAAACTCTTTTAAACCTTTCCTGACTCCAAATCCCTCAGTGATGTACCCGTTTTCAACTAAGAGCAAATCTAGGGAACCAGTTTCTACGTGACCTGAGGGTCTTAGTTAAGATGGTCACTGTTCCATGGGTCACTCTGCCCACAGGCTACTTCTACACACACACACACACACACACACACACACACACACACACACACACCCCGTCTTCCCCCCGCCCAGCTCCAATGTCCCCTCCCCCAAGCCCTCGCTGCCCACCACAGCAACCTGTCCTGCTCGCCTCCAACAGCCTTTTTCACCTGTACCTCACATGAGCCCTTCTCACAGGCTACCCTGTTCCCCCTTTAGATTGCATGTACAACTCCTTTAGACACAAAGAGCTAACGGTTTCAAGGAAAAGCCCGATACATCCAAATTGGGAGGCGGGGTGTGTGTGTGTGTGTGTGTGTGTGTGTGTGTGTGTGTGGAATGTATGGAAAACATGCCATATACAGGTTAAAAGGACAAAAGCAACAAGCTGGAAAATTACATTGTTTTCAAACAGACAAAATATCTAAATCTAGAATGTATACAGAATTTCAATTACAAACCAATAAAAAGATCTAAAAATACCAAAACAAATCATCAGGTGTTAACAGCAATTTATAGAGAGAAAAAAATACAATGAATGTAAGAAAAAAATGCTCAAAAATACATAGAAATGAGGGAAATACAAAATAGAAAAATAATTACCATAATATTGGCAAAAATTAAAACATCTGAGGATGTTGAGTATTAATTAGGATGTGAGGAAATGGACACATTCCTATGCTGCTAGTGGGAGTATAAATTATTCAGCCATTTTAGAAGATAATTTGGCAGGACTATTAATATTCAAAATGCACATACCCGACAATTCTACTTTTGAGTAGAAACACTCCCTCGGGTGCCCAGGGGACATATATAAAAGTAAAGATGCCCTGGCCAGTGTTTCTCAATGGTTAGAGTGTTGGCCTGCCCACTGAAGAGGCCTGAACCTGGTTGGGGCAGTGAGGGAGGCAATTGATCGATGTGTCTCTCTCACATCAATGTCTCTCTCTCTCTGTCTCTCTCTCTCTCTGTCTCTCTCTCTCTATCTATCTCTATCTCTATCTCTATCTCTATCTCTATCTCTTTCTCTCTTCATCCCTTCCTTTTTCCCTCCTTTCCACTCTCTCTAAAAAAAAAAAAAAAAAAAAATCAATGGAAAAAATATCCCCAGGTAAGGATTAATGACAACAAAAAATAAAATAAAGATGTTGACCAGCCTATTTCTTGTAAAACCAGACACCTATATGTCTATCAATAAAATAAAGAGACATATTCTCTGGAACATCTTATGAAATACTATGTAGCAGTTTAAAAGAATGAGGTGTTCCCACATGTAATGGCATGTAATAGCATGTGAAAAAAGGAAGCTGCAGGGAAATATCCACGAAATGGTCGGCCGCACTTGTCAATCTTGTTTATGCTCAGACAAAGCTTCTAAAAGGAAAAGAAAAAATATATGTATGTGTTTGTATATGTACATGCATGTTCATATATGTACGTGTATATGTATATCTCCACATAATGATACTATGCATTAAAAAAGACACAGCGATATCTTCACCTGTAATGATAAGTAAATACAATAAGACAATGTATAGGAAATAGTATTTTTAAAATGCCGTTAGACCTGGGGTATGGGAGTGATCTGGGGGCGGGGGGTGACATATTCATACAAGATTTTTAGAATTCAATATTAAGTTTCTTTTACAAAAGAACACATAATTTGCAGAGACGCCCTCTGCTTACTATGAGGACAACTGTTCATAGTGTCATGCAAAGGCAGTCTGTGTCCAACAGACTCTGGGCTGTGCAGCTCCTTTCCATAACAAAAAGGTCTTAGAAGGTCGTCCCTGAACAAAGGGGGCTTCGCCTTGCCCTGAAGTCCTGGTCCAGAGGACGTCACAGGCAGACATGTCAGAGGTCTCCACCCATGGATGCCGGGCAGCAGCCAGCACAAAGGAAAGAGAAGAAAGAGCTTTTGTTTCCTTTCTCCAATGAGAAGGACGTTATCAGCAGCAACCACAGGAGCCCTCCCAAGCGTCTGAGGACCAGCCTGCTTCAGACTGGCTGCTGTTGTCCACACAGTGCATTGCAGCCAATGTAATCATCACAGCGGACACTTCCAACTGTCCACTGTGTGCCAGGCCCGATGCTGGGGGAGCGCTCAGACCCCGGAATCTCACTTAGTCTTCACACACACCCGAAGAGAAGAGCCTTAGGACCCATTTAACAGAAGTGAAAACTGAGGTCCAGGTGGATTAAAGAAAGGTTCTCAAACAAATGCCTGAGGAGCAATTCTAACTTATGCCTGTCCATCTCAAGCCTGTGTGCTCTGACCCTCACCCTACGCTGTGTCCTCAACCATGTTATCGTGGTTCGTTTAGAGGGGCATGTGGACCTCACTCCAATCCATACGTGTACATTAATGTTAAATTTTATTTACATTTAGGTGAAGGGCCCAGAGTGATTTCTAAAGAGCACTAACGAGCAGCGATCTTTCCTTCTGTCTAAGCCCTGAGAGAGCGACTGGTTACATGGGGCTGCTCTGCCACTCAGGGGATCAGAGGCCTCAAGTGATCAAAGTTACAGATGAATCTGCCAGGGGTTTCAGGCAGCTTTACCTCAAAACAAGAATACATTTGCTTTTTTTTTTTTGGCTGCAGTTGGAATGCAAATTTCATGTTTTTGTAGTTACATTTATTGAATCCATGTTTGTTCAGCCCTGGCACATGGGTAGGGCCCCCTATCGAAAGACCTGGAATTCCTATGTTCTTTTCTACTCCGGTTGCTACTGGGGGTCTTTTATCCCAGCCCCGTTTGATCCAGCAACATGTGCGGGGGCAGGGAGGAGGCAGGCAGCCTTGTGTAACAAGGCCAGAGCGACTGCACACCTGCCCTCCAGATGCAAAGGGCTTATAGAAAAAGGAACAACGTATGTAGCACATTTCCCCCAAATTACAATTCTCAGGGAGAGTGGGCTAGGGAAATAAATTTAGAGAGAAGCGTGGCAGATGGGATAGATGGATTCAATTAAGGCAAAGAACATCAAACAGTCCTGAGGATGCCTCATTTTAATGGAACATGTCATCTTCTCCCCGTCGCCTCCAGATAACTCCCAACAAGTCTAGGTGGGAAGTGGGTTGTGCACACAGCACCTTGACCCCAGCAGAGGTTTGATGTTCTAATACGAGAGAGCTAGCATTCCCTCTTCTTTTCAGTCATGTGGAGAAACAGCACATGAATCCACGTAAGCAGGCTCCGCACGCAATGCACATTTCCACAGAATGTGGGGTGTTATTCACATTAAATACGCACTTCCCATTGTCACCTTCACTGAACTGATTTCTCGACGTGGTCTATGGGAGAGACTTCTTTTTATTTTTAATATATTTTATTGATTTTTTTTACAGAGAGGAAGAGAGAGGGATAGAGAGTTAGAAACATCGATGAGAGAGAATCCTCGATCAGCTGCCTCTTGCACACCCCCCACTGGAGATGTGCCCGCAACCAAGGTACATGCCCTTGACCGGAATCGAACCTGGGACCTTACAGTCCATAGGCCGATGCTCTATTCACTGAGCCAAACGGTTTTGGCAAGACTCCTTTTTAATTAAATCAATCACTGTCATTTTTTCTCAGGAAGAGGATACAACAATAAAAATATTTACATTCCGTTTATCTATAAACATTAATCATGAGAGGTAGAAGGTGTTGCTGGATAGTTTTATCACAGAGACATTATGTTAACATGCTTTAAATTGCTGCTTTGCAGGTCAATTTATTCCCATTAAGACCGTATAAGATTCTTGTTGTCACTAACAGTATTTATAACTACTTACTACCAAAAGGAATTCAAGTCTGTGATAAATTGGCAATACCCAGTTGACTTATAGGTACGGATGTGTAAATAATAATGTGTGTATGCCATGTTGGCCTGAGTCCTACACCCAACTGACCTCAATTTTCACCGAAAGTCAAGTGTGAAAGTCTAGTGGTTTGATGCGCAATGCTTTCTTTCTCCTCTGGTTCCTCTCAGTGTAATGCAATTGACAGCCACTCTACCGGATTTACAGAGTGATAGGTGGGTTGCAGTTTCACCAAGCCGGTATTATTATCTCTGTAGTCTGTGGAGGACCTGTGGAAGGCTTAGCATAGGAACTCTACAATTATACTCCACAACTCTAACTGCAATAATGGACACATGTCCTGATTATCAGGCACACTGGCAATGTATCCATCCGGTCTTCTTTTGTGGGGATGCCAAATCGCATTCAGAGTCCAGCCCGTTCGTCACCGTGTTACAAGGTAAAATCCTCTCCGCTAGAAGAGAATGATGTTTAGGTTGTCATGCCGTCTTCAGGGTGCTGTGCAGAAATAAGCTCAGCCAGGAGAGTACACTAATGTTAAAATATTGAACCATCGCTTTGTTTCTCTGCAACGGAGGTGCCCTGACTTTACCTACTAAGGAAAAGCCACTTTGATTTTTTTGAGTGGTTTAAAGTGGCTCCCAGGAGAGGAGACAGAAATTTCTAGAAGATCACGTCACTGACTCCCGGCCACTGGGCTTGAGTCCTCTCATCAATATGCACTCCACACACCTCGAGGAGGGCAGGGTTGTTAACAACCACCAAGGTGATGGCCTTGCTGTCAACAGACGTGTTTCCAAGGTTACATTGCGACCTTGTCATTGGAGAATTCTTTCTGCAAAGTAGTAGTTGAATTCAAAGAGCAAAAACATAAGCGTCCAAAGAATAAAGATAAATGAAAAAAACTCAGAGTGTAGGAGATACTGTCGTAAACCAGTTCCACAAAGCTGGTAAAAAAAAAAAAAAAATGGGGAAAGATGATACACAATTCACAGGAGGCTCAAAAGAGGAGTAAGGGAACACTGCTCAGACTTTCCCTTTGTTAAACTTTTGTTTTGTTTTGTTATCCACTCACTTTATACTATATTCTGTAGTAGTTACATATTACTATTACGTAACAAGTTATTCCAAAACGTAACCACTCAGAACGACAAACATTAATCATCTCTGTTTATGCGGGTCAGCGATACCGGGAAGACATAGCTGGGTGCCTCCAACTCAAGGCCCCTCACCGAGGTGGGCCAGCTCTCTGGTCTAGTCTCCAGGCTCCACCGGAGGAAGGCAAACTCCACATGCACGTGGCTGTACAGGGTTCAGCACCTCACAGCCTAGAGACCTCCCTCCGTTTCTTGCCACAATAGGACCGAGGCTTTCTTAGAGCAAGTGAATGAACGCAAGGAGCCATTGTCTTTCTGTAAGCTCACCTCAGAAATGACATCCCATGGCTTTTGCCCTATTCTATCTGTTAGAAGCAAGTTATTAGGTTCAGCCCACAAGGAAGGGAAGGGATCCCACACGGGTAGGAATAGCAGGATGTCGGGATCGCTGGGGCCATTGTAGAGGCCACCAACCTCATCTTCCTTCGCATTCACAAGAGAGGAATAAACACCAAACATGGGAGGAAAATCGGAAAGTAGGAGGAAGGAGAAAATGTCCTCTACATATCCCTCGTACCTCTACATATGCCTCTCTGATTCTCCCTAATCCAAACACACAACAAGTCCTTCGATGAGATGCTTTCTCCCCAGTTTTATACCTGTCCCCTCTTCTCTACTTCATGGGCCTTCATGTCTTCACACATAGTGTGGCACTGCTTTCCTAACCAGCTTCCACAGTGCAATACAGCCCGGACATCGAGGCCAGAGCAATTTCCTGAGTCATACTTTCCACTTATCCGTATGCTGCGGTGGTGGCTCCCAGTTGTCAAACAAAACGCTTCAGGCTACCATTCCGTGCCTTCCGTCATTTGTCTCAAGCCTGACTATACAGTCTCCTCACCCCCAACCCCCAATAGTAACCCCCCATCCCAGGCAAGCCACACTCAACACCTACACACACCCACACTGACACACAGCTTGACGCCTCTGCGAACACCACCACGCTCCCTCCCTTGGCAAAAACCGGCCTTCACCTTACCGCTATACATCCTCCCCATGTCCAAGAGGCAAAGCCAGTCCCGCCTTCTCAGAGACCCCTTTCCTGACCTCTCCCACCCAGATCTCAGCTCCTCTTACGAACAGGCACCGCTCGGAGAGACACGCCGTCTACCACCAGGGCCACTCCCTGTGTGCGGGTCTTGTTTTCTCGAGGAGTTTCACACCTCCCTTCCGCCACAGAGACCGCCAACTCCAAAGTTGGGCTGGATCTCATTTGTTTTTTTCCTTTGCTGTGGGGCGGCTGGTCCATGACAGGCAGCAGTTGTTGAAAAGATGGATGGATGATGAATAGAGGGAGAGAGGAAGGATGGATGGGAGGAAATGTTAAGCTCAGGGTCTAGCCTAGCACACATCAGAGGCCAATAAGTCATAAATACTGGTTAACACCACCAATCCTTAAAATGGGAATTCTCCACCCAGCGGCACCGAGGCCTTTCAGTGGTCCCTATATGCAAAGGCGAATGAAATGTATCTGAGTCTGACAACACACACACACACACCCCAAGCCCATTCATGCAAACATCACCACTGAAGACTGATGTGTAGCCGCTCCTCCATCGCCCGCCCTCACCCTGGCTCTCAGATGCAGGGAACTTAGATGGCACAGCCAGGGTAGAACTGAGAGCGGGGGGGGGGGGGGGGGGGGGGGGGGGGGGGGGGAGACAGAAGTGGTGAGAACGGAAAGGGTGCCTGAGAAATAGAGGGGGGGGGGGAAACATACCTAGGGTGGGGGACTGTCCATGTTTTAGGTAAGTCCGAGTACACCAAGGGCTTTAAAAAAAAAAGAAAAGAAATACCAGGAGACCTTTTAATTTAAGGCCTTTATTGCCTACCTCTAGGGAGAGAAGAGAAATATCCATCAAAGCATCAGAAGTCCAACATTCAGGGGAAACCCAACGCTTCCTACCTGCTGGCTAGAGCAGTAAACCCTAAAAGGAATGCTCCCAGGAATCAGATCCCTGGCGGGAGGCTCCGGACGCGGGTCCCGCAGAGAGCGGCTCCGGAGGCGCGGGGGCGGGGGGAGAGGAGGCCGGTGCACTGGCTCCCCCGCCGCCGGGATCCCGGGCTGAGTCTCCGGGCGGCTCCCCGCGAGCCGGAGCGCGCGCTGCGGAGAACCCGGGGCGCCGGGCGCAGCGTCCTGAGCTCCGCGTGTCCCGCAGCCCGACACGGGATTGCAGCTTCTCTCGCCCCCAACTCACCTGCTTTTTTACAGCCACTTCCATCCTCTGCGCTCCGGCCTCAGGTCCCCCGGGGCATCGCAGCAGCATCCTCCTCCACGGCCCCAGGTCCACCGTGCAAGAGAAGGACCGGCCAAGCGGGGGGTGAATGGGATGCGAGGTCCCCAGGGCCCCTGGGTGTGATCGCGGGGGCGGGGGCCGGAGGTCGCTCGTCTCCAGCATCCTTACGGAGGCCCCTCGCCGTGCGCGCCGGGGACCTGGCGAGGGCAGGTCAAAAACTTTCAGTCCTGTCGCTGCAACTAACTCCGCGGCAAAGACCACCTTCCTCCGGCCCAGGCCGCGCCTCTCCGGGGTCTGTCCTCCCCGGCGCCCCAGCCCGGCCCCGCGAGGCTCCCGGGCTGCAGGCGGCGGCGGCGGCGGCGGCGGCGGCGCAGCATCTCCTCCCCGCCGGGCGCGCGGCAGCCTCGGTCCCCGGCGCCCCGGCCCGGCGCGGCCCCTCCCGGCGGGCGGGCGGGCGGGCGGGCAGGCGGCCGGCGCCTCTCTGCTGCCCCTGGCGGCCGTGCCCGCCGCGCGGAGCCCATCCGGCTGCGGGCGCCGGGGCGCCGGCTCCTCCTCCGCGCTCCCCGCTCCCCGCCCCGCTCCTCCCATCCCTGCCGCCCTCCCTCCTCCTCCCCCCTCCCGCGCTCGCAGCACTCAATGTCGGAACGTTCCGAAGATGACGTCGGAGCGTTCTCGAATCCCGTGTCTCTCGGCCGCTGCTGCCGAAGGAACAGGGAAAAAGCAACAAGAAGGAAGAGCAATGGCGACACTGGATCGCAAAGTGCCCAGTCCGGAGGCGTTTCTGGGCAAACCCTGGTCCTCCTGGATCGACGCCGCCAAATTACACTGCTCCGACAGTAAGAACCCCGCCGCCTCCTCCTCCTCCTTTTTATTATCCCGGTTAACCTTTCCATTCACCTAGAGCCACTGGGAGGAAAAAAAAAAGTGTGTGTGTGAGAGAGAGGAGAGAGAGTGGCCCCCGGTGTCCTCCATGCTTCTCCCTCTCCCTCTCCCAATAAATACACACGGAGAGACAGACCATCAGGGCACAGAGGGGGAGGCCCTGCTGCCAGGGCTGTCTGTCTGTCTGTCTGTCTGCCTGCGCCCGGCCCCCCGTGGCAGCCCGCGGGGTGGGCTTTCACAGCCCCATGGTGTGTGTCTGTGGAAAAGGCTATATACTCTGTTGCTGCTTGCATAGTTTTTTTTTTTTTTTTTTTTCTTGGTACCTATCTGGGCCAGGTAGATGGAAATCCGGACTTGGGAGGCAACGTCGCATTGTCAATTTTGGAAAGGTTTTTCCTATACAGTATTTACCATCAGTCCGTTTGCAAATAAAAACACACGCTCCCTGCCCCCCTTGACTTTGGCTTTTTCTCCCCCCTTTTTTTCTCTTATGTTCTCTTTCTTTTCTTTTTTTTCATCTGCAGATGTAGATTTAGAAGAGGCTGGAAAAGAGGGTGGAAAAAGCAGGGAGGTTATGAGGCTTAATAAAGAAGGTAAGTGGAAGCTACTGGCATTTCAGCGCTAGCATGTGTGGCAGCAGCCTTCACAGGGTTTCGACTATATTGTGAATTGTTCTGCTGGGTTATACAGAGTGACTAAGGCTTGTCAGAAATCGAGCACGCCCAGGTGTCTGCTGCTGCTGCTGCTGCTGCTGCTTAGTGTTAACTTCTTCCAAAGTATAAATACAACTGGGGGGCGGGGGGAGGGTACAAGAAGGGGAGACTGTTGAAGGCAGAAGTTTGCTGCACTTCAGTTGGAGTCCATGCTTGGACCTTCTGATGCCTACCTGCCATTCACATTTGCAGCATCATTGCCAAAGGTGGTGGTGGTGGGAAGGGGGTGGGGGGGCGTGTTCAAAATCTGTGAAATGAGGAGCGGGGCGCCCCTCAAAAGCATCCCAGCCTTTCTTGTGGGGAAATACACAACAGTTTTGCGAACCTCACATGGCCAGTGGCTACGTCTCCACTCTCCACGGAAAACCATTGGACGTGCAACCCTCTGTAGCAAGTTCCACGTGCCCACTTTGGGTTTGGTCCCAGATTGTCATGTGGCCAGCAGCAGGGTTAGGGGCATCTGTGTGTGCAGCCCCCTGGCCAGTGCCCCCCCTCCCCCCACCCCCACCCCCCCCCCCCCCGCCTGCTTGCCGTTTCCCCCAGGCTGGAAATACAGTACCTGGAATGGGACATAGAGACTAGATAGGTCACCCTAGACTGAGGCAGGCAAGGGAAGCCACAACCTGCTGGAACTGGGCATCAAACACAAGTGGTTGTCATAAATAAATCACGTCCTTGTTCATGTTTGCGAGCCTGGCATATGTAATGCTGGCCTAGCGGTCCGCATGGAGCAAATCCAGAGGCCACTGTCTGCTGAACAAGTGGATGGGTTCGTTTGAACTGTGGTTGACTAACTGGTGTCTTATGAACGTGGTTGGCTGACATTGGGGGTGGGAGGATGGCTGGAGGGGCCAGAAGGGGTTGGTGGGAAGTGTTGAAGGAGTTTAGCCGTCACTAGGCCGTAGGCCACAGGAACTTTGTTCGTCCCAAATGAATGGAGAAAAGGCCATGCGATTCCAAAGAATGGGTCTCCCTCACACACCGGGATATCATCCTTGAAGGCAGCCAAAACCTGCTTGGAAAGATGGCACTTGATTTTGTGGATCGACACCTATAACAGTCGGTTTTCTGCGCCTAATCATTTCCTGGCCATCCCGTAAGAAGAAAGTACGTGCTTCAGGAAAAAAAAATAACATGGAGGTTAAAACGCATGCATATTCAAGGACAGTTCTCTAGCGTAGTGGTTCTGCTAATTAAGCACTTTGATTGGGAACGAACCCTTACTCTAAAGACGTTGCCTCTAAATATCTCACTGTGATCTTGACATATCTTTAGGATGCGCAAGGGAATGAAGTCAAGTGGACAGCTCGCAAGTGGCAGCTGATTTGTGCTAAATGTTCATGCGTGTTGGCCATGGGAAGTGTCACTAGAGATTGTTTTTCTCCAGGAGCTCTTGAAATCTTTAAAAGCTATTGGACTCAGTTGTCAGACCCCTGGCAATGGAAAGGTTTCCATGAAGGAAGATGTGGTTGTGGGAACCTTTCAATTAAAGTTGAGTAAACGTTACGGTATGGCACAGAATGGGCATCTCTTGAGCCTGGTAATCGGTGATGACTATAACCCAAAACTCAAATTCTGCACCCTCCTCCCTGCTTCTGTTTCAGAAGGCTTGTTCTGCAGATTCTCTTTGCCTCGTGAGAAATGGGTTCTTTTAAGGAAAAATGAAAGGCTCTCCTTTCCACAGAATTCACAAGTGGTACATGCTGCTTATTATACCCTTTGTCCTGTGCAGGTACAAAGACTTAGCTCCCAATTATATGCATTTACACGAAGGACACCGCTGTTCAGTATAACATGCAATTGCTGAGTTCACCCAATAGCCATGTATGGGCCTGAAATCTCTTTGTTCATGGGCCTGGTGGAGCAGACGTGGCTTCGCTATTCCTAAAGGTCTTCCTGGTATAGGCACAGTTTTCTTTACAGATAGAGTACACATAAATTAAACACACACACACACACACCGCGATTGTGAGGAATTTAAGCGTTGAGCTGGGACTCTGTCGGGTTGTTTGATCACCAGGATCTCCAGAAACACTGGTTGCATTGGTCTTGCCGTGGGCTTTGTTGTTGGAGTCACCATGTCGGTGGTCTCAGGATGGGTCTCTGCAGGACACAAAGTGACGTAGGTGTGATTCTGTTTATGTGTGCAAGCATACATAGATGGCCATAGTATGCAGGTCTTGAGAAGAAAGTTGGGGTTTAATAGCAATGAGTAAATAGCAATTGAGAATTAAAAGGTTATAATCCAGGTCTTGATATGATTATTATTGCGATAAAAATAAATATAAAGTTTACAGTTTTAACCATTTTAAAGTATACAATTCAGTGATACTAAGTACACTCACAATGTTGTACAATAATTACTGCAATTCATTCCCCAAACTTTTTTTTTTTATCATCCCAACCAGAAATCCTAAACTCATTATACAGTAACTCCCCATTCCCCTCTCACCCTCAGCCCTGGTAATTTCTATTCTATTTTCTGTCTCCATGAAGTTGCCTATTCTAAATCCCATGTATAATTACATATGCACATGTATATATCATGCAATATTTGGTCCCTTTAATGTTTTCATGGTTCATTCATGTTGCAGCATGTGTCAGAATTTCATTCCTTTTTATGGCTTGAGTAATGTTCCATTGTGTGTATATACCGTATATTGTTTAGCCGTCTATCTTTTGATGAAGATTTGGCTTGTTTCCATCTTTTCACTCTAGTCACTAATGCTGCTGCGCACATTGTTGTGATATGATATTTTTTGTAGATTAAGTTCATGGAGGGAAGGACTTGCAGACTTCCAAAGTAACCTGGTTATTGTAACATAGTTCCTTCTCCATCCCGCATCCCTTTGGCGCTTCTGTTAGCTATCTCAGTGGAAAGTGTTAGCTGAAGGCTTTGAAATCTCTGTAACAAAGTCTCTACACCCATGTTATTGTTTCATCCAAAGTTAACTAAAATGACAGTCAATATGAATTTGGAAAATACTTTTGAACCTTGTCAAACCGTCACCTGGGTTCAGGAGGTGTTGCTGATTCCAAGTTTGGATGTGGTCAGACCGGGTTATATGGAG
The DNA here is from genome assembly GCF_014108245.1 of Pipistrellus kuhlii. Lineage (NCBI taxonomy): Eukaryota > Metazoa > Chordata > Mammalia > Chiroptera > Vespertilionidae > Pipistrellus > Pipistrellus kuhlii. Next base: position 50,678,666 of record NW_023425405.1, on the reverse strand, counting down.
GGCAGCCTGGCGTGGGGAAAGGAGCCGGAGACAGGGATTAAGTCAGCTTCCGAGGGTCCCCCATGTGACCTTGGGAACATCACTTCCCTTCTCTGGGCCTCTCCTCTCACGTGTAAAGTAAGGAAGTGGGGTTAAACATCCTCTCAGGTCCCTCTGAGACCTCTGAACTTAAGTTTCTCTGCGGAGTGTGCCTACACTTCAGATATAGTCATACCAGACAGGCTGTCTTCGGAAGAAGAAAAAAACTTAAAAAAAAAAAAAATCAAGGCCTCCCATTAAAAACATCTTAAACTACTACATACTGGGTTTATTTTCTCATTTTGTAATCTCTTGGTGGCAAAAATCACTGCATTTCATGCACAAGCACATTCTGCTGCAAACAGTTTGTGAATGGTATGTGACCTTTAGGCCTTTGGGATGATTGAAGGTTTGAGTCCAGAACCCGGGATGATGTGGTCCCCTCCCTGGAGAGTGAACTGACCTAGGTCAGCTTGGCTCAGGTAGGCACTTAAATGTCCTGAGAAGAGAGGGCCCCAGAAACCTTGCTAGCCTAATCTAAGATATGAAATGCACTTATAACTGAGAATTCAAGGAAGGCCATTCATCTAACTAACCTTTTATAATAATTTTCTCTCTAGCTTTGTGGGTTTATCTGAAGACTGTTCTTTTTCAAGCTAATTGGGAAAAAGCTCCATGATTTAGAAAGATGTTCCCCTATTCTAATTGCCTTCCCTGTACTCTTTTTTGAATCCTCACTTGAGGATATATTTACTGATTGTAGAGAAAGAGGAAGAGAGATAGAAAGAGAACCATCAATGTGAGAGAAACACTGATGGGTTGCCTCCCACACGTGTCCCAACCAGGGGCTGAACCTGCAACTTAGGTATGTCCCTGACCTGGAATCGAACCCACAACCTTTTAGTGTACAAGATGTTGCTCTAGCCAAAACCGGTTTGACTCAGTGGATAGAGTGTCAGCCTGTGGACTGAAAGGTCCCGGGTTCGATTCCGGTCAGGGGCATGTACCTTGGTTGCAGGCACATCCCCAGTCGGGGGTGTACAGGAGGCAGCTGATTGATGAATCCCTCTCATCAATGTTTCTATCTCTCTATCCCTCTCTCTTCCTCTCTGTAAAAAATCAATTTTATATATATATGATATTGCTCCAACCAATGAGCCACCCAGCCAGGGATTTTTATTTATTTATTTATTTATTTATTTATTTATTTATTTATTTTTTAAGAATGTCAATTTATGAGTAAGGAGCAGGTTGTATATGGCTCATAAGTGTCCTGGATTATATAAAACAGATAATAGCAGGGTTGTTGTGAGGATTAACTGAGATAATGCAGAAGGTCTTAATACATGGTAACACTTAATGGATTTTGCCTTCATTCTTTTTTTTATGTTATTATGATTGTCATCTTCATTTACTAATGAAGCTCGTTCTAGGAACCTTTATTATTATAATTAATTGGGATTTTTAATCAGTGATGAGTGAAAAAGATAAACTATATCAGAAATTTCATTGTTAGAGTTAATCATGTTATAATTTTATAAAGGTAATGATTTTTTAAAAATGGGTTTTAGAGGAGTGCAGTTACTATGTAGTCACTGGTAAGTTTTGTCAAGAGCTAGAGAAAATACTTAGGCAGTTGTGGGCCTGTGGCTGTGAGAGGTTTACAAAATCTTTCTTGGTCCGGGAGGTCTAAAATAATTTTTTAAGTGATCAATGAATTGTTTTGTCTGATCCCCGAGAGAAGAAAATCCTTCATAGATTTTTGTTTGGGTCTTTTTTGAAATCTATACTAGTTACTACAGGCATTTGTCTGTGTTTTAATGTTCCCAGATGTTTTGATTTGATGTAGGTAAACTTGTGGAATGCTTCCAATTTTGAAAACTGTTCTGGAGCCAGAAAGATCTTGCTGTGACTAGAAGAGTTTGCTTTCCTCCTGAGATGCTGGTGGAATTGGGCTGGAACACAGGATGAAGCCGGGAATTTGGGAGCACATGCAGCTCGGGTTTAGGAGTCTTGCCGTTATGGCTTGGTGGGAGCAAATTGGAGGAAAAGATGGCAACTGAGTAGAAGAATGAAGCGCTCTTAGAATCCAAGCCGGGGGAAGCCAGCGACAAGTGGTGGAGATTTATGGGACACTGTGAGGGCTTCCCTCTGTCGTTATACAGGCCATGCCGTTATCTATGCTAATAGAAGATGGGAAGACACCACGTCCACAGATTACACAGATAAACCTCCTGTCACCATTAATTTCAACTTCCTTCCCCATTAAGCCTACCTTCCTCCCTTTCTGCTAACAAGCCACAACATTTGTTCACTTGGACGTCTCATTATCATCTCTCTTCTCCCGCCCCGTATTCGGGAGGGAAGGATGGAGAGGTGGCGTGGCCTGGAGAGTTGGTGGGGAGGGAAGGTAGAATGGAGAAGTAAGGGCTTGGAGAACGAAGAAGCTTTATGGTTGCATCCAGCTGATGGAGAAGGGGCAGCGCCATGGCCGAGACAGAAAAGCGGAGAAAGGGTTTTCTCCAAAACCGCCTAGTTTTGAAAATATCGAGCTTTAAATGAGTAGCTCTTTGCATACAGGGATTTCCATGTGCAGGCGTTCTTGGGTGGAGAAAATGTGGCTCTGGCCCCTTCCAAAACAGGAAGTCAGGCAGGTTGGCCACACCCTGGGACACTGGCTGTGATGCGTTGGGTTCTCATCAGACCACCTCATTCTACACTAAAGGGTAGTGGTCCATATCAATTCATAAGGCACTGCCCCATTCTCTTTTTGGCGTAGTGGAACGGTCGTGGAGGCCTCTGGGTGTCTTGCTTGGGTTTTAATACCCGCTCCTGCTTTCTTGGCCTCTGTCGTGCGTTGAGGCAGTGTCTCGCTGTGTGTCAGCACTGGGCGAGGCCCGGGCACAACAAACAGCGCAGTCCTGGCTGCAAAGGCAGGTGTTGGAAAGTCCTGGCGTCGCCCTGGCCTGTTTTTCTCAGTGGTTAGAGCTTCGGCCCTTGGACAGAAGGGTCACGGGTTCAATTCCCAGGCAAAGGCATGCACCTTTGTTGCAGGTTCAAACCCCAGCCCCGGTCAAGGCATGAGCAGGAGACAACCAATCCATGTGTCTCTCCCATCGATTCTCATTCTCTCTCTATCTTTCTCTCTCTCTCTCTCTCTCTCTCTCTCTCTCTCTCTCTCTCTCTCTCTCTCTCTCTCTCTCTCTCTCTCTCTCTTTTTCTCCTCCCCCCCACAACCCTTTGCTTCCACTCTTTCTAAAAACAGTGTGTGTGGGGGGGGGGGGGGGGGGGGGAGTGGGATATCCTCACTCTTCAGGTGAAGATTAAATAAGAAAAAACAAAAGTCCTGGCGTCTAGAAAGTACTCTGAAAGGGAAATGGAGTGGTATTAGAAGACGTGGTGGGAGGACCTAATTTAGGGTAGGGGCTCAGTGAAGGCCTTGCTGAGGAAATTTTATTTACACTAAAACCTGCAGGATGAATGGAAGTTTTCTGTATGCGGGGCTGGGCAGGTGGGAATTAAAGGAAACGTGTGAAGGCCCAACGTGTGAGAGAATATAGAATGTTCTAGAAACTAGAGTCTGTGTCGCTTAGAGAGGAGATAGCAAAGCAGAGAGCAGTATGAACATGCCCGGCGTGGCTCTGCTTCTTTGTGGCGGGGGACTGTCCTGTGCCTGGTAAGATGTTCAGCAGCATCTCCCGTCTGTACCAATGGATTCCAGAGGCCCCTCCCTCCCCCTCCCCCAATATGAAAGAACCAAACCTGTGTCCAGACACTGCTAAGACCCCCTCAGGAGCAAAGGGACCCCGATAGAGAATCACTGGGGAAGGTGAGGCTGGAAAGGCAAGGACACAATAAAAACACACGAAGATATTCATGGGGATATTCTGCAACTATCTATGTCTTAGGCTTACATCCCGGCGGGCTGGCCCTATTGAATGCTCAGCAGACAGACATAAGCCACTCTGCGACTGTCCCCTGGCGCGGGGCCGCATTTGGGAGGATCTAAAGAGAGAGAGAGACTCCGTCCCTCCAAGAACTGTCCTCCAGAGGTTTGCAGGTGACTCCTCCAGCCCCTCAGCTCTGTTCTGCAGAAACTGGGGACGGGGGTGAGCTCCAGCCTCCAATTCTGGGTGGCCCCCCTCCCTCACCGTGCCTGGAGGAGACCCCACGGCACCAGTTCTGATAACGCTCCCTGATGTCACTAGTGCCACATGGTGAATCATTGAGGATTTCAGTTTAAAGTCAGGCTGGAAATACTACTGGCATTCTGTGCCGCGTGAGCACCTATGGGACTTGTCTGGACTGGGGGTACACAAGGCAGAGCCGAGCGGCTGGTTTCGGGGTTCCTGTGTGATGGATTGGAAGATAGGAAGGGCAGCAGAGGCCTGAGCCACGTGGTCCGCGGCCCATGTCTTAGGCCTGCACGGCTGTGCCCAGGCAGGGCCGGGGTTCACAGAGCTGTGCCGTCTCTGTTTCTGAGTTTACTTAGGAACGGGAGGCGGACTCGGGTCCTGTGTGGTACCCTATGCACGTTGTGTCTGTATCTTTCGGGCTAACCTTTTGGTCGTGGTGCTTTGACTCAAGAGTGGCATCCTTCCGATGTAGACATACACGTTATCAGCAGACACACGGAGACCCTGTCTGGTCAGATCCCTTTGGCCCGAGGACGCCACGTTCCCAGGTGGCCCAGTGTCACCCCGGAAACTGCGGTCCTTCCGTGGCTGCAGTAAGGGGAATGTCACCAGGATGGTGATGTAGGTCATTCCTGGCGCTGCTTCTTCCTCACGAGAAGAACAGCTAACAACCGTTTGCGGACAGGAAACCACTGAGAAAAGCCCAGACTAAGGGGGAGAAGCACCCCACCCCAGACCACAGAGACAGACAGACAGCGTTTGGAGGGGAAGAGGAGCAGCCACACCCTGGCCACTGCCCCTACCTGAGGCCACGCAGCACCACACCGGCAGGTCTCCCCCGGGCCTACGGCAAAAGAGAGCCCCGCGGGGAGCCTCCAGGGTGCAGGGTGCTTCGAGGGAGTCCACACTGGGCCTTGCTGCAGGGGACCCATGGGGGTGTCGGTGGGGCGGGCCTCTAGAGTCTGATGGTGACCGCAGTGACCAAATGGAGCTATGATGGCGAGGGAGAGCGTTGGCCAAAAGGTTGGCCTTTGTTGGAGTTGCAGAAGCTGAATATCAAAAAGCTAACTTTCCCCACCACCATCCCACGGGAATATGTACGTGGATAAGAGACAGGGACTCCCATGTCTCTCTCCTAAAGCTCTCGGTGCGATTGTCCCGCCTCTGGTGGGCTCCCGGCGAAGGCTCTGGGGCTGGCTCTCCCCTGCTCCTCTGCGGTGGCGCCACAGGGACCTGGATGTGCACCCTGAGGCTCTTCAGCTAATGAGGAGAGCCCGGGAAGCCCTTCCTGCATGAGGGCGGAGGCTGAGGATGCTCGCCATTCAGGGGCTACACGTGGTTCCCCCAGGTCCCCTGGTAGAGCTGGAGTTCTGCTGTGGAGAAAGCTTTTGTTCCTTATACCTGAGGTTTCATAACACAACTCCGCTTGCCCATTTTAGGGGACAGGTGCTTAAAGAAAAAAAAAGAAAAGAAAAAGAAACCAAATAAATGCTCTCTAGGGCAGGACAGAGCGACACTAGGCCACCATCATGGGGAAGATACTAGTAAAAGGGACTCGGGGATGGGTTCTTTGAACCCGTGTACCCGCTCTGGGAAGCTAATTGTGGTTCTCGGAGCATTAGTAGAGCAAGGACACCTTCAGCTGGGGGCTGACAGGGGCCGGGCTTGCTGTGGGGCCCTCACACAGTACCCACAATTTACCAGTGGGTCATGGAGCCTTGGGGTGGGGCCACGTTGGGGAGGCAAGACACCCAAACTGAGGACACTCACCAGGGTATGGAACATGGTTGAGACCCATTCCTAGTTTGGTCCTATCAGACCAAGGTGGCGCCTGCCTCTTTTTAGGAGCGTGCTGGACTACAAAAGGGCAGATACTGTATGATCCCATGAGGTTCCTAGAATAATAAAATCCATAGAGACAGAGAGTCAAATGATAGTTGTCAAGCTCTGGGGGAGGGGGAAGTGGAGAATTGTTGTTCGATCGGTACAAAGTTCTAGTTGGGGAAGATGATAAAGTTCTGGAGATGGATGAAGTATACACCTGGTGGAAAGGGTGCATTTTATATGTATTTTACCACAAAGTGCATTGGCATTGCAGGCTTGGGAGTTTCCTGGAGCATCATTTAAATTAGGGGTGTCGAACTCAATCAGAGAAGGGGCCAAAATCTAAAATCCAGCCTAAATCGCGGGCCGAATGGTTTACTGAACAGTCATAAACTGTCATTGTGATGGAAACTCAGCGGAGTGCAGTGATGACAGCACGGTGCGGGCCACATTGCAAGGCCTGGCGGGACGGATTTGGCCCGCGGGCCTTGTGTTTGACACATGTGATTTAAATCTTGACTCAGCCATTTACTGCCTGTGTAGTAAGAAGGAAGAAAAGACAACTTTTCTGGGCCTCGGTTTCCTCACGTTAGAATAGTGAAAACAGTAGCACTCGGGGTTGTTGAGAAAAATAAACGGGGTACTGCCTGGCATCGAGAGGGTACTCAGTCACGTGGGCTTTTGTCACGATGATGCTCACTTTTGCCCGGCACTGGGTTCCCCTTCCTTGCCCAAGGAGACGGCGGACACCGTTCCTGCCCCAGGAGTGTGCCTGCGTTTGACTAAGCGTCTTTTCGTCACCGTTTTGTCCCTGGTCCTTTCAGGATTCCAGGAGTAAAAACAAAAGGAGTAGTAGGACCCAGGCCCCAGTGCTGTTAGCCAGAGTGAATCAGTTTCGTTTCTCCGAAGTGTGGGCATGGAGGCGACCCTGCATTGCAATCGCCTGGTACTTAGCCCTGAGGCTGCAGCCACGCGGAATCCGGACTGGGGTTGGAGCACAGGAACAGGACTTCTAAACAGCCCCCCCCCCCCGTCCCCCGTGGCTCTGAGGTCACTGGGCTTTGAGAACCACTGTCCACTGGATTCCGTAGTGACTCTCCAGCCTGTCTGCCTTTGTGACGCGTTTTGTTTTGTTGTTTTGTTTTAAAGCAGAGACACAGGGATTTGGATCCCATAGGCCCAGTCTAAGGGGTTCTGGGGAACTGCTTGTATGATTTTTAAAAATAAAAATAAAAAATATCCTAGCTGCCATTTCCTGGGCAGCGCCTCGTTTCTAAACACAGAGCTAAATGTGCATTTTTCTCATGTAATCCTATGAGGCCATTCCTATTATCAGCCACATTTTAGAGACAAGGAAACTGAGGCTCCAGGAGGTGAAGGCGGGCACCTACGGTGATAGAGCTGGGATGTCGTTAGATAGACCTGAGATTTGAACCCAGAGGCGGGCTGATCCAGAGGCTGTCCTCGTGATGTCATCTTAGGAGCAGGGTGGGGACGGAGGTGAGGCAGGTGACACATATTTAAGGACAAGCACACACAGGCTCCTATGGCTGCATGAGAACCTCCTTAAATGTGGTACCCCGGGTACTCCTTGCTTGCTTCAGCCAAGGACCAGCCCTACTTAGAAGAGCATGTTCCTTACGCAAAATGGTTCCAGTTTCTTCCCCTCCCGTGTCTAAGCCTGTGGCCTCCCCCTCCGTGAAATGCTTTCTCATCCCAGGGCTCCAGGCTTGGGCCAGCGTCCTGGCCTCAGGGAAATCTCAGAGCCGGCTCCAACTGTTCCTTTTTGGGAGGAGGTGTTCGCAAGGACGGTTGCCAAGCAACTCCAGGGGCATCTATCTACAGCGATGATTTCTCTCCTTTTCCCTTTTGAGCATCTTCTAGGCCGCTTTTCAGCTTCCCTCTTGGCGTTGGGATCGTTAGTGTTTTCATAAAGGGTGTGCTCCTTAGGATGACACGGAATGGGGAGGGCTTGCCAATACCCGCAGCAGCATAGCTGGGTCCTTTGGATGGGCCCCGTGCACCTGCTAAGTGGGTGTGAAAGACCTTTCCCTTCTTCAGCCCCAGCGATGGATGCCCTACTTGCCACGGGCTCTGAGGGGAAGGGACAGGGAAGAGTCTTTGATTCAGAGGCTGAGAAAGACACGCATCTCCCCCGAGCCGATGGGGGATGTGGTCATGTTGAGTTCAGGATGTAGGATTTAATCTTCTCTCCATTAACCTATGCTTTTAGAATTTCCTATTCCATGATCTGCCTGCTCTGGAGGAGCTGGAGTTTCTCTCTCTCTCTCTCTCTCTCTCTCTCTCTCTCTCTCTCTCTCTCTCTATATATATATATATATATATATATATATATATATATATATATATTTCAGAGACCAGGGGAGCCCTTGACATGTGTTTCCTCTTCAACCCTATCCCCTTTCCTACTGCCTCGTCAGTATGAGGTTTCTTTGACAGGCCCAGACCCCTTAGTGTGCTTGCTGGTAAGTTGATCCTTCTAGTGAGTGAGGGCCACGGGCTGTGGGCTGGGGCACCTCTTCCAGGTGATAATTGGCTCAGACGGGCAGACAGAAAGGAAAATACCGGGAAAGCGAAACTGCTCACATTTTGGTGAGGTTGGCCCCATGTGGCCACCCACCAATGCCAGCCCTTTGGGCCAGTCCCCATGCTCCAGGCTTCCGGCCCCTTCTTCGCCATCTTTCGCAGCGACAGGGCAAGACCCCGAGCCCTGCCACTTTCCGAGGCTCAGGCCAAACGCTGACGAGCCGAAGACGATTGAAAATAGAGAGATCTGCCCTGTTTTATGCAAACCCAACATGTAACAATCCAGCCTCAGACAGATTAAGAGGCTGTTTGCTTTCCCAGTGTACTTTCTGAGGTTTTCCTGAAATAGTAGACTGCCCTAGCGCTTTTGGGAAACCGTATTTTCTTTACCAAAGTTTGGGTGGCACACAGTTTTAGGCCTCTTCTGCCAGCTCCTCCAGCTCCCTCTTCCTCCTCCTCCCTCCCGTTTGCCCTGTTAGCTCAGCCCCGCTCCTGCTCTCACCTGAGACGGTTCAGTCCTGTGTGTGATTCCACATGCCTGCCGCCAGACCTGACGGCTCCTGCACCGAGTGCTCGGCTCAGCCTCTGGGGTATTGCATCTTGGCAGCCCCTCGTGTGTGTCCTTACGACTCCCCCAGACCCTGCTAGGCCAAGTGCAAGTGCAAAGCCTTCTTTGATTCCTCCCTTATCCAGTCTCTTTAGGAAGGCCCTCCTCTGCCCCTCTGTCTTAAGAGCAGTTTCCAGCACCTCTCCATTTCTTAGGACCCCTCAGCCCCCATCCCATAGCCCACCTAGATTTTTTAAAAATATATTTTTAAACATATTTATTTTTATTTTATTTTTTAAAATATATTTTATTGATTTTTTTTTACAGCGAGGAAGAGAGAGGGATAGAGAGTTAGAAACATTGATGAGAGAGATTCATCAATCAGCTTCCTCTTGCACACCTCCTATTGGGGATGTCCCCTCAACCAAGGTACATACCCTGGACCTTTCGGTCTGCAAGCCGAAGCTCTATCCATTGAGCCAAACCAGTTTCGGCTATTTTAAAATATATTTAAAGCCTACCTAGATTTTTTAAAAATATATTTAGCCTCATAGCCTACCTAGATAATATATATATATATATATATATATATATCTTGATTTCAAAGAGAAAGGGAGGAAGGGAGAGAGAGAAATATCAGTGATGGGAGGGGATCATTGATTGGCTCCCTCCTGCACGTCCCCAAACTGGGGTTCGAGCCTACCACCTGGGCATGTGCCCTGACCTGGAATCGAACTTTTGACATCCTGGTCCTTAGTTTGATGCTTAGGCACTGAGCCACGCCAGCCAGGCCTAGATTTTTGCAATCGCTGCCTACTTGGTGTGAAAGACCTATCCTTTCTTCTGCCCCAGCGATGCCCTCCTTGTCACTGGCTCTGAGGGGCAGTGACAGAGAGAAGATTCTTGACTCGAATGGCTGAGAAAGACACAGAAAGCACCTCCCCTGCCGCTGGGGGAAGTGGCCATGCTGGGGTTCCATCTTCCCCTCACACCACTTCAGGATTCATCTCCAGAAAAGTCATATTTTATCAGGTTGCTCCTTACGTGCAAACCTTTTCCCACCTCCCCATCCAGCACATTTCATTCAGTGCCTCCGTCCTTCCAAACCCACACCGGTGATTTGTCCGGCATGGCCCTTTGGACTCGCCCTGTTCCGTCCGGGTCTCTGCAGACTCTCTGGGGACCTCTGCTTCTCGGGCCTTCCTCTCAAGTGAACGCTTCTCCTTCTGCAAGGCGCAGGCCTCCTTCACTCTCTGAGGATCCCCTCCCCACCCCCTCAGGCTGCACACCCGGGGCCGCCTCTGGACCTCTTCCTGCTGGGAGTACCCACCATGCACGCTGGCCCCTAAAGCGTACCCTGTTTACCTGGTGTCTTATTTTCACAACTGTGTTATAAATCTTATAGAGGTGGGCGTGAGGGACCACATCTTCCCTTTTTCTTTCCTGAGTTATTTTTCATCCAATAGAGTGGTACACTTTGGCTAGGCATCCAGTTTTTTCAGGTCTATGTCCCCATATACCTGTCTTTTTAAATTGTGGTAAAATACAAGTGACATTTTTTTAATTGCCAGTATTACAGAGTTTCCCCGTCATCACCCAACCCCCACACCACCCCAGGCCTTCCCCACACTGTTGTCTGTGTCCATGGGTTATGCCTGAATGCGTAGATGTTCTTTAGTTAATCCCCTCTCCCCCCGTCCCCATCCTCTCCGCCCACCTCCCCTCTGAGATCTGTCATTCTGTTCCACGCATCCACGCCTCTGGACCTGTTTTTAGTTCATTCGTTTATTTTCTTCGTTAGATTACACACATAGGTGGTGAGATCATGTGATATTTGTCTTTCTCTAACTGGATTATTTCACTTAGCATAATAATTTCCAGATCCATAAATGCTATCCCAAAGGGGAGAGCTCCTTTTTTTTTTTTTTTTTTTTTTTTTTTTTTTTTTTTAACATAGCGTTCCATTGCGTAAATGTACCACATCTTTTTCATCTACTAATCTACGGATGGGCACTTGCGCTATGTCCAGAACTTAGTTACTGTAAATAGCGTTGTTGTGAACATAGGGATTCTTAGGATATATTCCCAGAAGTGGGATTGCTACGTCCATCGGCAGTGCCATTGTTAATTTTTTGAGAAGCTCCGTACTGTTTTCCAGAGGCTGCCCCAGTCTGCATTCCCACCAGCAGTGTGCTGGGTATTCCCTCTTCGTGCAAAACTTTTCCTTGCTAGCCCTTGTTGTTTGTTGATTTTATTGATGGTAGCCATTCTGGCAGGTGTGAAGTGATACCTCATTATTGCTTTAATTGCATATTTCTGGTGATTAGTGACATTGAACTTTTTTTTTCATGTGTGTATTTTTTTTTTTTTTTTAATTGTCTGCATCTCCTCTTTGGAGAAGTGCCTATTTAGATCCTTTGCCCAATTTTAAACTGGATTCTTTGTCTTCCTGGTGTTAGTTGCATGTGTTCTTCGTATACTTTGCAAATTAACCCCTTTTCAGATGTATCATTGGCAGATGTGTTCTCCCATACAGCGGGGTCCCTTTGCGTTTTGTTGATGGTTTCTTTTGCTGTGCAGAAGCTTTTTAATCCGATGTAGCCCCACTTGTTTATTTTTTTCCTTTGTCTCCCTTGTCCTAGGAGACATCCTATCCATTTTTAAGGGTTCAGTTTAACAGTGTTAAGTTCATTCACATTGTTGTATAATCCATTCATGGAACTGTTTTCCTCTTGTAAAACTGAAGCTCTATATCCTTTAGACAACTCTACATTTGTAAGTATTTTCGTTTTTAAAAGCAGTTTGGAAATGACCTACCTATGAGTTACTTTGATTTATCACCTACTATTTTAAAGTTGTTGGGATTTTAAGAACCCGCAGGACTCCTGAAGTTTCTGTTCAGGTGGATCTGTGAAGCCACAATGCGAGAAGGCCCAGCTCAGTTTAGGAGGTGGGAGCTCCAGGGTCCCTTAGGGCTTCCGACCGAGGCAGTGAAGTCGGTGGAAAAGTGCAAAACTTTGGGCCCAAAGTCATAGACACCTTTGAGCAGCCTAAAGTTTCTCAGTTCAGATTTGATGGTAACCCCACCTTGCACCCTTGTTTCGTTTTGGCCCTTCATTTTAATGTTAACTTAAAAAGTTCTCACACATGCCCCGACCTGTTTTGCTCAATGGATAAAGCGTCAGCCTGTGGGCTGAAGGGTCCCAGGTTCAATTCCTGTCAAGGGCATGTACCTTGGTTGCGGGTACATCCCCACTAGGGAGTGTGCAGGAGGCAGCTGATCAATGTTTCTAACTCTCTATCCCTATCCCTTCCTCTCACTAAAAAAATCAATAAAATATTAAAATATATTAGGAAAAAGTTCTCACACATATAAAAAAATTTAAAATAATAGTACCATGGTCATTCCTACTAGTATATGCACCACTTAGAGTTAAAACCTAGTTCACAGCTCATCTTATTTGCCTTCTTATAAAGATACAGATGTTGTACCATTTGAAACTAGGTTGTAGACATCATGACATTTCACTTCTAAATATTTAGCATTTTGACACATACTGGTTGTGTAACCTTGAGCTATTCAAATTCTCAGAGCCTCATCTTATATAAATATGTATGTATGTTTTTGCAGGACTATTTGAAAGTAAGTCACCGATAGTGTCATGCTTCACCCCTAAATTCTTCATTCAGCATGCATCTCCTAAAAATAAGAGCATTTTCCTGCGTAATTATAATACCAGTCCCCTAATTACATCTAATATATAATTCCTATTTAAATTTCTTCTGTTGTCCCCCCGCCGCCCCCCAAAAAAGTGTATAGCTGCTTTTTCCATAGCTGCTTTTCCACATACACACACATATCCAGGATCCTATCAAGATTTATGCATTACATTTGGTTGTTATGCCTCTCGTGTCAATGTTCATCTAGAGCAGTGCCCCCTGTGTGTGTGTATATAGTATACATATATATGCATACATATATTTGCATGTACATATATAAAACATATATAAAACATTACCATTTATTTATTTATTTATTTAAATATATTTTATTGATTTTTTACAGAGAGGAAGGGAGAGAGGTAGAGAGCTAGAAACATCAATGAGAGAGAAACACCGACCAGCTGCCTCTTGCACACCCCCTACTGGGGATGTGCCTGCAACCAGCGTACATGCCCCTGACAGGAATCGAACCTGGACCCTTCAGTCCGCAGACCGACGCTCTACCACTGAGCCAAACTGGTTTCGGCAAATATTACCGTTTAAAATGCTTCACATTCTGACCTATCTGATCACTTGCTCATGGTGTCATTTACCTTCTTCTTCTATGCCCTGTTTTTCCTCCATCCTGGAAGTTAGAACTAAGGTCTCAGGTTCAGGCTCAACATCTTGGCAAGAATACATCCCAGGTGACTCTGAGCACTTCATCAAGCATCTTGTCAGGGGGCACATAATGCCAGGGAGGCCCATGATTAGGTGTCGATCACTCAGTAAGGTGGTGACCACCTCTCTCCGTGGTACATCTGTTTTCTTTCTTCAGTTAGCACATGTTCTTTGGGGAATGCTTTAGAACCAAGTGAATACCAACAAGACATCGCATGGAATTGTCTTGGTATTTGTTAGTGATCTTTGCCTGGATCAGTTATTTCTTTGGGGGTTGTAGAATGGTCATTTTCACATTATGCTAACCTGATCTACATTTATTGGTTGACATTCATCTTATAAAGGAGACCTCTTTCTCATCAACAGGGGATGAACTATTAAATGCCTCCTAAAAAAGCAGAGCAACCCAGCTGGGGTGGCTGAGTGGTTGAGCATCAACTGTGAACCAGGAGGTCACAGTTTGATTCCTGGTCAGGGCAATCGCCCAGATTTGCGGGCTCGATGCCCAGTGAGGGTCATCCAGAAGAGGCAGCTGATCAATGATTCTCCCTCATCGTTGGTGTTTCCCTGAAATCAGTAAAAGATGTGTGCTTTTTCAAAGCAGAGCAAAGTTTTTCCTCCAGTTAGCAATTTTCAGAGCAAGGAATTGACACATCCATGATTTAAGCTAAGGAGGAACAAGGGCAAAGAGTCGGCACTTCCATATGATGCAAATACAGTGTGACATCCCGTAATTAATGAAAGTTCTAGGTAGAGTGAGCTCTGCAATGCAATCACCAGAAGTAAAGTGTGGCCACATCTTGGTTGACAGAACATGAGTTTAGGAATATTGAGAAGCATTGTCCCACACACTCAAGCGACCATCTTCTTTAGTTTGGGGAAGGAAGAAGATAATTACACTTAAAATAATCCTTCTTCCACCTTCCAACAGGAGGTCAGCATTTAACTGGGCCTGGTAAACTGCTAGAGTTAAATTGCAAACCAGGATGAGTGACACTCCTCCACAGGTTATAAAGCCAGAGCCATGCTTCCTGTGTCACAGGCTCACCGTGCCTCCCGTGTCACAGGATCACTGTGCTTCTTGTATCACAGATTCATTAGAAAGATTTAACCGCCAAGGTACTGGGCTGGGGTCTATGCAGGATGTTATGGTGGAAGAACGTCTCGTTCCCACTGGAAACTCAGGAACTCCCCAGGCAGCAGGCTAGAGACTCTGATGCCACCTAGGGACTTCAATAGGGCTTGAATGCCTCGGGGCTCGGGGAAGGAAGAGGTTTCTGTTGCCTGTCTACAAGACCTTTGACCTGAGGGCAGCGGCTCGTAAGCTTCTGGGTCTACCTGGAACACAGTGAAGGGTATGCAATTGGAGCCAAGTTAACGTTTGAAGAATGAATGAGTGGATGAATGAATGCTCCATCACAGATGGTTAGAATTTGGACATTGAACACTCTACAGAGAAGGAATAGCGTAAAGTAAAGGCTATGAGTTTCCCAGAAAGTTGCTTTTGGAAAAAGGAGTTAGAATGAGTCCCAGACCTGCCATTCATACCAAAGAGAACCAGTTCATAATTTATTTCAGTTGTACACCTACTTGATACCAACACAATTGAGGTGGAGGTTTTTTTGTTTTGTTTTGTTTTTTATAAAGTAGAATTTTCAGGCAGCAGGCTCCTTTTTTGTAGGAGAATGTGTGTGTGTGTGTGTGTGTGTGTGTGTGTGTGTTTTGCTGTTTCTGTTCAGTGGGCTGGGGTGAGAGTTATTCTCTCTCTTTCTCTCTCTGACGTGCGTGTGCATGCGCACCCACAGCTTTAGGTCTTGCTGCCCAATTGATTTCTCACTTTTTTTTTTTTTATCACAATCATTGTGCTAGTAAATGTTTAACAACTCCCTCTCTAAATAAATTTACACAGATATACTTTTATTATACATTTTACTGTTAAAGGGCTGTTTAGTATGTGATTTACAAATAATAAAATATTTAATACTCCTTATTGCAAGATTTCATATAGTCCGTTGATTCTCACAGGATGCTTTTGTTAAATTTTTCCAAATTCTTCTATCCCTGACCAACCTGAGATTGAATTTGACAAACAGGTGTCAATCCAACATAAGTGTTTGTTGATATTTTCGTTGAAGTCAGTGAGTAAGATGAAAACAGAAGAACAAAGAGATATGTTAGAACCATCACTCAATTGTTGGTGATGAGAGCGAAGGCCTTGCTAAATTAGATAGTAGTTTTCAAATACCAAGAAAACATGTCCCCATTTTTAGCATTATTGACAATACAGCTATAGACGTGACACAGTTTTAATTCTGCATTACTAAAAATTTCTCCATCCCTTTCTTAAATATAGACAATAAAAAAACAATAATAGATCAATCCCTGGTTTATCACATTTGGTGATTTCTGTAGTATAAGGTCTCCCACCACCACATTTCAAGTGCTCCTTATTCTGTCACTGAAGAGATGTGCGTAAAAACACTATTGTTTTTGTTGTTAGTGGTGTTTTTAAAAATATATATTTTTATTGAATTCAGAGCAGAAGGGAGAGGGAGAATGAGAGAGAAGCATAAATCATATGAGAGAATCATTGATCGGCTGCCTCCTGCATGCTTCCACCTGGGCATGGATCCCACAACCCAGGCCCTTGACCGTGAATCGAAGAGCCACCTCCTGGTTCATAGGTTGATACTCAACCCCTGAGCCACAACAGCCAGGCAAGAACACTGCTGCCTAGGATTTCCACCATCCAAGTGTAATAGATATAAATAACTCCAAGAGCAGCAGTCAGCACACGGCGGCCCACGGATAAAAGCTGCGTGTCACCTCTGTTTGTAAATAATGCTTTCTTAGGGCACAGCCACATTCATTCATCTATGTATTGTCTCTGGTTCCTTGTGCACAACGGTGCCTGAGACAAAGACACTCAAAACCTGAACTATTCACTCCCTGGTCCTTTCTAGAAAAAGTTGCTAGCCCTTGCTCAAAGCATCAATGATAATAAAATATAAGAAGGTACATAGGAAGTGGTACATGTTGAGTATTCTTCTTTAATAGAATACATTTAATCGTAGCTATGTCAAATAACTTCCTATAACGTGTTCATCGGCTCACCAAATTCCTAAAAATTTAACCATTGGCTCTCTCGAGCCTGAGCAGGGCGGTTCCAGGTCCCCACCGCTGTGCGCTGGGGGCTTCAGCTTTTCGTGCCAAAAAAATAAAGCTGCCGCTATTAGGAGGAAGCAGCTGACGATACCAGATTGGAAAGGGAGCCGTAATAAGGAGGATTTGCACTCCTTGAAATTGTGGTCTAATTGTCCATAGAAATCAGAAGGAAGCATTTTTGAGGTTAGTTTTCATATAATGTTTTTATTCTCTCCCCTCCTCCCCCTCCTGCTTAGGGCCTGTGGTTTGTTTTGGTTTTTCAAATTCGATTTCTGCAGAGCTCATTTAAGAACTCAATGCAGCATGGGTTTCTTACCAAATATTGCAAGCATCTGTCTCCAGCCCACTGAGCCCCTGACAGCTGCCCCACAGCTCTCAGTGCTTCCCCAGAGGTGGTGTGTCCCCAGAAAGGCCCACTTCCTGTCTGAGAGAGAGAGAGAGAGAGAGAGAGAGAGAGAGAGAGAGAGAGAGAGAGAGAGAGGTGGTCCCACCGGTTGCGCGTTGTGCAGGGGTTTTCCTAGTTGCCATTTCCTGCCAGTTGCCTTTGAATGGATTACAGATGGTCAGAAAAAGACTTCTTGGCACAGCGAGAGGGCCGATCTCCAGGGGAAGGATTTATAACAGGATGTCAGTTTATGCCTCCCCAGATTGGGCCTGGCTGCCGCGGCCTCAGCAGAGAAGCCGGCTGCCTGCCTGTGGGGACAGAGGGCAGAGTGTGAGGAGTGGGGGGAGTGGGGACGGGGCCTGAGGGTGGAGGAAGGAAAGGATGTTTTCATGTAGGTGACACCTTTCATCCCGTGGGGTCTCAAACTGCCACCGTCCAAAGGCGTCCGGCCCCTCTGGGGAGGCCGTGGCTGGAGATTAGGGATTGAGGTAATGTGGATGCGCCCAGCCCTTATGGGAAGTATAATACATCCTCAAATCTTTTCAAATAGTTTTTAAAATATAGTTTATTGATTTTTTTACAGAAAGGAAGGGAGAGAGACAGAGTCAGAAACATTGATGAGAGAGAAACATCAACCAGCTGCCTCCTGCACACCCCCTACTGGGGATGTGCCTGCAACCAAGGTACATGCCTTTGACCGGAATCGAACCAGGGACCCTTGAGTCCACAGGCCGATGCTCTGTCCACTGAGCCAAACCGGTTCTGGCCATCCTCAAATGCTTTCAAAGTGAGGAAAAGACAGGTGCGGCTATTTTCTTCTTCTTTTTTTTAAAAAACCACAATATAGAGCACATTTAATTTGTAAACTTTAAAAATTAGAACAACATAAAATGTACTTCTTTTAAACCATTTTTAAGTATTCAACTCAGTGGCACTAAATGCACAACGTTGTGCCACCATCACCACTGTCCGTGTCCAGAAGTTTCCTGTCATCCCACACAGGAACTCTGTGCCCATTCAACAGCCATCCCCCACGTCCCCGCCCCTCTCCCTCTGCTTCTGTCTCTAGGCATTTGCCTCATCTAGGTACCTCCGAGAAGTGGGGTCGTACAGTATTTGCCATTTTGTTACTGGCTTGTTTTAGGGAGCGTGCTGTCCTCGAGGCTCATCCATGGGGTCGCGTGTGTCAGAATGCCTTCTCTTTTTTGTTTGTTTGTTTTTCCACCGATGGGCTGTCGGCTCCCTCTGGCCATTGTACTCCATGTGGCTATGGCCCCGGTGTCAGATGGAGGCCTGGGGAGGATGGGACGACTCTCCAGCTCCTTCGCGGTAACCGGCTCCGGTGCCTCTCCAGTCAGAGTGTGTGCAGAGGGGGCCCGTGCAGGTGTGCCAGCCCAGGTCCGGCTGCCTCTGCCCGGAGGGGTGCCTCTTCCCGATGTGCCCAGGGTGCTCTCCTCTCCAGAGGAGCTGCCGGGGCTGGAAACCCGAGAGGCCGGACTGCTTCTGCTTCTGCTTCCCGGCAGGAGGCAGCACTTGCTGGGCAGAGGCCAGTGGGAAGGGCTGAGAACTCACTGGGTCAGAATTCCTGGGTGTCCCTCTGCCAGGCATTGGGGCAGCCTGGGCGCTTATAGGGGCAAGGCCTCGTGAGCTTATCCGTGCGAAGGGTAGGGCTGTATGGTCCCCCGTGCACAGAGCCAGCGAGATCTGTCAGGGAGGGGAGGGCACGGGCAGCGTCTTGAGTGCATGGGGGCTGCGATCACAAAATACCACAGACCCGGTGGTTTTTAAACAACAGACATATCTGTTCCTCACGGTCCCGGAGGCCAGACGTGTGCGATCGGGGCACCGGCACGGCCAGGTTCTGGTGAGAGCCCTCCTCCAGGCTGCGGGTGTCTCACCGTCTTCGAGTGGGAGCTCTGTGGGGTGTCCTTTATTAAGAGCCTTCATCCTGTTCCTGAGGGCTCCTCGATCGTGACCTAATCACCCCCAGGGGCCCCACCTCCTACGGCCATCGCATTGGGCGCTAGGATTCCATCCTGTGGATTTGGAGGAACACAAACACTCCGACCACAGCGGGCAGGGCCCTGGGGGTGGGCTGTGGCTGGCACAGGGCCGGGCACAGGCTCGAAGGCTCTGGGCCTGGAACCAGACAGGATGCGGGTGGGATTGCACAGAGAACAAGGGAGACGGCACAGGGGCCTTGGGAAGGAACCGAGGGACAGTGCCTCATGGAAAGTGTGGAAAAGCGGACGGCTCCGCTCTTTCTGACCAGAGGAGGTGGTGGAAGGAGGAGAGAGAAAAGCTTCCAATTGCATGAGGACTCGCGGAGATGCGAGGGCGTCTTTTGTGTGCGCAGTCTCCCAGGGCATGGGCTCTGTGGCTTTCCTGAGATCCCCCTCAACAATATGGACCTCCTTCCCCCTTTCAAAAAAAATATATATTTAAACACATTTACAGCTGGTGCGTGAGGCATGCGTGTGCCCAGATATACTATGGAGTGCACTACCTGGGACAGGATCCAAGCTAACAGGCATGTTGTGCTGCTTTAAGAGCTTGGTGTTCGGGTCCATGACACTTTAAAATGTCCTTCGATTGGCGTAGAGACCTGGGGAGAAGCCCGGGTAGTGGGACCACTTGAAACACTAGCCCTGTTGACGTGATTGGCATTCAGGGTTTTTGCCCACAAAGACGGGGACAGAGCGTGAGAGACAGACAGCGCGTGGTCTGCTAGAGGAGGAAGCCACCTTTGAATCTCTTCCCTGTGTCGAGTTGATCGGAGAGGAGCTTGTTGGCAGAGCAGGGAAAACACAGGCCCGGCACTCAGCTCGTAGCTGACCTCTCGGCCCCTCTGCTGGCTCGCTGTGTGACGTGGGGCAGGTTACCTGGCCTCTCTGTGAGTCAGCTCGCTCAGTTCCACAACCGTGTGGGTCCCAGGGGAGGGGGAGGCTGACTCACGAGCTGGCACACTGTCAATGGTCAGGAAACGGCGGCTGTTATCATCGCCAGACAGAGGGGCAGATCTGAGAAATCACGTGGTTTCCGCAGGTTAACTGCGAGGCGGTGAGTAAATTGTAGGAGGTACAAAAAAAAAAAAAAAAAAAAAAAAATGGCCCAGAATGGGAGAGTGAAGGGAGGGAGGTGTTGTGGGAAGGTGAGTTGGAAGATCATCTTTCGGAATGAAGAGATGGGTTAGCAAGGAGGGGGGCGACAAGAAGGAGAAAGAACTGGGGTGTCTTGGGGACCGAGACCTGCTTTGTGTCTCTCTCCATTCTGACTTTCATTCTCTTTATCTGGTCCTCCAGGTCACCCTGTGCACCAGGGTTCCCCCTGAGGGGGGGTAGAGACTGGGGAGACACGAGGGGAGGTGGGGAGCTCCCGAGAGGGGCCTTCCTGCAGGTAGACAAGGCCTACTTTTCGCTCAGGCCACACGGTCGGTCATGGATCCCCCTTTGTGAACAGAGGGCATGTGGAATGTGTGACAGCAGATGTCCCGTGCCTGTTCTGCGCCTGCTCCTTGGGAGGCAGAGGTAGTCCTCTTGAGTCAGAGAGACCTGTTTTTGGTGCTGCACTAGGAAAGTCACATCAGCCCCCAGAGCCTCATTTTTCCCATCTGCTAAATGGGATCATCACAGAGAGCCCGTAGGGATGTTGGGAAGAGTAAATTAAGGGGACAGACAGCACTTAACAGCTCATAGTGAATGCTCAGTAAACATCCCTTCTTTGCCAGGAATACCCCCAGAGGGGGAGGCTGGGACATGTTTGGGAGGAGACAGTGCCTTGGCAGGCTGTGTTCTGGATGCCATAGGACTGAATATCTCCTAAGAAAACGGCATCTAGAAATGGCCTCACACCGGGGCCCTGCGCAGGGAGCCGGCCGTGTGCAAACCCAGCACAGCGTTCAGAACAGCAGTTCTATTCCAAGGGTACTTTTTAGCAGAAAGTGTTCATTTTTTTTTATCGTTATATTTTATAGCGGGAAAACAAGAGCCACTGCCAATTAAACAATAGCCATGATTGATCCTAAGAATTCATTCTGATTTTAAAGACGTTATAACGTGCAGGGGCCGGGGAGAGGGAGTGGAGTGAAGTTTAGAATTAATGAAATTTAGGAGGGCAAAAACTAGAGTGTAAATAAAATTTACATGCTTTTTAAGATAAAACAAGAAAGTTTAAGAAATATTGAAAACTCTTGGTAGAGCATGTGAAAAAGTAGGTGTGGATTTGCCTCCACCATCGGGGTGACTCCATTTGAAGGGGTGAGAGTGGGGCAGGAGGAGCTGCTGAGCTTGATCTCCCTGTACATTTCCGTGTTGGGGTGGGGGAGGATGTGACCCCAGACTCGAGAGCGCCCATCCTCATCCTGGCGCCTGCACATCCGCGTGTGGACATCATTTGTGTTCATTCGCTTTGGAGGAAACTCCACACACAGCACTTTGAGGAGGAGCGGCGGGGTCATGAAACCAAGCTCACAAACCCACACCCCAAAAGGGCCAGAAGCCCCACCCCCTGGGAAGAGGCTGCTTCCTGTGACCCACACGCCAGCAGCTCTCCCAGTGGGCTCCTAGCCCTGCTGTTTGGATGTTTTGCTGAAGATTGTGGAGGACAACCAGCCTTGCTCTCTCACCCTTAAAAAGTCTGTGACACGTCTTGGGTGGATCAGAGGGGCCTGGTGGAGTTCCCTTCTCCCTGCCAGAACCCCTCTGCTCCAACCTGCACGTTACCACATGGTGTGGTCAGGGAGCCCTCTGCCACTTCCTTGGCAGGGAAGTGGGATCACAGACCAGCTCCTGTGGAGAGTTTCTGTCTGAGTGTTGGCTGGAGCGAAGGCAGGCATGACCTCGAGGGGCTTGCAGATGGGGAAATGGGAGGACTGAGCGGCATTGAGGTTCCTGGGTAATAATTACTGCTGGGAGGACCCAGAGAGGAGCAGAAAGCAGGGGCTTGGCCCTGAGGATGCTGCTCCAGAGGAGGAAGGAACTGGAAGGTGGAGGACAGATATCCAATGAGCTGAAGAGCAGTGAGCTGGGCACACTGAGCAGGCATTTGTGGAGGTTTTGGCCTCCATGAGTAAATGTGTTTATATTTGTGTGTGTGTGTGTGTGTGTGTGTGTGTGTATGTGTGTTTTAACACAAAAGTGATACATGAGCACTATAGAAAATGTACATCAATGAAAGACGAAGAAAAATATGCTAGCCTATGATATAGTTATCTAGAATGAACCAGTACTGGTCTTTAAAAAAGTAATAATTTATAAAAATGAGATAATTTGCCGAAACCGGTTTGGCTCAGTGGTAGAGCGTCGGTGTGCAGACTGAAAGGTCCCAGGTTCGGTTCCAGTCAAGGGCATGTACATTGGTTGCGGGCACATCCCCTCTGGGGATGTGCAAGAGGCAGCTGGTCGATGTTTCTCTCTCATCGACATTTCTAGCTCTATATCTCTCTCCCTTCCTCCTCTCTGTAAAATATCAATAAAATATATATTTTTAAAAAATAAGATAATTTTGTATAGGTTTGATTATGGTAAGCATAATCTATTGCATACATGTTTCATAATTTATTCAATCAGTTCCCTGTCCTTGGATATATTGGTTATTTTCAGTTTTTCATTCTGAAAAATAATATTGCAATAAATAAATGAATATACTTGTAGCTAAGTTTTTGCACACATTCATGATTATTTTTACGGTACACATGTTTAGAAGAGGAATGCTGCTTTTGAGTCTTTTGATACTCATTGCTAAATTGCCCTCTAGAAATGCTGTACATCTCTATCAGGGATGCATGAGAGTGGCTGTTTTCTGGACTTTGGCCAATTAAAGATTGTTAAATATTTGGTGATTTAATAAGTTTAAATCTTCTTTTAACTTACACACTCATGATTTCTAATAAGTGTGACTATTTTTTCATGTATTTGTTAGCCATTGTGTATGTTTTGTGTGAGTTGTTTTTCATGGTTTTTGCTTAGTTTTCTGTTGATCTCTCCATCTTTTTTTCCCATTGATATGTAGGTTTTCTGTACATATTTAGGCTAATTTACCATGTCTGTAATTTATTGTTGGATCACATGGTTTTTAGGAAATCTCATAGCTCAAAAATTCTGTGACTCTGTGATCTAGCCTGGAGGACCAAAGTAGCTAGGAAAATAAACATTCCCAGGTAATTCCCAAGCCACATGGTAGGTGTTACTGAATGCTGGCAGGGACCACTAGCATTAATAATTATGCTGATAACACAGACTAAGAGCAGAAGCTACCATTTACTGAATATTATTTATTTACCTGGCACTTCATATATTTTAGCCTTTTTCATTTTATCATCCTGCAAAGAGCTGGCAAATTGGGACGTGATGTGGGGCCCGGTACGTGACAGTTGGCTGACCTTGTGACTCACAAGTGTGTGTCTATTTTAATAGTAGCTTTATTGAGATATAATTAAACTACCATAAAATAGTGCCCTTTAATTCCATATTTTTGACAAATTCACAGAATTGTACAAACACCACTACTTAATTCCAGAACATTACTCACCAAAGAAACCTCATACTCCACCAGCAGTCAGTCACCATTCTCTCCTCACCCCCTACCTTCCCCCAGTTCACTAATCTAATTTGTGTCTCTATGGATTTACCTATTCTAGACATTTCATATAAATGGAAAGAAGTCTTTTGTAACTGGCTTCTTTCATTAGCATAATGTTCTCAAGGGCCATCCTCTTTGTAGCATGGATCAGTACTTAATTCCTTTTCATGACTTAATAGTATTCCATTATATAAATACTAGAGGCCTGGTGCATGAGATTTGTGCACTTGGGGGGAAGGGGTTCCTCAGCCTGGCCTGTGCCCTCTCAAAGTCCGGGAGCCCTTGGACTAAGCCAGCAGTCCAATCCCTTAGCACTGCAGCAGAGGCAGGAGAGGCTCCCACCACCGCTGCTGCACTCGCCAGTCAAGAACCCAGTTATGGCTGAACAGTGCTCCCCCTGTGGGAGTACACTGACCACCAGGGGCAGCTCCTGTGTGAACGTCTGCCCCCTGGGGGTCAGTGCACATCATAGTGACCTGTCATTCTGCCATTCTGTCCATTTGCATATTGGCCTTTTATTATATAGGATAACACATTCTGTTTGTCCATTTATCAGTTGACTTTTGGGTTATTTCCACTTCTTGACTATTGTGAATTGTGCTGCTATGAACATTTGTGTCCACGTTTTTGTGTGGACATAGATATTCAGTTCTCTTGGCTATATATCTAGAACTGGAATTGCTGAATTACATGGTATTGCTATGCTTAACTTTTTGAGGATCTGCCAAACTATTTCCCAAAGCAGCTGCATCATTTTATCTTCTCACAAGCAAGTTTGAGGGTTCCAATTCTTCACGTCCTTGCCAACATTTGTTATTACCCATCTTTTTTTATTATAGCCATGTTTGTGGGTGTGAAGCAGTATCACATTGTGGTTTTGATTTTCATTTCCCTGATGACTAATGATGTTGAGCATCTTTTAGTGTCTGTTTTGGCACATATTGGTAATCTTTTTTGGAGAAAAGTTTTTTAATTCATCACTCAAGTATTAATCCTGTTATTTCAACATTTTTATTAAGTTGTAAGCATTTATATATATATATTTTGGATATAAGTTCCTTATCAAATGTATGACTTGCAAATATTTTTTCACAGTCTGTGAGTTGTCTTTGTCTAATCTAAGGTCACATGAACTTACTCCTATGTTTTCTTATAAAAGTTGTATAGTTTTGCCAAAACTGGTTTGGCTCAGTGGATAGAGTGTCGGCCTGCAGACTGAA
Organism: Pipistrellus kuhlii; assembly: GCF_014108245.1. Taxonomy (NCBI): domain Eukaryota; kingdom Metazoa; phylum Chordata; class Mammalia; order Chiroptera; family Vespertilionidae; genus Pipistrellus; species Pipistrellus kuhlii. The sequence continues at coordinate 50,653,862 of NW_023425405.1, read as the reverse complement.
AGGTCCCAGGTTCAATTCCGGTCAAGGGCATCTACCTTGGTTGTGGGCACATCCCCAGTGGGTGGTGTGCAGGAGGCAGCTAATCGATGTTTCTCTCTCATCAATGTTTCTAATTCTCTATCCCTCTCTCTTCCTCTCTGTAAAAAAAATCAATTATATAGTAGTTTTGTTCCCTGCACTCTCAACTCTATCTCATTGATCTTTAGCTTCATTCTTAGGCCAGTACTACATTGTCTTGATTATTGTAGCTTCATAGTAAGTTTGAAACCAGGAAATGTGAGTCTCCTAAGTTGCTCTTTTTCAAGGTTGTTTCAGTGGAAACACTATGGACTCCTTGAATTTCCATATTTTGTTGAGGATTTTTACAACTATATGCAAAAAGAAGTTGATCTGTAGTTTTGTTTTCTTGTGATGTTTTTGTCTGTGGGGCAATGCTAGCCTCATAAAGTTGGGAAGGATTCTCTGTGACTCGCTTTTTGCCAATAGAATATGGCAAGTGACACGGTATGACTTTTGAGGCTAGGTCATAGGAGCCTTGCAACTTCTTCCTCAGTTTCTTGGAACATTCCCTATTGGCATACTCCCTTTGTCATCCCAGCTGCCATGCTCTGAGAAGCCCACGCTCCTTGAGGTGTAGGCATGTCAGTGGGCATCTGTAGTTGAACATCCAGCTGACAATCCAGGTAACAACCAACATTAAGTACCAGCCGTGTGCATTGACTATCTTGGACATCAGCTCAGTAGATCCGTCATGTGATGAATGCCTCAGCATGACATCTGATCTTTAGAAAAAACTGCTCAGTGAGTCTAGTCAATCCACAGAACCGTGAGAGATAATAACAAATCATACTTTTAAGCCATCTATTTCGGGGTAGTTTATTACCCAGTAAAATATAGAACAGGAGTCCATTGGCTGAACCTGACTGATTCCACCATACCTTTCTACAAGAATCATGGGAGTGTTCCCTGGCATTTTCTCTCCTGTGACTGGGGAAGGCCTTGAAAAAAAAAAAAATGAAATGAAATGACCAGAAGGAAGCAATGAAAAGAAGAGGCAGCGTTGGGCCAGGAACACTTGTACGTGGGGTAACCACTCTTTGCCATGGTGGCCAGTGACCTATCTTCAGAAAGGGAGTCGCCCAGCTGTACTCAGGAGGCTTTTGTTTCAATGTGTGCCCAGACACGGGCTGGTATTCCAGGCCCCCTACCGTCTTAGCGCTCAGGAAGGATCTGTCCTATGGCATTTACGCTCTGCTCCTCAGCTTGCCGTTGGTTTACCAACCAAGGATCGCAGAACGCTGTGAACACCACCTTCACGCCCGTAGACCAAAATTGGGCTCCCATTCTGAAGGTGGGAGCAGCCAGTAAGGCCCATAAAAACAGATGTGACCCAGTAGCCAGCAAGAGGAACAAAGGAAGATGGGCCCCAGGTGGACCTGAAAGCTTCTGTGGGCCTGAGCAGCCTTCCCAAATCTCACTCCACCCTAAGGCCACCATTTGCTTCCTGCACGGAGGAACTGACTGACCAAAGGAACCTGTCTGTTGGGTACTAGGCTTCCCGGCCGTGATCTGTATGTAGGTCAGCTCTGTGTGCATACACCAGGCCCCCTTCTTCAGCTGAGAAAAGGGGCCAAAGACTTCATGTCTTTTATCTCCATTTGCATAATACTGTATCAAGAGCATAACGATGTAACTGCACATGAAAAAAATGCTCAACATCATTAGTCATTAAGGGACATGCGAGTCAGAACTGCAATAAGATACCATTACAGATGGCTGTAATACATCTTTAGGGGGAAGAGGGAAATTACAAGTGTTGGCAAGAATGTGGAGAAATTAAAACCCTTACACATTGCCTGTGAGAATGTAAAAAAGGAAGAGTTTGGCAGGTCTTTGAAAAGTTAAACATAGTTATGATCCAACAATAACTGGATCTTTATCTTATACCAAAGTTCACACAAAAACTTGTACACCAGTGTTTTATAGAAACACTACTCACAATAATCACAAGGTAGAAATAACTTAAAGGTCCTCATCTGATGAATATATAAATAAAATATGGTACATCCATACAATGGAATGCTCTTCAGCCATGAGAGGGAATGAAGTACTGATACCTGCTACCTTGAAAACATGACACTACTTGGAAGGAGCCAGAAGCAAAGGACCTCATATTGTATGGTTGTATTTATATGAAACATCCAGAATAGATACAGAGACAGAACATCGCCTGCCATGGGCTGGGGAAAGAAGCACATTGGGAAATACAGTGTTTCTTTTCAGGGTGGTGAATATTCTAGAATTAGATAGGGGTAATGGTTGTACAACATTGTGGCTATACTGAAAACCGCCGAAATGTACATTTTAATTTTTTTTAAAAATACATTTTATTGATTTTTTACAGAGAGAAAGAGAGAGGAATAGAGAGTTAGAAACATCGATGAGAGAAAATCATCGATCAGCTGCCTCTTGCATACCCCCTACTGGGAATGTGCCCGCAACCAAGGTAGATGCCCTTGACCGGAATCAAACCCAGGACCTTTCAGTCTGCAGACCGATGCTCTACCACTGAGCCAAACCGGTTTAGGCGAAATGTACATTGTAAAATGATTAAAATGATATATTTTATGTTAATGAATTTTATCTCAAAAAAAAAAAAAACTTCAAGGAAAAGATATACCCTGAGGGTTATTGCTGCAGGATGATCATGTGCATTGTTTTCCCGGTAAAGGCCCTTTCTAAGGCAGGGCCAGGGACTTGCCAGAAAAATAAATGCTTCCCGGAGTAGTCTGACAGGGCATGACAAGTATGGCCTCGGAGCCAAGGAATTCTAGTACTCTCTCTCACATCCCAGCCAGTCAGCCTCAGGCAAGTTCCTCAGCCTGTCAGCGCTGTGTCTTAAGTCATCTTGGAATGGGAGATCTTTCTATTGTATAATAAATGCTTCTAGGGTGCCATGTGCGTTGATTGGTATTAGTCCCATTTTCCAGCTGGATAAACTGAGAATCGGGAAGTAGGGTACTTATCCAAGGTCAGAACAGCCAGTGAGCGGCAGAGCAGGGTTCTAACCCAGGCATTATGGCCACAGATCTCTCGTGCTCTCCTCCTAAGAGTGTGTAACCCCCACTTCCCATACCATGGTAGGGATCCAATACAATTATACACCGTGAAATCCTCCTATAAACATAAATGCTGTACAGTATACTTATTGCCTTAACTATGAGCAGTTGGATTTACAGGAAAAACATCTGGAACTCCTCTGCCCCAGTGATCCCTCTTGGCCCCACCCTAGATCCATTTTTTTTTTTTTTTCTGGACTTCTCTAAAGAAATTAGAATTGTCATCTCATGTCCGGATTTGCCCAGAAAAATCCTCCAAAAAGGTTTCTGGGAAGACTCTAAGATTGCCTTACTTCAGGGGCCAGGACTGGGAGGCAATGGCAGACCAGATGGATCCCAGAATTCCTGACACCAGCCAGGGCAGGTAAACCCAGAAGGGTGAACTCACCTCCAAGCAAGTTATTTGCTCTTGGCATTTGGAAATGGGCCCATGACATAGGGTCCAGTGGGGGAGGACACCCCTTTTTCTTCTTGGGGCTTCAAGTCCTGGAGCCTGAGGAGAGGCAGGGGAGGACTGGAAGGCTCCATGGCCCAGCGTTTGCCCGTTGGTGGGTGAGAGGTTTGGAAGCTGTGGGGGCGGGATGCAAAAGGTAGAGCTGGAAGCCAGAAAGTTGCTCAGATTCTGGCGAGGGAGTCGAGGATCAGGAAAGTTCAGAAAATGTGGCAGTGAGAGAGGTGCTGGCAGGCTGTGTAACCCAGCAGTGTGCAGGCTGGTCCCAGGCCGGCTCTCTCCCTTCCTGCCTGCAGCCTGTGGACCTCACTCCTCAAGCACGTATACTCTGGCCCGTCCTCCTCTTCCCCACAGAGGTGGCCCCTGTCCACACCCCCATTCTCTAGAACCTTCACAGCGGCCTCCTGGCAGATCTCCGTCCTCTAGTGACTGCCTCTCTGATCCAGTCTTATTACCTGAAAAGCGAATTTTCCAAAACTCAGATCTCATTGTCACTCTGCTCCTTAAATCATGTCAGTAGTTCCCTGGGGCCTACTAAGTGAAATAGACATATGGCCCTTCCTATGGCGGAAGCCCCAGCCCCATTCACCTTCTTTGCGTGTTCCTCTGTTTCCGACTGTGTCTTGGTCCACCCGGCTACTTCCTGGCAATGCAGGAAGACCCCGTTTCAATGAGTTGTCCCCGACCCCAGTCCTGTGCACAATGAACCAAGTCCTCATCCATTTCCTTGCACATTTCAGGTGTCAACTGTTATATCGTATTATTGTTTCTTGTTTCACCTGCCTTTCTACGTCGTGGGCTCTGGTTCCTTTAAGACAGGGCCCGTGTCTCATCTATGTCCCTCTTCCCTGAGCCCAGCACACAGTAGGTGCTTTATAGATGTCTTTTCCCAGGGATGTTCATGGACTGCCTGAGTGCGAGGAGCTGTAGACGGGCAGCCCTCTCTGTCCTAGGCACAGCCCTCATGGGGTGTCGCCGTTCCTCCCTCTCTTCTGGGCACAGCGAGCAGCTATGCAGGAAGGTAGGGACGAAGGCTCACCTCCCTGTGCTCGAGCTGCCTCACGGCTGCCATTCAGACACCCCAGATGGAGCGTTCAATCTAGGCCACACTGCCAAAACAGACACCTACGTGCTCATCAGGTACCGTCTAGAACCCAGTCCGAACGAGAAAGCTGCCAGCACATGACACCCATGTGCCCAACTCATTTAGAGCAAGGTCCAGGAAGAGTATGTGGGGCTGCGGTGCGGAAATCCCCGTGTCCGAGCTGGAGGGCTCAGGCCAGGGAGAGATGCCAGCCCATCCGGCAGCCATCTTGCAGGTTCAAGTTTTGATGTCCGTTGCAAGTGCACAAAGCCCACCCGCGCTCACGCTCCCCCAGGCAAGCAGCAACAGCTTCCTGAAAACCTCTCAGCGGAGCCGCTGCCCTCACCAGCACGCCACTTGGCCTTTGTAGAAGACAAACACTCTGCTTTTGAATCTACAACACCCACCGCCGAATGTGTCAGAGGCTGGCTCCTTTGGTGGGTTGCGTTTGTTGCATGGGCCCTCCCGCTGGGGCCAGCTCCCCCACGTTGAGTGGGCAGTTCAGATGGTTCTGCGGTTTTGTCTGAGCTGGGGAATGCGGATTTGAGCAGAGACGGTTCTTCATGAAAGAGTGGATTCCTTTGCTTTTCTGCTGGGAGCCAGTCAGGCTCCTAAGTCTCTCCCCGGAGTGTGGGTAGGGAGCAGAGGCGTGCTGCAGCCAACCTTCCGCTGGGCGAGTGGGTTGATCATAGCTCGTTCCTAGATTCCCAGAACGCTGCTGGCTTGGTTCCCGGGGACTCAGGAGTTCAGATCGTCTCTCCGTGGTCCACGGCTGTTGCTTAGGTGCCAGACTGGGAGTCGTTAGAAGGGAGTGGGACATTTGGGGAAAATGAAGTTTGCCAGCCCCAGGCCCTTTTTTATGGTCTTTTGCTGGGGGAGCAGGATCCTGATCCGGGGAGGGATGGAGATCGATTTTTATTACCTGTCTCCCAGCCTCCGCTTCTAGCTAGGATTTCACAGAACCTAACAATCCTCTGCACTGCGACTCCCCCCGTATCAAAAGGCTGACATCTCTGGGGGTGGGGCCTGCGCGGCAGCTGTTTCTTTCCAGGTTTCCAAGGATAATGTCAAGTGCCTCCGAGAGTGTAACATTCTGGCTGGAAGGGAATGATCCAAATGCTTTTTCCGTTAAATCATCGCCCTCTGGTTCAGGTAGTTTCCTAACAACGCTTATGCAAATAACTGTGAAAAGTAGGAAGTGGTAAAATGTCGAGTGTCATTGATTCCTGGCAGCATTCGCAGCCGAAGCTTCTGATTTCCCAAAAAAAAAAAAAAAAAAAAAAAAAAAAAAAAAAAAAAAAAAAAAAAAAAAGGAAGAAAGAAACAATAACAAGCAGACAGACCACCAACCCTCGGTATGGCCCTGGGCATACCAGCCAGGAGGCCTGTGTCGCTCTCCTGTCTGCTTCTCAGAGGACAGGATTGTGTTAGAACACTGGGCCACGAAAGGTCTCTAGGATCCCATGTGCTTTATTGTCTACATAGCCCGTGTCCGTTATTGATTTGCAAATGGGCAGCATTCCTTCTCAACCCTCTTGAAGGAGAACGGAGGGAAGCTGTTTCAGGAGGGAGAAGACGTGGTTCATTCTTTGCACAAATACTTCCCGTGCAGCCGACTCCTGCTTCCAGGACGCGCACAGAGATTGCTAGGTGTGGGTTCATTGGCGAGGTTGGCCGGCGCTTGGCCACTGTGCCCAAAGCCCATTGTGCCCACCGCTGGACCCACAGAGAGGCTGCAAGCTTGCCATCAGCTCACCCTGTGATGGGGAAGGGTGGCCAGAGACCGGTGCCCAGGGGTGGAGTCCACCGTCCACAGACACCGTAAATCAGATCCACAGGGAGACCATCTGTCCCTGGGCCTGTGCTTTCTGTGGATTCAGCCTTGTTCTGCTGCCTGCTTCTCAGCCTTCCTCCTATCGTTCTGTACTTCCTTTCCTTGTGCTGGGGAGAGGGACCTGGGGGAAGAGAGGCTGGGCAGGGGGGGGGGGGGGGGGTGTCCAGGCACCCCTTTCCATGTGCCACATGTCATGCTTCTAAGATGTGCCCTGTTTTCACAATTGTGATGTCTATAAAGTTGAGCTGCATCTGAAAGTCAGTGCTTGTGGTAGTTGAACCGATCGGTAGGTTTTTTTCTTTCTTACCGTACATAAAATAAGATATATTGTATGGCATGGTAGACTTGAAGAAATGGGGAATAATATGACTGCCTTCCAGATAACCTCAAATGGCCCTAGCTGGTTTGGCTAAGTGGATGGAGGATCAGCCTGTGGACTGAAGGGTCCCAGGTTTGATTCCAGTCAAGGGCTCATGCTGGGGTTACAGGCTCGATCCCTAGTAGGGGGTGTGCAGGAGGCAACCGATCAATGATTCTCTCGAATCTTTGATGTTTCTCTCTCTCCCTCTCCCTTTCTCTCTGAAATCAATCAATTTATATACAAAAGACTAGAGGCCCAGTGCAGAAATTCATGCATGAGGTAGGGGAGTTGTCCCTCAGCCCAGCCTGCACCCTCTCCAATCTGGGACATCCCTTTCACAATCCAGGACTGCTGGATCCCAACTGCTCATCTGCCTGCCTTCCTGATTGCCCCTAACAGCTCCTGCCTGCCAGCCTAATCACCCCCTAACCACTCCCATGCCAGCCTGAATGATGTCTAACTGCTCCCCTGCCAGCCTGTTTGCCCCCAACTTTCCTCCTCTGCCAGCCTGGTCACCCCTAACTGCCCTCCCCTGCAGGATTGATCATCTCCAACTGCCCTCCCTTGCAGACCTGGTCCCTCTCAACTGCCCTCCCTTGAAGGCCTGGTGCCTCCCAACTGCCCTCCTATGCTGGCCATCTTCTGGTGGCCATCTTGTGTCCACATGGGGGCAGGATCTTTGGCCACATGAGGGCAGCCATCTTGTGTGTTGGAGTGATGGTCAATCTGCATATTACTCTTTTATTAGATAGGATAGAGGCCTGGTACATGGGGGGGTCGGCTGGTTTGCCCTGATGGGTGTCCAGGATCAGAATGGGGGTTCCCTTGGGGCATAGGGCAGCCTGGGCAAGGAGCCTGTGGTGGTTTGCAGGCCAGCCACACACCCAGGTGACCCAAGTAGGGACCCTGGTATCTGGGATTTATTTACCTTCTACAATTGAGCCCCCTGCTCACCCCATGGCTGCCACCATTTCTGTTTGGCTTTATGTATCTTTATAATTGAAACTTTGTAGCCTTGAGTGGAGGCCTAGGCCGGCCAGGGTGCGTGGAAAGCTTGGCTTCCGTTGCTGGGGAAACCCAAGCCTCTCAACTGCTCCCTGTGGCTGCAGCCATCTTGGTTGGGGTTAATTTGCATACTTGCTCTGATTGGCTGGCAGGTGTAACTTAAGCGGAGAGGTGGTTAATTTGCATATTACTCTTTTATTAGGTAGGATAACCTCAAATGCACAGGAATCTTTGAGTATCGTCCCAGGGCCAAGTGCTGTGGAGGAGGCAGCGGTGTGGAAGCACCAATTATCCTTGGTGTCTCCAGGCCCAGCTCTTTTCGTTGGGGATCCTTCCACCACCTGATCATGTTTGCCTTCTGTCCTTGGTAATTCCGTTTTCCTTCACCTTGTCTAGTTCTTGTTTCCTTCACCAAACACAGAGGCCTCGTTGCCCTACCTTGTAGGTGCTGGCAGCCGGTTAGCTCCCTAACTGCTCTTTCCTAGGCTTTTAACGCATTCGTATCATTTCTTAGGTTGTTTTTGCGCTTTTTTTTTTTTTTAGATTATTTCAGTTGTTTGGGTGACCTTGTAGCCCTTGTGTGACTCCAGGACTTACGTTTTCCTGGTGTCATAGGACTTCCAGCTCAGGAGACATTCCCTTCCTCGTGCCAGCAACATGTGTTTCTGACTGGCAGGCATTTGCGTCTGTTGTCTATAAACTAGTGACCCGAGGGCAGTGCTTGGTGGTTGGGACCTGCTGAAATCTGACCTCATTTCTGTGCTGTTCACGAGGTTCCAGAGTATTTGCTTCCGGGCCATAGACACATTCCCTTCGCTGGGAGGTTCCACGTTCCACAGCCCGCACTCCTCCTCAGAACCCCGGGTGGGGTCTGGGGCATTGCCCCTCTTGATGGCACTGCCCTTTTCTAACTTACCCCAGGGGTGCACCCATGCCGGCTCCTCGTCCCCTCCCCCCTCACTTTCCAGAGTGCGTGGGTTCACTGCAGAAGGAGCTGGTTCTCACACGTTTACTGAGCAACTCTTTCCCCTCCCACCTTCTGCCTTAACCAGTTACTTCAGCAAAGTTCTGAGGGGTTTCCCGCACTGTACTTCCCTCTTTAACAAACAAAAACAGATTAAAAAGAGGAGTGCCATTAGGCAGGCTCCCTTAGAAAAATTTCTTTTTGGGGAAAACCACACACACACACACACACACATTTTTATTGACTTCAGAGAGGATGAGAGGAGAGAGAGGAACATCAATGATGACAGATAATTATTAATCCTCTGCCTTCTGCACACTCCCAGCGGGGGATCCGAGCCCACAAACCTCGGGCATGTGCCCTGACCGGGAATTGAACCATGATCTCCTGGTTCATAGGTCGACGCTCAATCACTGAGCCACAATGGCCAGGCAGAAAGATTTCTTTTTGAAGAACAATGACAGCCTCCGTCACCAATCCTGTGGCAGCCCCTTCAGGATCTCTGTCCATGGGGCTGCCACCCTTTGTGAAAACCAGCTCTGGTTTGGTTTTAGGAAGGTCAGAAAAGCTCCTGCCAGCCTGAATAGAAACTGCCTCCCTTCTGTGGGGAGATCTACTCCAAGTTCCAAACAAGAATGTACCATCGAACTACTGGAGCAAAACCAGGTCCAGGTTTGAAAACTGAAATGCTAGTTGACTGACGTCCAAGCCGAAATCCTGACATGCTACATCCAAGCAGTGGGCCCCAAGAGCTGTCCCACCAAACTTGCCCCCTTTACCTCTAGGAACGAACTTTAAAAAAAAAAATGTATAAAATTGTAAAACAACCGCTACAAAAGAAAAAACCCACAGTCCAGAGGGGCATGGAGTAAAGCAGGTGTACCCCCCACCCTCCTTCTGCACAGCCCTGCACCTCCGTCCTGCAAGGTGCTCGCTGCCTCCCCGACAGCCATGTCAGTCCCTCCTCCCTCCGGAGTTCATGTGGCTCGGCCTCCCTCTGTGGAAGGCCACCAGGGTGTTCCACTGTTCTGGAGAACCGTATTTCTTCAGTGAGTCCCACGGACTACCTTCGCCCTAGGAAAACGGGGAGAGGGTCCCGGGGCCATGGTGGGCCTCCTGCCAGTAGCCCTCTCCTTGCCATGGACAGGAAGGGGCAGCCTCCAGTGTCTCATAAGGAAAAGCCCCTCGTCGTTTTTCTCCCGGGGAAGGCAGGATCGGTTCTGGTCCTATGTTCTTTTAACGTAACTCAGGACATTTTTCTCAGCACCTACGGAGTGCGTGGCAGCTCCCTGAGGGTGGGGGCAGAGGAAACCGGTTTCTTACTCTCTCTTGAGAAGTCTACAGACTCCCCAGACACTAAGAATAAACCCTTCCTGTGGCCACCTTTCAAGAAGGCCGCTGGCAGTGGGAACATAACGGGATTCTAAAATGTTACGACATTTGAGTCTAGTGACTGCACTTCTGGGAGTGTAAACTGAATAAATAAACAATCTTACGCATACAGATTTATATATGAGGATTTTCATTTCTTTAATGGTGATAAAGGTGAAAAATGGAAGATGGTCTCCATGTCCAAAAATAGGAGACCAGTTAAATAAGTTGTGATGCATCCCATACAACCATCGGAACCATGCTTTCAAAGACAGTAATGATATAGGAAAATAACAATAAAATCAATCAATGAACCACATAGGATACAAAAGAGTATTCAGTATACTCCTAAATTATTTTCCCCAACATTTTATTATGAAAGTTTTTAAATGTATAGTATAGTTGAAAGAATTTTTCAGTGAACTATTCCTTATCACTATCATTAGTTCTTCCATTAACATTTTACTATGTTTGCTTTACTATACAGGTAGGTAGATTTATATATATATATATATATATATATATATATATATATACCTTTTATCCACCCAATAAGCCATCTTATTTTTTAAAATATATTTCTTTATTGATTTCAGAGAGGAAGGGAGAAGGATAGAGAGATAGAAACATCAATAATAAGAGAGAATCATTGATCCACTGCCTCCTGCACTCCACCCACTGGGGACCGAGCCCACAACCTTGGCATGTGCCCTTGTCCGGAATCGAACCTGGGACCCTTCAGTCCACAGACCGACACTCTATCCACTGAGCCAAACCGGCTAGGGCCATCTTATTTTTATATGCACTTATTTTTATATAAGTAAGTTGTAGACATCAGTACATGTTCCTGTAAGTACTTCAGTATGCATATTATTAACTGGTGTTCAGTATTGGTTTGTTTTCATTTGAGGGGAAAGTTGCACGCATTGAAATATACAAACCTAAATGTACAATATAATTGCCTAATTTAACAAATGCATACGCTTGTGAAACTCTAGTTGCTATCAATATAGAACATCACCAGTTAGGCTTATTATTTTTCTTATTAAGCAGCCATACCTATTTGTGTATATGTATATATCTGTAAAATGTGATTCTAGAGGTTATTTTATTTTCTTCATTATATTATTACTTATTTTCTAAGTGATATAAGTTAAGTATATCCATTCATTCTTTTATTGAACAGGTATTTATTGATCATCTAGTATGTGCCAGGCTGTGCCCTACATATAAGGGATCCAGTGGTTAGCAAAACTGCAAAATGTACTGCCCTTATGGAACTTATATTCAACTAGAAGAATCATCAGTAAACTAAAGATAATGCCGCAAGGAGATAGAGAGAGAGAGATGGGCTGTGAGTGGCAGGGAGGCCTCTCTAAGGAGATGACATTTAATCAGAGAACTGGATGATGCGAGAGAACCGGGTAAGAGTCTGGAGGAGTCAGAAGGTGCCATGGTCCTGAGACAGGGAGGGAGGACAGCTGCCGTGGCCAGAAGAAACTGAGTGAGGGGGCGTGTAATAGAGGCGAGGTCAGAGGGGGAGGCAGACACCAAGCCAGATGGGGCTTTGTAGGTTTTGTGAGGAGTGAGGATTTTATTCTAGTGTTGAGAGGAGCCGCTGGAGGGTTTTAATCAGGGGAGTGACTTGATCTGACTTTCGTGAATTAACTCGTGGGTTTGACCAGTCAGAGGGCCTGGGTGACATGGGCAGAAGCGGGGAACAAGGGGAGCAGATTTCTGTGCAGAACGGGCTAAGAAAGAGCACACATTACTGTTCCTTTCTGAACCGGGCCAGGGGGTGCATTTTTTTAAAGCCCTTTCATTCACTCATCGCCAGATATTTATTGAGTGCCTACTGTGTCCCAGGCACAGGTCTGAGAATACCACTGTGAACAAGACAGGTGTAGGAGAGAGACCGACAATCAATAAGAAGACAAGATCATCCCAAGTGAAAAAAAAGTGCCCTGAAAAAAATCAGACAGGGTGATGAGGAGGGCAGGTAGGCAAGACCAGAGCTGCCCTTTATGCCGAGACCTGCCTGATGAGGAAAGAGAAACGTGAATGCAGGCAGCGTGCTGGAGGTGGGAGAGGCGTCCCGTGCAGGGCAGCCTTCGCCCAGGCCCGAGGGAGGATCTGGGCCAGGAGATGAGATCTGCTTGCAGAGGGCACCCAGGCTCTCAGCGGGAGAGGGGGCAGGAGCGGGCTGCTCCTGAGGAGAAAGCGCGTGCCTGGCGGGGCAGAGGGCCAGCCTGGAAAGTCAGAGCGAAAGCTGTGAGGGCTGGTGGGCCCAGGCTGTGGGCTTCACCTTCCAGCGCACGGACTTCTAACAGAGTGTGACACAGATCTGCCTGCAGATGACTCTGCGCAGCATGTGCTAAACATGCCAGGCAGTTGGACCTTGGAGGCAGGGAACCAGTTAAGAGGTTATTGCATGTGTGAGGAGGTTGTGGGGAGGGGGTGGGAGGGAGACACCCAATTTGTGTTGTCAGTAAAAAAATCTTTATTCGATTAACGAGCCTTCGCCCTAGGGTTAACAAACTTTTAGTTTTGTCAAAGTCGTACTTGACACAGTTTTTAAAAGTCAAACTGCACCAGAAGTCTTATTCGACCATCAGAAGTCCCCTCCATTTCATCAGTTTCTATTCCCAGGTGCAAACACTTCCAACATACTTTTCGCCTTTTCCCCCCGATATTTACTTCTATCATTTAAAATAACTGGCCTTTTCTGCTACTTCTAGATTTTATTTATTTATTTTTTTTACATTTTATGTTCTCTAATAACGTCCTCTCATGAAAGCGGAAGGTTTATTTCTTTGCTAGGTCCTCCCCACACTCCTCCTCCACCCACCCTTCCAGGATAGTTACTTGGCAGGTTTTCACTAAATAAGCTACCGGGGGCTTGTGTCGTTATGACTACGTCAGTATTACTCACAGCTGAGTCACCACATGTATCCCATGTCCTTTCTTACACAGCTCTGGTTTCTAAAGTTTTGTGCTGGGGTGAGGCAAAGGGTATGAGGGTATAAGACTGTATATACAGGGTATCCCCCCACAAATTGTGTTTACACTTTGAATAATTACTAATTCCATTGGGTTCAATCTGAAAAGAATGAAACATCAATTGAGCTACCAACTTTTAAAGTATGGATACATTTTTGGGGGGACCTCCTGAGGATACTCTAGCAGCTGCCTGTGTCTCTCCTGGCCTCACGCCTGTTTCTGAGGGTAGCCTGTGCCCGAAATCCTGGGCCTTTGGATTCAGCTTGAGTCTACCTCCCACCCACTCCATTCAGTGGCTCAGGTTTACTAACTCCTTTACTATTTGTCCAGCTGCTCCCCAGTAGCATCCATAGTTCTATTGCCATCTTGTGTCTACTCTCATCTCCTTTCTTATTCACTTTGTTCTTGTAATTCATGCCTTTTTAAAAATATACATTTTTTTTATTGACTTCAGAGAGAGGAAGGGATAGGGAGAGAAGGAGAGAAACATCAACAATGAAAGGTAATCATTGGTCAGCTGCCTCCTGCATGCCCCCTGCTCGGCATCCATCAACCTGACCGGGAATCAAAGCATGACCTCTTTGGTTCATAGGTTAGTGCTCAACCATTGAGCCATATCCATGGGGTATGCCTTTTTAAAATTAAATGTACTGTCATTTTAGTGGGGCTTCTGGAGAGAGTAGAGATAAACGTGGTCAATCTGCCATATTTAACCAGAAGTCTCCCAGAGCACTTTTCATACTTCCTGGCCCACAGTCTTTTCATAATGGATGTCGGCAGATGTTCTTTACGTAATAATTTGTCCACCTGTTGCCCAACTCAGCCCACCGAGTTTGAGACTAGGAATTTGGAAGAACCATACCATAGCCAATTGCTTTCTAGGCATTTTAAACCCCCCATGACTTTCCCATAGCAGTTCAGAAGGCCTCCTGAGTGGGCCTGATGTGCCGTCAGCTCTCCCCACAGAGATGAGATGAGGCGGCCGTCTACATTCCATCGCTGTGAAGCGGAGTCCTTCCTGCAGCCAGGGTGGCCCAAGGGGCAGGCACGGAGCAGGTGGCTGGAGCTTGTTCACCAACCAGCCGCATCACAGTGCACAGCTTACTTTCCCTCGCAGGGCCTCCTCTACGATGTGATAAAGGTGGACTTCCTCTCATTCCTTAGCCCAGCTTTACTAAGATCGCTCTGAATAAAACACAGAGGAGCGGACAAGGTGGTAGGTGATGGCCCGGGGTGAGCCCTGAGGGGCTCCTGAGGCACCCGGGGCCCCTGGGAACCTGGATTGAGAAGCACTGGACTTGAAGATGTCTCCAAAGCAGCGGCTCTCAACCTTTCTAATGCCACAACCCTTTAATACACTTCCTCATGTTATGGTGACCCCCAACCATAACATTTTTTTCGTTGCTACTTCATAACTGCCCTGTCATGACCCACAGGTTGAGAACCGCTAGCAGGGTCGCCTCAGACCATCAGAAAACACAGATATTTACATTATGATGCATAACAGTAGCAACATTACAGTTATGAAGTAGCAGCGAAAATAATTTTATGGTGGGGGGGGTGGGTCACCACCACTTGAGATACTGAATTAAAGGGTCGAGGCATTAGAAAGGTTGAGAACCACTGCTCTAAAGTCTTGATAGGACGCCTCTGTGAGCCTTGCCCTTTATAATGTCCACTGCTCTGCAGGAGTCTGTGATAAAATGCCATTTGCCAGTGGGGTCACAGGACACACAACCCCCTCCTGTCTCCAGGGCACTGGACGTGTCAGGCACGGCACACCCTTTCCTAATCTCCTTTTCCCAGCGAAGGCAGGAATGTGGGCTCTTGCCGCCTCATAGAGAAGGGATGGACTTGTTGATTTACAGGTTAAGATCCTTGGAATGGGAGCCCTCCTCCCATGCAGGCTCCATAAGAATACAGGAACTTGCCTTCCCACATTGTTTGCTTTTGATTGACTGTTTTGATACAGGACTGCTGTGTGACTCAGATGCTATCTTCCGTTGCCAAGTCACAAGTTAGGTATGCCTAACGTGTCCCACACAGCGGCATCTTCCTCTTCCACCGTCACCTCTGGCCACACCTGTACCTCCACAAAATTCTTCCTGTCACAGATAGAGGCGTGCCCCCTGCCTGGGTCTTGTGGTTTTCAAAATTGCCTTCTTTGTGGTTGAGGATGATGTCTGCAGAATAATAGTACCATTCTCCCCGAAGATTTTAAGCAAACGTTTGATCAGCAGAACAGGTAAAGGGGAACCCCAGCTCGGCTTGAGGGTTGGGATGAGGAGGGCTGAAGACCCTCTGCCAGAGTCCCGGGCTCTGGGGACAGACCCCCGTGGCATCTCTGGTCCCGCCTCCGTGGCCTGGAGCAAGTGACTCAACCTCCCAGACCCTCCCTTCCTCCTCAGTCCAGCTTTGAGTGAGGCACTCAGAGTGTCCTCGGAGACGAGGACTCTTCCCGTGACCTCCCGCTCAGAACCCCGGGGCACTGAACGGGGAGCCTCAGGCGTCCTCCCCGCCTTTACGTGGGAAATGTTTTGAGAAAACCGGTCTCTACCCCAACCTTAGGCAGTCGTGTGTCATACCTCGGTATTTTCTTTTTAATCCCTTCTTTCCAGAGAAGGTCCTTGTAAGGTCAGCGCAGCATCAGAGCTTCAGTGCTTGTGATTTTGCTTGGAATGTAAACAGCAGTCCGTCCCTGGCCCGTGTGCTCAGAAAGGAAGTTGTCGTGTTCTTCCCTCTAGTGGGAATCGCCTTCCTTCAGGGAGCGCGTTCCGGTAATTCCCACCGAAGTCCACGATTTGGGCCCGCTTTGGAGCTGGCAAGCTGGCAGTCGTGCGGATCGTCTCACTGAGTGTATTTGTGAGTGTTTTGTTGCTATTAATTAAATTAACTGGGTTATCATAAAATGGTGCGCTTAGTTCTCTTCCCTCCGCCACGCTGCTGGCCCGGGAGCTGTGTCTGCATGGGAAATGGCTGTATTTTGACTTCGTTGTTTGAGGACTGAACCTGTCAGAGACATTGACTGTCTTCTCCGTGTTGGAGATTGGAAGCCTCCTCTGTGAAAGGGGAGTAATAATGGTTCCTCCCCCCAAAAGATTGCTGAGTGGATAAAATGTGATACTGCATTTCCATGCAACATCTGACATTTAGTATATGCTGGAGAAACAATCAGCTCTTGTTGTTAACTTCTCTTTCTTGCCTTCTGGGTTCTCATATCCCTCTTCTTCAGTCTTGTTGGTTACTGAGACAGGCTCTCCTGGTTACACCTGTAACTCTTCCGTGTTTTTCTCACCCCAACCTTTCGATGGAATTCAGAGCAAGCATGGCCCTTTCCAAGGTGCCCTGTGTGTCCGGGCCATGGTCATCCCGTGGAACTCCAAGCCTTGGCCTCCTAACAAGTCATCCTTCCCTGTTCTCCAGGGATGGGAAGCATGGGTGTCATGTGGCTGCTTTGGATCTGGGTATCAGATTCCTTGATGACTTAGATGATGAGAAGTTAATTTATGCCCTCCACCAACCCCAAGCCTGACTGTAAGCCATACACCAGGAAACAATATGGCAGTGCCGTTAGGTTTATGGTTAGACTGCCTGGGGACAGCTCTGGCCCCATCCATCACTTACGAGCTGGGTGATCTTGGACAAGTTTAAATAATATTTTTGTGCTCCTGTTTCTTCATCTATCAAATAGGGATATTAATGCTGCTTGATGGTTAAGGGTCTGCATTTCTGAAACCCAAATACTCTGAAAATGAAAAGTTTTTACCTAGGTTTGAAGCAAAATCTGATCAAAATCTATTTGTTATGCTCTTTATTTATTCAAATTAGTATGATTAGTCCTATGTTTCACTGCAGAAATACTAATGTTTTTGATTATAGGATGCAGTCCCAGACTCTGCTTGGGTGTTTCGTACAGTGTGTATCATATTACCTTACTAACTAACATCTGATAAATTCTAATTTGGGAAACCCAATTAGCCCAAGAGTTTTGGATAAGGTATTGTATATTTATAGTAGTTTCCCCATTAGTTTGTTGGCAAGATTAAACAAGGGATTTTGCGTGAAATTCTTAGAATAACGGCCACTAGACTGGAAGTGTTCAAGCATTAGCTACTATTATTCCAAAGAATGAAAAAACACTATGCCCTTAAGTATGAATGATTTATTTTACCTCAATAAAATGTTTTTTATTCTCAATAACATGTTTATTTTTTTTTATTAAAGGGTTTAAATGTTTAATGAATGGTATAAAAATGAACTTTACTGCCTGAACAAGAAGAAAGTATGCTATTTATTTTGGAAAGAGATTCAGACTCCAACAAGAGAGTCGATTTAAACAAATATGGATGCCACTGTGACTGTCGGGGTGTGTTTGTTTTTCTGTACTCTTGATCCCAAGGGCTTATTGACGCCAGGAAAGGCAGCATCCCTAGCCTTTGCTTTTCAATCTTGCCTTCCATTCTGCATGCATCAGACATGGGTCTGAGGGGAGCCCTAGACCGCCTCTCCCGAGATGCTGTTGGACTCCCTTAACTCCATTGGTCCCTGATGTCGCTCATCCTTTTCAAACGTTTGTCCTCTCTGTCAACCCCTATCAGTTCTTACTTTGGAAACTCATCTTCTCTATCTTCAAAGGAGAAGTATTTTTGAATCCCTTGGTGAACTATTACAGCTTCTATTTTTCTCATCTCTTTTTATCTTCAACCTCATGCTTACGCCAAAATCAGTTACCCCTTAGACTTCTCTGCTCATGTACATCCCTTGGGCAAGGGCCTATTCCTTCCCTCCCCTGCATCTAACTGAGATTTGCTTGGGTCTTACACTGCTGGGCTGTTTGGTTACTGTTGCTTTGTTTTTTTTCTTAGTGGTCAGTTGAGTTCTCTTCTTTGACAGTCCTATGT
This sequence comes from Pipistrellus kuhlii, assembly GCF_014108245.1. Classification (NCBI taxonomy): domain Eukaryota; kingdom Metazoa; phylum Chordata; class Mammalia; order Chiroptera; family Vespertilionidae; genus Pipistrellus; species Pipistrellus kuhlii. Next base: position 50,635,772 of record NW_023425405.1, on the reverse strand, counting down.
TTTTCTCTATGTTGCACTCCTCTACAGAATAGCTGTGGGTTACCATTCCTGTTTTTCTGGCAAGCCACAAGCCTCTTATTGCAAGTTCTTCCCAAATGCCTCTATTTTTAGTATGTATATGTTTTAGTGTCATAAAATGTTATCGCTTAACACCAGTGCTAACTAATAGTAGTTACAATCCAGGAATTAAAGCTTGGATGACCCACCAACATTGGAAGAAAACCTAAATTTGCACATCAGACTCAACTCCTCATTGCATGGGTGAAGCAGCCGAGGCTTGGAAATCAAAGCATCGTGTTCAGTACCCAGTTGGCTGGTGACAGAGTTCTGGCTTGAGCCAGAACTCAGGTCTCCAGGCTGGTGTCCTTATTAGATTTTTAAAAAGATATATTTTTATTGATTTTTAGAGAGAGAGGAAAGGAGAGAAAGGAAGAGAGAATTTTAAGTTACTAGCATCTGGAGACCTTTTCTTTTTTCTTCTTTTCTTTTATTATTATTATTTTTTTTTAATTGACTTCAACGAAATGAAGGAAGAGGAAGAGAGAGATAGAAACATCAATGATGAGAGAGAATTTTGATCGGCTGCCTCCTGCACTCCCTCTACTAGGGATCAAGCCCACAAACTGGGCATATGTCTAACTGGGAATCAAACTGTGACCTCCGGGGTCATGGGTCAATAATCACTGAGCCATACCTGCTGGGCTGGAGGCCTTGTCTTGAAAGCCATTCTGTGAATGGAGAGGATGCTGTTGATTCATTAGCTGCTAGGTTTGGGCTTGGGGTTGCTTTTTTGGTTTTGTTTATCTCTTTAAGTAAAGATGGGAGACTTTCACTACTTTACTTGCCCACCTTCAACCCCTTCTATCACCAGCAGAAGGACTTCTGGATGATTAAAAAACAAACAAACAAACAAAAAAGAACAGTTGGTCAGGGACATGAGGGAACTAACCGGTCACACAAATGGATTTGCATGTTGTTTGTTCTACAGCTTAAAAAATACCCTCAGATATGTCAGCCCATTTTACTTTTCACAACCACCCTATGAGGAAAGGCAGAGAAATTACTTTATTTTTGTTTCCTTTTCACAGATGAGGAAACTAAGGCCCAGAACTATTCTGCTTCTTTCTCTTTCTTTTACTATTGTTAGTGACTTTTGGTAAGGAAATTTTAGTGGTGTATATATTTTATTTTATTTTATATATATATATATATCTTTTTATTGATTTCAGTAAGGAAGGGGGAGGGAGAAAGAGATAGAAATGTCAGTGATGACAGAGAATCATTGATCAGCTGCCTCCTGCATGCCCCACATTGGGGAACGAGCCCACAACTGGGCATGTGCCCTGACCGGGAATTAAACCCAGGACCCTTCAGTCTGCAGGCCAACGCTCTATCCACTGAGTCAAACCAGCGAGGGCAGACTATTCTCTTACAAAACTTGAGAATATTTATCAGCTTCAGTACATTTAACCCCCAAGTATTTACTTTAATGTCAGAAGAAGCCACCAACCAACAGTGGATTCTTCCCTTCTGCTCACCGAGCACCAGGCTTCCATCTCCATGAGGTTTGTAGGCAGCAATCTTCCCATCTGATGGTTTCAGTCTCACTAACATCGCCTTCTCCTGTATCAATAGTAGGTAAAGGATGTATATCGTCATTTCTGTTTTCAATCAAATATCTGTGCATGCTCTGCTCTCATTAGGGTCTCTAAATATATAAGAGAGTAAAAATAAATACCTGCCCCACTCCCAGACCTTAGAAATAAAAGGGTAAACACCCGTATAATTGGACACTTTCCTAGTCCGGTGGGAAAATGGTGCCTTTTGATGTCGATGACCTGCAAGGAGGACAAGCTCTCAGTTCGCCGAAATGCCACTCACACCCTCTTTACCGGCCTCCCCTTGTTGGTGGACTTCCAGTACAGCCTCCGTCAGCTAACCCTGTTCTTCCCTGACTGTTCTCTGAACTCTGAGGTCCCTGTGGTACCTGCCATCAGATGCAGTTCTCCCTGCTCCCACACCCTGCGGGTTTCCTCGAGTTTTGGCTTCACCCGCCTCAGAAGTAGACATTCCAGAACATTCCTGAGCATTCCTGCTCACAGCTGGAGGCAAGTCTCAGCTGACACAGTTCCCACTTGGGTGACAGGAATTTGGGGAAACTTCTCAACAGTTGACCTCCTCCCTGAGGAACGGGGACCTCCCCGTGCTCCAGGCCGAAGAGAAGGAGCAGGGAGTTCCAGGAGGGCTCTGTTGGGCGTTTCTGGGGCAGGAACATCACATCGACGGCTTCTGAATCTGAACCGTTTCACCTGGACCAGTTTGTGTTCCTTCTCTAATCTCCCTCATTTTGAGTTGCTTTATTTAAAGCTTTTTTATAAAAAAAAAAAAAAAGAAAAGAAAAAAGAAAAAAAAAACTTCAAGGGGATGCATTCTTTTTTAAATTAAGTTTTATTTCATCAAGTTTTGTAAAAAGATAGTTTAAAACTCCAACAGCAGTACCTTCTCAGCCCCTCTCCAGCCCCTCACATCCACTCCCCAGAGCAGCCTCTTTAAAATCTTTCCACTGTGCCTTCTGGTATTGATCTCCGTGGGTCCGATGCTTATGCTGCGTTTCCTGGTGTATAGGTTTTGAGCGTTGCCGGTTGGCTTCCTGTAGGAGGATCTGACCCCTGCGCACCCAGCCTCACTTTCCCTCCCCAGCAGTTACACATCCAGTGGAATGAAGCCTGTGGTCAGTGTTCACAGCACAGCGGTGGTTTAACTCTTACTGGCTGGAGTACCAACTAGTGTCCTGGAATTACCTTTCCTGTCTTATACAACTTTTTCTTTTTCTCAGACTTAATTGCCTTTAAAAGGTCGCTTCATGTACTACACACCTGTTGCACATTCTTTCCAATGCCCACCTGTGCCGTTTGCCAAACGCTCACAAGCATCCTATTTGTTGGTTCAGCCCTGCCTGACACCTCCTGGGTCCTCCATCTTCCTGCTCCAATCTGGACTTACCACTCTTTGGGCATCATCTGAAGACTTCCCTTCCCCGCACCTCTGTGTCTTACGTCCCTGCTTTTCTTGGACCCTCAGTCTTCCTCTTTTATTCGTGACCCCTTATTTGGGGGGAGCACATCCTCCAGAAGCTCCTGTGAGAGGGGACATGGGAAGCACATTCTTTCAGGTCCATAGGTCTGAACATTCCTTTGTCCTCCCGCAACCTGAATGATGGCTGTTAGTTAGAGATGGAATTTTTGTTTGCAAATAATATCGCCTCCAGCCGAAACCGGTTTGGCTCAGTGGATAGAGCGTCGGTCTACGGACTGAAGGGTCCCAGGTTCGATTTCGGTCAAGGGCATGTACATTGGTTGCGGGCACATCCCCAGTAGAGGGTGTGCAAGAGGCAACTGGTAGATATTTCTCTCTCATCGATGTTTCTAGCTCTCTATCCCTCTCCCTTCCTCTCTGTAAAAAATCAATAAAATATATATATTTTTAAAAATATAATAATATCCCCTCAAAATTCTGAAGGTAGCACCCCACTGCCTTCCTGATGTTGCTAATGAAATATTTAATGCAATGATCTGTTTTCTCTCTGCAAGTCTGAGATTTTCCTCTTTATCATTCAGAAAAACATGCCTTGGATATTTCCTTCCTTCCTTCCTTCCTTCCTTCCTTCCTTCCTTCCTTCCTTCCTTCCTTCCTTCCTTCCTTCTTCTTTCCTTCTTTCCTCCCTCCCTCCCTCCCTCTTTCCCTCTTTTCCTTCTTGGTCCATTCATTGAGTTGGCCATTCACTGGGAGTTTTCAATCTGAAGATGCCTTCCTTGATTCTGGAATGTGTTTCATATTTCAAATTATTCCTTTATTTCTCCTGTTCCTTTTTTCTGGAATTGCATGTTAGTTAAATGTTGGCCACCCTGAACTGGCCTCTGAATCCCTTCCCTTTTCTCCTTATTCCTTATCCTTTTATGAGTCTATTCTGCTTTCTGCACTGTTTTCTTGACTCTGTTCTCCAATACCTTCCAGCGAGTTTTTATTTCAGTTGACATATTTTTAATTTCTAGGAGTTCTTCCTATTCTGATTCTTTTTCAGAACACCTTGTTTTCTGAATACAGTGTCTTACATCACTAGTGATATTAATTATAGGGTGTGTAGTGTCTGTGTTTTCTCTGTCTCTTTCATTGGATTTTCTTAATCTTTCTGAATTGTCAGTTTCCTTTCCTCCTGATTCTGGCCTCACTTCTTCATTTTGGGAGGCTCTCCTCACACGTCTGGTGATTTTTACCAACAGGGGGTTCATCTCCTGCTGAAGGACATGGGGCCATTCTGCCTCTCCTTCTGGGTGGAGGGAACCAGGGAGCCAGGGCTGGGGCTTGGTCCTCTGTTCAGGCTGTAGCCTTTCAGTGCAATCCCTGTTTCATCCAGCACCACAGTCCACCCTGACAGGAGCCGGCCTGGATCAGTTTCTCCTGGGAAGAAGGCTCTCATGCCTTGATGGTGCTGGGATGGGGAAGGAAGAAGGTTAGATGGAAACTCTCGGGGAGGGTCTGGCTCGAGCCTGTCCTGCAGCCAGCCCTCCTTACTTACCCCTCCTTCCCTCTGATGTGGAAGGGAAAATGCCTTCAGCCCTGTGCTGGGAAGGCCTGTAAGAACCCCCCCCCCCTCCCCACCCCGCCATTCCTGGCTTCACCACCTTCTATCCTGGCCCTTGTTTGCTCCTCTCCAACTACACTGCCCTTCCTGTTCTTCCTCATACATTCTGTTCTTTAAAAAAATAAATAAATTATATATATATATATATACACACACACACACACACACATATGTTTTTATTTACTTTAGAGAGAGAGAAGGAGAGGGAGGGAGAGAGAGAAATATCAATGATGAGAGAGAATCATCGATCAACTGCCTCCTGCATGCCCCCTACTGGGGTTTGGGCCCACAATCCCAGGCATGTGCCCTGACCAGGAATTTAACCATGACCTCCTGGTTCATGGGTCGACGCTCAACCACTGAGCCACGCCGGCCAGACCCTCATACATTCTAGTTCGCCCTTTGCACTAACTCTTTCCTCTGCTCCTGGTATCCTCCTGCTTCATGATAGAGGCTTTTCCCTCACCTTTTTCTATTCTTGGCTCAAATATCATCTACTCAGTGATAACATTTTTTGAATTCCAACTAGCTTCCCATTTAGCATTCCCAATCTTCTATCTGCTCAAGTATTTTTTCATAATACTTTCCCCCTTCTACATACTAAACTTTATTAAAAGTATTTATTGTTTACTAGAGGCCCTGTGCATGAAATTCATGCACTGGGTTGGGAGGAGAGTCTCTCAGCCCGACCTGTGCACTCTTGCCGTCTGGGAGCCCTTGGGGGATGTCCAGTTGATGGCTTGGGCCTGCTCCCCATGGGGCCTAAGCCAGCAATCAGACATCCTTAGCACTGTCATGGGGGTGGGAGAGGCTCCTGCCACTGCTGCTGCACTTATCAGACTGTGGGAATCCACTAACCACAGGGGGCAGCTCCTGCATTGAGCATCTGCCCCCTGATGGTCAGTGCCCAGCATAGCGACCAATCATTCCGCCCTTCGGTCAGTTTGCATATTAACCTTTTATTATATAGGAAGGAGGATTTTTTTGTCTCCTGTGCTATAATGGAATCTCCATGAGACAGTGATCATGTTGGTTGTGTTCGTTTTTGTTTCCTGGGTGCCTGAAGCGGGGATGGAGCCTAAATGGGACATAGGTCCCCTGGCTACAAGGCCTCCTCCCCTTTCTGCTATAAAGAACCACTTCCAACTACACAAAGGTAACTCCCTCCGACACCACCTCTCAGTTACCCTCCCTGCTGCCAACCTTCCGCCATCGTCCTCAGTGATGTCAGTATCTCTCCAACCTATTTACCTAAAATAAAAATTGTAAGCTGTACAGAAACAATGTTGTGTTTGTTATGTTCACACCAGGTGAGCTTGGGCCTGTCACTTCCCATCCCTCTGCCTCGCAAAGAGATCATGATATTCTAGTTCACAGGATTCCTGTGAGGGTTAAGTCGGATAATATACATATAACTACCGGTACCATTCCAGCAGTGAAAACCTTGTGTTACTAGGAGACGTTTAGGATTCGTTTGAACGTTGAGGACATTATGCTAAGTGAACTAAATCACAGAAAGACCACGAGGTATGATTCCACGTGCATGAGGCATTTAAAGTAGTCAAACCCGTAGAAACAGGGAATAGCAGCATGGTGGTCGCCAGGGGCTGGGGGTGGGGAAATAAGGAGCCGCTGTCCAGTGGGCACAGAGCTTCAGGTATGCAGAATGAAAAAGTCCTAGAGATCGGCTGTACAGCACTGTGCTACGGTTAACAGTGCTGTATACGTAAACATTTAAGAGGGTAGATCTGATGTTGTGTAGTTTTTATTTTGCCCACAATTTTTTTTTTAAAAGCATGTTAGTCGCTAACCCCTTCGTTATCTTGAATTTCCTCAAGGGTGAGAGAACTTGCCCCAAACCTCACGGTGAGCAAATGGTGGGGGGTGGGGGGACGACAAGAAGCAAGCCCCTGACTCTCGGGGCTCTTCTTCCTGCCCAAAGTTGGGCATCAGCCCTGTCTGTCAAAATCAGATTATTCAGGAGCCATGCTCTACAGCCCCGGAGAGGCAGGTCCACACTCCTCACCATTTGGCGCCATCACGTTGCATGCCCCATAGGTTGGCCAGAGAGAAACAAGTAATCCAGACGTTGGTGTTATTGATGGGTGGCTCGGACAGGGGAGTAAACAAAAGAACCATCTCCATTTCAGGCTTCATTAGAACTAGCAAAGACTAAAAGTCATTTTTCAAAATAGTGGGCGGCCTCAGGCATCCGTCCCCACCTGGAAAGGGGCACTTGGTCTAAAAAAATAATTGTGTCTTCTGTGTTACTTGGGTGGAAGCTCCTGTCCTAATTAATGTTATCTCCTCCTCCCCTTATAAAAATGTTTGGGCAGAGTAACGTCCCAGCATTCCGCTGTTGTTGTCTCCTCTCCTAACGAGGAATTCGTTCTGCTCAGGCAGGGTAGGTGCTGATATTCCTCATGCCCTAGAGATGCTTCTAATTAGTCAGTGCTTCTTTCCCATCGTAGTTCACCACAGAGAGTGGGTTTGGACGGGAGGAGGGAGCGATTTTGTCACCTTATCAGAAAAGCCACTGATCGGGTTAGCTTTCTCGGGGGCTCATTCGTTTTTATGCCTCTCTGAAGCGGGAACAGCAAGCTTTTTGCTGGGTTTTGCAGAGTCTCCGGACAAAGCTCCTCCAGCACCTTTGATGAAATGCAGCCTCGAAGCCTTTGCCGTTGTGTTCACTAAAGAGATGTGCTTCTTTCTCCGTCAGTGGAAAAACACCAGGCCGGGGACAAGATGGCAGAAGCACACTCCTGTGTCACTTTGTCCCTGAATAACCTGGAACCTATCAGGGGCTGCCTGCTGGCCGGGGCCGGTGCACTGTGTGTTCCCGAGAAAAGGTACAGGGAGGACAGTTCCTTTGCCGCTCCCTCCAGCAGCACAGACACCCACCCTCCAGGCCGAAGATGGGATTGTATTCTTGTGGAGGTTCTTTTGTTGCTAAAGGAGTCTGTGGACAGCAGAGAACCAAACACTGGCTTCCACTGCTTTCAGAGCTAGAAGGAGAAGCTGGTTTGGTTCTTCTTTCCAAACGTGTATCCGTCAGTGTTTGCTTCAAAACAGAACACCCCAGAATTCGATAGGCTAAGACAGTGGTCGGCAAACTCATTAGTCAACAGAGCCAAATATCAACAGGACAATGACTGAAAATTTTTTTTTTTTTGAGAGCCAAAATTTTTAAATTTAAACTTCTTCTAACGCCACTCCTTCAAAATAGACTCGCCCAGGCCGTGGTATTTTGTGGCAGAGCCACACTCAAGGGGCCAAAGAGCCGCATGTGGCTCGCGAGCAGCCGTTTGTCGACCGCAGAGTTTAGACAACAAACACCATTTATCATGGTTCTGTGGGTCCTTGGGTGGCTCTCTTTTGTGGAAAGCTCAGCTGGGGCTGGATGGTCTAGGATGGCCTCACACACCCTCTGATGGTTGGGAGGCTGGCTGATCTGGAGTGGCCTGGACAGGAGTGGCTCACCCCAGTCCATGGCAGGACAGTCTGGGCTTTTGCACGTGAGGGGTCAGGGTTCCAAAGATCAGCAAGAGAGGGCAAATAAACCCAATGGACAAGCACTTCCTCGGTCTCTATGTCTGTCACATTTGCTGTAGTCCCATGGGCCATAGCAAGTCACATGACCAAGTCCGGAATCAGGGTGGGGGCGGGGCACATCCACTGGTGTGGATATGAGGAACAGTAAAGAATCGGGGGTCATTCCTACAACATCTGTCCAAGGAGTGACCTGTCAAAGGCGTGTCCTACTCTGTGCCTATATGGGAATATGGGGGTTCAGTACGGGAGAGGTTCTCTGAGGCGGAATATAGTTGAGTTTGACACGTGTGGGTTCTAACCCCCCATCCCATTTACCAGCAGTGTGACTCTAGGCAGGTAACCTGACTTCTCCAAGGCCCAGCTCGTTCACCTGTGAACTTCCCGAGGCTCTCCAGAAGACTGAGCGAGGCCATGCTTGGGAAACAGAGTGGGGTCTGGTGTCAGGTCTGCTTTCGTCGGTGGGCAGCGAGAGGGTACTTGTGGAGTCAGGTTGGGCCGAGAAGGTGAGCCCTGGGCGGCAGCACTCCCAAGCCCTGGGGGTCAGGAGAAGACACCAGGAGAGCAAAGAAGGCTCTCCTGGATTCTTGCAAACTAAAACCTTACCCACATATTTGTTTACAATCAAAACAAACAGGTCTCTCTTCCTCAACTGCTCATGACCCAGCAGCAGTGCTTGGCTTCCCTACCTGCTTGTCCCCAAAATAGCTTTGTCCCCAGTTGTCAGAGGCACTGGGCACCTTGCAGTCCGGCCTGCCATCTCCATGCACTGAACTCTGTTGCCCGAGTCCTCCTTGGCGCCTTTGGAGTGTTCCTTCTAGCTTCCTGCGCTGGCCTCTTTCCCTCTTCTTGTCCTTCCTTTCCTGGCTGATGTTCCCCAATTCCATCCTGAACCCTGTCCTTGGCAGGGTCATTTCACAGGCTGACCCCTGCCCTGTTCCTGACTCATGATTGTCTTGATCTTTGATCCCAACTTGCCTCGTGTTCAAACTCAATAGGTTGCAAAATACATGTATCCGTCCCACCTTCCTAAGTCCATTCTGGCTGCCGTATGAAATACCATAGGCCGGGAACGTCAATAACAGGAACTTATTTCTCCCAGTTCTACAGGCTGGAGGTTCGCGATCAGAGTCAGAGTGTCATCATGGGGTTGGTTTCCAGGGACGACCTCTCCAAATACTATCACATGGGGGGCCGGGTCTTCAACAGGGGAACGCAGAAGGGACGCACTTCAGTCCATAGCACCCCCTGCCCTCCTGCTGTATCGCCATCCATCTTTCCCCGTCAGTAACCCCAGCCAGAAAACTGTGCGTCATTTCCCACTGTGGGTCAGCGCAGACTGTCTTCGATCCCTCATCTGCTCTCCCCCTGTCTCTGGGTCAGACATCGCCATGCTCCCCACAGACCCCTGTGGCACCCCCTCACCTCCAGGCGTGTCCCTGCAAGTTCAACATCGCCTCCCAAACAGACACCATCGCTGTCCTCCACGCTCTCCTCATACACACGGGCACACAGTAAAATCCCGTGCCTGTGTGCACGTGTCTGCCATGTCTCTTTCCCCCCTTTTGGCATCCTTGTTCTCTGCTGCATATAGTTACTCTACTGTACTCTGGTCATCTCACGCCCTTACCCGCGCTGCTCCTCCACCCTAGAAATGCCCGCTCGTGTCATTACCCAGCCCCGGGGCCTCCCCAACCCTCCGCTACAGCGTGAGCTCTCCCTCCTTGGTAGTCGGGTCCCCGCCCTTCAACATGTGCCGTGGTGTATTGTTTCCCTTCATGGTCTGTGAGCTCTGTGAGGGCAGGAATTAGCTCATTTATTTCTTTTTCTTTCTTTTTCTTTTTCTTTCTTTTAATATATTTTATTGATTTCCCACAGAGAGGAAGGGAAAGGGATATAGAGCTAGAAACGTCAAGAGAGAAACATCGACCTACGGGGGATGTGCCCACAACCAAGGTACATGCCCTTGACTGGAATCAAACCTGGGACCTTCCAGTCCACAGATCGACACTCTTTCCACTGAGCCAAACCGGTTTCGGATCATTTATTTCTCTGTACCCCAGTGTTTAGAATATGATCAGTGACAATAAGTGTTGAGTTAAGGAATGGGTCAGTGGGTAAGGCAGTGGGTGAGCCCATAACCTCCTCTTTCCTGAATCAACTCAGATGCCCTGTAGACACGGGTGCCATCATCTGCCAGCCTACTCACAGGACGTACCAAGCCTGGGAGGTATGGGTGTTCCCCTTCCCGCCCCACAGCAGCAGGGCCCCTGCCAAACCTGCTCCCCTGGCCACATAAACTGCCCTCCGAAAGCCCCTGGCCACCCCAGCGAGTCCGCCACCCCCTCCTCCGGTCCCTGCTGGCCTGCCTGCCTGTCTGCTTGGTTCCCACATCACTCTATGTGCCCCATCCTCTAACCCTCTGGCAAGTTCAGCCCTTTATTGTATCAGTACAGTCTATGGTCTGGCTTGTTCCTTGTTGAAGTGTGTACATTGTCCTCGCTGTACCCTCATTGTAAACTGGGACTTTGGTTTGTGCCTCTTTTATTCTTTCTCAGTCCTTGGACGTTTGGCAAATGCTACTCCACAGGTCCTTATTCCCAACTGACCTTGTTCCTGGCGCTTCCGACCCGTCTCCCTTTCTCCGAGCTGCCATTCCTTTGGGGGAAGACAGATGGCCTGGGAGTTGGCTCAGCAGGCCTGGTCTCGCTTTTTTGGCTCCACCGTTTTCAAGCTGTGAGACTGGGAGCAAACAGCTTACCCTCTTTGAGCTTCTGTTTCCTTACCTAGAAAATAGAGACACTAGCAGGGCTATTGTGAGGATAAAACTAATATATATATATATATATATATATATATATATATATATATATAATGCAAATCAGACCGGGACGCCATAAATGGTCATGACCAGCTCAGGAGGAGGGGTCTGGCACGGGCCCAGAGCCTGAGGGAACAACACACAGTGGGGCTGGCCCCCAGCCCCAGCCCCGGCACTGGGCTGCTGTGGCCAGAGCGGAGACACAAGCCCAAAGGGGGACCTGGTTCAGTTCTGATCAAGGGCATGTACCTAAGTTGCAGGCTCCTCCCTGGCTGGGGCCCAGGTCAGGACTCATGCAGGAGGCAACCAATCAAAATGTGCCTCTCACATTGATGTTTCTCTCTGTCTTTCCCTCTCTTTTCCACGCTATCTAAAAATCAATGGGAAAATATCCTCGTGTGAGGATAAAAAATTTAAAAAAAAATTTTTTTTAAAGAGAAAGAAATGCCATATCCTATGAAAGAGACATCTTGAAAATGCCTAAAGACAGTTGTCATTTTTTCATGGTGAAGGGACTGGAATTTGTGTTGATGAAAATACCTTGTCATTTATGGCAGCCGGCAGTGGCAGCAGCAGCAGCGGGGTGCTGGGGTTGGCATGTTCCCCTGATCATCCGGTTGCCTCCCACAGAGGGAGACCCATGGGGAGTGGGCCTAAGCCATCAGTAGGACACCCCCTGAGGGCTCCTGGACTGTGAGCAGGGGCAGGCTGGGCTGAGGGACCCTCCCCCACCCCCACCCACCCAGTGCACGAATTTTGTTCAGTATCAAGAACTTATAATAGTGCCTCTCAAGGAGTAAATACTCCATAACTGTTGACTATTGTGATTGATGTTATTTTCAATAATATTATTTTATCAACAAACCTTCCCCTTAAGGATCTAGCATAGATCAGTCCCTGGGCACCTACCACATGGAACGAGTGTTTGTAGAAATGTCAGACTGGCTGCAAGTGGCTCCACAGGCTGCCTCTGAATTCTGTCCCTTATTTGTCAGTGGGAATGAGAGGCTAATTTCTCCTGGGATGGGAAGGGAGCACCGGGGCACCACTATTCATCTCCAACAAGAGCTCTTCTCGTCTCTGTGACCCTCACCACCCTTCTGATTCTTATCCCGGTCCAGGGTGGGTTGTGGCTGCTCTTTACCCACTGACCCAGCACCCAGGACAGCCAGGCACAGGAGTCCCCTACTCAAACTGTTAGAGATAAGACAGCCAGGCCCTTCCTTCCCATTGATTCACATCAGGTGCTTAGGGTTCGCTTTTCCTCGTTTGATGGTCTCAGCATAGCTGTCCCTTATCTTGAAGTGCTTTTCCTGGCACGTCATCGAGGGAAAGGGGGCCGGGGACCTGACAGGACATCCGGGGCAGACTGGGCTCCAAGGCCAGGACTGGAGGCCTGGGCCACACCTGTCCAGCCTCGGGGCTATGGTGGGTCCAGGCTCCTTCTCTTTCTCTTCCCAAAGTCCTGTCCATCAGTGGCTTTGGAGGCACTGTAACGTTAACTAGGGTCACACCTATCCTTCACCTTGTAAGGCCCCTTACAAGATGCCTGTGAGGTAAACTGGTGGCCACTTGGCTGGGTCACTGAGGAGACAGTATTTTAGCCCAGTGGTCGGCAAACGGCGGCTCTGTTGGCTAATGAGTTTGCCGACCACTGACTTAGACTCTGGATTCCAATAATTACAGGCTGTTGTTGTTCCTTGTGGTTAAGCCCCTATCCCAGAGGTCGGCAAACTCATCAGTCAACAGAGTGGCAAACCGCGGTTCGCAAGCCGAATGTGGCTCGCGAGCTGCCGTTTGCCGACCACTAAACTAGGAGGTCATGGTTCAATTCCCAGTTAGGGCACACGTCCTGGTTGTGAGCTTGATCCCTGGTGTGGAGCATGCCAGAGGCAGACGGTCAGTGATTCTCATCATTAATGTTTCTCTCTTTCTCTCCCTCTCGCTTCCTCTCTGAAATCAGTAAGAATATTTTTTTAAATAAAATAAAATCAATAAAAACACATTTAAAAAAAAAAAAAAAAGCTCCTGGGAGATTCAGACCCTCGGTGAGTTATAGTACCACACACCTGTCCCATTGCCTTATTTTGCCAGCGCGGTCAGGGATGCTCTCGGGACCCAGAGAAATCTCCTGTCTTGACAAGTCACCGGTAGAGAGAGGCCTGGCGCGTCACAGGCACTGCTCGGGCTCTGACTTCTCATGACCACCAGGGCCAGACCTGTCTCCCTCCTCCCAGCTCCCGCTGGATGGGCTCTGGGTCTCCGGGGTGAGGGCCCTGACTCGAGGGGCCCAGCAGCCCATCCTTTCAGGGAAGCTGAGGAATGAACCAGAGCAGAGAAGAGGGGCTCTCAGGCCATTCCTTAAAAAGCCCTGCGGTGGAAACACATATACACCCTGAACCTCCACCCACACCCTCTCCCGCTGCCCATGGCACCTCTGTGACCAGCCATTGCTGGCAGGTGGCGAGTATAGCGTGGGACCCACACTGGGGTCCTGTGAAGGGTCCCTGTTGAAGTTGACGGGAGGGTGACCCCAGTGGGTAGATTTGACGTCGAGGTAGACTAGATAGCATTGGGACTGGGTCTGAGTCACCAATCCTGACAGCCCCAGGCCCTGCGGACACCGAGTACATTCGTCTTCTGAGCTGAGCTTGTGGCTCTTCTCCGCTGTCCAACGATTCCCAGCCCTGCCCCCAGCACTTCACGCTTGGAAGCCTCTGGAATAGCAGATGCAAGCTCCACGGAGACGGGCTGTGCATCTGGATCCAAAACAGCATTTAAGCCAGAAAAAGCAAAAATACATGAACCCTGGGCAGCCCTAGAGGGGGAAAAACAGCTATGCAGGGTGCTGGCAGGAGCCACCCGCTGCGGGAAACAGGGCCCAGAGCTGCACTGCTTTGGGAAATCGTCTTCCTAAAACTGCTCCTCCCAGGGCTGTAGATGGCAGTTTGCTGGGGGGAGGGGGGGGGGGGGGGGGTACCGCTGCAGGGACCGGAAGCTTGGAAGCAAAAGCATGAGGCTGGGCTGCTGCTGGTGGTATTCCAGGAGGGAGGAACCTTTTATTTTTTTATTTTTATTTTTTCTGGTGAGAGGCACACTTTGATGGCACTATGAGAAAGCTTCCCCAGGCATGCAGCCCTTAAGTAAATAAAAGCACAAAAATGGATTTTTTTTTTCAAACCGTGTCCTTCCAGAGCATAGTAGGATTTATGGAGAAATTGGATTGAATGCTCCCTTGATTCGCCTGATTGCTGAGTGGAGGCATTCAAAGGAAAAGTGTGTTTCCCCAGCAGGTCTGGGTCACCTCCCGAAAGGCGGCCATGGTATCTGAGCAGCAGGCTGGGGACTGGGGCCAAAGCTTAGTTTTGCACCTGAACCCGCTCCCAGGATGCAGAGAGATTTATCTGTAGAGCTTTGGCCCTGCCTGCATGCGGTGGGCGAGTTTCCTGCAGCGAGGAAGGCCCCCGGGCAGCCCTCCGGAGAGCAGGGCTGTTTCCCCAGTGGTGAGGAGGGGCTGGCCCTGGCGCACCCACCCCCTGCCGCCACTCCACGTGGGTGTCAGGACTGTGACTTGCCAGGTGGCCAGCCCCGTGCTGGGGCTGAGGGTAGGACCGCAGAGCACAAAGGGGGTTTTCTCTTAAGCCAGGCCTGGAGGACAAAAATACCGGAACGCCACGAACATATTTCAGAAACCAGGATATAAATGGCTCCAAACCATCCAAAGACCTAAATAGAGTGCCCTGGCCCATGTTCCACAGAGTTGGGTTCCAGACCTTTATTACAGATGAGAACTAGGAGCGGTGTGCTCGGAACAAACTTAAAAGCCATCATCTGTAGCGTTCGCCCGTGTCTGCCCTGTAAACCCTACCACCACGGTGAATGTCAAATGGCCAGCACAAAGCCGCTGAAGGCGGAGTTGGGGGGTGAAGCAAACCGTTGTCTCCAGCTCTCCATTGAATACGTATCTCCAACCCATAGATCCAAAGAGTTAGAAGTAGGGGTCCCTAAGAGGGGCACACCAAGCCACATGGGGGTACCACCGTGGCACCCCTACTTGTCCAGAACACTCCCCCTTGGCTGATAGGATCTTTTAACCAGAGAGAGGTTCCATGTTGCCGGGACTAGCACAGGGATCTGCCAGTGGGTGTGAGTGACCAGATGTCTCCATGTCAGTGGTTTCCTATTTTGGACAGTTTTGGGGGTTATCACACTCTCTGGGGAGCTTGTGAAGCATGCATCCCCCTGGACTCAGAGTGTATCACTCCATAAATCTGGCAGAAGGGACAAGCATCTACATGTGGCCACCAAATTACAGGCAGAGTTCACGGTGTGAGAAACCCTCACCTTCTGTGTACTCCCCCCGCGGTAAACAGAAGTTCACAAGCCGGTGGCTATTAGCAATGGTTTCTTTCTCAACACTCACTGCTTTTACTCCAGTGCAACAGGGTTGTTGTTTTTATTTAATTTTTTAATATATTTTTTAATTTATTTCAGAGAGGAAGGGAGAGATAGAAATATCCGTGATAGCAGAGAACCATTGATCGGTTGCCTCCTGTACACCCCCTACCAAGTATCGAGCCCACAACCCAAGCACGTGCCCTGACCAGGAATCGAACTGTGACCTCCTGGCTCATAGGTCGACACTAATCACTGAGTCACACCGGCTGGGCAGGGTGGTTGTTTGTTTTCAAAGTCCCTTTATGCAAAATCTGGTTCTAACTCATCATAGCAGCTCACATTTATTCAGGGCCTCGCAAGCACCAGATATCAGACATGTTACCCCCCATCTCCTCTTGACAGCTACCCCATTATTACTATCCCCATTTTGCCGACGAGGAAACACAAGGCCAGAGAAAGTTCCCAAGGAGGTGATGCTAGGATTTAAACCCAGGCAGCCCATGTCCAGAATCTTCATTAAAAATGTGACACTAGCCTGGCTGGTGTAGCTCAGTGGTTGAGCATCAACCTATGAACCAGGAGGTCACAGTTTGATTCCCCATCAAGGCACATGTCTGGGTTGTGGGCTCGATCTCCAGTGTGGGGCGTGCAGGAGGCAGCCAAATCAATGGTTCTCTCATCATTGATGTTTCTATCTCTCTCTCCCTCTGAAATCAATAAAAATATATTTAATTTTTTTAAAAGAGCATGACACTGAGCCATCTCTGCAAAACATTTGTGTTCCTCGGAGGCTTTGCCTTTTGCCTTAGCTCATTCAGGCGGAAGTCCAAGTCAGCTTCATGGGCATTTAGTGAAGTGCCTCTAAGATGCAGCAACCTTTTAGGGGAGGTCCAACGGCTGTGCTCCAGCAGAGGAGCGGTAGATTCAGAAGGGTTCTGAGGCTTGCCTGGCGTTGCCCAGCCTGCTAACGGCAGAGTGGAGATGTGTTGCTGATCCCAGTATCCCCAGCGAAGTCTCCTGAGTGGCTCTTCATCTAAAGTAAGGCAGCTTTGATGCATCAGCACTCTTTTCAGCATTGAGCCTGTTTCTGGCAGTCTTCGTTTTTAACTGTTCAGTGTGGGAGCCCATACATAAAACAGTGGTGTGTAAAGGAGGACAGGCAAGCCCACCGCTCTCTGTGAACACCAGGCAGAGCGGGCCGAGGCTAGCAGTGAACACAGAGGACAGTGCACCTACCGAGAAAGGGTTTGTTGTCTCTGCGGGAATCCAAGAGGGCTCCCTGGAGGAGGTGGCCCCAGAGCTGGCCGGGGAGGATGTTTAGGCCTCTGGGGAGTGTGGAGGGAGGGTAAGGAAAGGGCAGGGGTGGGGGAGGAGGTGATGGGAGGCGAACTGGCACCCAGGGGCGGTGTGACCAGACCCCAGAGCCTCAGGAACTCTGCTGAGTCGCCCTTTTCTCCTCGGGCACAGAACTGGCTTCATGCTTGATTTGTGATGGAAGACGCTGTGATTTTTCTCCTCCAGCTGATCGATCCTATTTTCCATTACCTTAAAACAGCTTTCTGTAATCCTCTCATGGTGGATTTTTTTTTTTTCTTCCCGAGTGTCTGTGCTCAGAAAGCTGCTGGCTTTGAGCACCAGTCCATCGGCGTAGTTACCAGGTGTGTGTGACTGGGGTGAGGAGCTCAGAGGTGATGGGATGCTCAGGCACCTCTGTGCTGAGAGCACAGGTGCATTTCTGACCTCCGTGCGCATCGGTGCGGTGGCGGGTCCCGCTGGAGTGGCTCCGGCTTCCCCGTGGGCAACCTGTTCCTGGGGGAATGAATGCCTGGAGTGTCCGTCAGCCACTTCCTGCAGCCTCACTGTCCCAGCGGCTTGAGTGCTTTGGACACAGATTCCCAGGGACACGAAGCCGTTCTTGCCGCTGCCCTCTGGCTGTGCCAAGCGGACACGTAACGGAGCCAAATGGCACATTACCTCCGAGCGGTGGCAGCTGCATTCGGGCGATCATTGTCATCTCTGAGGGCACATGCAGGGCTCCCTCGCCTCCACAAACACCCTCAGGGGGGGAATTGCCGCAATCTCTGTCAGTTACAGATAAACCGCAGCCGGAGCCAGTCTGCTTTGCACGCAGAGCCATTGGCACGTGCCACGGGATCCGGGCTCTCTCGCCTCAGAGTCTCTCTCGGGCTTAGACCCCCTGGACAGGAGTCACTCCCACTGCTGTGGGATTCGCCAAGACCCCAGGCACTGGGAGAGCCTGTCTTCCTGGCCACAGTCTGACGGACTGTGAGCGTGTGCCTCTTCATCCTGAATCTGCGAGCAGAGCGTTCATGGAGCCCCCACAGCAGAGTAGGGGGCTGGGGCGGGGGCAGGGGAGGGAGTGTAGGAAATGACGGGGCACTTTCAGGGGTGGGTGTGTTCTGTGGTCTCTGCTGCATGTTCTGGATGGCAGTCGGAGCAGGAACTTGCTGGCTGAGGCCTGCCTGCCGTGACAGCCTCACACAGGCCTCTGCAGTGCCTTTTAGCACGCACATTCCCTGCATTCGCGACGAACCCTGGGGGGTGAGGGGCTTCTACGCGGGTCGGATGTCAGCTTGACCCAGCCACCTGCCATCTGAGAAAGCTCCCAGATTGCTGCTTCGGAGCAGGTGGGACGTCTCAGCGGTGGAGGCGGCCTGACCTCCGTGCCTTTCTAAATGAACATATTCAAGCAGTGCCGAGAGGCCTGAGAGAAGTGCTTCTTTCATCGCTGTCCTGGCCTCAGGAGCCTGTGAGAGCCCTCGGCACATGTGGCTGGACTCCCACAGGCAGCTGGGCACCCCAGCCCACCCCATGCCTTTGCTCGGGGCTCTCCATCTTGTTTTCATCGGGACAGAGGGAGAACCTCCTGGCACATGAATCTCAAGAAGCAAGATGGTAGACGTTGGTTCTCCGGGATGCCTCAGAGCAGCCCTGTTTCTCCAGCCTGAAGTCTGCTTCAGAGAGAAGCTGAACTCAGTTGCCTACAAGAACTTCAATTCAGATTTCTGCTTGGCTCCCACTGCATAAACGGAAGGGGATTTGAAGCTATGCAAGAGGCATGGTCCGTGCTTTCCTGTAGTTTGTAATACAGCCTTGAACACTAATTAACATGTTGCTGTTGTCTAGGTTTCCTTTTGCTTTTTAATTTTTATTTTTATTTTTGTAAAGCCATCTCATCCTTATCACCCTCCCCCCCCCCAAAAAAAAATGTAGCAGTTGGTGTAGCAATAAAACAGGTTCAGACTGCCCAGTGGATAGAGGGTCCACCTGTGGACTGAAAGGTCCTAGGTTCGATTCTGGTCAAGGGCATGTACCTTGGTTGCAGGCACATCCCCAGTAGATGGTGTGCAGAAGGCAGCTGATCGGATGTTTCCTTGCCCTTCCTCTCTGTAAAAAAAAAACAATAAAATTCGATCTAATAAAAGGATAATATGAAAATTGACTGTCACTCCAACACACAAGATGGCCGCCCCCATGTGGTCAAAGACGGCTGCCACAAAATGACTAGTAGAGGAGGGCAGTTAGGCGTGACCAGGCCAGCAGGGGAGGGCAGTTAGAGGCAATCAGGCTGGCAGGGGAGCAGTTAGGCCTTGATCAGGCCAGCAGGGAGTGGTTAGGGGGTGATCAGGCTGACAGGCAGAAGCGGTTAGCGGCAATCAGGCAGGCAGGCGAGCAGTTGGGAGCCAGCAGTCCTGGATTGTGAGAGGGAGTCTGACTGCCCGTTTAGGCCGGGTGGGGGATCGAGCCTAAACGGGCAGTCAGACATCCCTTGAGAGGTCCCAGATTGGAGAGGGTACAGACTGGGCTGAGGGACACATACCCCCTCCCCTGCATGAATTTCATGCACTGAGCCTCTAGTACCATATATTATTTAAAAAACAAAACAAAAAAAAAAAAAAAACAGGTTTCAGAACCACAGTACTCAATCAATGTAACCCTTCCTCTGATAGGCAGAGAGGTAGGTAAAAAGATAGAGATAGAGATGATAGATGATAGATAGATGATACATAGATGAGATACAGACAGATAAGTACAATAGATATATATGATTGATAGATGATAGATAGATAGATAAATGAAAAGATAAAATAAATAGGATAGATAGATCAAGAGAGGTGTTTGATGGACAGAGATGAAAGAGATAGATGAGATTTATATAATTGATAGATGATAGATGAGTTAGATAGATAGATAGATAGATATAGATAAAATATATCAAGATAGATGATTATATAGATTATAGATGACATATATAATTGATAGATATATAGAAAGAGATTATAGAGATGGATAATAAATAAGATAGAAGTAGATATGATAGATTAGATAGTCAATTAGAGATATATGATAGGTGAGATGATATAGATATAATAGGATATATACCAAGTAGATCAAGATAGATGATTGATAAAGATGATAGAGATAGGTGATTTATGTATAGATATAGATGATGGATGAGATATGATTGACTGATAGATAATGATGGATAAACTATAGATAGATGGCTTTCACTAACTCCTTTTAAGAATAAACTATTCAAATGTTGTTCTCTTTTGTAAATGGATGTGGTACTCTCCCCTCCTTCCCTCTTCCTTGCTCATCCTTCTCCTGACACACTCCGTGGTGAACCAGTCATCATAACTGAAGAGCCAGAAAGGAACTAAGGGATTAGTTAGCATGCAGGTGCCCATCCTCCAGGCTCAGTTAGATTGCCACAACAGGACACTAAACTGTGCTGTACGAAAAGGCGCCAGAAGAGCCTTGGCCAGTGTGACTCAGTTGGTTGAGCATTGCCCTGGGCACCAAAAGATCACCAGTTCGATTCTCAGTCAGGGCACATACCCAGGTTGCAGGTTCAGTTCCCGGTTGGGGTGCATGGGGAAGGCAACCAATCAATGTCCCTCCCTTTCTCCCTCTCCCTCCACTTTCCTCTGTCTAAAATCAATATTTTTTAATAAAATAAAATAAAAAGACACAGAGGAGATGTCCTATTGATTCCCCTCTACCCATTTCAGCTGTTCTTAACATCCCTGTTCTGTTCAGTCTGAAAATTCTCTTGGATCATACATTTCTTGCAAGGAAAAGCATCGTATTGGGTTATCACTTCTTTCTCCCCAAACCCACTGCCCTATTCCATTAAACATGGCACCCACTTCCACCCTACAGAGATCTCTCTGAGGTGGGTTGGGAAGGGAGGGCATCACAGACTATGCGAGGAGACTCACCCGGACCCAGGAAGTGCCTAAGATGGAGGTTCCGGGGTGCCCCACAATCACCTGGAAGCTGCCCTCACACAGACCAGGAGGCTCACGGTAGGAAATGCCTGTTCCAGAGAAGCAGAGCAAGGGCATTGAGAAAAAATGCCCAGGGAGGCCTAGTGATACTGCAAAACAAATATTATCCAAACGGCAGTCCTCAAGTTGAAGGTAATGTGAGCATGAGTGAACATTTAAACATTTAAGTGGCCTGGCTGGGAGAACCTGAGAGGGAAGTGCCTGGTGATGACTCTGGTGAGTCAGTCCTCTCTACTCATCAGCCCTGTGAGTGCCACGAGGCATGAGGCCTGGGGAACAGACTGGAATTTCCCCAATAGTTTGGTGGTTTTCTTCTCTCTCTTAAGTCATAGAGAACTAGATAATTTTTACCCACAGGCCCTTAGTTGAATATGCTGTGCCCATCCTTGTCCTCTGCACAGAACTCCTCCCAGGCTGGGCCCAGACCACTGGGTCTGACTTGGTGAGGGCGTAATGGGGCTCTCCTGTCCATGCAGCTGATCTGCCTCTAAGCCCAAGCAACCCTTGCTGTAAAAATGACGTTAGCCAGGATCCCTCATCAGGACCCAGAAACTTGCCAAAGCGATGACACGCTTCTCATCTCCTGAGGACCAGAGGTGGGGAGGTCAGGCCGGAAGCCACCTGCTGACCTGGCTGGAATGATGGACAAAGAGATGTATGACAGACTGGGCAGGGGGGACCCTGGCTGTCCTACAGCTGCTTGAGAGCGAGAATCGGGGCTATGTTTACATCCCCAGGAACATTTTTAGGGACAAATTGTTTCCTGTGCCAGGCATAGCAAAGGGGAGCCCTTTGCAAAATGGCTACCGGGGATATCACTGCCCAGCCAGCCCATCAGATCCTCCGCCAGCCTGGACTCAAAACTCTGAGTGTGCCCGCCCTGGGCCGTGCCTGGCTGCTGTGCTGGTCCAGTGTGGTACAGGATGGAGTGCGTGAAGTCTGGGCCTCCAGGCCCTGAGCCCTCACTGTCTAGATGTACAAAACACCATGCAGCCCCCAGGTGAGGACATAGGAAATGGGACCAGACGGGACACCCAGAAAACACCCCTACGCCCACCCCAAACACTGGCTCTGAGAGGCCTCCGCTGGGGACGGGGTGGAGGCTGTGTCTCCCAGGGGAGCAGAGCCCACCTCCCTGCTCACAGGATGGAGAGGGCAGGAGCTCACTGAGGTGGCCCGTCCAGAGCGTGTTCTTAGAGTCACATGGCCCTTTTCTCGGAGGATGAACAAGTAAACATAATTATTGACCTTGTAATCTTCTATAACAACATGGATATTGGGGCAGGTTATTATCATTTACAACCTCCCTCTTTGAGACAAGAGAAAATTAAGGGGCATCGAAAGTAAATCGATTTCCTGAGAACTTCATTTATTAGGCGGCTATCACGTACCAGACTGGTTGGCTGGGAAGGTATAAGGTCGTGATTCCTGTCCCCCAGCCCCCGGTCTGGTGAGAGGTGTAAGCCCGTTGTTCTCCTGCAGCCTTAGGAAAGCCTGAGGGCCTGGGCCCGGGGAGCTTCGGCCTTTCCTCTGGGTGCATCGAAGAAGGCTTCCCGCCGAATGGACAGGGCAGTCAGAGACACGGAAGGAAGCCGTCAGTAACAGTACGTTGTGTTTTTGTTTTGTTTGTTTTTCACCCTGGCTGTGTACCAGCCTCTTCATGTCATTTAATTCCAGATGAGGAACAAATGGCATCGTTAGGATTTGAACTCGAGACTGCCAGACTCCAGGGCCCAGCTCTCGGGCATTGCAACTTACAAGGCCCATGATGTAGAGTTTTTGCTCTAAACCACATGTGTCAAACACAAGGCCCGCGGGCCAAATCCGTCCCTCCAGGCCTTGCAATGTGGCCCGCACAGCGCTGTCATCACTGCACTCCGCTGCGTTTCCATCACAATGACAGTTTATGACTGTTCAGTAAACCATTTGGCCCGCGATTTAGGCTGGATTTTAGATTTTGGCCCCTTCTCTGATTGAGTTCGACACCCCTACTCTAAACTCTGGTCTGCCGTCACCTCCTGGGACCCTCTGTCTTCCCTCCTCGGGCAGGATGAGCGTTCTGTTAGGTCTGGTGGAAGCCAGAGGAAAGAAAGGCTGGTGACAGGGGCTGCCCTGTGGCCCGAGGCCTGAGGGAGCACCCACAGGCCCCTTGCCTCAGTACCCTGTGAACACATGTCTGTAACGGCTCTTCTGGGGGAGGAGGGATTCTGCTGTCCAGCGTGGCTGTGTGGGTCGGTTGGGGTTTGTGGGCTGGTTGGTCTGGGGATCGGGAGAGAATAGTTCATGTAGCATCATGGGGAGCCTCCACCTGCCACCAGGCCTGGCTCCTGGCCCTGCCCTCACCAGGGGCTGACTTCCTGCCCAGCAAAAGGAGGCTGGGGCCCCTTTCAATCCTTGGTCTGTAGGAGAAGGAAGGCTCAGCCCGCCCCCCCGCACACGCTCGCTCGCCGCCCTCCCTGATGCTGTAGAGCTCACCGAGGCCCGCTTTTTCTCGTGTTTCAGTTTCCATGCCCAGATTTCATTGTTTTGAAGCCCTCCCATCAGGCCCTGGGTTCTCAGAGGTCTGAACAACAGAGAGGGGCCGCCCCATTTGCATTTTCCTAGAGGGGAGCTGAAGGTTCTGCTGGGAAAGTAGGAGGCGTCAGGTCCGCTTTGAAGACCTCTGGTGGTTTTGTTCTGTGAATCGAGGGAGATTTTGGGGCTGAAGGACCCACAGAATCACCCTGTCAGCAAAGGAGAAACTTTTTTTTTCCTATCCCCTCAAGCTTTCCGTTTGACACAAGTGATTAAAATGCAGTTGAGAACTCCACTCGCAGAGAGAAAAGATGAATTAATAAAAACTGTATAATGAGCATATTAAGACTAAGCGGGGGGAGGAAGGCTCCGAGGACAATCCTCTCCCGGCACGAGAGGTGCTCCTTCCCATCTGACACACGTCATTTTTGTAGGTGCCTTTCCGTGTCCGGATTCCAGTCCGTGTGGAGGCGGTCACGTGTGTCCTTGACACGCTGTGACTGTTCTTCCCACTAATTTCCACGTCTGAGTTTATGTAAGTGGAAGCCCACAGATCAAAACCGCTGCCAGCAGCCAGCTCATCGTTTTGATCGTTTTCCAAAGAAGCCCAGTAACAACACCCGGCTCTCTGGCTGTCGCCGGGTGTCACGTCCTGGGGTTCGACCAAGGTCTATGCCCGTCACCCACCATGGCCAGCGGTTCACACTGTAAGCAGGACTCGCCATGAGAAGGGCGACATAAATCCATTTCAGCGTCTTCAGCGTCAATATTGTGTAGAGTCCGTGAAAATTTTGGGCGAGCATCATTTTTAAATGCGTGAAATTGTCTTTATACTCGAGTAGGACTACCTTGCCATTTTTATAATTCCTATAGCAGTTGGTTTCACAACTCGGGGAAAAGACTTTGAGGGAAACCAAGCCTTTTTCTGGGGCTTTCCCTTTTTTTTTTTTTTTTTTTTAAGAAACTGAAATTCGAAGTCGCGTGTTTTGCTTTCTTTCCCCTCGGCGGGGTTTCTGCGGGGAGCACAGGTGTGAGCGGCGGTCTGCTCCCTGCAGCTGCCCCGGCCCCCTGTGCTCTGCTGGCGTCCCAGATGCAAGAGGAACGAGTCAGTCCTTGTTCACGTTTTCTCACGTTTTGCATCTTTTGAACGCTCACCATTTGTGGCTTCTTAATGTTAATCTCAAGCTTTGGGAGGTGTCTAGGGGCAAATTCAGATGTGCACAGCATCTAGTCTGATCCTAAATCTACCAAACCAGCCATCTTCCCGCCTTGGAAACAAGTCCCGTGCATACAGTGAGTCCGGGGTGCCGTGCCTTTTCCTTCACTGCAGCCATTTTCAAAAGAAGTTCTGGATACCAACTAACGTTCATACACACACACTCTCTCTCTCTCTCTCTCTCTCTCTCTCTCTCTCACACACACACACACACACACACACACACACACGTGCGCTCGTGTCACTTTGTCAAAAGTGTTCCCCCAACCCTAACCGGTTTGGCTCAGTGGATAGAGTGTCAACCTGGGGACCCAGGGATCCCAGATTTGATCCTGGTTAGGGGCATGTACCTTGGTTGCGGGCACATACTCAGTGGGGAGTGTGCAGGAGGCAGCTGATCGATGTTTCTCTCTCATCAATGTTTCTGGCTATCACTCTCCCTTCCTCTCTGTAAAGAGTCAATAAAATATGTATTTTTTTTTTAAAGTGTTCCCCCCAGAAAGCTGTGTATCTTGAACAAAATGCTACACAGGAAATCCGTTATTTTACTTTTGTAGAAACTATTCTGTTGTCCCAAACCGTGTTTCTCCTTTCATCACAGCTGAGCTTGGTCCCCTCCGCCCCTCCACTGCCCCCCAGGTGCGTTGGGGTGGGAGTTGGGGAAGAGAAGGCGGCAGCAGCCTCGGGTGCTGTCAGGGGCCAGGCCCGTTCCGCCAGACAAAGTTGGTAACACGAGCCCGCATTGGCTTCAGAGCCCATGTCCTGGCATCTCATTCCACTTTACAAATCGCAGCCGTGAACCGCAAGCAAGTTACGTTACTTGTGTTTCCTTGCCTGCAAAGTGGCGATGACGGTAAGCGCGCAGATTAATGATGAGGATTGCTTACGATGACGTCATCGCATCATGAAGTCTGGAAGGATGAATACCTCTCTGTCAGCAGTGGTTCCTAGGCGGTGTCGTCACAGGTGGTTTCGCGTTCCCTCCTTTTCCCACCTTTATTCAGTGGTGCCCTGGTCAGTGTTTCACAACCAGCGCTCTGAAAGGAAAGGCCTGATCTGTAGTGTTTGCCCATTTCCGTGGTGTAAATACTCCCAGGTGGCTGATTCAAGCTGCCACCGTGATATCGCTGAGTGAGCTGGGGAGAGACATGCACAGCTAACTTAGCTCTTCCTTTTGCACAAGCCCACCTCAACAAACCACTGCTTTTATTTTTAATGGTGCACTGGATGTTTTAGGGTGGGAAACTGAGGGGGGGGGGATCAATAGAATACCTAGCTTTGTGCTGAGCATACTGATTTTCAATTCTTCCTGCCCTTCCTCTTCTTCCCTGAGCAAACAGCACACGACTATAATCACGTAGCCACCCGAATTGGTGGTCTTCTGAGCGGCCAGGTGTCCTTACCTGTTCCCAATCTCGGAACCGGGCAGCCTGTGGAGGACATCCTAAGGCGGGCCCTCGGAGGAATGAATCACGGAGGCAAGCAGGTTCTCTCACTGTCTACAGAAGACATGCTCCGAGCAGACACGTGCAAAGTTGAAGCTGCCCTAGAGCCGTGGTCGGCAAACTGCGGCTCGCAAGTCACATGCGGCTCTTTGGTCCCTGGAGTGTGGCTCTTCCACAAAATACCACGGCCTGGGCGAGACTATTTTGAAGAAGTGGCGTTAGAAGAAGTTTACGTTTAAAAAATTCAGCTCTCAAAAGAAATTTCAGTCGTTGTGCTGTTGATATTTGGCTCCTTTGATTCATGAATTTGCCGACCACTGCCCTAGAGGAACTCTGGAAAAATCCCAGTGGAGTGAAGGGCCTGGAGTGCAACACTCCCCCCTCCCCCCCAGGTGGCCAGTCTCTGACCAGCCTAACCTTCACCTTCAACTCCTGACATACGAGTAGGAGGTGTGTGGGGCACAGGGCGGAGGCCCCTCAGATTTCCGGAGGAACACAGGAACCGTGGGGCACCCAGTGGAATCCCAGCAGGCCTCCCAGGTCAGCTGGCATGTGTACAAAGGTGCAGAGACACAGTGCCCGCACCCTGCAGGGTCTGGTCTCCGCTTCCAGCCCTTGGCACAGCTTCTGGCACAGAGTAGGTGCTCAAGGAATTTTTGTGAAGGCTTGTTTTTTTAAAAAGTTCATGAATTTCTTTTATTCCTTTAGATCTAATGCAGACATGGTATAAGGCAGCTCAGTAAGGTTCGTTGAATTACGAGTGTCTTCGTCCTCGCCAGCTCCTGGTCTCACATGTTCCTGGATATACAATAGAACGTAACTAAACCTAAATGAGATGCAAGGTGTTAATAAAAATTGCCAGGGATTTTAATTTATTTTTTATTTTTTGCTTCTCTGTAGTTTTCAAACGCATCTTCAAAGAACATGGATCACTTTTGTTATTTGTTAAGAAGGTTCATTATAAAAACAACCTGTAAGTAAAAAGTAAAACGGCAGGGTGTCAGCCGTTCAGGCGCGAGAGGCACCCTCTCCACGCTGCGAGGCTCTGTACCGAGGCCCCGGGCACGTTGGGTGGGCCCCACGTGGGCCTCCGCACCCTCCCAGACCCTGGTCACAGTGGGGTTCTCTCTCAGCCGCTGCTTCCACGAGCCTCCCGCCCACCGGGCGCTGACTAACCACACCCCCCTTCGGTAACAAGTCTTAGTCAGAAGTGGAAATAGAGACGAGTCACAGGCCTCACCCAGGACCGCCGGCAGACTGGAAACAGTGCACCCTGGTCCCCAGCTCTGCCCCTTCATGTGCTCTGGGGCGAGCGGGGCCCCCAGGCACCTGGGACCCGAGCAGGACCCTGCAGGGGGCCGGCCCCCCTTTAGTAACACGCCTCCTCCGGGGGAGCAGGGGCCTCAGCTCCTTGCATACCACAGAGGCGTTGGTTCTGCTTCCCCCTAAGAAGCAGGGCTCCTCTGAGTCAGGAACACAGAGCCGGGACGTGTGCCTTAGTTAAACATGCGCTTGGTTATAAAGGAGCCGTCCCCGTATCGTGAGGAACTGGGCTCTTCCCTGTGGCCTAGCCCTGCAACTGGGGGGAACCGTTGTGTGTTTGGTGTTTTCTGTGAAAAACACTGGTTGGGTCTAGAAAATGAGGGCCCGGGGGAGTCGGGGAGAAGCTGTTCAAGGGGTTTGTGTCAGAAGGCATTGTGTCGTGCACACACTGTCTGTTCCTCCGGCAACTCTCTGGCGGTTACGAGCACCTTGCTCTCAGGGCTGACCTGTCTCTAGAGCCAGGGGGCTAAGGAGAGGTAGGCCAGGTGCCTGCAGGGCTCTGCCTCCACCCAGCGGTGCACAGGAGATGTGACTGTTTCCTCAGAACTGATCCATCCCTCCCTCCTTCCCTCCCTCCCTCCCTCCCTTCCTCTCAACAACTTTTGTTCACATACTAAACAAATCACCCATTTAAAGTATACAATTCCATGGTTTATAGCACATGTGTCAAACACAAGGCCCGCGGGCCAAATCCATCCCACCAGGCCTTGCAATGTGGCCCGCACCGCGCTATCATCACTGCATTCCGCTGCGTTTCCATCACAATGACAGCTTATGACTGTTCAGTAAACCATTCGGCCCGCGATTTAGGCTGTATTTTAGATTTTGGCCCCTTCTCTGATTGAGTTCACACCCCTAGTTTATAGTATACTAGAGGCCTGGTACTTATCACCCCAAACCCTGGCCAGGTACCTCCGTTGATCAGAGCATCATCCCAATACACTAAGGTTGTGGGTTCAATCTCTGGTAAGGCACATACAAGAAGCAGTGAATGCATAAATAAATGGAACAACAAGTCAATGTTTCTCTCTCTCTCTATCATTTCCTCTCTAAAATCAATAAATTTAAAAAAAAAAAAAGAAAGAAAAAGAAACCATGCACCCTTTAGCAGTCACTTCCCAATTCCCTCCAAGCCCCCTGCCCAAGACAAACACTAATGTAATTTTTGTCTTTGTAGCTTGGCCTATTCTGGACGTTTCCTATAAAAGGAATCATTCAGTATGTGGCCCTTGGTGTCTGCCTCCTTTCACTTAGCATCATGTTTTCAAGGCTCACCCATGTTGTAGCGGGTATCCATACTTCATTCCTTTTCGTGGCTGAATAGCATTCCGTTGTCTGGTTACGCGAGATTCTGTTTATCCATTCACCAGTTGGTGAATATCTGGGTTGTTTCCACGTTAGGCTGTTATGAATAATGCTGCTGTGAACATGCCTCTGTGCGTTTTTGTATGGACACATGCGTTCACGTCTCTTAAGGCCATGTAACTATATGTCTGGTCCAGCCTTTTTTTGCTGGTTTGTTTAAAAACCTTCTGTAAGTTCCCATGGTTCTTAAAACCAGGTTCAAAATCCTTAGCTCGGTCTACAAGGCGTATCACCTCTGCTGGGCTCTCCCCTGGATCTTCTGTCCCAGCTGAGAGGTTCCTCCAGCACACAGGCCCTCCTCCCTGGCTGGCCTGACTCTTTCTGCTCCCTCCCCTGGCTCTGTGTTTATTTAACCCCCACCCACCACCACCACCACCACCACCACCATCACCACCACCACCACCCTGACGCCAGCGGAAATAGCGCCTCCCAGGGACGTGTCTCCCCAGAGCATCCCATGAGGTGAGGTCCACGTGCTGTGATGGGACCTGCACCTCTCCTCACCTGTGCCACAGTGACGGCCACACAGTGACCTGTGCGGTCATCTATTTAATGTTTCTCTCGGCTCGCCGTGAGCGCCAGGGGAGCAGGGCCCTCGCTCTGGTTCGCTCATCATCCCCGGCACCTCGCATGGTGCCCGGTGCACGGGGACACTTGATAAACGTCCATCAGATGAATGATGCCAGTCCCTTGTTGGGAGCCTTCTTTCACCTTTGGGTCCCCTCAGACCCTCTTTCCCCCTCACTCACCTGAGAGACCTCTGCTTAAGTCAGAATGGGCTTGGGGGACCCCTTCCTAAAATAACCTGTGCCTCCGTGGGTCCCAGCTCACGTGGCTCTCTCGGGACAGGCTCAGGCCCCATCACACGGGATCAGGGAGCCCGGCCACCACCGGCTACACCAGCAGCGGCAGCCAGCATTTCCAAGGGTGAACTCGAGGTATTCTCCGAGGCGGGTGCCTCTCTGAGAGTTGGGGGGCTGCATCATGACTAGCCACGTTCCCTCTGGTGACAATGATCGCCTTTCTGGGTGTCACATTGGGAAAACTGTCCTTGAGGAAAGCTCTGCACCTTCTGAGACTTAATTGCTCTTTTCAAAAACACCTGTTTTCATTTCCCCCCACAGATATGCACTTATTTGGCCATTACCCGGCACATGACGACTTCTATCTTGTCGTGTGCAGTGCCTGTAATCAGGTCGTCAAGCCACAGGTTTTCCAGTCGCACTGCGGTAAGTGGACCCCCGCCGCCTCGCCGCCGAGCAGCACCGCCTGCTCCAGGCCCCCCTCCCCACCCCTCGCCAACAGGGCCTGGCCCTCTGTCTGTCTCAGCCCAGGCCCGCGGGCACCTCCTTCCCGGACTCAGCCTCTGCTCCCGGGGTAACTGTTTTAGGATCTGAACGCTCGGTCTGTCAGAGCCCATGAGGGAAAACCCGCTGCTTGTCTAGATGGATGATGGGACTGGGCTGACACCACCTGCCCGCCTGGCCTCTCCGCAGCCTCTGTAGGCGCCGGAGGGAGGGGAAAGCAGTGGCTGGCGGAGGCCCTTCTGCAGCCTGGCACGTTGTTCCCCAGAAAGAGAGGGCCAGGTGGGGTCTCCGGGTCTACACCCAGGGGGCCTGGGAGCCAGTAGCCGGTCCCTCTGGGCCTCTGAGTGCTGCGGTGAGGCTTGCCTATAAAGCTTCAGGCTCAGCTACTCCTTTTCCAGGAATCCTCCGTGGGGGGGGGGGGGGGGGGGGCGGGAATGCAGGTGTTTGGGAATCCGCTTTCCCTCTGAATGTTTATGTCCTTGGTGTCAAATTGCCTTCATCTCGTCACCAGCAAACCCGGGACTCCCCGTCAGGGCGGGCGCCGTGAACATACAACAGAGAGAAAGTCCACCCTGCCGCTCCCCTCAGGAACGAATAAATAGCCATTGGCCTGAGATGGGAAGTTACTTAGCCTCTCTGGGGGAGGTTCCCATAGCTCTTTAAAGGGGGCGCTGGACCAGATGATTTCCAGTGCTGTAATATGCCGTCAGTTCCAGAACAGTGTGCCCCAGTCTTTTCATTTCAGCCATACTCCACGTGCCCTCCTCCACTGTTAAATGTCAAAGCACATTAAATATCGTGCCTTAAATAAACCAAAGCAATTATAATATTACTAGAGGCCTGGTGCACGGATTTGTGCACCGGCGGGGTCCCTCAGCCTGGCCTGCAGGGATCAGGCTGAAACTGGCTCTCCACCATCCCCCTAGGGCACATGTGTCAAACACAAGGCCCGAGGGCCAAATCCGTCCCGCCAGGCCTTGCAATGTGGCCCGCACCGCACTGTCATCACTGCACTCCGCTGCGTTTCCATCACAATGACAGTTTATGACTGTTCAGTAAACCATTCGGCCCGCGATTTAGGCTGGATTTTAGATTTTGGCCCCTTCTCTGATTGAGTTCGACACCCCTACCCTAGGGTAAGGTGATTTCTAACAATTTTTCCCGTGTCCCGTGGCATTTTAAAAAGTCCTGATTTTTGGAAAGAATCTTTCCAATCTTCCCCAAAAAAATCACAGGCCAGGCCAAGGGACCCCACTGGTGCAAGCACCAGGCCTCAAGCATGCATATAAGATCTTTGGTTAATCTCTATCCACTCTCCTCCCTCCCCTATTCCCTTTGAGATTCATCAGTCTGTTGAATGTTTCTGTGCCCATGGTTTCCACTCCTGCATTGAGCATCTGCCCCCTGGTGGTCAGTATGTGTCATAGCTACTGTTCAGATGGTCTGATGGTTGGCCAGTCACTTAGGCTTTTATATCTATAGATTATAATTTTGCGAGCTACATGTTATCCCTTTCTCACACTTGGAATTTCTCATTTCCCCCTGCCCCTTCAGTTATCACTATTCTGAAATAATAGATATAAAATAAGGGGAGTTGAGCTTATCTACACTCTTTAGTAAATGTATTTGGGACTATGGAATACAGTTGACCCTTGAACAACACAGGCTTGAACTGTGCATGCCCACATATAAGCAGGTTTTTCCATAACTATGTAGTCGGCGCTCCATACAGGTTTCAAATCCTTGGGTTCAACCCACTGCCACTTGAAAAGAGTACATACTTTCAGTCCAAGGGTTGGGAATCCATGGGTGTGGGGGGCCAACTCTATCCATTGTTGTGCGCCATTTTATATAAGGGACGCGAGGATCTGCGGAGTTTGGTATCGGCAGTGGGTCCTAGAACTAACCCTGTGGATACTGAGGGATGACTGTAGTTTTTAATGTATCCTAATATCATTTATGAATATGTAGACATTTGATATGTACATATCTAGATATATCGAAATTCATCTGTGTATATACTGTAAGCATGCTAGTGTTTTGTGTTCATAACCTACAGACAGAAAAGCCAAGCTTTAGGGGCACTTTCCAGCACGTGCTGACCTGCCCAGGCAGAGAAGGCCCTAAGAGTGTGTACAGAGAGCTCTGTTTAGAGGCCGTCTCCTGCCCCTCCCTGCAGCCGGCCCTGTGACTTTGGGCTACTTGTTTACCGTCTCAAGGCTTTGGTGTTTCTAGTCTCTTCCATCAGGAGTGGCTTTGTGAGTGCTTCTAGCTCTAACCTTGTCATACCCGAAGAACAAGTTGTCTGCCCAGCATGAGCTGACCTTCTTGTTCAGTGCCGTGTCGCAAATGACCCCTCCCTTATGCCGGAAGAGAGAAAAGATCCAGCCTCTCCAAAGGGACTGACAGAGACCCAGTGCTGGTGCCACGAGCGGAGGTGGCTGGTGGGGTCGAGAGCAGAGCAGCAGAGAGAAGAGCCCAGACTAGCTGGGTGGTGAATGACTAGGGAAGCTCTGTGACCAGTTGTTTCTGTGCGTCCAGCGGATGCAGAGGCCGGATCACCCTCTGCATCAGCTGGACACAGCTGATGGGGTCGTCGTGCATTCATTCACAGGGATGCGCTGCTGTTCTGGGCACTGGGATACAGCAGCAAGCAAGGCAGACAGAAATCCCTTAAGCCCTTAAAACTTTCGCTGGGATCTTAATTCACAGGCAGAGATTCTAATAAAAATAACGTGAAAGGGACCCGGGACTCCACTGTGCCCAAGGCCCCACCTAGCCCGTGATTCTGCTGATTCATGTGCCTTCCTCTGTCCTAGGCCTTTTGGAACAAGAGCCAAGTCTTGTTTAGGGGGAGAACCAAGTGTTTGTGGCATCTGCTTTGAGCAGTGGCTGTACATTAGTTTGGGGGTTTGAGTTACTGATCTCATCACCCAAAGCCCAGTCTCGGGTGAGCTTCCTGCTGAACCAGCTGACAAGCAGCAGCGAGGACACCTCATCTTTCAGGTGTCTGTCCTGCCGATTCACAGCTCATATTTATCAAGGCCGGGAGAAGGCAAGGCAGAGCTCAGAACCATGGCAACTCTCCGGAGACAGTGAGGATTTCTTTCTAAGTGTTAGGCACTGTGCTGAATGATACCCATATCTTTGAGCACATAATCCTCTCATCAGTTCTAAGAAGTAAGACCAATATGATACCATGTTGAACTTGAGGAAGATGAAGCTTAGGTATGCCTTGCCCCAGGTCTCAAAAGGAGGCAGGTGTAGAGCCTGATTTTGGACACAAAACCAGGGGTGGTGCATGCTCTGCCTGCTTGCTGGTTACTGTCCCTCACTGCCTTGCTGCACAGATCTCCTGCTGTCCCTGCCCTGCCCGAGCTCCAAGGCCTGACCCATTCACCTGCCAGGTAGCCCCTCGTACGTCGTACAGGGCTTCAGACTTGATTTTGTTAGTTGCAGAGCTTTGTTCAAATAGAACCTCCTGTGGAACTTAAGGCTATAACTATCGATGCAAAGAAAGCCATCGGGGTTGAACTTGGGGTGGGTGCTTGAGCCACTCCTGACCTGGCCTACTCCCGACCTCCCAGCCACCCAGACCTTCATAGAACAGCAAGTTAGTTGTGTTGGAGAGAACATGGGCTGTAGAGGCTAACAAAGCCATCCACATGACTCCCCATTAACTGTGGAGGCAAGTCGCCTCCTGTCTCTCCATCTTGTCTGCAAAATAAGGACTCTGTCTGCCTCGTGGTGCCCAATGACTGGTGTGAGGCACCCTCCTGCAGATATACCCAGAGCATGGCTTCATTTCCTCCCCTCTTCTCCCCTTGGCATTCCTACCCTCTGTGTCCCCTTGGATTGGATTTACACCTCTCAGTACCCATAGAACTCCTTTCTCCTGTGCCACTTCCCACCTTCTGCCATGCGCTGCAGTTATCTGTGGACTCTCATGAACGTTCACCAGCTTCTAGGATTCTTTCAGGATAAGGGGTGGTCCTTTTCAATTCTGTATTCCCAGCACCCAGAATCGTCCCTGCCGTGGCCCGGGGAAGCAGAGCTTCCGTGCAGCAGGAGGGATGCTGCCCAGGAGCCAACACATCTGGGGCCAAATCCCAACTCAGCCTCTGCACAGCCCTGAGACCCTAGACTTGTGACTTGTAAAAGGACAGGGGGCTGGACTGTGTGTCCTTTTAGAAACTTGCTCATTGTCAGCACCTGTGATTTTGAGGATCATAGCATACACAGAGAGATGGGCACCTGGCAGTATTCCCATCTTGGTCTCCTGTTTGTTTAAGTTTGTTTGTTTATTGCTTTATTTGTTTTTATTTTGACAGAGAGAGAAACATAGATTTGTTGTTCCACTTATTTACGCATTCGTTGGTTGATTCTTGTATGTGATCTAACCAGAGATTGAGCCCAAAACCTTAGCACCTTAGCATATGGGGACAACGCTCTAACCAACTGAGCTTACCTGGCCAGGACCTACTTGGTTTTTGTGTGTGTGTGTGTGTGTGTGTGTCTCTGTGTGTGTGTGTGTCTGTGTGTGTGTGTGTGTGTGTGTGTGTGTGCGCGCGCGCGCATGCGTGTTTTGGCCATTGGTTATGGGGGCTTTGGATATCAGTGGTAATGTGAAAAAGCCATAGTAGAAAAATCATGAATTTCGGAGTCAAACAGACCCAAGTTAAACTCTCCACTTACATTTACTAGCCGTGTGAGCGTGGGTTAACGTTCATGACCTTTCTGAGTCTCATTTTCCTCCGAAATGAAAGTGAACGTTCTTGCCTCGCGGAGCTACAGAAGGCACGGAGATAGAGTGGTTTCCTGGCACTTGGTAGGAAAATAAAGAAAGGGTAGCTATTATTGTCAATAAAGTGTGGCTATTTTTTATTAAGTTGAATGTTCCTTATGAAAAATGGGAAAACCAATTCAGTCAAGTGCTTCCTGCCTTCGTTTCTTGCCCCATCTCAGGGGATGTGCACGCTGAGGTCAGCCTACACGCTGTGGCCTGTGATTCATCTTCTGCTTCCCACACTCTCGGAGGCAAGAATTGTCGGCCTGAAGAGGATCACGTTGCCAAGAGTCCAGAGGATCTGGCTTTCTAAATATGGTTTACGCTCGCTTTAGGCCCCAATAGCAGCTCCTTAGGAAATGCTTTGAGGCTCCCAGGATCTCTCTCAGGCCCCTGCCGCGGTCCGCCTGGCCTTGGGCCCCTTGCCATCGGGCTCACGTGAAGCCCCTCCCAGGACTGGCCACCTTCCTTCTGCTCCTGACTTGTGCCCCGAGCTGGAGTTCCAGACATAAAAAGTTTGGGAGACCCTCTGCTTGGCATGAGGATGGTGTGGAAATCCTCCAGGAGCCTTCTGTGCACCCCCCCACCTGTGGTGGCCCCTTAGGTCTTGTAAATATCTTCCCAGGACTTGAAGGGAATGAGTTGTTTCTAAACCCCCTTCAGTATGTTGATGAGGCTAGTTAGGGACAGCTGAGGAAAGGGGGGCAATAAGAACAAAAAGCCTAGCCTTGGGAGCCCTGACCCCACTTGAAAGGCATCCCTGTCCCAGCTCCACAACACCGACATGGTGTGAGAGTCCCGTGGGTGGAAATAGCCTCGCTGGGGTCCATCTGCTTGGATGCAAGGCCCAGCTCTACCATTCATTAGCAGGTTGCTTTGCCTCTCTAATGCTTCAGTTGTCTGGTGCTTAACATGGGGAGAGTAGTTTACCCCATAAGGTCGTTGTGACGACCAAAGGAACTCACAGATGGGAACTAGCACAGCAGTGAAACAAAGTTTGCTTTAAAAGTAAAGTGAAGCTATCGTTAACCAGGTGACCGTTAACTCTTGCAGAGATTTTTAATGAATCCAAAGGATTTTCCCTTGTGATGGCTGCAGTGGCAGAGTGCTTGGTGTGACGCCCCCTTGTGTGTGAGTGCTGTGATGGGTCCCACCTCAGCCCAGAAGTAGTGTTGTGATTTCTTCCAAAAAGAATCCTGTGTGTGGTGTGTGTACATGCAAGTGTATGTATGGGGGGGGGGGGCCTTCTGTCTGTGTGCACAGAAACATAGATAAGCTCAAAGCAAGGTGCCTGCAATGGGGAAAAAAGTACTTTATTATTTTTAATAGTAACATTTTTAATCAACTTGGAATATTATAATTAACGAGAAAAATAGTAGGTGAACCCCAGTTATAATTTTGTAATTGGGTTGAACATGGGTGACGTTGTATGATTTGCCTAAATGAGAAGAGTATGATTTTTTTCTGTTTTTATCACATAACATAATTACATAATGAATTCCTCTAAAGCAGGGCTTCTCAACAACAGCACCGTTAACATTGGGGGCTGGGTAATCCTCTGTGATCGGGCCATCCTGCGCACTGTGGGGTATTGAACAGCTTCTCGGGCCCCCATCCCCGGCCATGACAAACAACGCTGTCTCCAGGCTTGGCCAGTGTCCCTCTCACCCCTCCTCCCCCGTTCACCACCACGGCTATAAAATAGAACTTCCCCATCTGTCAGATCATAGTCTGTGCTTGTCTATAGTTACACGTTCCTCCAAGTTAAAATGTGTGCATGTGCACTTGTACACTGAGTTCAGAGATAACTTCTCTGGAACCACATGGCAACATGTAGAAAGTTTACTATTTCAGCCTCCACAGGGCTGGTGATCATCAAGATAATTTCCTCATCACGGTCACATACAAAGCATCAAACAGGATATCTCACGGAAGCCCACAAGTTGCCGTCCTTCCTACCTCCAAGTCAAAAAAATAAAAAGAAAAAAAGAACACATCCATACACACAGCTCCTTCAGGGTTTTCAGCCACGCCTGGTGCTTGCCCTCTGAGCAGAGAAACAGACAGCCCCGCACCCCATCCATAAGACAGAGATAATCCTTGCATGTCATGCTAATGAAAAACAAAATGTATTAGAACCAAAGAACCTAGATGTCATTTAATCGACAAGAGGATTAATTTTCCCCCTCTTTCTCAGAGAGGGCTTTTTATTCCCTTTTCTGATTATATTTTTGAATGCCCTTCAAGTAGCTGTTTTGCATGTCGATGGTGGTGCAGTGGGATTTAATGAACTGTGAGCTAAAGCAGAGAGGCTGAGCTGCAAAATAAATGAGTGACAGCGACTTGCTGGTGAAGGCTGGCACCTCTGTTCCTTCCGTGCACACCCAGATGCTGAGACCGGCTGGGTACCGGGAGCGGCCCAGCTCAGCAGTGCGACACATGGGAGGCTCATTAATGAGGTTCCAGGGTTTCCTGCAATTGTTCCTGTTATTTTGTCTGCCTCCAGGTGACCTCTGGTTGAGGAGGAAGCAAACCATTTGTGCTTCTGAGCCCTAGAGAAAAGTCAGTCCCTCCCAATGTCGGCGCCCTTGGCTTCCCGGGACCATCGCGGGCTCATTAGCCTGCAGAACTTTTTTCCCAAAGATGCCAATTGACACAGGGCAGGGTTTGGGGTTTTTTGGTCAATTCAGATGAAATTTTTTGTTGGCATTAAATTTCTGTTCTTGTTGTTAGTTGTCTGTTATGAGACTCGATTGCACCAGAGAAGTATAAAATGATGAAAGGAAATTGGTCTCTTCAAACCTCTTCCTTGTCAAGTCTGACAGTATTAATTAATAAGACTTGGCAAGAGCATATAAATAAATCTATGCAAACTTTATTATGTTAGTAGTTGTTTTTTTCACTTTAATTTGATGAATATATCTTTGATCCAGAATTAACTGCTGGATTGATATGTCTTTGGGGCTTCTTATGATCGGAAGCAATATCTGTTGTTATTGTTGTTATTGTTTTAATATGTTTTTATTGACTTCAGAGAGAGGAAAGAAGATGGAGAAAGAGATAGAAATATCAATGATGAGAGAGAATCATTGATCAGCTGCCTTCTCCATGCCTCCTACTGGGGATTGAGCCCACAACCCAGGCATGTGCCCTGACTCACCAGGAATGGAACCACAACCACTGAGTCACACCAGCTGGGCTGCTGTTTTTTATTTCATCTTTTCCATTGTTCCTCATGCAGGTGGAATAATATAGGTCCTAGAGAAATCCTTGTAATAGTCCCTAAGGAAAGAAATGACAGACTGACTGATTAGCACAAGGTTAGACCTTAAGTCAAGCATTGCAACAAAGAGCATCTATAATGAAATAGGACCACATTTTTTGTACTTTATATTTTGAACTTGCTACTGCTCAAATTAGAGTTAATGCTGGGTCTAGAACATAGCAGGTCAGCCTGTTCTCAAATCTTGGCTTTTCTTTTTACTCTGCGAATGGAAGACAAAAGCAACAATAAAGCTAATGAACTTACTGAGCCCTTCTATGTACTAAGCTCTTTGTGTGTTATTTAACCCCACGGCCACCCTAATGTGCTGTGGTCTTCTTATCTTGATCTTCCACCCAAGGGAAGGGAGACTCCAGGGATTTAAGAAATTGGCTTAAGGTCAGGCAGATCCAGGATTCCCATTTCCGTCTGACTCCAGATCACGTTAACCACTATCCTGGTTGGATGTTTTTGGATCTGCAACCCCTTCACTAAACGTTAATACAGAAAAGTCGTTTCTGTTTCCTGGGGGGATGCTGGAGTCTAAGTGACAGGTGCCTGGAGGCAGCAGAGCTTGTCTCCTCCTCACTTTTGTAAGCTCTGCCACTGATCCCGCCTGCTTGTTGGCATTGCTGACAGGTTTGGGCACAGTTGTGAGGGAAGGGGGGGAAGGAAAGAATAAACCCGTTATGGTGAATATGTTTAGAATCTTAGCCACAGCATGTTAATACACCTTTAAATATCGAAAAGTGAAAGGAAGGAAGTTTGGACAAGAGGGGGAGTGGGCACCACCAGCAGGTCTGCCTCTCGTTTCTTGTTTATCTCTAACACGGGAGCAGACAGTGAGACCCACAAAGGTAGAGGTGATTTCCTCTGAAGGCAGTGAAATTCCCTCTTTTTGCACGTTTCTGTGAACTAAGTAGAAATGTTAGAAATAAACAAATAACCGATGTAGTGGTGCCGCTCAAAGTTGGAGATAGATTAATAGGATCTTCGTAATCTTAGGATTATTGAATTCATCTTTAATTGAAAAATGAACTTCTGTGTATAATCTTACCAGAGCTTATCTTGAAGGCTGAATGCCTTAGGTTAC
This sequence comes from Pipistrellus kuhlii, assembly GCF_014108245.1. Taxonomy (NCBI): domain Eukaryota; kingdom Metazoa; phylum Chordata; class Mammalia; order Chiroptera; family Vespertilionidae; genus Pipistrellus; species Pipistrellus kuhlii. The sequence continues at coordinate 50,596,736 of NW_023425405.1, read as the reverse complement.
TTTCTGCAGGTCACATGGTTTGGATTTATTCATTTATTCAAAATATGATTATTGAGCATCTACTCTATACCAGGCATTGTTCTAGAACTACAGGCGCAGTGGTGAATAAGACAGGTAAGGGGTGACTTTCTTGAAACCTACTTTCTGATGGGTTAAGTAACACAAACAAAAATGCAGTTGAGCCCTATGAAGAGTTGGCACAATAGTGTCCTAGCAGAGGGCCCAGCAGCGAGGCGTCTGAGCTCAGGGAGGGGAGTGGGGAATACGGCCGCAGAGCCCTCTGGGCCAGAGTCTGGAGTTTGGGTCTTTTTCTGGGTACACTGAGAAGACACTGGAGGGTACTGAGTGAGGGAAAGACATCATCTGGTTTGTATTTTTGAAAGATCACTCTTCTTGCTTGGAGCCGGGAGACTTTGTAAGAACCCATGCATAACCAGGTAGATGAGAAAAGGATAAACTTGAGATCCATTTTGGAATTGTAGCTGATGCATTTTGCTGATGGATTGCACTGGGAAAAAGGAGGCGTTGACTTTAGAGTCAGTTAGAAGGAACAGCAGCCAGCGATCTGGCAGGTAAAGTAGCAGATGATGACAACCTAGAAGCTCAGAGAGAACGTGTTTCAGAATCACCGTCAAATGCCAGGAAGTAGAGTGAGAGGAGAAAAGAGAAGAGGTTACTAGATTTGCCACCAAAGGTGGTTGTTGACCTTGATGATAATCCTTCCAGTTGTATCTTGGGGATTTTTTTCATGTCACCGGTAGACCTGTTTTTAGGCTGGCAACACTTTAAGTGTTTTCCTGTGTGTCTGCTCAGCTCAGCTGCCACCCGACCCACTTGCAGCGGGTCCCACTGCCCCTGTCTCATACCAGCCGTCATCTGTGAACACTAGACGCTGAGCTCCTGAGGACTGGAACTGGGCCTTTTGCGTCCCAGCATGGAGTACATTGCCTGACACGGCGACAGACAGGTGGAAGGAAGGACTCCTGAAATCTCAATCCAGGTGCTCTTGGCCTCCTCCACCTCACCAACTGAGCATATACAAGGGCTAATGCACTGCTTGTTTGCTTATCCATCCCATCACACACACACACACACACACACACACACACACACACGTGACTAGGCATTTTAAGGAGCCAGGAGCCCTGCCATTATGTGCACCATGATAGTCTCTGAGTTAAAGAGTGCAGGATCTGTAGTTGGTGCTCACTAAAAGAGGGAGGAAGCAAGCGAGGAAGGGAACTTGGCTTGCCGGTGGTGGAAAAGCCAAATGTCACATGGAGGCGAGTGAGTGTGTTCACTGAGAAGCCAGCACGGGTTGAGAGAAGGGCCACCTCTGTTCAGACGCAGTTGGAGAGGCTTTATCTCTTTCCACGGGCGCTGGCGAGGCTGCCGCTCCGGTCCTGGGCCACAGCTGAGTTCTGGAGGCCGGCACGGTAACACGACCCCGGCCTCTGACTCATCACTGGCTTGTCCTCCGGTCCATTCCTCGGAGCTGCCTCCACCGAGGAAAACTGGGGGAACAATCATTGCTCTATTTAAATCCGAGGGAAGAACGTTGCCAGCTCTGATGCAAAGGTCACTGGAGCCTCCCCGTCCGAGCAGTGAGCCGGCGGCGTTTCCCGAACAGCGCTCCTTTCCCGGAGAAGTAACTCAGGGCGCTGGCAGCCCGCGTCTGGGGGGACACATGCTTGGGAAGCGCTGCGGCCAGATCCGCTCCGCAGGGAGACTCCCAGCAGCCGTGAGCCGTCACGGCCCTCAGAGGTCTTGGAGGACAAAACAAAAGACGCATCTCTCGCGCCCTGGAGTCTCATCGCTCGTAATTTATCCGAGTTCCCCACATGCGCTGGCAACGATAATAATGCACTTTTGTTTCCAATAATGTGGCCCCAGTCACCGTCCCACTCCTTCATCTGGTGCCTGAGCAGAGCGTCAGAGACCTTTCGCAGCCGCTGGAGAGGGCACTGACGTGGGGAGAGCCCGCTGTCCCCAGACCGCGTGAGGTGTGTGCTGTGAGCAGGAGGGTCCTGAAGGGTGCTTCTGATTACACACGGCTCACGCCTCCCACCCTGACGCTGGCACCCAGCTCCAGTCTGAGCTGCAACGCCGCCGTCGCAGTTTTCCTTCTGGAAGGGCCTCTGGCCCGGCAGGCCTGGCTCATGGTTGATTGTCAACCTGTGAACCAGGAGGTCACGGTTCCATTTCTAGTCAGGGCACGTGCCTGGGTTGTGGGCTCCATCCCCAGTGTGGGATGTGCAAGAGGCAGCTGATCAATGATTCTCATCATTGATGTTTCTCTCTCTCTCTCTCTCTCTCTCTCTCTCTCTCTCTCTTTCTCTCTCTCTCTCTCTCTCTCTCTCTCTCTCTCTCTCTCTTTCTCTCTCTCTCTCTCTCTCTCCCTCCCTCTCTGAAATAAATTTAAAATATACATTATTTTTAAAGAGCCTCAGGAGCATCTGCTCAAGGAGCTCGTTCTAGTGCTTTGCCCAGGCCACGGGCAGTCAGTCCCCTCCGAGAGTGTCACATGTGAGGATCCTTGTGGGCTGACCTCGGGACGCTGCAGGTGTCAGAAGAAGGTCCCAGGCCTTACTGCTTCTGAAGTCACAGTGCTTGTCCCATCCATGTGTACTTACTACGGCAGGTCCGCCTCCCCGGAAAAAGGAGCTATTGAAGTGATGTGGCCTCTTGCACTGCGCGGATTCTGGGAGCTGAGGAAACGCGGTCATTAACATGGTGTGCAGGCCTCTCCCTCTGCTCTTCCCCGGGGCCAGGCCCTTCTGAGAAATAGTACAAATCGAGGGTGGCTGCAAAGGAGACACAAAATGTCAGCGGGGGGAACAGAGGATGAAAGAGGAAGTAAACCATTTCACTTTGATGAGTCCTACTTCTCATGGAGCGAGTCACCATTTTTTTTCCAGAGAAAGCAGCCGTAGTCTTTCATTTACAGAACTGGAGCAACAGGTTTCTAAGGTTTGGTTTCTAACGGATGCCGTTCTCTGCTTACCGCTATTTATTAGCATCATAGATGCTTTGCTTTTCTCCCCCAGGAATTATGGCTTCACATTCCTGAGCCTTCTCCAGAGGTGCGTTTTTCTAACACAAGTGTGGCTTCGTTTGTGTCGAGGCCATGGTTTTCTGCTCGCCTCTCTGTGGCCGCCCTCCCCTGGGTGTAACCTTCTCCAGCAAGTGCCTGTCCCCACGGGAGCGCTGCTGCTTCTGTCCCCAGGGAGTGAGGTCACATTGATGCCAGCCCTGACTGACCCCCTAACTCTAGGGCCTGCATTACTGTCCCATCTGGGGCATGTCCTGACGGTGACACCAAAAGGAAGTGAATCCATTGCTGGTGCATCTAAGGAGGCAGGGTTCGGCAGCAACTCTCTGTGCCATTTTCTTAGCTGCCACTATCATATTCTTATCACTATGGACACTCACCCTAGGGTTCCGTGGCGAGGACCCTCTGCCCTCACAATAAGCCTTTGCCTCCGCTGCTCTTTATGGGAGGAGGATGCTGATGTATGTTTGCTGAGAGGGGCTGGGACACCGGAGGGGGTGGGTGCCCGTGAGAGCTACCCCACTCTGTGGCCTGTAATGCTTGTGAGCCAGGAAACCACCAGCTGTTTTGACCACCGCAGATGCATGCCCATGACACAGGCAGCAGAGCTGTGTTCCTCTCCTTTCTCTTTCTATGGCTCCATCTCGCCATCCCCACTCACCTGCAGAACTTACAGACCTGCGTCAGTGGTTTGAACAATATGACCCTGACCCCGCATTCCATCCTTTTTAGGCTGTTTGGTGTTTTCCTTCTCAATATTTGTTTTATTCTTCGCCAGCACTGGAATGGTGTTGTGCTGGCGGCACCGTCCAGGGGGAGGACTCTTCCCTCCCCCCCCTGCCAAGGCACTTGGGACTATATTTTTGTGTGTCTCTATGCAGCGTACCCTGATCACTTTTCAGAAGTGCTTGGCCCTGGGAACGAGCATACAGAAGGTCCCATACACGCTGTTAATGCCGTCTTTGCTTGATTCCAGGGAGCCATTAATGGTGTGATGCCATGTCAGTTGGGTTCGATTCCGGTTAAGGGCATGTATGTTGGTTGCGGGCACATCCCCGGTGGGGGGTGTGCAGGAGGCGGCGGTCGATGTTTCTCTCTCATCGACGTTTCTGACTCTCTATCTCTCTCCCTTCCTCTCTGTAAAAAATCAATAAAATATATTAAAAAAGAAAAAAAAGAAAGAAGGAAAGAGATGGCAGAACAGGGCCCTGTCTGGGGGATAAACCAATAGCAGCCTCTCGTGCTGCCTGACTAGGTCATCATTAACTCACACATGTCCCTTCTTTCTTCCTGGAATCAGGTACTTTGTTGTCCCTTTGGTTTAGGATTTAGTTCAAAGTACAAAATAATGGAGTTATAATAGCTTGGGAGTTTCCTGTTTCTGGTGTTACCCCTGATAAATGTTCACCGGGTCCCCTAGCAATTAGGCCACACAGAAAAATATACCGATGCCAAGTGGTAATTTATGTGTGTGGCTTTAGTTTTCACATGTAAATGGTGGTCAGGGGGGAGCATTGCTATTGTTTTATTTTTGAGTTTTAGTTTAATGTCTGATGGCCACCAGAGAATATTAGTTATGTTAACCATTTTATAACCTAATGATATTTCCTGTGTGACTAGTTACCAGGTGATCGGGGTTCTGTTTGTTTGTTTGTTTTTGTAAATATTTTTATTGATTTCAGAGAGGTAGGGATCAATGATGAGAATCATTGATCAGCTGCCTCCTGCACGCCCCCTATTGGGGACCAAGCCCACAATCTGGGAATGTACCCTGACTGGGAATAGAACCGTGACCTCCTGGTTCATAGGTCGACACTCTACCACTGAACCATACCAGCCAGGCAGGTGACCAGTTTTTTAATGTATCACATGATTAGAAAATTCATAGAATCTCTCTTTTTGTGATTATTCATATAATCTAAGTCATTTTGTCTGCTTGGTCTGTAATCTCTGAGATGGATATAAGTCTCCTGTGATGGATGTAAGTCTCTCTTGGAGCTCTAACAGCTTTTGCTTTACAGTTTTGAGACTGCACTATTGGGTGCATATAAGTTTATGACTCATGTCTTTTTACTGGTGGAGTCTTCATCCCTATTAATGCTTTTTGCCTTAGGTCCTATTTTATCTGATTAACTTTACTGCCCAGTTTCCTTTTGGCCAATATGTATTTGCTTTATCTCTTTCCAATCTTTTATTTTCAACTTTTCTGTGTTATTTTGTTTTAGGTGTCTCTCTTGTAAGCAGTATATAGCTGGCTTTTTTAAAGGTCCAATCTGGTCGGGACCGGTTTGGCTCAGTGGATAGAGCGTCAGCTTGGGGACTGAAGGGTCCCGGGTTCGATTCCGGTCAAGGGCATGTACCTTGGTTGCGGGCATATCCCCAGTAGGGGATGTGCAAGAGGCAGCTGATCGGTGACTCTCTCATTGATGTTTCTAACTCTCTATCTCTCTCCCTTCCTCTCTGTACAAAATCAATAAAAAATATTTAAAAAAAAAAAAAAAAGTCCAATCTGATAGTGTCTTACAATAGGTGAGTTTTAACCACTTACAATTATTGTGATAACTTTATATATTTGAACTTATTTTTACCTTTTAATTTGTGTTTCTGTTCATCTTGCATTTTATTTGCTTCTTTGTACTTTCCTGTCCTTCATTAGATTACCAAAGTTACTTTAACCCTCTTTCTGCTTTGTTCCTCTGCTAGCTTGGCCACAATAGATTTTACTTTATTTCCAAATTGATCTATGTATTTAAATATCTATGTATGCAGTGATTGCCATTAAGTTTTTAGCGTGCATACTGAAAGGTATTTTTTTTTCCTAATAGACTACCGCTTTCCTGAATCTTTTGTCTCAAACAACACAAAGACCTTTGCATACTTCTCTTACTTAATGTCAACTGGTAATTACAACCAAGAATGAAATCCTGGCTCAAAACATTGCCAGGCATTCTCAGCCTCCCACTCACAGGGGGATTAGGGGCATCCTGATTGATTTATAAAGCGCGAGCTTTGTACTCATCTACTCCGTCTCATACCCTGCGGTGCTTCGGGTCGTCTCTCGAGTTCAGAGTGAGACATTCACTTCCAGCTCATAAAAATCTATCCCTCAGATTCCTGAAAGTGTTCCAACGCAGGATTGGACAAAAGAGACGTCGGTATCCCGGGATCCTTTACGAGGGCCTGTTCCTGTGAATCCCGTTTCTCACGCGGGAGATTTCTCCTGAGCGTCTCCCTGTTCACACCTGCTTGCTTCTAGATACCTTGGCTCCCGGAGCTTAATGTGCGTGTGAATCACCCGAGAGCTTCTTGCTACAATACAGATTCTGACTTAGTAGGTCTGTAGTTTCTTAACACGCGTCCAGGGATGTTGGTGCTTTTGATATGTGGACCGCACTTGGAGGAGCAAGTGCTTCGAGAATAACGTCCAGCTAGGAAAACGGGGGCTTCGACTCTTGGCAGGGTTTCTTGATCCTTCGTAGAACAGCAGATAACCAGAAGAAGCATTCTCTCTGAAGTGGTTTGGGGTTCAGAATCCTTTTCATTCCAGAGCTCCCTCCCTCTCCCAGAAATGAGTGCTCCTTCGAGTCCCTCTGCCCTCCATCCCTCTGCAGGTCAGCACAACACGGTTCACGTCTCGGGCTTATCCCTACGTCACACAGAGGTGCCTCTGTGAGTCAGTGCCCGGAGGAAGAGCCTGCCTTGGGCCCAGGGGCGGGCTTCCTGGCAAATTTATGTGTAAGACAAGCTTTTAATAGAGGTACACTTTTAAATAGTCACCAGGAAAAAGATTCTCTCCTCTTAACGGGTATCCATTTATAGGACTCAGCTGTCGAAGCTCAAGGGTCGCATTAGGCTTAAGTTTAATCTTCTGTGCGCCGTAATTTACAGCGCCGGGTAAAGCATTGTACGTACAACTATTCCAGTCATTTGCCGTGATAAATAGCTATTGCTCTTGGCGGAACAGGAACGCCATCTCTGCTTTCCATTTATGAATATTGAATGGTCTCAGGCAGGCTCTCGCTGCACGTTTTTAAAGAGGAAATCCCCCACGGATCGCATCTCTTCCCTGGCCCCACATGTAATTTCCCTGCCATGTGCACCCGTCAGCCCCGGTCCAGATGGCGGTGCTGCCGCACACGTGTGCTGCGGGTGGAGCTCGGCGCTCTCCTGACGACTCCAGGCGCGAGTCCTGCTGAAGGCTGCAGTTTTGCATGGAATGCCTCGAGCTGTTAAGTAGGAGACTTAGCTCGTGGCAGGAAGCCACCAACCAGGGGCCAGGGAACTATCTTAGAGGCGATAATCTGATGCAGGAAAAATAGACGGGGTGTGATTCTGTTGGATCCCTGACAGTGAGAAGATGGTGTCAGCTAGGGAAATGGAAACTAATGGGGGCAGAGAGGGGGGCAGGGAAGTGCCCAGGCTATGAATCTCTAGGGATCCACTCTTTAGGAACGCAGAGACACACACATGCCTTCCACCCAATCTTTCCTTCTTCAGATGCTTTCATTTCTGCCAGCTGGGAGGAGGCTCAGGGGGCGTGACCAGCTTGTCCTAGGAAATCCCTTAGATTCAAGTCAGAGGATCACCCTCACCTCAGGCTTCCAGGAATTCCTCCTCTCGGTCCCTCCCACCTCCGTGGATGATCTTTCTGCGCCAGAGGCACTGAAATCCTTAGCCTGGGGTTCTTTGATTTGTCTCTTCGTTTCCGAGGACCCACTAGGTGCCACGCATGGTGCTGATGGTAAGATAAGGACTAAAGGGTGAGCGTGAATGAGTGAAACAGTGAATGAGTGAAACAGCGCACTCTTGCCTGCGTGTGCAGGCTGTGGCGGAGACCGCCTTCCATGGTCACACTCCCAAACGCCGCTTCTCAGCCATACCGCTGGGAGACGATTCTTTCGAAAACCGAGCCGAGAGGCTTCTGTTCTCACTACCGCCTTTTGAGGGTGATCACATCTCTCTAGAAAGATCTACAGCATTTGCCACGCAGGAAGCATTCTCACGTCGCTTGTTCATTTTGATTTCCATAACAACTCGGTGAAGGAGACGGGTGGGTGCTGGCTTCCCTGATTCGGAAGCTCAGAGACCTTCAGTGACTTTCTGAAGGTCACACAGCGGAATGGGGCAGAGCAGGGACTCGTACGCCGGACTCGACTCCCCCCAGTGTGTCTTCCACGAACAGAGACCCCGCTGGGGAAAGCACACGGCACCAACAAAAGGGTGTGACCCCTCTTTGAGGCCAGTTTGCCTGTATGAAACTCCCAGCATTTTTCGGTTTCTCATTCCAGACGTCCATGCAGCAAACGCATGCTCTAGCTTTCTTGTATCGCTTTCCCCTGGGACCAGGGCTTTCTGTAATAACTCTTCAAAAAGCGGCTTCGCAGTTTTGACTCTGAAGGAATCGTATATTCGATCTGCGAATAGGTTGTGATCTACCCTTTAATTTCCTGACCAGAAGATCCCAGCAGAACAGACGTTAGAGTCATCTCAGCAGACACCGAAGGCAGTGGGCTGTGTTCTGCATGAGAACGGGCCACTCAGCATTCCGATTAGTTGCAACTTTGGGCGATGAGAGAATTGTGCAGACCGAAAACTCCACGTATGTGTTCCACGCATGTAAACCTACTAATGAGAATGGGTTTTGGCAGAAAGCTAAACGCTGATGTTCCTGCCACCAGAGCTTAGAGCTGCTCATTAGTATTCTGAGAGCTGGAGATAGACACAGATGCAGTGCAGCTCGATCTTGATAACATCACTCATTCCCAGGCCTCAGATAAGTTTGTGGAACAGGAAGATGAGAGGAAGCAATCCAGAGGCAGACGTGTACATGAGTGGCTCAAGAGACCTGGCAGTTTAGAACGCCTTTGCAACCTTGAGTGACCTCCCGCCTCCCTTTGCCCGTCTGTAGAATGGGCATGGTGAATATGCTCCCAGGTTAATATTAGACTCTAGAGGCCCGGTGCATGAAATTCGTGCACTAGGGCGGGGGAGTGATAGGGGGTGTCACTCAGCCCAGATTGCACCCTCTCGCCGTCCAGGAGCCCTCGGGGGATGTCCAACTGACGGCTTAGGCCCTCTCCCTAAACCGTCAATCAGACATCCTTAGCACTGCCACAGAGGCAGGAGAGGGTCCCACCATCTTTGCTGCACTGACAGCTGTGAGCCCAGCTTCTTGGCTGAGCAGCACTCCCCCTGTTGGAACGCACTGACCACCAGGGGGCAGCTCCTGTGTTGAGCGTCTACCCCCTGGTGGTCAGTTCGCGTCATAGCGACCTGTCATTCCGCCGTTCAGCCACTTTGCATGTTACTATATAGAATGATAAACTTGCAAATGCCTGGGCACATGAACTTGTGCTGTAAATATGCCTCACGGCTACGTGGGAAATCAAAATTTTGAGCTGAAATGTATCATGGGGCAGTATCTTGGCCAGAGACAGGAGGTGGGGGTGGGGGCCAAGTGCTTGTCTAAGGAAGGAAGACGGAGTGACCGTCTATGAAGCAGTCTGGGCTAACATGGTGAAACAAACCAGCCCACCTTAACGTGTAGACATCTGATCTGAACTTAGAAAAAAAATGGGATTGAAGACGAGCCTCTGTCTTTCCACAGTGCAGGCTCTGCAGTCCTGCTCCCAGCACCCCCTGAATTCCAGAGGGCTGGGCCCGGGCAACGAGGAAGGCCTGGGACACCCGTGCCCACGTGGGGTTCGGCTGCTGCGTATGAAGGAGGGTTATGTTAGGCTGCAGAGGGGTGAGGAACCAGGCGGACCCCAGAGCCAAGCCATCTGGGCATGGTTGTGCCTCTGCTCCTCCCCAGCTCGGGGACCTTCAGCCAGCCCTTCCATCTCGTGCCTCAGTTTCCTCATCCGCCATGTGACGTGCGTGTGAGACCCTGCCTCGGGGAGTGTCAGGATGAAATGAGCAGCTCTGAGCTAGTCTTAGCAGAGCGCCCAGCGAGCCTCCTGAGGCACTTCTCTGGCCTTGCGAGGCCCAGCACACGGCAGAGAAGAAACACACACCAGCTTGGCTGAGCAATGTTCACCTCCAGAGAGAGGACCGGACATGGTGACCGTCTAATACACATGTGTCAAACACAAGGCCCGCGGGCCAAATCCATCCCGCCAGGCCTTGCAATGTGGCCCGCACCGCACTGTCATCACTGCACTCCGCTGCGTTTCCATCACAATGACAGTTTATGACTGTTCAGTAAATCATTCGGCCCGCGATTTAGGCTGGATTTTAGATTTTGGCCCCTTCTCTGATTGAGTTCGACACCCCTAGTCTAATACATGGTTGTTTCCAGAGAGGGGGCGTGGGCGGGAAAGAAGGCAGGAGGGCCACGGCCGGAGCTGGGCCCCTGGCTGGCAAACAGAGGGTCGCAGAGGCCAGACCTGTGCTCAGGTGGACCATCTTCAAACTTGCCAGGTGCCTACTTCCTGCCCAAAGGGAGGTTGGAAGCATGGGGGATTTTCCCCCCCGCCCCCCACAAAAACAGATTCCAGGGACCAGTATCCTAGGAATGTGGGGGTGAGGACTTTTGTCTCCTGTCTCCCAGGAGTCGGTCTTCCCCAGTCATTAACTGATACCGTATCGCCCTTTGGACTCCTGCAAAGTCTCTCCATGCTGTCTGTCTGCCTCCACGTGAGACAGATCCCTCTCATCTGGAGCCTGCCTGCGCAGTGCCTGCCTGCCAGCTCGCCGCCTGGCAGCGTGTGGGCAGGTGTGCTCCCTCCGCGCCGTCTTCAGAAGGACTGGATTTCAGGCCCACAGAGCAGGTGTCTTAAACCCACGGGTGAAAGCAGACAGCCATCATGGGCTGGATGGTGTTTGCCAAAACGTGGCCTTGAAACAGGATGGAGTGACGGCTCCTGGCAGGAAACCTGGTTCCCCCTGGGCGTACACCCATCCTGAACAGCTCCTTTAAAACCGGGAGCCATTTGTCATCTTTTGATTCTCTTCCAGCGCTGTCCCTGTCACAGGTAGATAAATGAGGCGGCACACGGGTGTCCACACGCCAGATCATCTCATCCCAGCGGCTTCCCCAGGAGCCGTCACTCCGCCAGGATGGGGAGCACCGCGGGGTGGTCCCCGGCGTGGGGACGGTGACTCTAAGCAGACACTTTCATCACACGTCCCATTTATATGCATGAAATGCTTTCAAAGGATCTCCCAGCCCCCGGTGTGCCATTAACAGGTGTGTTTCTCATTTCGGAATCTTGAAATAAATCATGCGTTCGCAAGCTCCACCGATCATGTCTGTAGTTCCACAGGATGCCGCTAATCAAATCAATGTCTCGGCAGAAGCCAGCGAACACCCCGAATTAGAAACGGATAGGGGTTGGACCTGATGGTCTAAAAATCCTTGATTACAGAGAGCCGAGGGAACAGGCGTGGTGCGTTTCACTTTACCTCAAGTTGCATGCTGGTATGTAGCTTGTAAGAGACTCACCTGGCTTCTACACAGCCCACGGGGCCACCCCATTTCGTTGGTGCCGGTAGCTAAAGTCACCAGGTTCTTCCCAGGGTGCCATAAGGAGACGCGGCCTCCCTGATCCTTTTTTGGTGGCCAAAAGGTGGGTGACTCATGACGCCCTGCGAATGAAGGATCGGCCTGGCCGGCAGATGAACTTGGCCAGCCAAGGCAGGCCTCGCGCCCACGCCGCAGGGCTGAATGTGTTGCTGGTCCTGCCGGACAGCTTTGATTTCTTCTCTGGCTATTGGTCACCGCCTTCGCCCCCGAGGCTGCTGGGTTACGGGTGTCCATCGTCACACAGGCCCAGGCTTGGCTGGATCAACTCAAATTCATCCCCGAGCACAGGAAAATCACCGGCCCTGATAATGTTACTGTGGGTCGTTGGGCATCGCTGAGGCGACCTGAGAAAGGAGCAGGGGGGCGGGGGAGGAGGTGCGGGGGGCCTTCTAAAAGCTGGATCCGTTGAGCTTGGAGATGTGTGCACAGGGCACTCATGCTGTGACCATAACAAGTTTATAGTCCGCTCCTAATTTTCTGTGGTGCTAAAGGAGAAATCGAGCATGAACTTTAACTTTTGAAAATAAATCCCTCAATGGAGCGTTCGCCAGTGGTATCATCCTAGAAATCTTCCCGGGGAGTGGTCCTATTTTCTTTTATGTTTTCCCAATTAATCGGTGGTGGGGGGTTTTATTTATTTTTAGAGAGTGAAGGCGGAGAGAGGGAGAGGGAAGCGGGAACCAATATGAGAGAAACGGATCGGTTGCCTCCCTCCTGCTCACGCCCCAATCAGGGATCAAGCCCTCAACCTGGGTCTGTGTGCCCTGACCAGGAATTGAACCCGCCACCTTTGGGTTCACAGGAGGATGTCAGCCAACAGAGCCACACCAGCCAGGGCCTAATCCGTAGTGTAATGAGCAGTGGAATAACCCAGTGGGACCGGAAGTACAGCGCAGGAGGACACTTCCCAGGAGGGTCTGGGTTCCTTTCCTGCCTCTCCCAGTCTCTGTTCTTCGTCTGTGCATTCTGTGTGTTTGCTGCAGCGGCTTTCTCAGGCCAGGGGAGGATCAAATGAGTTACTGAATGTAGCGCTAGCCCCAGGCCCAGCCGAAGGAAGCACAAGATACGTCTTCGCTGTTAGGATGTTTTTAGGCTTACAGAAAAAGGGGGAAGAAACTCTTATTTAATCAAAGATGATAAAACGACAAAATAGTTTGTTCGCTGAAAAACAGGCACGAACTTAAGTGACTCTTCAAGGTAATCCCACGTTTCATTCCTGGTAAAATTACATAATCTTTTTTTCCCCTTAAGTTTAAAAGGCCGAGCCAGTTGTACATGATACCTTAAACCCACACATTGACTTACTTTAGAAGAGTGACTATTTTGAGAGTATGATCATTCTTGGCTGGGGGGGTTGAGGGGGGGGGATTTCAATGCACCTCCTGTCCATTGAAAAGAGTTACATGTAAAGAAGATTTCCAGTCCCTGGATTAGCTCTTCAAATTCCTGCTCTCTGTTCAAGCTTTGTCATAAAGCAAGGGCGGGAGGACTGTGGGTTTCTTGAGGAAGGAGCTCCTTATAATTCCTCCTCATTGCCCAGCATGTCTGGCAAATAGTAGGCACTCCATCAACGTCTTGTGAATGGATGAATGAATAATTTAGATGTTGAATCCTTTAAGTCAGCGGTAGTCAACCTGTAGCCATGCATCAGAATTTTCAGAGGGGCTTGTTAAAACACAGATTGCTGGGCTCTGGCCCCAGAGTTTCTGACTCAGTAGGTCAGGGTGGAGCCTGAGAATCTGCATTCCCACCGAGTTTCCAGATGGTGCCGATGCTGTTGGCCTGGGGGCTCTGCTTAGAGAACCACTGCTTTGGGGTTCCCTCCGCTGCCTACGTCCCCGGCTTTGCTGCCTTTTCCAAGCCTTCCGAGAGATTAACATCTATAACTATATCCTACCTACCTTGGCCCATAGAACTGAGATAGATTTTGATCAGGCAGAGGAGCAACCTGGATTTTTTTCTTTTTTTTCTTTTAATCAAAAACTACATCCCATCCCTTGTGTAACAGAGCCAAGTTACAATGGACCAACACCTCCTTCACGGCTGTGTCTGTGCCGGCAGGACACAGCCAGGGGGGTGGAGTCGAGGGGCGCACCTTGCAACATTTAAGCCAGATTTTGAAATCCCCACTTAATGTCAGATGTGGTTAACTGCGAAGTTGAAACGAGACACGACCTTTTGCAGAAACTGCAGAAGAGCAAGAATGGGGCAGGAGGTGAACATGGGTTACAAAAGGGAACCCGTAATATGGAAAGTCTTTTCGTACCAGCTTGTCGGCCTGCCTGAAGTCATGAGGCACCACCACCACCACCCCTCACCCCTCCCAGTTCAGAAACGAGAGCATTCTGTGGCCTCAAGAAGTTTGCTCTCTGCGAAAAGTCATTCTCATCTCAGGTGTCACTGTGGATGGCGGGCGAGGAGGTGAATTCCAGACCCAGGTGTCGGGGAGCTCTTCCTCCCTCCGTTTCTCTCTTCTCAGGACACAGTCCTCAAGACCGTGAGGACATACGGTATAAGTCATGCACCGGCCCGGTAGAGGGTACCAAAGGGACACCAGGCTCCCAGAACAGAGAAGAGATTCGCAGGGAACTAAAGGGAAGGCAGGGACCAAGGCCTTTCTCTGAGGTAGTTCGGGGTGTGTTATTATCTGTTATAACCAATGGCCCAACGTTTAGCAGCTTAAAACAAGTATCTATTGCCTTGCACGGTTCCCATGGGTCAGACACCTGGGAGCAGCACAGCTGGGTGGTTCTGGCTCAGGGTCTTTAAAGAAGTTGCAGTCCAGCAGTCATCCAGAGCTGCAGTGTGTCATCTGAAGGCTCGGCTGTGGCTGGAGGCCTCCATTCCTCCCTCTCAGTCCTGTAGACCTCTCCATGGGGATGTTCCCTCAGAGCCAACAACCAGAGGGAGAGAAGGAGGCAGTCAAAATGTCTCTTAGCCGAAACCGGTTTAGCTCAGTGGTAGAGCATCAGTCTGCGGATTGAAAGGTCACAGGTTCAATTCCGGTCAAGGGCATGTACCTTGGTTGCGGGCACATCCCCAGTAAGGGGGTGTGCAAGAGGCAGCTGGTTGATGTTTCTCTCTCAGTTTCTCTCTCATTGACTTTTCTAGCTCTCTATTTCTCTCCCTTCCTCTCTGTAAAAAATCAATAAAATATATATATTTTTAAAATGTCTCTTATAGCTCTACCCAGTTTTTGCTCAGTGGATCGAGCATTGGCCTGCAGACTGGAGGGTCCTGGGTTCCATTCCAGTCAACGGCATCTTGGTTACAGACATGAGCCCTGGCCCTGTTCGGAGTGTGTGGGAGGCAATCAATTGATGTGTCTCTCCTATTGGTGTATCTGTCTCTCCCCTTTCTCTAAAATAAAATCAGTGGAAAAATTTCCTCCTCTGAGGATTAACAAAAAAAACAAAACAAAATCCTTTTCTGACCTAGTCTCAGAAGTGACACACCGTGACTTTGCATTACTCTGTTTATTAGAAACACTAAGTGCAGCCTGGGCTGGGGGCGGGGAATGAGACTCCATTCCTGAAGGAGCAATGCCACCACAGAGTGAGCCTCTTTCATCCTCCCCTGTTCCACTCAGAAAAGCTCAAGAAGAATTGTTATAGGGCCTTTGGTTAAAAGATGATTTTTTAAAGGACTCCAGAGAGGACTGTGGCTGTTTTGCCGGATCAGGCTGATGAGGGGTGGGTGGGTGGGTGGGTGGGTAGAGGAGGGCGCATTGGAATCTCTCTGTGGGCTTTGAGCCCACCGTCCTAGAGAGGTCACACAAGCCCCTTCTCTCTCTCTAGGCTAGAGCTGACCTTGCTTAGAAAGGTCTGAAGCCGCCATGAGTTCCCAGCCTCAGGTTTGGTTCCAAAGAATAGAAAGACTGCTTAGAGCTGTCTTAGGGCTGGCTGCTTAGAGCCAATGGTTCTGGAGAAAGAGCCACTCACAGCACTGTGTGTCTCCTGGGGCTGTCTGGCCGGCCAGGCCCTGGTTGGGGGAAAATGGGGGTGTAAGGTAGAAGGGGTATCCTGGGCTGTGTGTGTCAGGAAGAGCATTCAGAATGTGGAAGAATATGCAGCCATGGCTTCTGGGGCCAACCCAGGGACCCTGCCACAGGGATGGTGTTTATCTCACCCTCCCTCACCCCCAGCTCCGGAAGTGGATTCCGCTCAGCAGTCTTCTTCTGAGGACGGAGAACCGCGGTGGTCATATCGTACTGTGTCTGTTCTTATCTCCGCCATCATCCCCCCGGGGAATAAGCTAATCAAACTAGCTGATGATTTTACAGTGAGAGGAGATAGCTAATAACTTGGATGACAAGTATTAGAATACAATGTGATGTGGATAAATTGGGTCCGTGTATTAAGGGCTATAAAATGAGATTCCATCAAGGCATGAATAATGGTGCCTGAAGAAAGGATTAATCAAATACCCCATTAAAAGGTGCAGGAATTCTGGTCAGATAGCCCCTCTTTAATTACACTCCTGCCCCGAACCCCACCTCCACTCCCTTCCTCTGAAGCTGCTTTCTGCTAGGAGAAATAAGGAAACGGGTTGAGAGGAAGTAATAGAAAAATTGGGACATACGTTTTGATAGAACAAGATCACGAAGACAGATATAAGCAACCGGTGTTTAATTCAGGGGAAGCAAAGGCAATTGGCATGAGTAATCGCTTACAGGTGTCATTTCCAAGGGAGCTCTGTTGATACCATTCAGCAAATGCCAACAAAGCATTTACTTTCCAAAGGGAGAAAGCAAGACAACAAGAGAAGTGAAGGCATCTCCAGAAACGGACCGGAGAACAGCCAAGCCGTGGTGAAGAATCAGGTGTGAGACGGACTGTGCAGAAGACAGACACGACTTCCGGAAGATCTGGGAGGACTCCCGTTGTCCAGAGAAGGCTTCGCGGGAGAGGAGACCCAGCAGAGCCCTGGAGGGTAGACAAGCTTCCACGTAACTGCAAATTCGTGAGCACACTCTGGCGACAGGGTCTAGGGAAAATAACATGGGCTTGAGCAGAGCAGGGGGCACCTGTGGGATTCTCCTCTCCATTTCCACCACCACCACCCCGGTCCACGCTACCATCACGTCTCATCTGGACAACAACAGAAGCCTTCCAGCCGTTTTCCCTGCTTCCACTCCTGCTCCTGCACAATCCATCTCCACACAGGAGTCAGAATCAAGAACAAAGTTAATCACGGCATTCTCTTGACATGTGGCTTCCCATTGTTCTTAAGCTAAAAGCAAAAAATCATTGTCATGGAACCACATCCTGTGCCAGGCTCCCTTTCGCCCTCTGTATGCTAGTCCCCCCCCCCCCCCCCCCCGGCCTCTCAGGATTGGGGCGCATAAGGTCTTCCCGCCACCAGGCCCTTGCACGTGCTTTCCCTTCTCCATATGTGATTTTCTTTCACACCCAACCCCCTAACCGAAGCTAACTCTGACTCACTCTTCAGAACGCATCTTAATGATTATTGCTCCCAGAACACTTCCCTGATTTTCAGAACCACATCAGCTCTCCCTCAGTACCTTGAAAACAAACGTGTGTTGTGTGTGTGTGTGTAGCTATATGATTGATGTCTGTCCCCCACACACAGAGCCACAAGTTCTACAAGGGCAGGGACCCAGTCTTTCGCATCTCCCAGAGCCTATCACAGCCTCGGTAAATATCTATTGACTGGATCAGGACCTTTAATTAGGAACCATGAGGCTAGTTGAGAAATTATACTTGACCCATACATATGAATTCATACTGGGAGGTAAACCTGAATTTGTGTCCAGACTGCCACCTGCTGGCTGTGCTGTTGTAAGTAAATCACAGCCTGGCGAGCCTGTTTTCCTCATGTGTAACAGCCAACGCACGTGGTGGTAGCAAGGAAGTCATTCATCATATATGTAAAAGCATTTTTTTAACTGCAGACATAAGTATGCTGTCGTTTTTCTCTGTGCCTGGCACATTGGGTCTTTAAACATCTATTGGATGGATGGATGGATGGATGGACGGATGGACGAACAATTAGGGAACCAGTACAAGAGTCAGGAAGGGAACCTGGCATAAGGAGAGCATGATGAAAGCCAAAAAGAGGAGAGGGTTTTAAGAAGTCAGAAGAAGCTTGTTGATCACCCGCAATATCACAGCAGCAGAGCAGACAAGGAGAAGGAGGGTGGGGGGTGTCATTGAACTTGGGTAGGAGGAAGTTAGTAATGACCTCAGGGCAAGTCCTTCTCAGCCTTTTCACGTTGTCTGTGCTTTCAATGACATGCCTTAATTGTAACTTAATCACTTTACTGATTTTTATCTTTGGGGGGGGAATCAAATTGATTTGCACATACAGCAAAATTGGGGAGATTACTCCAGCTGCTGCCAGCAGGTGCTGACAAGTGAGGAAGTGCACGTCGGAGGATAAGCGAATACACTAAACATTTATTTTAATAAGGCCTAGAAATCCTTCGTTATTTAATAGATTGCCATGGAGAATTGGGTTTCAGTTTCAAGGGCTGTGTTATTTTTAACTCCGTGTGTTCTGGTAGCCGTAGGGCTGTATGTGTCGGCAAGGATCTCGGGTACGAGATTTCGTCTGAGGGCGACAGTACATTTCTGTGAGGATTTTTTTCTGGTGCGCGCGCGCGCACACACACACACACACACACACACACACACACTCACACTGAACTCCTAGCCTTTCAGCATGGCAACTCAGGCCTCACCTCCCTGCCAAGCCCTGACCCAGCCGGTCTGTTTGTGTGTGAGCCGTGGGAGTGAACCTGGGTCCCATACTCATCCTCTCAGTGCTGACTCCTGGTGAATAAGAAAGACACGATGAGCCGAAACCGGTTTGGCTCGGTGGATAGAGCGTTGGCCTGCGGACTGAAAGGTCCCGGGTTCGATTCCGGTCAAGGGCATATACCTTGGTTGCGGGCACGTCCCCAGTAGGGGGTGTGCAGGAGGCAGCTGGTCAATGTTTCTCTCTCATCGATGTTTCTAACTCTCTATCCCTCTCTCTTCCTCTCTGTAAAAAAATCAATAAAATATTAAATAAAAAAAGAAAGAAAGAAAGAAAGAAAGAAAAGAAAGAAAGAAAGAAAGAAAGAAAGAAAGAAAGAAAGAAAGAAAGAAAGAAAGACAAGATGAATAAATGAAACTCGGTGGCCACTTCAACAACCATCTCACCTCCAGTGCTCCAAACTGGGCTGACAAAGCCAGGCGCTCAGGAGGAAGAGGTTAAGGACAGACGGGAAGAAGGAGCCACCACATATTTTGTTTCTGTGTGGTAGCCAGTGGTCTGGAACATGGGCCTGTGGTGAAAGGAGGTGGTATTCCAGAGGCACTCACAGAGAAAAAGGGAAAATGTTCTGAGCTTACTGTTCTTGCTCCAAACCGAAGTAAATGGCCAGATCTAATCTTCCTTTCATCTACCTTTTATGGTTGTTACATTTGGTGATTCTGGTTAGTGGTTTGGACATACAGCAAAATTGGGGAGATTACTCCAGCTGCTGCCAGCAGGTGCTGACAAGTGAGGAAGTGCACTTAGATTTTTACTACAGCCAGACCCCTCTTAGGCAATCGTCTTCGATAAAAGCCTACTGGTGTCCAACCCTGGACACCAGAGCATAACATGATGCCAAGTCCTGTTCCGAATGTGCTTCCTACTAAAGCAAACTGCACTGGAAGACCTTAAAGAGCATTTCCTGGTCAGTTCCAATCGCAAAAAGGGTTGTGTTTTTTTTGTTTTTTGGTGTGTTTTTTTCGTTTGTTTAATTTTTCATAAATCACCAGTTCCACAGAGAGCTCCCTCCCCTCCAAATCATGTTTCCCTCACTGCCTCTGATATGGGAGCTCCCTTTGCTCATATACTCACAAGAATGTGATTATGGTGGGTTGTTCCCCCTTAAGAACATGATTAACATATAGTTTTTTTTTTTGTTTTTTTTTGTTTTTTTAGACAGATGGTTATTAGCATTAAGAATGAATGCATTTGACCCTAGCTGGTTTGGTTCCGTGGATGGAGCGTTGGCCTGTAACTGAAAGGTCCAGGGTTCGATTCCAGTCAAGGGCACAGGGCTGAGTTGCTGGCTCGATCCCCAGTGGGGGGTATGCAGGAGGCAGCTGGCCAGTGATTCTCTCTCATCATTGGTGTTTCTGTCTCTCTCTATCTCCCTCTCCCTTCCTCTCTAAAATCAATAGAAATATATATATATATTTTTTTTTATTTATTATTAACCCATTTTAAAAAAAAGAAAGAATGAACGCATTTGAATGTGTTGATGTGCACCAAGAACAAAATCCAGACAGTAGAAAACTTCAGGTTAGACAGCCTGAGCCTTCAACAGCTAGATTGTAAGGACAAGAAACAGATGGAGGAAGAACTGGTCGCTTAAAAAAATAGACATCTCAAAAATGGGCAAGATGAAGCATGGTGCCCAAGGATGCACACTTGGGTGATGAAGCCATAAATGAGCTCCAGGAAGGAAGTCGGGAGTGTGGGTACTTTCGGAAGGGGGTGGGCTGTGCTTGGGGCAGACACACAGCTGGGCTTCTGGGGTGGCTAGCCCAGGGCTCTGCCTTCACCTGCGGGTGGTTACCAGGGTGTCCACTTTTTCATCTCTCCCAGGACAATGCTGCCTTTGGTTTGTGTAGGTTTCCTGTGTCAGAGCTTTATTTAAAAAAAAAATATATATATATATATATATATTATTGATATTTTGCAGAGAGGAAGGGAGAGGGATAGTTAGAAACATCTATGAGAGAGAATTATCGATTAGCTGCCTCTTGCACACCCCCTACCGGGGACGTGCCGGCAACCAAAGTACATGCCCTTGACCAGAATCAAAACCGGGACCTTTCAGTCCGCAGGCTGACGCTCTATCCACTGAGCCAGACCGGTCTTGGCTCGTGTGTCAGAGCTTTATTTCACTGTAAAAAGAACACTGTTCTTTTAATGAGTCTAATTGGGGTTCATACTGCCTGCAGCCTTTCAGGAACCCGGCTTTGGGGAGAGTGTCTTGTCATAAATGATACTTTACCTTTTTTACTAAGAATTTACTAAGTTGTAAAGTCATCTGGAAAGACACCTGTGGGGTTGTGGGGCAGCTTGGTCAGAATTGAGAAGAAGGGGGGAAAAGAGGTCCTACTGACTCCTTCCTAAATAAAAGCTCCCCCTGGCATCAGCCACACGGGCCTCCACCCTCGCCCTCCTCATTGTTGGTAATCTTGAGAAACCACCCAGGGCTGTTTAGAGGGACTTTCCCTACCGATATTGCCACTTTTCTCCACTTCTTTTGTCTCTGCAAACGCCAGTCGGAAGTGACTGCCCTCGTGGTGTGATTTTAGGGTGACCTCTGACATCTCTCCCCCTGAGACATCAGTCCCTCACCTCCAGGCTTACATCCCTGGTAAGTGCAGGTCCGCCAGGGCATTTACGCTTAGGAGGAATACGTGGAGTCAGTCAGTCTTACCAGAGGGTAAAGTCGTCAAGAACAGGACTCCGGAAACCTGGGGTGGGGGCACAGGAAGGGACAGCCCTAAAAAGCGTGGCATGGTTTACCTTTTCTTCTCCTTCTCCTCCTCCTCCTCCTCCTCCTCCCCTTCCTCCTCCTCCTCCTTCTTCTTCTTACCAGACCCGACCTCCACGTGTTAATGGTTTTTAGTCTCAAACTAGAATCCCACTAAAACACAATATTTGCATCAGTCTCTGGGGCTGCATGAAACTAGTTATTCAACTCTCAGTGCACGAGCTGAGCCCACGTTTTGGGAATAAATGGGAGATTGACTTCATCTGCTGTTCACCATTCAATTCTCAACCCCTGTCATAGTACTTGGCCCATAGTAGGTACTCAGTAAACACTGAATGAAAAAAACAATGAATGAATGAATGAATGAACGAACGAACGAACAAGGGACCAGCTTGCAGCAGGAGAGAGAACAGAGACCTCCCATGATGGGCTGTGAGAAAGCCATAGCTGTCATTCCTCGGCTTCTGGGGCCATCCATTTCCCCTCACCTCTGCTCCGGAGTTGTCTCCTCACCTTTAGCCCGAGGTGGACCACTCTGCTGTGTGCCTCCCTGTCCTCAACAAGAAAACCAGCCAGCGCCTAGTTCTTGAGAAGTAACAATTCTTGTCACATTTTCCCCGTTTCTCAACACTTTTGGAACCATAGAAGTATTTTTGCACACATTGTCTAATTTGCACTGCACCATAATCCCATGACATAGGTAATTCCCAGTTTATGGAGGAGGAACCCGAGACTGAGAAGGACTAAAATGACTCTTGAGAGGCAGAGCTATCATTAGAACCTGGAGTTTGGGATCCTTACAGCCAATAGCCTTTCTACTGCACTGTCTTAGCCACTGTGTGGAGATCCCAATAAAAGGGGGCCGAGAGCCAGCATTGAAGCTTAAAAGAAGCTTAAAATGTAATTCAGGTGAGAAAACTACCTTCAACAACAGACATAGGCCAGTAAACGTATTGTAGCACTGCCTGAGCCTTCCCTGGTTTTCCTTCCCAGGAATGCACTGAATGGTCCCTTTGCTGCTGCTGTTTCTTAGCAAGGTTCTCTCTATGTAAACTTATTTAAGGAGTATAGAAAGGGGGTACTGGCCAGTCTTCAATGGTCTGCTATAATGGACAGAAGAAGAGGGTAAATAAGAGAAAGCCAAAGGAAATCCCAAAGACGGATGTTAATCAATTGTGCCAGTCTCGCACTTCAGATCTCATGAGGAATAGCCACATAGAAAAGGAAAGCAAGGGGCCTGAATAATCCACAGTCTACGTAATCATTCCCTTACACCGGTGTTGTCTATAACAGGACTAAATGCTGCTTCCTTGCGCACCGAAATGTCCACGCTGCTAGACTTCCTCCCCCCAAAACTTTTCACTTTTCCTCTCTCTTCTGATGCTCTCCGTGGCCTGTGCAGGAGGAAGGGCTGACGCTGAAGCTTGGAAATGTTAGGCGAGTTGCCCAAGCCCCAGGGCAGTGATGGAACTTGAACCCGAGCTCTTTCTGGCCCTGAACTCTTTCCCCTCTTCCCCTCCTGCAGCGGCCCCTCTCAGCCTTCTTTTCAGCATCCTGGAGAAAGACCCAGCAGTGACGGTTCCGCCACCCGCGAGTCCACAGCACGGGCTCTTGCCAACTCTTGCTTGTATTACGGTGGTTAAGTGTTCACTGGCCGCTTTGTGTGTGTTGTGGTCATTTAATTAGTCCATGCCTGGGAGGAAGAGTTGCTTTATTTATAAGCTTAATAGTGAACATTTCCGAGTCTTCGCTATGAGCTTGATGGCATTAGGGTGATCTCAGTCTGCCCACTGCACTCCTAATCCACTTAACACCAGGAGGTTGGCCGGCACTGGCTTCATTGGGGCACAGCCAGGGTGCAGAGGGCTGCAGGAGAGCCGTGGCGAGGTGCGGGAAGAGGGGACAGCCAGATGCAGGAAAGCAGGGTAATGGGAAAAACGTGTTAGGGACTTTGAAAAAAAAATAACCAGGTCTCTTTATGCTCCTCTTGGGACAAAAAGAGTAGGATTTATCTTCTTGGGCCCTAGGTTGGGGAAAATAGTATTAAGGCTGACAGCCAATGTTTCTCAGCCGCAATTGCACAGGAGGCTGGCCTAGGAAGCTTTCTCATATCCTGATGCTAGGCCTCATGTCGGTTTTAAAAGTCCACACGTGATTCCAACGTGTAGCCAAGCTTGAGGACCAGTGATCAGAGGGGTGATGGCGGCTTTGTCACGTGGAGACCTGTCTGCTGGCTCACCTCCCTGGCACGAGGCAGGGGCTAAGGCTGCAGTGGCTACACCTTCCCCCTGATCCCTCTTCGGGTGCTCTGACTCCTGGGCCAGGTGTGTGTGCTTAGCTCCATGGTGGGGGGACCTGGCTTCTGGAGGACATCCCCATGCCATCAGGGTCAAAGACAACAAGAGCAGACACACGTTTCAGTCCACCTTCATAGGATTCCAGTTAAGGCTTGCAATAGATTCCAGATTGTTCTTGGTCCCCACCACCACCACCACTTTCCAATCTTTTCTTCCCAACTGCCTGCCCCAGGGACTTTACATCCCAGCATCAAATGCAAAAACAGCAGCCTTAAAGAAGTCTTTTAACCAGCAACTACTAAACTACTATTGTGAAGAGTCAAATACCTGTTACATACCCTATATAATAAGAGAGGAATATGTTAATTAGCTCTTACACCATGAGGTATAACGACCCACCGATCACGGATCTGCAGGAGGGTGGAGCAGCGAACTACAAGCAGGCGGTGGAGAGCTACAGGAGAGGGCAGGGCAGCAAGCTTTGAGTGGGGGAGGGAGAGGAGAGTGGAGGGAGCTAAGGAGGGTGGCAGAGAGCTACTGGTGCATGGATTCATGCACAAGGCTACTAATATATATATATATATATTACATAGACAAATGCATATATATATATGTATATATATATATATATGTATATATATATATATATATATATCCATATCTATCCTTATAGATCTGCTTCTTCAGTTGAACTCTGACTGGTTTTCAGAATTGTGGAGCAAGGTATTGTTTTTATCCATAGATGGTAGCCAGTATAAGGAGAAGATGCAAAAGGCTCCGAATGAAGGGCAAGGCAGGTCTGACAGTTTCCTATCTCCACTCCTACTCCCACCCCCATCCCAAATTGACACCTGTGGGCAATTTGAAAGCCTTTGGTAGGGTATAGGAAATCCCCAGGATAAATCTTAAAAATGCAAATTCCTGGGCTTCACCTCAGATCTAGGACTTTCAAAGGATTGAGAAAGTAGGAATCTTTTAAAAGCCTTCCCTCCCGCAGCCTTTCTGGGATGCTGATAATGTTCTGTGTCTTGATCTGGGTGCTGGTGACATGAGGGTATTTCGTCATCAGGCGGCACACTGTGTGATTTGTGCCCTTTCCTGTATGCATGATATATGTCAATTTAAAAAAAAAAAAAAAAAAAAAAAACCTCTCCCTAGCCTATTTGGCTCTGTGGATAGAGTGTCGGCCTGCAGACTGAAGGGTCCCAGGTTTTACTCCAGTCAAGGGCACATATCTGGGTTGAGGGCTCGATCCCCAATCGACAGCCAACCAATGATTCTCTTTCATCACTGATGTTTCTATCTCTTTCTCTCCCTCTTCCTCTCTGAAATCAATAAAAATATATTTTTAAAAAATAATAAAATTAAATTAAAAAATAAATAGCCCACTTCCCACCCCCATTGTCCCACAATGCCATATCCCAGTGACTGGCTGAAGTGGGACCCCACTGGGCCAGATGCTTCCTTGCACCCTTCCCAGCAAAATTCAGAGAAGAGGAACAGAAAAATGCTCAGCAACTGGAAATAAGACAATCCACAATCCTGGTGATATAATCCTATGCAATATTCCAACTGAAAGAAGAATTTGAAACTATGAGGCAGCCAACCCACTTGAAGTGATAGGAATGGGTGGTACCCGTGATGTGGGGGCCAGTGTGGAAGGTCACGCTGGAGCCAGATTGTGGGAAGCTTTGAATGGCAAACTGAGGAAAAGCAAAGCCACTTTCAAAGACACAGGGCTTTCTTCTGAGGAGGGGCTTACAGGTTTTTAGAAGAGTGGTGGATAAAAGCAACATTTTTTTTTTTAAGTGCGTATGTCAACATAAAAAATTATATTGTTCATCATATTTAACTGGTGAGTGACAGGACAGGCCTTGGCACTGGAAATAGGGACTTTACCTTTGTTTCAGGACAGACGTTTCAACCCTACTTATATCTAAAGCACCTGCAGTCTGTACACACTGTTCTGGGGTCCATTTAAGCAGAAAAAACAAACAAACAAAAAACAAGAAAGCAGTTAAAACCCCTGTTGTGACATCCGAAGGCCTAGTGGGTTCCTATGGGGCACAGCTGTTACAAGTGCATTAAGAATTTTTAATTGTAGTGCGGGGGCAAGCTTCACAGGCTGATCCGTTTTTCAAGCAAGATGTGTCCAGAACAGGTCCTGCAGTTGCTCTCAAAGGCAAGGGGGAGGGGGGGAGGGGGGTAGACCTGAGGGGGAGGGGCTTCAGGAGTGACAATAGACTTGGTTTGAATGACCATCTTCTCTGGACTTTTGAAATACAGGAGGGCAGGCCCCACCCCAAGTGGTTCTGAAGCGCCCCACCCCGATTTAAACCCACCCACCTGCAGGCTGTCCTGTATCTTCTTTCATGTCCAGAGATGGCGCTTTCCTGAGTGTGACCAGGATGTGCTCCTCCCTCTCCCCTCCCCTCCACTACAACAACTCCAAAGAGTAGCTTGAGCTTTCAAAATAAGGACAGAATTAGTCTGAAAAGCATCCGTTAAGAAAAATCAAACCATAGGCATTATCAAACTTTTTTTTAAAGGCACAGTGTCTTTCTCATTCTTGTTTGAGTTGAAGTATATTCATTTTACCCATCCTGTAACAGTACCCTAAGCTTCACGTTGAGGACTATCCAGAGGGAATTCTTTGTGGAATTTCCGCAGGGAATTCCCTCTGGAACCCAGGACCCTCCCACACGCCTCTCCGCCAATTCCCCCAGCATGTGCAGAAGGAATGCACCGCGATCTTAACATCTTCACAGCCTAAAACATTAACAAGACACATCTAATATGGGAAACAATAGCGTGGGGCATTCCACAGGGAAAGGCCAGTTCTGTGCCGTTTCCTTTCTTCCCCTCACTCAGAGAATTAGAGAACTGAGGTCCATGAGTGGCCTCCCCACACCCCGCACCCTTCCCGGACACAGGGCCTTCCCCAAAACAGGATGTGAGCGCTGCTTCACCATTTTCCAGCATTTTTTTTTTTTTCAGGAAAAGGGAATTCATGTTCATGTGTCCTCCCTGCTAGCTCATGAAACCACCTGCCTTCTGCATGATTTCCCGAGGTGGGCCCAGCTCTGGGGACAGAGGCAGCCCTGTCCACACCCCTGGCTCCAAGAGGTTTTGCTCAGCGCTCACGTTGCACTTCCCCAGAGTGCGCCACTTGGCTCATAAACATTGGCAGAGGCAGAGGGTGCAACAGCCCCAACCCCCAGGCTTGAGGAGGAAGCCTCCGGAAGCAGGAGGGGGAGCCTCAGCTCTCTGGCTCAGTCACACTCGGGTTCAGGTCGCCTGCAGGACACGCAACTGGGTCACTGTCTGGCAGGAGGATTCCCGCGAGGTAGGTGTTATGTCTACGTGGATCCTCCGGGGCAGAGAGCACCCGTCCGTTGGTGTGGGCCAACAGGTGACATCTACTCAAAACAGGATTACAGAATGCGAGTGCTAGAAGGAGAACTCAGAAAGTAGATTCAGCCGGGACCGGTTTGGCTCGGTGGATAGAGCGTCGGTCTGCAGACTGAAAGGTCCCGGATTCGATTTCGGGCAAGGGCATGTACCTTGGTTGCGGGCACATCCCCAGTGGGGGGTGTGCAGGAGGCAGCTGATCGATGATTCTCTCTCATTGATGTTTCTAACTCTCTATCCCTCTCTCTTCCTCTTTGTGAAAAATCAATAAAATATATTAAAAAAAAAAAAAAAAAAGAAGAAGAAGAAGATAGATTCAACCTTGAGCCCCCTGTGTCAGGAGAGGAGGCCAGACAGGTGGTTTGCCCGGAGTCCCTCTGGTAGAGAGAGAGCCGGGCCACTCTCCCAATGCTCCACGACCCAGTCCAGCACTCCTCCACTACCCCCTCTCATCAGCGCAAACGGAGTCATTATTTTATTATGGATAATGGATGGCCAGTGTTTATATGTTTTAATAGTTGTAGAAATCATAAAAATAGACCCCCTCATATGTGTATGTGTACATAGACACTAATATTTTATATGCTTTTTGAACTATTGGCAGAGTACGTTCCAAATACTATGTCCCTATACTCCTAAATATTTCAGTGTGTATTTCCTAAAGCCAAAGAGATTCTTTTACATAACTGTAGTACAATTGTAAAAATCAAGAAACAACATTGATACAAACCTTATTCAGATTTTGCCAGTTACACTGGATAGAAAAATAATAATAATAATCCAGGATTGCATTTTTTTAATACATGTTATTGATTTTTTACAGAGAGGAAGAGAGAGGGATAGAGAGTTACAATAGAAACATCGATGAGAGAGAAACATCGATCAGCTGCCTCCTGAACTCTCCCCACTGGGGACGTGCCCGCAACCAAGGTACATGCCCTTGACCGGAATCAAACCTGGGACCCCTCAGTCCGCAGACCAACGCTCTATCCACTGAGCCAAACCGGTTTTGGCACATGTTGCATTTTGTCATGTCTCCTTAGTCACCTTTCATCGGGGACCATTCTTCAGTCTACCATTCACAGCCTGGACACTTGTGAAAATTACAAATAAAATGTCCCTCAGCTTCATTTACCTGATGTTTCCTCGTGGTGAGAATCAGGTTTTACCTTTTGGTTTGGAAGGCTCTTTAGTGAGGGTAAGATCTGAGTCTGGGTAGTTGGGACAAGGACAGGGGAGATCTGGGCAGTGCTACTGACTGAGGAGAACGAGCCCTTTGCATGGGAACCAGATGCTCAGAAACTTGAATGGGAACCAAAGGAGAATATTCATTCACCTGGTATGGACACAGCACATGCTAAATACACTCAGAAGTAATATTTGGCAAGAAAATGACTCTCTCCCAGTAGTTTTATTCTCCCCAGGTATTCCAGGTGTGTCTAATGTAAGTCACTGCTTGTGTGTAGGGTAAGGTGACCAGAAGTCCCGCTTTTGACGAGACAGTCCCGATTTTTAACAATTTGTCCTGCGTCCCACGGCGTTTTAAAAAAGTCCCGATTTTTCAAAAATCGCCGCGGGACAAATTGTCAAAAAGCAGGACGTCTGGTCACCTGCATGGGCTACATACTTCACATGCCTTCTCTCCATCCCCGGTGGTCTGAGGGGTGACTGTTTACAAGTGGGGAAATGGAGGTCCGGGGAGCACGTGCATTTAGAGGCAAAGCCAGGGGTTAAGCAGGCCTGCGCCCCGAGCTCACACTCCTTCCCCTCGCCTGAGCTGTTTCCAGCCTGTTCGCTGGGCTCCTCCACAATCAGCCTAGCTTTGCTTTGCTCAAAACAAGGCTTGAAGAAAGACTGCGGCTCTATTTCCCACTCATGTCGGTGACTGATGCTTGATTAACGCTCAGGATTGCTGCCATCCAGAGCATAATTTTCACAGATGCAAAGACCAATTTGGTTGCTACTGAGGCGGAAAGATCTATTTCCTCGTGAGTTATCAAACAGATTTGGGAGAAACCAGTACCACAGGAGAGGGGAGAGGGGTGGAGAAAGGGGGAGGTACGCTGGCTCGTTCTGCAAGGAAGCCTGGCCACCTTAGCTTTTATGGAGAGAGAGTCAAACGGCCCAAGTCCACACACGTAGGCACCGCCCGGGCTACGACACCACAGCTGTGTGGCAGAGCACAGCCATTAACCTCTAAGGGGAAAAAGCTCTCAACGGTCTTAGCTGCCTTTGCAGTGCCCGGAGGGGCACATGGAACCCGGGAGAGCACCTTGGGGACTTTACAGAGGCCATGGCAACGTCACCTCCTTCTCCAGCCAAGGGTTGTCCTTGAGAAGACTCCCTTCTTGTGAGAACTGCTGAGCAGGGCCTCTGCCCCCACAACCACCCCGACTCTCAGGTGCAGCCGTGGGCAAGTCCTGGGTTCGAGTCCAGCTCCGTGCAGCAGGCTGCCTAGCCTCTCCAGCGGTGAGATCAGTGTGCTTAGTCCCTGGCCCCAGTTCCTGACAGAGACCCTTGAGTTTTCCTCTTCCCTCCCCTTTCTTTGCTGTTCGTCCTCCACGTCTCTCTCTCCTGCTCCTCCTTTTCCCTCTGGCTCCGTCAGTAAAAGAAAGTTATTATTTCGTACCAAAATATTCCATCACAGACAGAGGTTGGGAAGTCGAGTCCCACTAGTCTCCAACAAAGAAAACAAAAAGAGTCATCACATCCCTAGTTTGAAGTTGGGGTGGGCACGGTTGTGTTGAGAGGGGCAGGGGCAGGCAGCTGGACCCTGCAAGATACCCACGAGGGGTAGGTAGCCCGTGACCTGTTGGATTGGTGGAACCAGATTGTGTGTATGTGTATGGAATTGAGAGGCCTTTTTTCATTCCAGGTAAAATAGCTTTCCTGGAAGGATGACTATGGGAAAATAAGCAGTGTGGGGGCTTCGACAAATGGTTGTGAATGTGAAGTGGGTTAGGATGTAAGTCTTCAGCACAGCACCTGCCCCAGGGGAAGGCCTCAGCAAGTGGTCACCATGGACTCCTGACCCTTATTGCCTGGGTCCACATCCCAGCTCCAACATTTCTAGTTCTATAGCCCTGGGGAAGTTACTTTATCTCTCTGTGCCCCTGTTTCTCCATCTGTAAAATGGGTAGAATCATAGTCCCTATAGGAAAAGGTCGTTATGAAAATTGAATTCATGTACATGGCATATATTAAGCATTAGGTAAGAGTATTACCTACTGTACTGATAAGAAGGTCAATGAGAAAATTGCCACTGGGTTTTGCTCCTACCCAGGAGTGTGTGAAAACATCAACAAATAGGCTGGTAATCTTGCACTTAGACCATGAGCTGTATTTCAAGGCTGGGCCCCTGCACCAGAGGAAGCCCAGCGCCTGGATCGTGGGTTAAGTCACACCTGGGGTGGTGTGTGCTTACTCTTCTGGAGTCCTGGTTTTTCACTGGACACATTTGGTCTCTTTGCCTCCGAGTATGACAGCAAATTCTTTGAACAAGGATCTGACACTTACTCTATTGGCTTCTTAGTGTTGCTGTAAGTACCACAGTAGAAATTTAGCCGAAACCAGTTTGGCTCAGTGAATAGAGCGTCAGCCTGCGGACTGAAAGGTCCCAGGTTCGATTCCGGTCAGGGGCATGTACCTTGGTTGCGGGCACATCCCCAGTAGGGGGTGTGCAAGAGGCAGCTGATCAATGATTCTCTCTCATCCATGTTTCTAGCTTTCTATCCCTCTCCCTTCCTCTCTGTAAAAACTCAATAAAATATATTTTAAAAATAATAATAATAATAACCCCCTTTTTTAAAAAAAATAGAAATTTATTATCTTACAGCTCAGGAAGCTAGATATCTGAGATCAAGGTATCGGCCAGGTTGGCTCCTTCTGAGGGCTGTGGGGGAGAACGTGCCCGGGCCTCTTCCTGGCTTCCAGTGGTTGCTGGCAGTCTTGACCTTTCTTGGCTTGTAGATTCATCCCGTAGTCTCTGCCTGCGTCTTCATAGGGTGTTCTCCCTGTGTGTGTCTGGCTCTGTGTCCAAATTCCCCTTCACCAGGACAGTCGTACTCGATTAGGGCCCACCCTAACGACCTTGACTTCATGTGTTCATCTCCAAAGACCCAATTTCCAAGTAAGGTCACATTTACCACTGCTGGGGGTTAGGACTTCAACATCTTTTAGGGAGACACAATTCAACCTATAACACCCTCTAGTCCCTCAACCCCTCATGTCCAAATTGCTGAAACCGCCTTCCAGCAGCCTGGTCCATTACTCCTTACCTCCCATTCCCACTCAGCTCTCTCCCAGTGGGTGAAAACTCATTCCCTGACTCCGTTTTCACCGGGGGGGGGGGGGGGGGGGGGGCACTGTTTGATTCCTATACTGAGCTTGGAAAAGAACATCAAGCTTAAATGGGTCAAAATCAAATATCATCAACAATACGTTGAAAGCCAAGCATGTACCATGTGGTAGGGAGGGGTGTGACCTGCTATTTGGGTAAAGAAAACTAAAGCTTTCTTTTGTGTGGGGGACTCTCCACTGGGCGCAGTTCGGTGTGGGAAGGAGGAAAGTACCCACTTGGGGCCATTTGAGTTTTCTCTGGCCTCTCTCCCTTTGTCCAGAGGGGGCTGCCCAGTGCCACTGAGTTAGCATCTGGAGCTGAGTACCATCTCCACTGCTCTGCTGCCCAGCCGTGTGAACTAGGGCCTGCCTTCTTGGGGCTTCGTGTTTTCATTAGTCCTCTGAAGAAGCTGGATTCACAGTGAAGTGACTTTTGACCAAGTGTATGTAATTTACCTTATTTAAGCCTCCCAACCAGCGGGGGGAAACATGGGTGTTATCCCCATTGCAGATAGGAAACATCAAAGACGTTAGATCTTCAAAGCCCACATGTTTTGTGGTATCTGACCCCACCACTTCAACTATTAAATCAGTGGTTTTCCAACTGAGCTACAATACATAGACTCAATACTTAGGCGAGTTTTGGGTTGGAGGTCTAGCAACTCCAGGAGTAAGACGTGGGGACTGGTGTTCCCAGGAGCTCTCCACGTCATTCTGATGTGTTTTAAGTGTTTGAGAACCACTGCTCTAAATGTTCTGTAGCTCTGCCCTGGTCCCGGGGCTTTAGTGCACACTGTGCCTATATTAGCTGTAAGTACCTCAGCCTGAATCTGGGGACTTCCACTAACCCATCCTCCCCCCCCCTTCCAACTTCCCAACCAATGCCCGTCCTTGTAGTTTCACATCTTGTGATGAGTTGCTCATTGGATTGTTCATGAGCTTGACTGGTCATCATGGAGCTGTATCCAATCTACCAGACAATTTTACAGATCCTGGTTTTCTGGGCCTGACAAAGGCATCATGAGAATCCTCTAAGGAACTTATTTAAAATGTTGGATCCAGCCCGGCTGGTGTGGCTCAGTGGCTGAGTGTTGACTTGTGAATTAGGAGATCACCTTTCGATTCTTGAACAGGGCACATGCCCAGGTTGCAGGCTCGATCCCCAGTGCAGGATGTGCAGGAGGCAGCTGATCAATGATTCCCATTCATCACTGATGTTTCTATCTTCCTCTCTGAAATCAATAACATTATACACACACACACACACACACACACACACACACACACACACACACTTGTTTTAAACGCTGAATCCTTAAGCCCAGACATGGGAATTAAAATTTACTTGATTCAGGAATATTGTCAACAAAAGACTATCCAGCCTAAGAAAAAAGTCTTCTAAGAGTTGATTTGATCCAAAGTAACAACAATTGCCAGAAAGCAAAATCTCAATGGATTGAGAAAATGTTCTGGATTATGGCAGTTTTGCAGCTTATTTTATACATTAGAATCAAAGGAAGAGATGTGAGGAAGGTTACATTGGAATCTATTGGTGGTAGGTCAGGGGGTATGAGAAAGAAAAGCAGGGAAACCTCTGGGATTGGATAAAAAGTAAAACAGAAAGACTTCTTTTACATTGGTGAGTGTGGGACAGCTAACATTTCCATCACGTAGAGGTGGTATGTGGGGAACAAGGTAATAATATGGTCTTAGTTCTGGTGCTAGAGGTTGTGCTTTTGGGGGATCTGGAAAGAAAATTTCTCTGACATTTCAAACTTTTTATTTATTTTTTATTTTTTTAATTGATTTTCCACAGAGAGGAAGGGAGAGGGATAGAGAGCTAGAAATGACGATGAGAGAGAAACATCGACCAGCTGCCTCCTGCACACCCCCTACTGGGGATGTGCCCACAACCAATGTACATGCCCTTGACCCGAATCAAACCTGGGATCTTTCAGTCCACAGACCGACGCTCTATCCACTGAGCCAAACCGGTTTCGGCTGACATTTTAAAGTTATGTTATCTTAGATGCAGAAACAAAATAGTCAATGTCAAGGTTAAAGACTTACCTTTGTCAAGGAAGCTACAGGCCTAGGAAATGACCCTCCAACTAGATCTGCTTGTAGTTAGGAATTTTTTCATTCAGGCCACCCTATATGGTTACTTTGGACTCTGGGTTTGGTGGCCTCCCCTGAGCTTGTCAGGTTTAGTAGGTGGCCCCTTTTTCATCCACAATGTGTATTTTCTGATTCTGAATTTGGTGAACCACTGGTCTAATCTACTTTCTTCTCTGACATTCAGTGATGTGCCCAAGGTCACATAACTCAACACTGGCAGAGCTGGGATTCTTCATGCCTTGCCCTCCTCCATCTTTTTTTCCACAGGTCTCCAGGGAAGGCCGAAACAGCAGGTCTGACCCCAGTGCATGGTAAATTACCTGAAAAGGCTTTTAAAAATATAGATGCCCTCGCCCCACCCCAAACCAACTAAATTACAATCTCTAGGGGTACTTCTCAGACTGTAATATGAACTTGACTCCCATGAGGGTCTTGTTAAAATTCCAGTTCTGCTTCAGTGGTCTGGAGTGGGGCCTGAGATTCTGAATTACAAGCAGGCTCTCTGTTGCTGGTCCAGGGACTACACTTTGTGTAGCAAGACCTTCAGTACAGTCTCGGTCCCCAAGAGCCTTCAGACTTCCACAGCTCCGCCAGCATCTCTCTTGCCTACCTCAGTTTATACTCTCTGAACTTGCATCTGCTTTCTCTTCTGCGTCATTTATCGAATGTCGGCCTCCCTTGCCCACATTTTAAAATATGACAGCATTGACCTTGGTTCCAAATGTTTCACCCTTGTTCTCCCCAACCCACCCATCTAGTACTGTGTTCCTCTCTGCAGTGTTCCTGAAAAAGTTAACAATGCTATAGCCAGCTCTGGCTTAGCTTCCCTTATCAGCAAATAGCCGTGGCATATCTACTGAGTGGTACAAAGGTTATCAGACCCACCCCGGCAGCCTTTCTTGGAGGAGCTTGCTGTCCTATAGGGAAGGTAAGACAAGTGGGAAAGTCACTGAACCTCATGCCTCCTGAGATGCACAGGTACTGTGCAGAGGGTTTAAGAGCATGGAGCCAGATTTGCCTGGGTTCAGATTCCCAGCTCTACTACTGATACGGGGAGAGACTTGAACACAGTATAGTGACATGCTGGAGCTTGATGTATTCACTGCATTTGGATCCTCCAGAGTTGGAGAAAGTGCATTAATGGTGGTGGGAACAGCATGAGCAAAGGCGCCTACCAGGCCCTATAGCGCTAAGAGCTTAGTGAGACACTGCAGGAAGGCAACAGGAGCTGATGGACTTGGGGTGTCAGGTGAGGCCAGGTGGTGGAAATCCCTGAAGGCCAAATGAAAGAGTTCAGGTTTTATTCTGGAAGCAATGGAGAGTCAGTCCCAGAAGACCTTTTACATGTATCTTTTCATACAAAAGTCGCACATTGTGGGTTTGCTCTGAGTAGAACCTCCCCTTTTAGATAATTGCCATTCTTTTCTTCATCCCTCTTTGTGTCTACTTTGTGGTGTTGACCAAACTTCTCTCACAGTCTGAGTGAACATGAACATTCAAGGCAAGTCACTGACCTTGGTCCAAGTCACCAAAGGGTCCCATAACATGGAATCCATCCATTCATTGGCGCTCACAGTGCCACGCCTCTGGGCCACTCTTTGCCAGTGGAATCTTGTCACCTCTCAGCCACAGAACTTTTACACCCTGGTTAAGAGCTTTGAGCAGGAATCCATAGCTATAACACAGTTGTTATTTGTTTCACCTCCCCCTTAATTCTTAACCCTAGAAAAATGTACTCAAATGATGGGCTTTGTCTAAACACACACACACACACACACACACACACACACACACACACCAGTAGACAGCTTATAGAACTGCATGCTGCTGTGTGACCTAGTGGCAAATTGATTAACTTCTCTGTGCACCCAGGAGTGAAAAATTCATCTATCACATGAAGATCATAAAAGTACCTACTTCAGAGAACAGACTGACAGTTGACAGGGGCGATGGGTGGAAAAGGTGAAGGGGTTAATAAATACAAATTGGTACTTAGAAAATAGTCACAGAGATGTAAATTACAGCATAGGGAATATAGTCGATAATCTATATATTTAAAAAGCCAGTGATTGGAACGCCATAATGAACGCAAACTGGCCAGATCGGAATTGGGGCTGGCCAGCAAACATCTAGCAGCCCTTCCCCCTGGCTTGCCCCACCTCTGATCCCCACCCCCACCCCAATAGGGTGCGGGCCAGCCAGCCAACCTCCTGCAGCCTCTTCCCCCCTCTCCCCTGCTTGCCCACCTCCAATCAGCCCCCCACACACCAATCAGGGGTGAGGCCAGCCAGCCCACTGCCCATAGCCCCTCCCCATGGTCAGTACCCCTACCCCAATTGGCCCCCCTACCCCAATCGAATGCAGGGCCTGCCCGTTGGACCTTACCCATGCATAAATTCATGTACTGGGCCCCTAGTATTACAACAATGCAGGCCAGGTGGATACCTGGAATACTGGGGGACCACTCTGTAAAGTATATGATTTTCTAACCACTATGCTGTTGATCTGAAACTAAAACAGGTTAATATTGAACGTAAACTGTAATTGAAAAAAAAAACAACTTTTTTTAAGAGTACCTACTTCATAAACTTGTCATGAGGGTTCAATGAGTTAGTACCAGTAAAGCAGTTGAACCAAGTGTCTAGCACATGATCAGTGACCAATAAGCATTATTGTTATGACAGTGCAGGAAATTTGAAAAGCAACATTAGAATGAGAAAGAAAATAATTACTAATTGGGAAATGAATAAAAAAAATTATAAAAGCATCATGCATGAAAATCTTTGGTAATAAATTTAAAAATCTAGAGAAAATGGGAAATTTCCTAGCAAAATATCAATTACCAAAATTACCCCCTTAAGAAATATAACACCTGCATAGACCAATAACCACAGAATACGTTAGGAAAATGTTATACCTTTTTTTACACTTTTCTTAAAGGCCTTCATGGTCTTATAACTGCATACAATCTAGTCTTCAAAAGCCAGGTATATCCTTTGTTATCAAAATTATTTCAGCCCATAGCATAAGATGGAAATTTCCCTCAGTCTCTTTCATGAAGCCAGCATGACCTGAATAATCAAACCTGAAAGGCACATGTCTCTTCCATGTCAAAAGCTTTGAGGAAAAAGGTGAGTCTGACAAAGAAGGGTGGGGAAGAAAGCCGGCCTTGGTGTTCACCACGTGCCTTTGCTTTTGGCAGAAGGTCTCCACCTGGAGGCTCATACACGCCCAGGGACCCTCATTTCATGAGTCGGAAGAAGGGCCGGGCCTAGATAGGTTTGCCAGCTCCCAGAACCGCTGCTTTAAGGAAACTGGGAATCACGTAAACCCACAGGCCTGGGTTAGGGTTCCAAACTCTCCCGGCACAGCGGAGCAGTTCCAGGAGATATTTTTTTGCCAAACCTTTAACTTGATCAGAGCTAGAAGAGGCAGCCATTGGCTCTGGACTTGCCAAGCCTCCCATCAAAGCAGAGCCTAAGGGGGATTCCATAAAGCTGCAAGTGCATCTATTCAGAGACCAAAGTGCCAGGAGAGCTCCTGGAGAGTTTGAATCTCTGGAATTCAATCGGATGTTTTTCAATCCTCAGCTGAGGGTTTTTAAATTGATTTTAGAAAAAGAGGAAAGGAAGAGGGAGGCAGAGAGAAAGAGAGAGACATCATTTGGTTGGCTTCCATATGTGCCCCGAC
Organism: Pipistrellus kuhlii; assembly: GCF_014108245.1. Taxonomy (NCBI): domain Eukaryota; kingdom Metazoa; phylum Chordata; class Mammalia; order Chiroptera; family Vespertilionidae; genus Pipistrellus; species Pipistrellus kuhlii. The sequence goes on along the minus strand of NW_023425405.1, from coordinate 50,559,795 downwards.
TGGGAATCAAACCTGCAACTTTTTTGTGTACGGGACAATGTCCTAAACCAACTGAGCCACACCGGCCAGGACTCCAATAGGATTTTAAAGACAGACCTGTTTGTTATTCTGCTAGGTGATTAAGCCCATGTGGCAAACAGTTACATATCTCCTAACTTAGCAGTAAGTGCACACTGTCAACCCATGTTTTCAGCTTCTCCTCCTTCGTGCATCCCCATTTCCTATATTCGGCACCAGCATGGACGGGGCTGGAGCCGTGTCAAACAGTCTTGTAAGCTCCAAAGAGAGAGGGGTGTCCTGCACCCCATTTTCTCCAGTAGTTGGGGTTTCCTTCTGAACATCCTCCTCAGAACTCGAGATAACTACATTAATTCTGCCGCCTGTCTTTAGCCCCAGTCATAGGTATAAATCTAGTTTCTACCCCTTATTTCATTGACTAATAATAGTAATGTGGCTTCTTGAACAGTTTGTACTATGGCTTAGGTTTGTTCAATTAATATAGGAACAGTGCAAACTATATTCTGTGTACATCACACCCCCTCCACCCACACGTAAATAACAGTGACTCTGAAAAGATGAAAAATACCAAGGGGCCCGGGCCGGGCAGCTAAGTTGATTAGTTGGTTGGTTGGAACATGGTCCGGATACATCAAGGTTGAGGGTTTGATCCCTAGTCAGGGCACATACAAGAATCATATCAGTTAATAAATCAAATCAATCAATGAATGTATAAATAAGTGAAACCAATATCTATCTCTCCCCCTCCTCTTCTCTCTCTCTCTTTCCCTCTCTCTCAAATCAATAAAATAAAAATTAAAAAAGAAAGATAAATACCAAGGGGTAGTGGTGAAATGGTACAATGTCTGGTGTTTGCTTTACAATATCCCCTAAAAGAAACAGTTGGGGATAGAAGTACCGGTAAATGAAATGGGACTGGCAAAATACTAATTGTTGAAACTGGGTGATGGGTACACACATGTGGTTGTTTTACTTTTCTCTGTTTGTATAAGTTTGCAATTTTTCCAGAAGAAAAAAGAAAAGAATAGAGAGAAGCCCTATGTTGGTAGGAGTGAGCGTCCATCAGCACACGACCAGTGCAAGGTGCTGGACCCCGAAGTAAATGAGGGAGGGAGGCCCTGGCTTCTCGGTGCAGAGTGGCAGCCTGCAGTTGGCGGTGTCTGTGTGATGGCTAGCGCCACACCTGGCTCAGACTCGGCGCTCTGTGCAAGGTCGCCAGCAGATTCATCCTTATTACTGTAGATGCCGTTCCTGTAGCCTAGGACATGGGGATCCTGTGGGAAAGAGGGTGGGGGAAAATCATTTCGTCTAGGTATTTAATTTGAAATCATTTTGGCTCGTAGAGAGAACACAGAGAGGAGGAGAGTCTTTGTTTCCAGAGAATAAATTTGCCAGCTCTGTCTGAAAGCTTCCACCTTTTCAGTTAATGCTGACAATATTGTGTACCCCATCCAGAAGACAGCATAACTAGAGAAGCTAGAGCCCACCTGCTTGGCTCCGTGGTTGAGTGTCAGCCTATGAACCAGGAGGTCACAGTTCGGTTCCCAGTCAGGGCACATGCCTAGGTTGCTGGCTCGATCCCAAGTAGGGGGTGTGTAGGAGGCAGCCGATCAATGACTCCTCTCATTGATATTTCTCTCTCTCTCTCCCTCTCCCTTCCTCTCTGAAATCAATAAAAATATATATGTTTTAACAATAGAGAGTAGCTTGAAAGCTTGTGGAGAAATTCAGTCATATCTCCGGGAAGGACATTCTCACTTGTATTTTCTCTCTCTGCTTGCTCCATCTCCCTCTTGCTTTGCCTCATATTCTATTCTATCCCCCGTCCTCCTGCTTATTCACTTTGATTAGACTTTGGAGGAGCTACAGTATCTTCCCTTTGAAGAGGACTGGCCTGGTCAAGGATGTTTATATGTCACCATTCAGGAATCACTCTCGTTCACTAGCAAGCTCTGTCTTAGGGAAGAAAAAAAAAAAGAAAGAAAGAAAAAGAAAAACAGAATCAGCCAAGCAAGTGTTTTTAAAAAATGTGAAAGGAGCATGAGGGCTGCTAAAGCTTCAGAACAGCACACCATAGCCAGCAGATCCTCAGTGGAGGGACACGAGGGCGGGAAGAGCTGGTGCGGGCTTGAATCAAACGCTAACCAAAGATTATTGATGGCCTGCTTAATCTGCAGAGGCTCACCTTGACAGGAACTGGGCCACCTATCCTGGCTCGCGTCCAACGGCAGAGTGTTTGAGTGATGGCAGAGTGGGCCCGCCAGCAGCAGCAGCTGCCTCAAGCTGTGAGGCCCACAGAGAAGCAGTCTGAGGAGCGGGCTGAGCTTGGGTTGTGTTTGTCTGGGCTTATTTTTGTTTTTAGCACTTGCTGACTGAGAATCCCTTATATGTGTTTAGGACTCGGCGGTGTAGAAAACACATTTATTTTTGAATCGTCTCGTGTGAAGCTCCCAGCAGCACCGTGAGGCAGGGTGTCCCGGCGTCTCAAACCCTGTTTACAGATGAGGAAACTCATACTCAGAAGTTTGATAATTTTTAAGGTCAGAGAAGTAGGCACTGGCATAGCTACAACTAACTTCCTCAGTGCTCTGCCGATCGGAGCATCAGCAATCTAGAGAGAAGGGCACAGGGACGTACCAAATCTACTTAAGCGTGAATGTCTGGCTCTTAGCAGAGCTTCAGAACGATGGATGGATGGATGGATGGATGGATGGATGGAACTCCTGGAAATTGGAAAGTGGCTCTTACTCACTTTTGTATCCCTGGTGGCCACCATAGTGATTTGACATATAGGACCCACTTAAATAATTTTGATGAATAATGCACTATGTGTGTGTATACTTTTATACTGAGACTAGTGATCCAGTGCACTAAATTCATGCACACTAAAAGGGAATTAATTAGAGGAAATACTTTAATATTGCTATTTGCCCTTTCTCTATAATGGGTGTGTCAGAGATGAGAGAAAATTAGTAAAATGTATATGAAAACCTTCCTCTTGTCAGAGCCTGGGCTGCACCACGGGACCCAGAATCAAGTCCCCACCCACACACATGTGCCTCAAAATCACGTGAGACCCAGACCCGGTTGTCTATCCCCCCCACCCCCACCCCCCCCATTGAGCTAGATCCAGACCCAGCCAGTCCCACCCTTGTCAAGCCCTGCTGGGCAGGGGGCGTGGCCTCAGGTCCCCTGGCCTGGCACCAAGACGGGGTGTGGCTGAGGTCCGCCAGCCCAAAAGGGGGGGGTGGGGGGGGACCATGTATTGAGGTCCTCTGTCAAGCCCCACCAGGTGGGGAACAGCCTGAGATCCCCCATCAAGCCCCACTGGGCAGGGACATAGCCTGAGTTCTCCCCACCCAGCACTGGGGATGCACCTTAAAGTCCCCTGTCAAGCCCAGCCAGGCAGGAGTGCACAGCCTCAGGTCCCCTGGCCCAGTGCTGGGGCAGGGGGCAAGAAATTTGAACAGAGACAGAAGGAGTGGTGGGACAAGGCCCTAGGTTTGCAGGGGAAGAACATTCCAGGAAGATAAAACAGCAGTGCAAAGGCACTGAGGCAGGAGCATGCTTGGCACGTCTGAGGAATGGCTAGGAGCCTGGTGTAACTGGAGGGTAGTAAGCAAAGAGGTGCAGGAGATGGAGAGATTTTGAGTAGAGGAGTGATGGGACCTCACCAGGCCTTGTCTGCTCCGGCTCGACATAGCTAGTGCCCTCACTGAAATCAGCTGCTCTTGGGATAAGTCAGGGGCCAGGCAGGCTAGACTGAGAGTTACACACAGGACTGGCGATGACCCTACCCTCACCCATCAGTGACGCCATTTTGCTCAACCGTGACCCACAAATGCCCATCACAAGGCAGCTACACACTTGGCTTGAGCAGCCGTCCCCGGGTGCTGCGGGGCCTTGGTGGTCGCCTGCCCCACGCTGCCAAATCCGCGTTCCAGCTGTAGTCGCAAGGAGTTGGCCCCTGGTTCTAAAACTCTCCTCAGGAAGAAAATCCCATCACCTATGCTTGTCAATTTGAAATCTGTCCTTAGATGGTGGCTTTGTTTTTTAAGAAGAAAAAGAAAATTGTGTGTGAGTTAAGGAAACACTTTTTAATGCGCTTTATTTTTTTTAGGAAAGCTTTAGATGGACAGAAATATTGAGAGTTCCCAAGTGCCCCCCCCCATCCCCACCCCCAGGAAATGTCCCCCGTTGCTCACCTCTTGTGTTCGTTTGGTATATTTGTCACAGCTATTGAACCATGTGACTGTGCCAGTTTTTTCAGATTTCCTTTGTTTTTTGTGACCTTGACAGTTTTGAGCAGTATTGGTCAGGTGATTTGTAGGAAGATCATCTGTTGAAAATTGAGTTGTTGTTGTTGTTGTTGCATGATTAGCCTTCGGTTATGGGTTTTGGGGGTGAAAACCACAGAGGTGCCTTCTCCCATATCACATGAAGGCTAATGCACTGTCAGCATGGCTTATCACTGGGATGTTGACCTGGGTCACCTGGCTGAGGTTGCGTGTGTCACGTTTCTCCACTGTGCAGTTACTCCCTACACCAGCCTTTTTCCGTGCAGAAGTCTTTGCAGGAAGTCAGTATGCACAGCCCACATCTGAGGAGTGTCCCGTGAGAATGGACTGTTTGCATATGTTATTTGGAATCCTTCCCAAAGGGAAATATGTCTTCTCTCCATGTATTTGCTCTTCGGTTATTTATTTATATCAATATGACTCACAGATCTTTAATTTATACTTTGGGATCTAATCCAATACTACTTTATTATTATTTGCTCACATTGTACCAGTGTTGACTATTGGAAACTCTTTCAGTAGGCTCCCGGGTCCTTTTGACATACACCCATCCAGAACCAAAAGAATCCAGGTAGGGTTCTTTTTATTTTTTATTTTATTATTATTATTATTTTTTTTTTTTTTTTTTTTTTTTTTTTAGCAATTCCTTACTTTCTGGTACTACAATCTCCAGGCTCGTCTTATATATCTTGTCCCTGTCTTAGAATCAGCCATTTCTCCAGTGAGTCCTGATTCCTTTTATTGAAGAATGGTATCAGAAACTAATAACTGGGCCCCAGGTACGCTCATTGCTATGGGAGAGCCGTGTCTTTAGGCCCTCTCTGCTGACAGAGCAAGAAAATATGTGTGTATACTAACCCAAGGGTATATATACCTACCTATAAATATTTCTCTATGGAACCCTCTGTACCCGCTGTATGAGCTCACACCGATGTCTCCACCTCTAACCTATTGCTCTATCGGATCATTCTGTCCTCCTCCCTTACTTACCTGTAAATTCCCACTCCAACAGCAGGAAACCTCGTTTCCACCATACATTGTCCGCGTAATTGTTCAATTCCGGCCTGCACCCAGAGCAGCATCAAAATGTTGAACCAATGTCCCTGCAGGAACAGCTTTATCAACTAGAGCACAGTGCTTACGTGCAATTTCTTTTCCTTCGTCTTACAGACTCCACTCATTTCCAAAGTTACTTAGGTCAGCACTTTCCCCCGCAGCCCTCTTCAGCCAGGTGGTTTCCTACTTTTTGTAAGACTTGTCAAAGCCTGTGCTCCTTCCTGAGATCCTAGGGGACGCTTTTTAATTTAACATTTTATCTCCTGCTAAGTAAAAAAAATTCACAGAGAACAAATGCCATAAGAAACAAAGTAGTACATACTTTTTGTTTTGTTTTCTTGTTGTTGTTTTTTAAAAAGCAATTCTTATATTATGTAAGGAATACATTAATACATGTTAAAGACCCCTTTAATGCTGCTTCAAGCTTAGTTCCTCCCCTAGAGGTAAACATGGTTGTTCATCTGGGATATGTTGGTGAACATTGTTTTCTTGCATTTATATCTAGAAACTAGGGGCCCGGTGCACGAATTTGTGCATGGGTGGGGTCCCTAGGCCTGGCCATCGACCAGGGCTAATCAGGGCCAGGCTGATGGGGGCCTGCCAGGTGGGGGGACGGACAGAGGGAGAGAGGTTAGCGGCCGGCCCTGAGGAGAGAGGGAGCTGGCCCTCAGCTCCCCTGGGAAAAGGGCCGCATCTGCTGCCACCCACCCACCTCCAGTTCCCCATCCCAGCCCGGGGCCCAGAGGCCCCAGCAGGGTCAGGAGAGGAGGCAATAGTCACCAGGCTGGGTGCAGAAGGAATGGACGCAAGATGCCACCCCTGCCAGCTGGTCAGAAGAGGTTGGCTGTGGGATGGCGGGGAGGAGAGGCGTGTTAATCGCCCTGAAATAATGCGAATGGTAGATTCAACCCTTCCAGATGTGCCAGATGTGCACCATTTCCAACTGACCACCAGGGGGCAGCTCCTGCATTGAGTGTCTACCCCCCTGTTGGTAAGTGTGCATCATAGCGACTGGTTGACTGGTCATTCCAGTCATTCGGTCACAGCGGTCACTTAGGCTTTTATATATATAGATATATACCCATAGAAAATGTCTAGTATTACTATGTATGCTTTAACACAAGTGGCATCCTATATAACTTCTGCCACACGACTTCCTCCAAACCATTCAAATTGCATGTCTTTCAAGTCTGCGTATGGCTGTGTGCCTCATGAATAGCATTCCATAGAACGGACGTGATGGTTACAAATGTGGGACTATTTTTGCCACTGTAGTTGCCAGCAGCACTGCAACGAGCATTCTTGTACATGCGCAAGTGTTTCTCCAGGAATTTCTGGGTCATAAAGAGGCACATTTTAATTATAATAGCTACTGTCAAATGATCCATCAATATGCTTGAGCTAGGAAAAAAAAAGTCATGTTCCACATTATGTGGCTAAATGGGACACAGAAGAGAATCAGATTGCTAGTATTTAATTTGTTTCAATGTTTCTCTCGAGTGAATACTAACGAGGGGTAAGACTTGTTGGGTGTTATTTAAAAAAAAAAAACTCACACTGTGATGATTTCAAGTGCCTTTAAAATGTTAACAATTAAATTATTAGGAGAGGGGCAGTGTGGCCTAGTGGTCTGCCATTCTCTAGAGCACATGTGTCAAACACAAGGCCCGCGGGCCAAATCCATCCCGCCAGGCCTTGCAATGTGGCCCGCACCACGCTGTCATCACTGCACTCCGCTGCGTTTCCATCACAATGACAGTTTATGACTGTTCAGTAAACCATTCGGCCCGCGATTTAGGCTGAATTTTAGATTTTGGCCCCTTCTCTGATTGAGTTTGACACCCCTACTCTAGAGTCTACTGATGCCATCTGGATGCTGCAGGCACTCTGTATTTGCCTGACAGGGGCCTGGGGTGCCACAGCACAGGAGAACCAAGATGGAAGACACTTTGTGGCCTCTTCCATGCTCTCAGGTGCTCCTTCATTCAGCAGTTGTGACTGATCATCCCCCAGGAGCTGGGCACTGGCATGTCCCTTTGTCAACCAGTGTCTCAGATGGGCTGAAAACGCCCAGCAATGCAGGGGGCCGCTGCATGACTAAACCTTCATTTCCGGTTTGGTTGAGTGCCTGCTGGAGGCCTGGCAGGAAGCCCAGCCCTGAGGAGGCAGAGGGGAGGGTGACGTGCTGTTCCAGGATTCGCTCACTCCTGGCTCTGAGAGCCATCGCCTCGGGCGCCCGGCTCCATCTTGGTTTGGCCATGTGAGGCATGTCTGTGCTACCTGAGGGATGGCGGGGAGGAGAGGCGTGTTAATCGCCCTGAAATAATGCGAATGGTAGATTCAACCCTTCCAGATGTGCACCATTTCCAACCTCGCTCTCACAGGCTTCTCTGTGTTCCTGGGATTGTTTCCTAGATGATCAGGTGTTCGGATGGATGGGTGAAAGCTAATAACTCGCTGCGCTGCTATTTAGTCAGAAGTGGGAAAATTAAATTGAAGCGGCCCACAATGTCCCCATTCTGATTCATCAGGACCAGGTATGTGCTTCCCACTCCAAGAGCAGATTCCCTACAGGGAGGGCTCTCCCTCCTCACAGCCCGCTATAAGGAGTCTCCGGTGGAGTATCTGAGGAGGAGGGAGCGGACTCAGATTTTGTTTTCAGCTTTACCGAGTACGTTTCGTGGGAACACCAATGATCGGGCGTGTCATTCTCCCAGCAGTCCTATAATTTGCCACAACTCACTCCAGGGTGGGGAGCGCAGAGATGGAAGAGGTCTGCTAGCACGCATTGTTTCATATCTTTTCTCAAAGCAGAAGTGATTTCTCTTGTGTTAGCAGTGGCCAAACAGTTAACTCTCCCCCTTTCATCTCTGTTATGGACCTTGTTTGCCCTCTGTGTAGTAGGTCAAACTGTGCCCCCTTAAAAAAAAAAAAAAAAACCAGCATGGCCCAGCGGTTGGAGCGTCAACCTGCACATCCAAGAGTCACAGGCTCTATTCCGGGTCAGGGACACGTACCTGGGTTGTAGGTTCACTCCCAGCCCTCAGATGGGGTACAGGTGGGGGGTAACCAATTAATGGGTCTCTCTCACATCGGTGGTTCTCGAGCGCACACACTCTCCCTCCCTTCTTTCCACGTTCCAAAAAACCAATGCGAAAAATATCCTCAGGTGAGGATTAACAACCGTACACACTCACACACACACACACACAATGCTCTCAAACCCTAATTACCCCTTCCGTGTAAATGTGACTATGTTTGGAAATAGGGCCCCAGTTACAGTCGAGTTACGCTGGCGTTGTATTGGGTCAGGGTAGGCCCTAAATCCGATGACCGGCGTCTTTCTGAAGAGAAAGGTTTGGGTATACAGGGACCTCACAGGGCAGAAGGCCATGGGAACAGAGAGGCAGAGATTGGAACGAGGCAGCCACAAGCCGAGGAGCTGCACGGATCGCCAGTGGCGCCAGCCGCGAGGCGGGAATCCGGGAACAAGCACTCCCAGAGCCTGCAGAAAGGGCCCGCTGTGCCAGGGTGGCTCCGGACCTCCCTCCCGCTGCCCCGGGGAGAACACATTTCTGTGGTTCTGACCACCCCACCCGGGGTGCTCGGTCACAGCGGTCCTCGGAAACGAATACGCCCCGTCTTTGGGTTCCCTTTAAAAAGGAGGCTGTACACCCAAATATCCTGTTTCCATCAGAGAGAGATTCAGCCCCACCTCTAGCCATGTCTTTCGGTTCCAAAAACCCAGCCTTTTTTTGGCAAACATCCCTTCTGTTTCTCCCAGCATTGCAGCGAAGTCAAGGGCCAGCGGACATGGACGCTGGAAGCCGGTTAGTTCTGACCCCGGGGGCCCAGCATAAAGGATTTGCAGCTCGGGGTTGTCCGCAAACGGGCAAAACAAAAAGGATGTTGACCTCCTTGCTCTGTGGCGCTCACGGGGAAGAGTCTGCAGGGCCACGGGCGATCCTGTTGGTGCCAGCGTGAGACGGGCGGGCTTTGCCGCACTGTGCACGTACAACAGGGCCCGGGAGCAGGGTGGGCAGCCTCGTCCTCGGTTCTCTGTGGCCTTTCTCCCTCTGGCTCCAAAGGATATCGGTTCAGGACCCATGGAGTGTGGGGTTTTAGAGCTGCAAAAGGCCTGAGGTATGTATGATCCAGCCCAACTTCCCACCCCGTTTTGTTTACAACCATACAGATAAGGTCAGAGCAGGGCGGAGAAGCCGTGTATGTGGCGCCAAGGAAAAGCTCCCATACCCGAGGTCTGAGAGAACGGAAAGGCCAAGGAGGTGAAACAAATGGCTTTGGCCAGTTGGAGGGAGGCAGGGCTGCCCGGGGAGTCTCTGCAGGCCTCACCAAGGTTTGCCTGGGATGGCCAGTGGGTGCCCCTCCTTAGAGGCAAAGTGAAGGTTCCTGGATTGCTAAATTACAGAAGAGCTGGTGGGCGCTCTGCCCATTTGAGTCTACACTCTGCAGGGATTAGTGAACCAGCCGCCTGCACGTCAGATAGCTGCCCGAAGGAGTGACTGTGCTCCAGGGGCTGCACCAAGGTCAAGACGTCAGGCTGCGTAAGCAGGATTCAGACTAAAGGAGCAAGACGCAGGGTCCAGGGCCCAGATTCCAGCCCACCCACCGGCTTCTTATGGGCTTGCTCTCCGGCAGTGCAACCTGCAAAGGCATGCTTGGCCAGGCCTGGCACAGCGGCTCTTTTTGTGCCCACCGCCTGCTGAAAAGCAGAAATCTACTTCAAACGCAGCTCACGCCCTGTGCGGTCGCTTTTTCTGTCTGGGTAGGTTTTCATCTGTATTCTGCTACGGAGCTGCCACATCCTAACTCTTCCTGTCTCCACCAGGGGCTCCAGGTACCCCCCTCCCCCGCCCCAATTTAAGGAGGTATCAGATTTGCAGAGCATAATCTGATCATCCCTAGACATGGTTCTTTCCAAAAAGACCTAGATTCATAATCAATAGTCTCTGTACTCGCTCCTGCTCCTGCTCAAGCCCCAGGAAACCTCTCTGGGGGACAGTTAGTGCCATGAGGGTCTTTGGAATCCTAACCTGGTGAACCGCGAGACAGGTTTATGCCTGAGTTCAGGAAACCAGCAAGCCCCGAAGCCCCGGGCTTTTTGCACATGGGAGCTCTTTAACCTATACGCCTTACACAGGTGTCTGGGATAATGCCTTTATTAGCTACCAAGATCCCCTTAAGAGGGCCTTCCACGCCCTTCGAGAGGTGGGGCAGGGTCCACCCCGGGGGAAACCCCCTGGACTGTGTGGGAGAAAGGTGTTCCCCAGAAGAAAATCAAGATCTGTGTTTGGACGAAGAGGTACAGGGGGAATGAACGCCGAGCTGGCTGTGTACTACGCAGTCCCTAACCCGTCCACTCCCTGTTCTCTTTCCTTAGCTTCCTTTCTACTACTGATTACAAAAGAAAAGAAAAATCTGTTTCGGTGGGGATTGGCCAGGGGCCTGGTACCCACGGTAGACTGTTGTGTGTCCCGTCCTGCACACACACACACACACACACCGCCCCCGGGAACCGGGGTGTGATAAGGAAACGCAGCCGGCAACTTGACACCCGCTTCCGTCCATCACCGTCTGTGCTGTCTTTCTGTGCCTGAAGCAGGTGCCTCTCGTCTCATCTCAGTGAAATCCTCTCTCCCAATTGGCACTCCTGCGCTGCAGCCTTCTCTCCAGCTTTTGGAGAACAGGGCTTCCTGTTCTATTTTTGAACCGTCGTAGCCTGGACACATGCCTTAGCAGACACATAGCCCATGTGAATGGCAAGCATCGGACCTGAACACCTGCCCTGTCATTAGGGACCTGGGTTGGCCCCCAAGTGCAGATGGTTGTAAAGCTCACAACCTGGCTGGCCATGTTTTCTCCTCCTGCACCAAGGGTGTATAGAGGTGTTTCCTTTGGGAGAGTCCAGCGTTAGTCTGTGCCCCGCCCCTAGGGGGAGCCTTCAGGCATCCACGTCTTAAGGTGGATGTGGCCCTGCCTCTAAGGAACAGTGAGGGGAGCGCTGTTGTAGCTTCCTTAAATCTGTTCCAGTCCTATCCACCCAGAGGGTGGAGCTGGATCCATTTTTATAGGATCTTCTCATCACTCAGCTCACGCCAACTGGCACACAGGAACTCAGAATTTGGACCACTGACTGGTTGGCTCTAAAACAAACAAGAGCCTCTGCAACATGCCCGCCCTTCCAGTGGCTGCTGGGGCTGGGCCCACGTGAGTAGGTGCCTATTGAATGCTCTTTCCTATCCGCTGTCCTGCACCAGATTAACCGGAAGGTACTACCTACGGCAGGCACGGGACCCAGCCCAACCGGCCATGCTGACATGCTTATGTCTGGTGTTCTGTTGTTATTGCGGTTGCTTTAAAAAAAAAGAAGAAGAAGAAGAAGAAGAAGAACAAGAAGAAGAAGAAGAAGCTGTTCTTGCCCTGACCAGTGTGACTCAGTTGGTTGGAGCGCCGGCCCCTGTACCAAAAGGTAGCACGTTGGATTTCCAGTCAGGGCACATGCCTAGGTTGTGGCTTTGATCCCCAGTTGGGGCATATAAGGGAGACAACTGATTGATGATGTTTCTCATTCCGATGTTTCTCTCTCTTCCTTTCTCTCTCTCTCTCTCTTAAAAAAAAAATCAATAGACATATCCTCAGATGAGGATTGAAAAAAGAGAGAGCATTCCAGGGTCAGGTTTGGTGACAAAGATTTTTTTTTTATCTGATTTCACTTTCACCTCCCCCTATGTCCTCTCCCCACCCCACCCCACAAAAAACGTTTTCATGCTTGATGATATTAACCATTTCACAGTTGTCGTATTAATAAACAATTATAATTTTCAACTTCTGACTTTCAAATATTAATATCCTTACTAATAAAAATCTTTGCATATTGACAAAAAAAACCATGATCATTATAGAATGAATATGTGTAGGCAGTTTGTCAGAAAGAAAATTCAAGTAGCCAATGAACATGAAAAAATGTTCAACCTCACTGGTAATCAAAAACAAAAATTAGCCGAAACCGATTTGGCTCAGTGGATAGAGCATCGGCCTGCGGACTGAAGGGTCCCAGGTTCGATTCTGGTCAAGGCCATGTACCTTGGTTGCGGGCACATCCCCAGTGTGGGTTGTGCAAGAGGCGGCTGATCGATGATTCTCATCGATGTTTCTAACTCTCTATCCCTCTCTCTTCCTCTCTGTAAAAAAAATCAATAATATATATTTTTTTAAAAACACAAAAATTAGAACAGTATTTTTCACTTAACAAGATGGCAAATACTTAGAAATCAGTAATGCCCAGTGTTAGTGAGGAAGGAGAACAGACTGCCTGGATGTTGGGTATGTAAATGGGGTTCCCTGCCTGCCGGACATTGAACTACATGTATCAAGGGCCTAGAACCAAAAACTCTGCTTTTAGGAATTTATGTAAGAAAGTAAATAGAAATGTGTGCAAGGACTTACCTAAAGGATATCCATTACAGAAGAGCAAAGAATTGCAATCCGTGTGAATCCCTGAATCTCACAGTCAGGGCTATTAAGAGTGCTAAGTACACTTTTTAAAATAATCTTTTTTTTAAATATTTCATAACATGGAGAAATGTTCATGATGCGAAGAAGTGGGGGAAAACAACATTTAATACACTTAATACAGAATGCTCAGTACAATCAGATTTTTTAAAATACGTATGTATATTTTTATTGGTGTGGTGACTGGGTAATTTTTATTTTTTTATTCATATCTGAATTTCTAAATATTTTCTTACGTATTATTGTTTATATAATTACTTTTTTTTTTTTTAATTTTAAAGAACAAATAACTTGGTAGCAGAGCTGGAGTAAAGGTGCCTGAGAACCCACTTTGGTTAGGGGGTTTTTGTTTTGTTCTGTTGTTTTCTCCCTCGGCCAGAAGCCAAAAGAACAATAACACACCTGGGCCCCCATACTAAAGAGTCGAATGTCTTTGTGGAGATCTCCAAATCCTGAAGGGAATCATGATAAGATGAGGTCTGCTCAGGTTTTCATTTTGCCACCCACACTCTTTCATTGAATTTTCCTCCTTACAGTCATGAAGAGTAACTACTGACACGTCCCCGTGGGATTTTAATTGCATAATGGAGTTCGTATTATCTTTTTTCCTTATCTGTTAAAAAATCCTTCAAATTCTCCTCCTACCCCTTTCTCCTGATTGGAAGGCAGACTTGGTGGCATCTTAACTTCGACCTCCGTGCTCCCTGAGGCTCCCTCCTTCCTCTCCCTCATCCTCTCTTTTCTCTCCCTCCTCTTTCTGGAGGGAAAGGCTTCCTTTTCTTTGCCTAAGCCTTAAGCCTGCTTCTTCCGAGTGTGTACAAGACTGGAGGTGGCAGGGCTTGGGCCTGGGATCCTCACAGCAGTGTTTGCCCTGTGTGAAGAGCTGGTTTTTCACCGCTGGTATCCCTGCTCCACCAGGTCAGTCCTATCACAGCGATGGGAACAACGCCGCTGCTTAAAAATGAATGTCTACCCTTCAAGAGTGAGCTCGTTCTCCCTCGCCCTGGGGTTAGAGCCTCTGCCAGTCCTGAACTTGGGTGTTCACGGTCATGCCTTTAGCACAGTGCAGCTAGCTCAGTTCTCCAGTTGTCCAGAGTTACAGCTTTATTCTTCTTGAAAGCTGTAATTGGCAGGGCCTGCGGATCGCTGCCTCCGGGGACAGGCCTGGAGTTGCAGGATCAGCATCCACACCACCCAGGCAGCAGCTGCCCCACCCGGGCCTGCTACATGGAATCTCCCTTGTTCTGGCCACCAAAGGAACTCAGGATTCCTGCTGTTGTAAAACATGAGCAAAGGGACATGGATGTTAGGAAAATGGTACTCTCTGAGGAGGTACTAGGGCTGCCCTTGATGGAGCATTTCCTGGATTGCTAGACAGGGGCAGAGCACTTGATCTCGTTTACCTCACAGGCTGAGCTCTGGGAGGAAGCTATTGCATGCCCATTCTCCAGATGAGGAAAAGGGAGGCTCAGAGAAGGGACGTGCTACCAAGTTCCTAGCTGGTTGCTACTGTGGCACCTGGGTTTTGAAGCCCTGCCAAGTCTTTCTGCAATATATATATATATATATATATATATATATATATATATATATGTATATACATATATATATATATATATACACACACACACACACACACACACACATACCAAGCCACCTCCCAAAGCCTTAAGCTAAGCAGTGACATCTAAATGTTTTTAAATCATTTTTTTATTGATTTCAGAGAGGAAGGGAGAGGGCGAAAGATATAGAAATATTAGTGGTGCCGAAACTGGTTTGACTCAGTGGATAGAGCGTTAGCCTGCGGACTGAAAGGTCCTGGGTTCGATTCTGGTCAAGGGCATATACCTTGGTTTCGGGCACATCCCCAGTAGAGAGTGTGCAAGAGGCAGCTGATCTGATGTCTCTCTCTCATCGATGTTTCTAACTCTCTCTCTTCCTCTCTGTAAAAAAAAAATCAATAAAATATTTTTTTTTAAAGAAAAGAAAAGAAATATTAGTGATGAGAGAGAATCATTGATCAGCTGCCCCATTCCCCTCTCCCCCCCCCCACCCCCCACTAGGGATCAAGCCCGAAACCCGGGCATGTGCCCTGACTGGGAATTGAACCATGACCCCCTGCTTCGTAGGTGACGCCCAACCACTGAGCCACACCTGCCGGGCAGTGAAATCTAAATTTGAAGTTATGCATGTGTTGTCCCTGTCGGCCTGGCCTGGGAAATGAGTTTCCATCAGGTTTGCTTCGGGTACAGGGCTTCTCCAGCTCAAGGGTGCAGCCCGTGGGCCTGGACAGCTTGCAGCGCGGATTCCATTCAGCGGGTCCGGGCTGGGCGGGGTGTTTGCCGCCCGGCGGTGCTGACGCTGACACTGCAGCGCCAGGCCTGCACCTGCAGCAGCACTGCCCTGGGCATGGAGGCAGCCACCGGCAGGCAGAAGCTCTGCTGCAGGGTTCCGATTTAAATTCTGACCCTGCCAATGAGTGGGGTGGCTTGGGCAAGCTACTTAACCTCTCCGGGCTTGCTTGCTCATCTTGAAAATCAGGATTTAAATTGCAGCTACTTCTCCGAGTCCGTGAGGATTAGATGAGATAAACCGCATGAAGTGCTTAACAACTGATAGTTCTTAATCAGGATTTGCTTTTATTAGTAACACATGGAGCCGCCATGTCCTGGGGTGGAGGAAAGTGCGCTGGCCTCCTTCTGGAAGGTTTGAGATCCTCTCGAGGCCCCTGGAGGGGAGAGCCACAGAGCCCTCCTACACCGCCAGGCAGGAGGGCTGCTGCGGAGGGACCCGGCTAGCTGGTTTCTGCGGGTACAGGAAGTGGCTTGGATTCCCCAGGCTTCCTCTACAAGTCCTCTGGGGGCTCCCGGCGGGTTTCTCAGGATGCATGCCCAGCAGCCATTGCCCCCGGCAGACGCAGCTCAGAGGAAGAGCACACACGGAGTACCCTGTGCTGCGGACCTGCCGGCGTCCTCACCTTTCTCCTTTGGGCCTGGGGCCACCCTTACGCCACTGTGCCTGCCTTCGTGTAAGGACCTCAGGCCATGCTGCTTTTTCAGGGCAGCTTTTCATTCAACTTGTATCTGGAAAGGCTCCGTGGACCCACATCACAGGGGAAGGAAGACAGAAGCCCTGGCCGCTCTGCTCAGGGGTGTCTGCGTACCAGCCTCGGCCACTTCCCCATCCCAGTCCTGTAGCACACACACCGGGCTCCAGCACAGGCCTGCGCCCCTGGTCCCCGCGGAGCCCCGCCGAGGCACCCTGTCCTGGGGATGTAGAGCCGTGCTGCACACATGTGGTTCTCAGAGCAGCGGTGGCGGCCCCAGGCCCCCCGCCCTGGCTGTTGGGAGATGAGGCCAAACAAATCAGGAAACAGTTGCCATTAAAAAGATAGTTTGTGCCCTGGCTAGTGAACTCTGGTTAGAGCGTCGGCCCGCACACCGTTCCAGTTAAGGGCACACACACCTGAATTGCAAGTTTGATCCCTGGCCCCATTCGGGGGGGTGTGCTGCGAGGCAACCAATCAATGTGTCTCGTATCAATGTCTGTCTCTCTTCCCCTCCCTCCCTCCCTCCTTTCCACTCTCTCTGGTTAGCAGTGAAAAAAACACCCTTGAGTGAAGACTAACAACCACCACAAGAAGATAGTTTGTTACGGTTTCCAAAACAAGAGTGCATGTCCTGTCACACAGGGCCACATGGGTCAGCCAGGAGGCAGGGGGAGAGGGAGACCGTGGGAAGAGGCTTTATAGGGGTCTCCACGGAGAACTGGCTGCAGAGTGAGCAGGCTTCAGCTTGGCTGGTTTGGGGAACGAGGATGTCTGCAGTTGTCCTTTTCCTGCCCCTGGGGCGACTGGGCCGGGGAATTTAAGAGCTCCGCGAAGGAGGTGGTTTGGGGTCCAGGCTTTCGGTTGGTGGATTTGCACATGAAATGTAGACTTGCAGGTAGAGTTTACTTTGTGTAGGACATTGGCCACAGAGTCAGCAAGGCCCTAAAATGTCAAAGCATCAGAAATACAGAAAAATAAAAAGGCATGGTTAATTCATGCCCTGCAGAGTCGTCATCTGCATTTTGACAAGATCCCCAGGTGATTCATGAGCACGGTAACGTTTGAGAAGCACCATTCTAGGGCACGCTTCTCCGACACTGTGAATTGGGTCCACTTAAAGCAACAGACTGTTTACAAATGATAAATGTGCCACGCCATTCTGTGTACAAATAGGGACAGTGATGTGGGTTTTTGAGACCAAGGACACTAGCAGAAGGCTGAAATTTTAAATGGGCAACTAAGAGAAAATGTCACAGAACATCAGCAATGTCTTCCATTTCCTGGGCATAGGCTCGTAATAGTGTTTTGATTGTTCATAATGATTGCTACAGTATCATAGATACTATGTACATAGATGTCATATTACTTTCTATAACAAAACTTATTTAAATGGAGATTAAAAGCCAGTATTTGTATCCCATTTTACAATGAGAATTGGCCAATAGCTATCCAAATAAACTCTGGTTTCTTGAAGTCCAAAATGAATAGTGCTTTTATTTCTTTTTCTTTTTTTTAAATGTTTATATGTTTTTCTTAAATATATTTTATTGATTTTTTTTTTTTTTACAGAGAAGAAGGGAGAGGGAGAGTTAGAAACATCAATGAGAGAGAAACATCAATCAGCTGCCTCCTGCACACCCCCTACAGGGGATGTGCCCGCAACCAAGGTACATGCCCTTGACCGGAATCGAACCTGGGACCCTTCAGTCCACAGGCCAGCGCTCTATCCACTGAGCCAAACCGGTCAGGGAATTTTTATATGTTTTAATTTGGTTTTTCAGTTACACTTTACATTCAGTATTATTTCATATTAGCTTCAGGTGTACAGCTTCGTCATTAGATAATCATATACTTTACAAACTGATTACCTCCTCGATATTCCCAGTAGCCACCTGGAACCATACAAAGTTATTACAATATTATTGACTGCATTCCCTAGGTTGTACTTGATGTCTCATGACTGTTTTGTAACTACTAATTTGTACTACTTAATCCCTTCACCTTTTTACCACCACCCGAGGCACCCACCCCTCTCAATCTGTTCTCGATGTCTATGAGTCTATTTCAGTTTTATCTCTTTAGTTTGTTCTTTAGATTCCACATATGAGTGAAATCATATGGTATTTTTATTTCTCTGACTGACTTATTACAGTTCACATAATACCCTCTAAGTCCACGTTTGCAAATGATAATAGTTTCTTTTTTTATGGCCGAGTAATATTCCATTGTATATATGTACCACATCTTTTCCCCCCCTTTTATTGAATGTGTCGGAGTGACGCTGGTTCACCAAATTATACAGATTTCAGGTGCACAATTCCACAACACATTGTGTGTACACTGAATGTGTGTCCGTGACCCTAAATCAAGTTTTCTTCCACCACCACTTACCCACCCCATAATTTTCCTCCACATCCTCTACCCCATCCTGGCAATCGCCAAGCTGTTGTCCATTCATTTTTTTCTTACTTTTTTCCTTTTTGGTCAGTCCCTCCACTCCCCCAACCAGCTTCCAGCCCCTCTGCTTCCGACAGCTGTCAGTCTGCTCCCTGTCTATGAGTCTGTTGCTATTTTGCCTGTTAGTTCAGTTTGTTCATTAGATTCCACATATGAGTAAAATCATAGGATACCTGTCTTTCTCTGACTGGTTTGTTTCAGTTAGTAAAATGTTCTCCAGGTCCATCCACACTGTCACAAACAGTAAGATTTCCTTCTTTTTTTATGGTCAAATAGTATTACATTGTGCAAATGTACCACAGCTTTGTTGTCCACTTATCTATTGATGGACACTCGGGCTGTTCCAAATCTTGGCAATTGTAAATAACGATGCAATGAAAATAAACATGCATATATTCTTTCGAATTAGTGTTATCAGTTTCTTCAGATAAATTCCCACAGGGGAATCGCTAGGTCATAAGGCAGTTCCATTTTTAATTCTTTGAGGTAAACTCCATTCTTCTTTCCACTGTGGATGCACCAATCTGTATTCCCACCAACAGTGCACAAGGGCTTTGTTTTCTCCACATCGTCGCCAACCCTTGTCTGTTGATTCATCGATGATATCCATTCTGACAGATGAGGTGACCGCTCATTGGAGATCTTAATTTGCATCTTTCTGATGACTAGTGACACGGAGCATCCTTTCATGTGTCTGTTAGCCATCTGTATGGAGAAGTGTCCATTCAGATTCTTTGCCGGCTGCCTGTTAGGCTCAGTCACTGAAAGAGCCTCTGGAGGTACTTGAGTGGCATGAGGTAGGTTCTCAGTGAGTAGGAATGAGTATTGTTCACCAGATTGATACAGATTCTAACTGTGTCAGTGCTGGGTCTGAGGCCACGCAACACAAGTCTCAGGGTACACCAAAGTCAGCCACCACCGGTCCAGTGACCTCGGACCTTTGTGGTGGAACAGGGTCTCAGGGAGTCATCAGGGCGAGGCAAGCAGAGTTCATCAGGCCCAAACAGACTGAGATTTGGTCTGTGAAGGGGATCTCTGCACAGAAACCGGGGCGCTGGTCGAGTGTGCAAGGGAAAAAATGGCCCCTGCCCCAGAGCCATACAGCTCAGTCTCTGCCTCTTTCAGAGCCGTCCAAGAGAGTCTGCATGGAGGGCCCAAGCGACCATAGCCAGCCGATTCCTCTGCAGGGTCCAAGGTTGGCAGGGCAGGGCCATTGGGAATCAGGAGAGTGGGGCTAGTGGATCTCACGGGGGTTGGTCAGGCAAAGGGAGGGTAATGGTCCCTACTCCAGAGTCACACAATTCAGTTTCTGACACCCTTTGAGTTCATCTTCAAGAGCCCTCCGAGAAAGTCCACACCACAAATCCAGGCAGCTGGGTGAGAGCTCTGCAGGGCGGGACAGCAGGGACTTGGAATATAAAGCTAGTGCATTCCTCCAGGCTGATGCCATATGGAGGAGGTGATAAATCCAGGAAAGATGACATCTGTGAGCAACGTGGAAAAGGAATTCCCAGTGGCCTTGCCCTGCCAAGCTTGCCACTCTGCACAGGGACCCTGGCAGCTGTCTCTTCAGCTCTCTCCCAGTGCCACACAACTGAGTCTTGACGCCAATGTGCTCCATTCTGCCGAAGCCCTGGGTAAGTGGCTGTGGATGAGATTTTGTTCACTGGCCCTTTAAGCGGGCCCCTGGGTTTCTAGCAGACTCCTGCCTTCCTAGTGGACAGAATCCTCGCTGCTTTTCGTAGCCAGAGGTTATGTGGGCTCCTCTTCTTTGCTTTGGTGCTCTGGGCTGGGGTTGAGACCACCCCATTCCTCCAGAGGGACCTTTACAGCTGAGCTCTCACCTCCAGATTCTCAACCGCACACAAGGGCGGGGCCAGCCCTTTTCTCATCTCTGCCCTTCCTACCAGTCTCCGCGTGGCTTATTCTGCAAATCTTGGTGATAAGACTTCTGTTCAGCTAGTCTTCCATTGGTTATTCAGATGGCTTGTTCTACCATTGACTTGGGATCCCAGTTTGGTCCTGGGAGGAGGCGAGTGTAACTTACACCTCCTCTGCTGCCATCCTGGATCTCCTCCAGTTTCTTTTCACGGGACAGTAATCTCTTTGGAGGGACCAGTTATCTCCTTGGGTGACAAGTACAACTTACCCTTGTCATCGCACACACAGACTCCTCTGGAAGGAGCCCTGATTGGTCCACTCCACTTGGAAGAGAGGCAGTGTATCAAGGGGAAAACTAGAGAGAGAGAGAGAAACAAGAGCCAAGTGTGGGTGTCACTTGGAATCTCCATGCGTGGGACATAAAGAGACCTTTGAAACCATCCCGTCAAATCCCTCGTTTGAATGACAGGGACCCTGAGGCCCGAGATGTTAATAAATTGCAGGAGGCCCTGTGACTCCTTTAATGCAGAGGCAGGCTACGACCCAGGCTCCAAGGCCTGGGGCCAGTCCTCTCCCCCTTCTGAGCACCTCCTTCCTCTCATGCTCCGTCTAGCAGTGCTGACCATGCAGCCATATTTTTTTTTCCCTTTGCTTTCTTTATTTATACTCAGGCTCGTTGCAGAAGGATTTAAGGCTGTTTATAAGGTGGCAAACATCAGAGCAAAATAAAACAAGTTTAAACTAAGTGAGAAAGATGAGACGGAGGAGTAGGTGGCTTCCCCGCGACGTTGCTCGCTGCCATTCTGCCAGGGCCATGGAGCGCTTAGCCGGTAAAGCAGCAATCGGCAGTGCGTCCAGGCTCGTGGCCCTACTGCTCAGCAAGCTTCGGCAGGATTTTTTCCTTGCTGGTTTTAGAACCTATCCCCTCTTTGTATTCGAGATGCCCTGGAAGGTCATTTTGAGGGACCTGGAAATTCTCTTCTTCGGTGGGTCATATTGGTGGGGTGTGGCCACCGTGGGGATGGAGGCGATGAGAGGGCTGTGGTGTTGTCACTTGCTGCCCTGTAAGACCAGGAAAGAGAGGAGAGCTATGTGGAGCCTTCGAGCTGTCCAGAGTCAGTGACCTTCCTGGCCCCTTTGTACACCCTTTGTGCAGCCTGAGAGGAGGAGGCTGATTGTAGCCAGGGTTCAGATCTGCTGCCTGGGCTTTTCCCTAACCCCCTGCTCATCCTTTATCCCTGTTGTGTTGTTTTGACTTCTGCTCAAGTTCCGGTCCTTGGTTCTGTGAGGCCACTGCCCTCTCGGCTTTCACATCTTCAGTCAAGGGACCGGCATCCTCCCTGCTCTCAGGACCTCTGCTTCCCCCCAAGAAAGCCCTTGTTCCGATTCCCCCTGGACTCCGGTGTGCTCTCTCTGACTCCTTAGGCCTTGTTCCAACCCCCCATTGCTTCGGGTGGCCTCTCCAGTCCCTGCCAAGACTCTCCTTCTGCAATATGAGTCAGAGCTAGCCCACCGCGAGTGCCAGTCACGGCACTCTCACCCGTTGGAATGCTTGTTTGGGGAAATGCAGGGGGAGGCTGTCCTGGTCACTGTCGTTGATTGGATCCGGGGTGCTAAGCCCCTCTACAATCCACGGGATGGTTCCACACAAAGAAGAAGGTCCCCCACCAACATGCCAGGAACGTCCCTGCCGACACATGGGGAGGAGCTCAGAAAAGCCTAAACATTGACAGTTGTGCGGCAGCCTCAAAAGAGCCACGTTGCAGATTTCTTGGTCTGTGCCCAAGAGTTTAGTGGGAGAAAAAAAATCACTAAATCATTTTTATCTGCACAGTGTGGTTAGGAAGAATTGCGTTTGGAAGGGTCAGGCTGGGCTGGACATGGTTTATCTCGTGAGGCCAGAGCCCCGCGGTGGGATGAAGCGGCGGCTTCCTCGGGTAGGTGTGGGCCTGCTCCTGGAACCCGCCGACTCTGGGCGTAGGTTGGCAGCCCGTCACGGGGGTGCTGTCAGCGCACCCCACCCCTGAGGGGATGCCGGTGGATGGCACAGCATCAGAAGTGGGAACTGGCTGCACCGGGAACATCTCTCCAGAGGCTTTTTTCCCCCTGGACCAGGCAAAGGAGCAGAGCACTCAGAATTAAATAAGTCTATTGCCTCTGCTTAACCCACTCCCGTGCTCTGAGGCTTAAAAAGCCCTTTTTGCATGCACCAGCTAAGACACTAAGTAGTTAAGGTTAGCTGGCCCTCAGACCCCTGGAAACGGCTGGCCCTCCCGAGCCCTGCACTTGCTCTCACTCTGCTGCGGATTGGCTAATTATTTCCTCGTTTATCCATTCATTATCTCACGCGCTCTGAGTGCCTGCCATGCGCCAGTCCTAAGACAAAGGTCCCTGACTTCGGCTCGTGGTGGTGTGGGGAAGAGGGAGGCGAGGCCATCAGCCGGTCCTGGCAGAGCCCTGTGCCCGGGGCTGAGGTGGAGGTGTGCTCAGTGGGTCCTGGGCGTACTGAGAAGAGGTGACCGGAGTCTCCCAAGCATCCTCCCGGACATGGGGATGTTTGAACCGGGTCCTGGAAGAAAACAAAGCAGTAACCAAGGTGAAGAACGAAAGGGTGGCCGAACGCCCCAGGGACAGAACACTGTGCACCGAGTCACAGAGGCTTGAAACAAAAGGTTCTCAGTAGTCCAGGGCGGCAGGAGGGCAGGACGCCTAGAGGGAGGGTATCGGAATGAGCCGCCGTGCCTGGTGCCCTGGAGACAAGGAGCGCCGCCACGGATTCCTAGGGGCTGATTCTTCGGCAGCTCAAAGACAGGAGAGGCCATTAGACATCCCTCAAAGCCACATGTCAATCAAAATAATTAAAAGCAAAAGAGCCGGAAAGCTGGTTCGTATATTCCAACATCCATCTGGCTTCCCTCGCTTCCTTCCCCTGTTCCTCCCCCGAAAAAAATCTTTTGATAAAATAAGATTAAGTGCCAAAGGCATGTGTGTGCTCATTCAGTCGTATGACATAGAGTGAGTAGAGTGTAGCTTTTGTTTTTGTTTAAGAAAAAGCTCAATCCCTGCAAAGCAAAACTGCGTGATTGCTAATGCCTACTTGGGCTCGGAGTCAGGCAGACTTGAGTTCAGGTTCTGGCTCAACTAATTTGAGTTTTCATCTCTCTGGGCTTTGATTTCCTCCTCTGCACATGGAATTGGTCATTCCAATCTCACCATGTTATTGTGAGAACTAAACCACATAATCCCAGTGTTTTTATTTATCAGCTTCCTTCTTGCTTTTTAAAGTGCAATCTTAATCCAGGGCAAGATGTAGAGGATGTTATATGAGGGTCAGTTATAATGAGTGGAGTAAAAACAATCACAGATTACATTTAATAAAATAGATTCTAGAGATAACAGGATTCCTTCTTCATTTATTTTATTCATTCAACAAATGCCTATCACACACTTTCTATGATCTGGCACTGCATGAGGTTTAAGGACCAGAATAGTGAACAAGACAGACCCCGTCTCTGCTTTCATGAGGCTCATAAGCTGGTGAAGAGGAAAAAAAAAAATCACTAAATTATTTTTATCTGCACAGTGTGGTTAGGAAGAATTGCATTTGGAAGGGTCAGGCTGTGCCCTTCCTGAAACCTACCATCTCAGGCTCACCCCCAGGCTTGTTTGCCGTGGACTGTGGACTGACTGTCCTAAGCTGGTATGGCCATGCAGAAATTGCAGGTGTATTGTGGTAGAATGCAGTTGCCACTGTAGAAGGTTGCAGAAGGTTGAGGTGGTGAGGGTTAGCTTCTCACCCATTTTCTCACTACCAGGTTATAATGAACATTAGTGTTGGGCTGAAATCTGCCACAGATACAGGCATTTATCAAACATCCTATCTAATAAGAGGGTAATAAGAGGGCAAATTGACTATCACTCCAACACAAATTGGCTGCCTCTGTGTGGTCAAAGATGGCCACCTCCATGTGGACACAACATGGCTGCCACAAGATGGCCGGCAGAGGAGGGCAGTTGTGGGCGATCAGGCCAACAGGGGAAGGCAGTTGGGAGGGACAGTGCCTGCAGGGGAGGACATTTAGGGGGGACCAGGCCTGCAGGGGAGAGAAGTTGGGGGGGACCAGGCCTGCAGGGGAGGGCAGTTGGGAGGGACCAGGTCTGCAAGGGAGGGCAGCTGGGAGGGACCAGGCCTGCAGGGGAGAGCAGTTGGGGCAACCAGGCCTGCAGGGGAGGGCAGGTAGGGGCAATTGAGCCGGCAGGGGAGCAGTTAGGTGTCAATCAAGCTGGCAGGGGGGTGATCAGGCTAGCAGGCAGAAGCAGTTAGGGGCAATCAGCAGGCAGGCAGGCAAGTGCTTGAGAGCGAGTAGTCCCAGATTGTGAGAGGGATCCCAGATTGGAGAGGTTGCAGGCTCAGCTGAGGGACACCCCCTTCCCCCATGCATGAATTTCGTGCACTGGGCCTATAGTTTATCAATAAGTAGGGAGAAATCAGTTCACTCAACCTATCTAGTAAACTTGATGAAGTCCAGCCCTCTCTGCTTTGGCATGTTTCATCATACCGTGTATGAAAAGTTCACTTGAGGCAGCTGCAGGAACATTCCAGAGGCAGGACTGTGATTCCCCAACTCAGCAGCATGCTGTATCAGCCCTCCTAACCTATCATCAAAGGTTTGGGGCCAGGCCTCGTATCTTGAATACCTTTAATTTTACCAATAAGCACCCATATTTAGCATTCATTATACTAAGCCACAAGTTTTACCAACAAAAGCCTACTTTTTATATTTGGAATGCTGATCAAAATACCGATAGCAGAAAGACTTAACGTAGCCACTTTGGGAGTGTGACCCAATCCCAGACTTTGTATTCCTGATAGCATGTGAGCCAGTCACCCCTAGAGGTAAAGCCTAGAGTGTTCAGACACAATGAAACACCAGGTATACTCAAGTACTTTCTTTTCCTCTCTTATTTTTTTATATACACAAGAAAATCATAGGCATTGTAAACCACGTTCCATTTCTCCTATTCAGAAGCTATGATTACGTGTATGTGTGGGAGGGTTGGCTTATGTCTAAAGTAGCCATAATTCTGGGATTGTTCAAGAGAATCACAGCCTCTGCCTATTGCCCTGAAGCCCACCCACTTAGCACCCTTTTGCTTTCAGAGGTGTCCAGTTAGGGTGATGAAGTATATGGTTACTCTGCTTAGAGAAAGAATGCAGTGCCACAGAACAAAGATAACAAGCCAAGTCCATTCTGTCCCAACCAGTTCCCAGTAGGGTAGCCATGAGCCTCCCCTCCATAAGTCTTATTGTCCTCCTTTGTGAACTGAGAATAACACACCTGCCTGCCCCTCTCCCTAGTCATTTTTAAGGAGATACCAGTTACCCCATGGATGTGAATTAACTTTGTAGAGAAAGCAGCACTAACAAGAGTTAAAGATTATTCCTACCCTTTAATCCCAACCTCGGTTTGTGCCGTGGCCTGAGGGAAAACTGGCGTCAGCATGGCATCATGGCAGCTCCTTCACTTGGCTTCCTGGAGGGTGGAAAGATCTGTAGCCTGCTTCTGCCAGAGGAGTAACCAGCAGAGCCATCTGCTTGAGGATTTGCATTTCCCCTTAACTCCATCAGAGAAGAGGACATGACCCTTAAAAGTAAAACCAGCCCAGCAGGTGTGGTTTATTGGTCAGCCTAGGAACCAGGAGGTCACAGTTCAATTCTTGGTCAGGACACATGCCCAGGTAGTGGGCTCCATCCTCAGGGTGTGCAGGAGGCAGCCGATCAATAATTCTCTCATCAGTACTGTTTCTCTCTCTGTCTCTCTCTCTCTCCATTCCTTTCTGAAAT
Source organism: Pipistrellus kuhlii (assembly GCF_014108245.1). NCBI lineage: Eukaryota > Metazoa > Chordata > Mammalia > Chiroptera > Vespertilionidae > Pipistrellus > Pipistrellus kuhlii. The sequence goes on along the minus strand of NW_023425405.1, from coordinate 50,533,658 downwards.
CAATTAAAAAAAATATTTTTAAAAGTAAAACCAGAGCCCTTCCTTTGCCTTAAGATGCATCCATATAAAAATTTTTCAAAGAAATTCACCTTACTCTTCTTTATGAGAGGAACTCTTAAAAGTCTGAGAAGACATCCTAACCAGTGAGAGGTGAGTGTGAAAGCTCAGCGCGAATGCACTGCCTTGTTGACGCATAGATGTGGCAAATGTGCCCATGGGAACAGTCACAAATGAGGTGAATAGGGGGTAGGGGCCACAAATATGAGTACTGTTTTTGCATAATAATGTAGAATTTTACTTTTTCAGAGTGAAAATTTGCTTTCTTTCTTATTACAAAAGTTATACATTGTAAAAACTGCCAAAGTTCCAGGAAATATAAGCAAGTAAATATTCCAGTGTGCATGGAAAGCTTTCTAATCTTTTCTGTGTGATTGTCTCTATGTTTACATGTGTATTGATATGCATACATTGTTAAATAAAAGTGGAATTCTATTGTAGACATCGCTTTGAAATCTGGTTTTTCCCCCCCATATAAAATGATCGTGGACACTTCTCAGTAAATATAGACCTTCATCGTCGTTTTTATAACTTGCCAGCATGCCATTGAATACATGCGCCCGTCGCTTACTTAACCAGGGCCTGCTTACTTGGCATTTAGGTTTGTGTTGCAGGAAAGAGGAACCTCTTTTCTGCCAAGGCCATTTGGATGTGTATAACATCATCCATGGGCCACACAAAACTACCAACTTAAACACCAGCCTGCTGTATTGGTCAAACATTTACTTAACTCACCCTAATGCCTTGGCAGGGCCAGACCCAATGATTTGGTGAGCCATATACAGCCCATCCCCCATCCCTGCAACACACAACTTTTGGGGCTCAGTATTACCTTTTGCTGTACTTTTTAAAAAATCAATATAAAGTAAATACCTACCTCCAGCCACGACCGGTTTGGCTTAGTGGGTAGAGCGTCCGCCTGCGGACTGAAGGGTCCCAGGTTCGATTCCGGTCAAGGGCAAGCACCTTGGTTAGGGGCACATCCCCAGTGGGGGGTGTGCAAGAGGCAGCTGATCGATGATTGTCTCTCATCGATGTTTCTAACTCTCTATCCCTCTCTCTTCATCTCTGTAAAAAAATCAATAAAATATATTTAAAAAAAAATAAAATACCTACCTCCAACACACACACACACACACGACACACTTTTCAAAATTCCCGCCTGAGTCTCACATATCTTGGTTTATCTTCTGTGCACTTAGTGGGGGAGGACTCCTGACAGTTGACGTGCAGGCGAGGAGCTGTGACTAACTGGGCAAAGGGCAGTCTGGAGTAGAACCCAGATACCGCCTTTTTGCAAACTGCCTGAAGTGGGGTCCGTTTCTTTAGGAGTAACTTCCTCCAACACGGAAGCCCTGGTCATTCACCAGGGAAGATCGCTGCCAGGAGCCTCTGTCACTTAATCACCCTGGCAGCCTGAGGCCCAGGCCTCAGAGTGCTCCTTTCAGAAAGGAAAACCTGTACGCGTGTGGGTGTTTACACACGGCGCGTCCAACAGCCAACACCTCGGGAGCCCAGAGCCTCGGGAGCCCAGCCAGCAGCTCCGAGCCCCACTCAGCACCGACGGGGGCACCCTTCCGGCTTTCACTGAGAAAAGCTTACACTTCGTGTATACGTAATACTCACAAGCTTGCCAGTCTGATTTCCAAGGTCAGCAAATTCGCACGCTGAGGGCTGTGGAGGCAGCCCTGAGAGTAAAACCAAGTAGCCTCAGACTGCAGAAAATAAAAGTTAGGACATGGGGCCGAAACTGGTTTGGCTCAGTGGATAGAGCATCAGCCTGTGGACTGAAGGGTCCCAGGTTCGATTCCGATCAAAGGCATGTATTAATACCATGGTTGCAGGCACATTCCCAATGGGGAGTGTGCAAGGGGCAGCTGATTGATGATTCTCTCTCATCGATGTTTTCTAAAAAAAATCAATAAAATATATATTTTATATATATATATATATATTAAAATATATTTTATATATATATATATATATATATATATATATATATATATATATATATATAAAGATAGGACATGGGGAAGCTGAGACCCCTTTTGTGCAGGGACGAGCAGCTCTGCCTACCTTCTCAGTGTTTGCAAAGGTTGGCATCACCCATGGTGGTGGGGCAATCGATTTAGTGGATCCTGACCAGCATTTTAAACAATGGAATAGAAGAGAAAACATCAGAGTGCTTTTTAATTAAAGATAAGTATTATCCTTTGGAATTTTGGTCTCATATCCATCTGTCCATGCTGGGTTGCACTGTGAAATTCATTTCTTAAGGTGGATCAAAGTAAAGAAGTTTGAAAGTTAGAGTTGTAAGCCCTGAAGCCATCACCATTTTATAGCAAAGTATAGAAATGAATGCCCGTAACAGTGACCCTGAGTTATCCAAAAAAAGGATCAAATAATGTTCAAAAGATGTAATTTAAGAGGACAAAGGACAGTGGGATGAAGATCTTTCAGAAAGATTCCTGTTACAAAGTGCCTGCAATTTTTTGAAGATTTAATATTTTAAATTTTCAGTGGAAAGCCTTTCTACCTTCTTCCTAACTTGAATCAAAAACGTAACTTTTAAAATTGCCAAATTTGACCTGGGGTTGGGGGGAGGGAGAACACCTGAAAATATAAAATAAAATATTTAAATTTTAGCCCAACTGGTGTGGCTCAATGGTTGACCTATGAACCAGGAAGTCATGATTCAATTCCAGTCAAAGGTACATGCCCAGGTTGTAGGCTGCATACCCAGTTGGGCAGGGTAAGGGGGGATGTTTCTATCTCTCCCTTTCCCTTCCTCTCTGAAATCAATTTTTAAAAAAAATTTTTTAATAAAATAATTTGCCCTAGCTGGTTTGGCTCAGTGGATAGAGCACCAGCCTGCAGACTGAAGGGTCCCAGGTTCGATTCCGACTAAGGGCACATGCCCAGGTTGTGGGCTCGATCCCCAGTTGGGGGCGTGCAAGAGGCAGCCGATCAGTGATTCTCTCTCATCATTGATGTTTCTGTCTCTCTCTCCTTCTCCCTTCCTCTCTGAAATCAATAAATATATATTTTAAAAAATAATAATAAAATAATTTTTAAAGTTAATTAAAATACTAAATTTGATACCCATCTAACATAAAGATATTCACCTCCCAGGTATACCTAAAAAGGCATGCGTATATCTTTGTGATGCACATTAACTGCAATGTCATTTGTTCATTCAAAGCCTGCATTAAAAATGCACAGCACGGCTTCTCTGCTCTGACTAGGCATTGGCCTACACAGATAAAGGAGACTCAAAACTGGCCCTCAAGGAACTTATTTACAGTCCAGTGTTCCAGATTTCACTCAACCCAGTTTATTGACCTACTCCATAGTCATTTTGCAGATTTACAGTACTGACTACGGCTGATTGAAATTTGCTCTCACCTGAAAAATTTAGCCTATGTGGCCCCCATATGTGCAAAACTGGTCATGAGCCCACATCGCAGAGGATTAAGCCAAAGCCAGTCTCAGGTAAGATCAGGCAGATTGGCCCAGTCCCTGTGAATCCCGGTAACAGGGCAAAAATAAAAGCATGGGGCTGAGCCTTAGGTTCTGGCCTGGCGGTATGCAGGGCAGCATCGGGGGGAAAGCCAAGTCCTCAGCCTACGGCAGCCACAGCTGCTGGCATGCTACCCTGCCTTACTGACTCCTGACAGCTCAGGCCTCCATCCTTTTCTGGATCCATCCTTTTTTTCACCAGCTTTCCACATAACCAGGCCATGTTTTAAAGACCTCACTGGTCCCTGACCAGCTTGCTTCTCTGTATGTGTATGCAGCTCCCTTCACTGAGGCCCGGGGTGGGGGTGGGGTGTGAGGGTGTATCTACAGAGAGTGGGCACAGGGCCCCAACTCTGTCTCCATCGATGCTGTTGTCCTCAAGAGCTGGGTGTACTGTGCTCACCAGCCTTCCCCAAACCACCGTATTCATTGGCAAAGTGGGATTTGTCTGGTCTGTGGTTTTGTAAGCACACCAGTACTAACGACAGCAAATTTCTGCTAATGTTCCATCAGCCCAATTTTACTAACTTGATGTTACAAGTTTGGTGGCCAGGCCACACGGCTTTTCAGGTGTTCTGATTTTAAATAGCCTACCTGCCTGTCTTCTTTGAATATGCCAGCACTTGTCACACCACGTGTCCTAGTTTTTGGTTTAAAAAACAAGGGGGGTCTCTATGCTCAGAGGAGTCAAAAGGTACATGGAAATACTGTAATCTACTCACGTTGTATCTTGTGACCAAATGAGTTTTCCTATTGAGACCAACCTGGTGTGCCCAGTCCCCATATTCTTATCAGGTAGCATGGATGCAAATGCCGTGTGGTTACCAAAGCAACCTCAAACAAACGGCGAGAGGCACCACCTGTGCAGCTGAGCCACCCACAGAGCTTCTCCGGTGAACGGGAGACATACATTTCACTGGTCTTTATGACCTGGGCTGCTTTAGTGTCAACACAGAGGCCACTGTGACACCCAACTTCTCTGGCCTTTGGTTCTGTGTTTTGTTGTGTATCGTGTTTTCAGGAAGAAGGAAAAGGGGACATAGATTCATGAGGCAGTGTCAGAACAGTCTAGAACTTTCTAATCATCTTCTCCCGACCGTCTTTCACCTTCTCCCGACCGTCTTTCAATCCACACTCAGCATCTCTTTCATGGCCCTTGGACCTTTTGGCATGCTTGCCTTCACCCCTGCAAGCACCTCAGCACCTGCAAGTCACTCACTGTCATGCTCCCTCATGACAATGAACCTGCAGTGAGCCTGCCCATGGGCATCACCTGACAGTCATGGCACTCCCTGTCGAGCTGTGAGTGTGCCCACTGGGCACAGACAAGGCACGTGACGGTGGGACCCTTCATAGTGGCGCCATGTTTCCAGCAGCCTCTGTTGCCAAAGAGCTCAGCAAAAGCAGAACTCTGAAGAAGAGATCCACCAAACCTGTGCCAGGCCACACACCTGGAGACGCAGGCTCCCTCACGTACCGCCCGGCAGGCCTGCAGGGCCATTCTGTTCCGGCTTCGTAGGCCAGGATTAGGTGAGGAGCCAGTGGGGCTCAGCACGTGGGGGAGCTAATCAAGTGAAAGGCGCGGGTGCAGGCTGGGTGGAGAAGGTTCCTTTCCATTGAATCACAACTCTGCTGTGCAGATGTCCGAAGCTGCTGGAGTGGAGAGCAACCCTTTGGCACGAGGAGTTTGCAGTCTGTGAGCTGCTGCAGAAAAACGTAAAAAAAAAAAAAAAAAAAAAAAAAAAAAAAAAAAAAAAAAAAAAAAAACCCAGGGCGTTTTGAGGAAACCAAGGGAGATGATGTCTTTTTATAATAAAACAACTTTACTGGCCTTTCCAGTTCTATCATTCTGTGTTCTGGAAACCAGTGGAAGCCAGCGAGAAGGCCTGGGTGAGAAGATGGGAGAGCGCGGGCTGTCTGTGACTTGCACTGTGGCCTTGGACGTGATTTGTGTCCTCTCCAAAATCTCTATTTACCTGTCCATAAAAAGGGGACCCATGAAGCTGTGAATAATAAAACACCACACCAGCACACATCGTCGGTCATGGGGCTGAGGCTTCTCCCACCCTCTATTTTCCTCCTTTTAAAGGGGGATAATAGATAGAGCTCAATGGTTTGGCTCAATGGGTAGAGCGTCGCCTTGCAGACTGAAAGGTCCCGGGTTCCATTCTGGTCAAGGGCATGTACCTTGGTTGTGGGCACATCCCCAGTGGGGGGCGTGCAGGAGGCAGCTGATGGATGATTCTCTCTCATCGATGTTTCTAGCTCTCTGTCCCTCTTTCTTCCTCTCTGAAAAAAAAAATCAATAAAATACGTTTTTTAAAAAATAAAGGGTGATAATAATACCAGCTCTGCCCATCTCCCAGAATGCGTCAGAGGATCCAATGACAGAATGTGTGTGAAGGAGATGGGAAACCGTGGAGTTCTAAGTGAGCAGCGGGGCTCACAAATGTTCTGGGGCTTTAAGGAAGTCTGTTGCCAGCCCTGAGGCCAGGGTTGGTTTAAGACTCACTTGGCCAGACCAGAACTTTCTCTCCAGGGCATCCCTCCCCCCTTCTCCCTCTCCCCCACCTCCACCTTCCTCTTTGCCTGCTTTTTCCTTTGTCCTGATGCTCTGAGTTGCCTTTGCTCTTCTCTCCGGATCTGTCAGGCAACGGCTGCGTCTCCCTCCAGGGAGCATCACTCAAGATCCCGGTGAAACCGTGTCTACCTGTAGTTTGTAATAAAATGTGCGTTCCTCTGGGAGGAGAGGGGCAGCCCCTGTGTGGGTTCATATCCACCCCCATTGCACTGGAGGCCACCCCAGAACCAGAGGGCCCACAGAAACTCTCCAGCATCAATGAGAGTCTGGCCCAAGGTTACAGCGACTGTTACAGACAACCTGCTTCTGCTTGTTACTTTAGGCCTCTGGAGGGGGGAAGGAACAACATTGTCTTCTTCACATCAGAGCTAGAAGATGGATGGATGGATGGATGGATGGATGGATGGATGGATGGATGGATTGGGGGAGCGGGGGGAGGTCTGAGTCCACTCAGCAGTTTAAAATGTCTCATTCTTACATCCACACCCCAGTTCTCCTCAGGTAACTCTAAAATTTTATCTGGTTCGTTGATGCATTCATTCTGAGAGAGTAGTGGAAAACTTTGTTAAATAACGGGTTTAAACATTCCTTTTTTTTAATCTAATTTTTCTGGATGAAAATATTCTATTGGCTGTCACCTGGAGGGAAAACAGACTCCCGTCCTGAGGCCAGTCACAGGTGGAGCCTAACAACCTTACACCCCAAGGGGACAGGGAAGCCCTCCTCAGGACCAGGTCACACACAGCTGTCCCGCCCTCAGCTTCCCCGTGGCTCACCGAGCAGGGAGCTTGGAAGTCCCTTTCCGGTGTGCTTGTTGTTGTTGTTTTTACTTTGTTTTTGAGAGAGGAAGAGGGGGGTGGGAGGGAGGGAGACAGAGACACATCCATTTGTTGTTCCACGTATTTATGCATTCATGGGTTGGTTCTTGTTTGTGCCCTGGCCCGGGGTAAGCCTGCAACCTTCGCGTTTGGGGAGGATGCTCTAACCACCTGAACTACCCAGCAGGGACCCCTTGCTACCTCTTGAAAACTCCACCCAGCACGTCCCTTTTTTCCTCCTGTGGGATTTACCAACCAACAGATGCCAATGCAGCCGCTCCAGATGCGTTACCAAGGCCTTGGCCTTGGCAACATCTCTTCAGTCAATCTCTAAGTGAGAAAGATGCTTCAAGGAAGCAGCACCCAGTCAGTTCCTTCTAATAACCGCAGATTGTCATGTGACACCTGCCCCTCCCCCTCAGCCCCCTGCCCCATTCGGAAAACAACCCACTCCCACCCATGAACCAGGTGGACCTGTGTCCTTTCATCTGCCAACATCTGCATTTCTTCCGAGGCGGTACAATCTTCTGCTTTCTTGTTATTTGAGGGCCGCCGGGTGCTGGATGGTTACCCAATGGCTCTGGGGCTTGCATAAACAGTTAACCAAAACACACGGCGGCGGCGGGCGCACGAGGCAGCCGTTTCGCTTTCTGTGCTTGTTGTTCTTGGCACGGGGTCAGTGCTGTGAACTTCTGGTGTCCAACTGGTAGGACCTGAAACTCCGTGCCTCGCAAGTGCCTGTAGTCAAAACAGTTGGCGTGTGCGAGCGGGGGCAGCCGGGCCGCCTGCAGCTGGACGGCCTGCCGCGGCCCTGGGCGCCGTGCAGAACCCCGAGCCGCGGGGCTGGGCTTCTGTGGTGGTTACGTTGTGAGCTTTTTCTCTTTCTTGTTGTTTTGGGGTGTTTTTTTTCACCACCTCCCCCCCCCCTTTTTTTTTTTTTTGTGACTGCATCCGTGCTTCAGGTTCCAAAAGTGCAACATGTTGACAGCCGTCGTAGAATCAGATTAAGTTGGCAGCCCTGAGTCTCTGTAAGTGGCTTTGGTTTACGTTTCTTCTCCTAACAGGATGTGTTTGCCTACGGTGGCTGATCCCGGGTTATTTATAGACTTTTTTCGGAAGAGAGAGGAAAAAAAAAAAAGAAAACAACAGCGGGTTGCTGCGTGCGAGCTCTCTGCGCGCACCGCGGACAGTGACCCCCGCGCCGCGGTCGGTCGGTCGGTCGGGCAAACGGCCGCGCCGCCGCGGGCTCCGGGGGGAGACGCGCCTTCCCCGCGAGGCCGTGCGGGGCGCCCCGCGCGCCGGTCCGATGCCCCGCGCGGTGGCTGCGCCCTGGGACGCGCTGTTTTCCTCGGGGCGGTCGCACACGGAGTGTAAAATGAAAGTGATGATGATGCCATTGCCCCCGGGGAGTGGGAGGCGGGTGGATGCAGGGACGGGGTGTGTGGTTTCAAACTGGCCAAGTGGGGTTTGCGACGGTGGTTTGGGGCCAGCCCGCCGGCGGGAGCGGTGCTCCCGGGAGTCCCCAGCCCCCGCCCCGCAGCCGCTGGGCGGGACCGGCCTGGGGGAGGGGGGAGGGGGGAGGCGCAGGAAGTTAGCGGGTGCTCAGGTTTGTCCTCACCTAAAGGGCAGTGGTGATAACTCAGGGGGTTATAACATTTAATAATAATAATTAATAATAATAATAATCAGCCGAACCGGTGTGGCTCAGTAGATAGAGCGTCGGCCTGCGGATTGAAGGGTCCCGGGTTCGATTCCGGTCAAAGGCATGTACCTTTGTTGCGGGCAAATCCCCGGTGGGGGGTGTGCAAGAGGCAGCTGGTCGATGTTTCTCTCTCATTGATGTTTTTTCTACCTCTCTCCCTTCGTCTCTGTAAAAAAAAAAAAAAAAAAAAAAAAAAAAAAAAAAAAAAAAAATCAATAAAATATATTTTAATAATAATAATAATAAACTGCAAAATGGTATCCCGTGCCGGCTGATGCATTCAGGGTGCTGTCTTGGCCTGGCCTTAGGATCTCGGGGTGCCCCGGTGAGTGTTGGAATGGGAACTGGAGCGGGGCGCGTTTGAAGTCACGAAGCCAGAATTAGCGCCCTGTGAAAGGGTTTCCCACAATATTTACTAGAACAGTTGGCTAGAAATTGCTCCGCTTTGCCCACTGAATGGCTGTGTAATTAAATCAGCCCTTGACAGCTACCTTGAGCACCTCCCCTCGAGGCGCCCGCAGCGCCTGGAATTTGCATGGGTAAGTGGCGCGTTCATCAGCGTAATGAGCGCGGAGTCCCAGGCTAATGGTCCGGGAGAACGCCGCCGATGAGGCACTTCACTGTGCCTGGGGCGAGAGGTTTCAAACCGAACCAATGGAAATGGGGGTAGGCAATGCTAAAGCATGCCTACGTACTCTGGGCGGCGCGAAAGGCCTTCGGAGTGGGGAGTTCGCTCTGGTCCAGGTCTTAGGTCCCAGCCCTCCCCTCACCCGCAGCATCACCGACGGGCACACACAAATGAAAATGGGAGAGTGGAAACGGAAATTTCCAAGGTAGTAAATGTGACCATTAGGCCGAGGCTTGGCGGAGTTGTAACTGCTGAGGGCTGCCAAGAGCAGATTTCTTTTTCTCCGTGTTTCTCTCCTCTGTGAAAGCAGTGGGGCTTGGGGGATTTTACTGGGGTGGTGGGCGGGGTGAGGGGGCGGGGAGATGGCTGTTTTTCCAGTCTCCTCTGACCTTGCTTACACAGAATAATGATCAGGCTGCCTTGATTTCCAGAGCATGCATGGTGCTTTCTCTGCTAGCCTCGCTGAGCTGGGGGAGGACAAGGCTAGCCCTTTGGTCCCAGGAGGAAAGACTTGGCTTGGCTGAGCTTGCCTAGTGGAGCTGGGGAGCTTGAACTCAGGACCACATGATCCATCAGATCTTCGCTGCTCGTTGCCCCATCCAAACTGGGTGAACTGGCTGCCCTGCAAATAGCTCCTAGTCTTTGTTCTAATTTGATTCAAATCTGCCCAGTGGAACTGATCCACTTCCCCTTTCCTCCTCCAGGGGATAGGGTTGGGATAGAATTTGAGGGAACCGCCTCCCATACTTTTGAAGGCCTCAGGTTTGAGGGGTGTGTTGGTTTGTGTGTGTGTGTTGACTGGCAGTGATCGTGTGTAAATAACCTCAGAGTGGATGAAGAGATGTGAAGGGACCCTTTGGGCCTTTATGTGGGGAGTTGCAGAGGGATGGCTGTGAATACTGAAAGGTTTCCCAGCCATCCCGCCCGGGGGGCTTTTGCATTTGAATTGGCCAAACCCGCCCACCCTGCTCTCCTTGGGAACGTAAAGGCGATGCCATTTGCCAGCCTGTCAGTTCTGTCTAGTAGAGCATGTCACTCCTCCCAGCCCTCCACACATCAGCCTGACAATACCTTTCAAACACCCTCCTTTCTTGCTTTGATTTCCCTCCTACCCCAGCGCCCCCTCCCCCCCACTAGCACCACCACCCTCAGCCAGGAGAGAGCTTAATGACATGTCTATTGTTAGATTGATCTCTGAGTCCGCCTACTCGTGTGTCTGGACCCCGACAGCAGTGAGCCCCTGACAGCAGTGAGCATTTGTGGGTTCCTCTCCTCTAGTGGCCCCCTGGGGAAGTGATTCTGTCTGCCCCATCCTCTCTGGGAAGCCCTGGGTCTATCAAAGTCTGAGAGTCTGAGGGAGGAGGACCCATGCAATCCAGGTAGAACCTGGAATTTGGGTAGATTCCTGGTGAAAAGCGGGGTTGGGCCAGAGGGTCTGATTCCGTGTGTGAAACCTGTGAATACGTGGGTGGCTACCTCGCTTCCAATGAGCCTCTCTCACCCCCCCATGATCTTACCTTTTTCTGGAAGGATAACAATGACTAATAGATTCATCACAACCCACAAAGGTAGGAGGCTGATAAAAAGAAAGTGAGCTGATAGAAGTTGGTTTCTCCCAGGCTGAGCCTTAGGTCGAGCTGTTTCAGACCAACTGCTGGATACCTGTAGACGACCTCAGCCTCAGGCCTCCAGGGTGGACAGGATTTGCCAGGTGTCAAGAATCAGGAGACTGCCCCCCACCTTGACCTTGCTGTAATTTGCCATTGACATGGCACACCCCAAACCAAGGAGGAAGATGCATTCCATCTCTGACATGTCGGCGGTTAGGAGTCCCTTGTCCTCTGCCCTCCATACTACACTTTTTCTCCCTATCCAGTGAACCTGATCAGTTTTTTAGGTAAACCAATTATATGAATTTGCCCGGGCTTTCAAATACCACAGACTAATAAGAAGCTTAGCCGAGACTGGTTTGGCTCAATGGATAGAGCGTCGGCTTGGGGACTGAAGGGACCCGGGTTCGATTCCGGTCAAGGGCATGTGCCTTGGTTGCGAGCATATCCCCATTAGGGGACGTGCAAGAGGCAGCTGATCGATGACTCTCTGTCATCGATGTTGCTAGCTTTCTATCTCTCTCCCTTCCCCTCTATACAAAATCAATAAAATATCTTTAAAAAAAAAAAGAAGCTTAAAGAACTGAAATTAATTTTCTTACAATTCTGGAGGCTGGAAGTCCAAGATCAAGGAACCAGCAGGGTTGGTTTCTCCTGAGGCCTCTCTCCTTGGCTTGCAGACAGCTGTCTTCTTGCTACCTCTCCATATGGCTATTCCTCTGTGTGCACATACCCCTAGTGCACATGTGTCAAACACAAGGCCCGCGGGCCAAATCCATCCCGCCAGGCCTTGCAATGTGGCCCGCACCGTGATGTCATCACTGCACTCCGCTGTGTTTCCATCACAATGACAGTTTATGACTGTTCAGTAAACCATTCGGCCCACGATTTAGGCTGGATTTTAGATTTTGGCCCCTTCTCTGATTGAGTTCGACACCCCTACCCTAGTGTCTCATACTCTTCTTATAAGATCACTAGTCATATTGGGTTAGGGCCTCGTTTGGGCTTAATCATCTCTTTAAAAACCTTATTTCAAATACAGTTCCATTCTGAGGTCCTGAGGATTGGGACTTCCACATGTGGATTGGGGGGGTGGGGGGGAGTGGGGAGGGAGAGTTCCAGAATGCAGTCCATGACACCAACCAGCTAAGCTTGGTCCTGCTTCAGCCCTGCAGGACCAGCTTCGGAACACGGCAGTAACCGCCATGGGACAGAGGTTCGTCTGGGACTCATTCCCGCACGTGTGGGTGTGCAGAACCAGGCACCGTCTCTGTGTGGGTGCATCGTCAGGGACATGCAGAAGGAGAAAGACAGGAATGTGTGCAAATGTCACAAGAAGTCACCGGTAGCTATGAAAGTCCGAGTGAGCTTCCATGAGTCCTGGGATGATTTTCAGGTGACTTCGGCAGCCGCCTTTCTTGAGGGAGACCAGTGCAGGGGTAGAGCGAGTGAGAGAGTAGCTTGCAGACCATGAGCTCCAAAAGTCATCTGACAGAAATGGGTGCCTTCCCTCTGGGCCTCTTCCTCCCAGTGGCTTTCTGAGCAAACTCCCTGATCTGTTTATAATATCGATAGATTCATTGGCACAGTCCTCTCAGTGTCTTGCCAATAGTTCTGTGTAGATATATGTATTTAAAATCTGCCCTCGGCATTCATCACTCCTGGAAGTTGGGAAACCAGCTTTCCATGGACTAGGCGAGGAGAATTTAGCCCGTGATTGCCTCACATTTTAACTGCCGCTCCGTTCCCGGGAGGATATGGTAGGCCATGCCGTTCTCTCCCCCTCTTCCCCTCCTGTGGGACCTCTTGACCCTGAGATGCTGGGGACCTGCAGGCTTGCTGGCCTCTTTGTAAACCCCCACCCCCAATCTTGGCTGGGTGAAGACCATTTCTTTCCTGGAGCAAACATCCTCAGCTGAGATAAGAACAGGGTTTCTGGGACCTGCCCCTGAGAATGTCCAAACCGAAAGCCTGGTGTTTGTAGAAACGGCCATTCAGGATAGTTCAGGTCAAGCCATGTGGGAGCTAAAAGCAGCCCTCCGGGCCCTTCATTACCTGCCAGATCTCTGCTGCAGATTGCTCAGGTCCTGGTCTCAGCAAGGTGGCGATGGGGGGGCGACAGGGTGTTCCTCCTCCAGGCTAGCAGAGACTCCGTTCCCCTTTGTCAGCCGGCCTGGGTGCTGGGCTGAGGTGAGAGAGATTGCTGCTGGAAGAGGAGATCCGAGATGTGTCTCATTGCAGCAGTCCGGCTGTTCCGTGCCGAAAGCCTGCCTTCTGGCAGGCTGTGTGCATCTATAGGTTCTTCCTTGGCTTCCCAGGCAGGTTTCTACCAATAGAAAGGGTATCTTTGAGAGATTTATAGCAGTCATAACCATAACGCTCTTCTTCTAGGTTTGCTCAGCCTGGCTCCACTGTTAAACCTCCGTTACTGGCCTGATCTCATCGGCTTCTCTCTGTAGCCCTGGAAGGGCAGGTGCTGCTAAGCTCAGAGCGTGGAAATTCTGGAAGGATTTTCGGGATTCAGACTCCAGCTCTTGGGTGCCAGGCCTCCTCCTACTGATTTCAGCTGCCTGGTGGCTATACTTAGATGCCCATTTTACTTGTTGCCGGTTATAAAGACAACATCCAGTTGCTTGCTGTGTGCAGGGCCCTGCTCCCCTTTGTCTTTTCATCCGCTGTCAGAGGGCGGCTCTTGTTAGCCTCATTCGTCCATTTTCCATGAGATCCTCACCCGGAAGGGTAAGATGAAGAACTGTAGGTCAAGTGATAGCCCGGGCTGCCAGGTGGATTGGCAGAGGTACACCTCGAGGGTGCAGTTCACAAGTCACTGTCACGCTGGGGGATGTGTCGAGTTGCACACTTGACCCTGTCCTCTTCCACGTTGTAAATAGGGATTTGGAAGGAGATTGGCATTCGTGGCAGGCTGGTCAGCTTTCCAGGTGGTAGATTTGGGAGGGAGAGTGGTTACATGAAGGGGGTCGGGGGTCCAAAAAGATCTCGACAGGCTGGAACAGTGGACTCACGCCAACAAGATGACATGTTTAAAGGGTACCTGGGGAGACGCGGCTTGGCAGCAACGTCTGTGAGATCAGACAGGAGTGATGCAGCTAGCGGAAATAAAACGTCCAGGCTGGCTCCTCGGCTGCATTCATAGGAGAATAATACCCAAAACCACCCGGAGCTGCCCAGCCCCCATCTGTAACGTGCCCGCTTCGGAGTTCCCCGGCTTAGGAAGGACCGTAGGTGCTAACGAGGACCCAGAGTTCAGGAGGAATAGGGAAAATGACATTTTGTGAGGGATGGTTTTAAAAAAAACACCTGGGGATATTTAGCCTGGAGAAAGATTTCAAGGAACAGATACTTGGCAAGGCGCCCTGTGGAAGGGGCACTGGCTGGCTCCGGGTGACACCTTAGGGCAGAAGCGGGACTCAGGTGCAGGCATTCTAGGGCAGCTCTGGGTAGGGAGGAACTGTCCCCTGGTGTGCACTCGGAAAGCTCCGTCCAGTCAGGGACCTGCAGCGGAAAAGTCAGGCTGGGCGGCCGCTTGCCCCAGGGCTGCGGCAGTGACCACAGCCCCCCGGAAAGGGGGCTGACAGGGGTTAGCAGAGCATGGTTACCTGTGGGGTGTCTTGCCTGTTGGAAATCTGTTACTCTGTACCATGTTAGGGCCTAAGGCCTGGGTCCCTTTGATGGGAGTAGTTCCGTCATTGGAGTGGCAATGCCTTTGGTGAAAATGACCGCTGTATCAAGCATGAGAGGGCTGCCAGAGGGGAGCTGTGCCTCAGGGTCCCATTTGTATCGATAAGTAGTGCAGCCTGCCGTGCATGTGTGTGTGTGTGTGTGTGTGTGTGTGTGTGTGAGAGCATGCACGCGTGTGCTCGAGCGTATAACACTTCGGCAAATAACACTTTTCCGTGAGCCTGAATTGGCCGTGTGTAAGAATCGCTATGCTGCCCTGGCCAGTGTGGCTCAGTGGTGGAGCATTGCCCTGTGCACCAAAAGGTGGCGGGTTCAATGCCCGGTCAGAGCACATGCCAAAGGTTGAGCATTCTAATCAGTGTTTCTGTCCTCCCTCTCTCAAGTCAATTTAAAAAAAAGAATGAAAAAGAACTGCTCTGTTGGAGTCCCTGCCTACCCTATCCTGCTGGCCACCTTCATTACCTTAACTTAAAAATTACCTCCTCTAAGTGATTCCAAGAAGGGCCTTGATGGTCATTTTCAGAAACTGATGGTTCTGTTTGTGGATTGTCCTGGCCCTTGTATTCTGCAGGGCTTCTTCTTTTTTTCTTTTTTTTCTTTTTTAATTATTGAGATGAAATCCACTTAACATAAAATTAACCGCTTTAAAGTGAACCGTTCAGTGGCATTGAGCACACTCACAATGTAGTGCAACCCCTACTAGTACTTCTATCTAGTCCAAACGTCTCGTCACTTTAAATAAAACTTCATACCCATTTAGCAGTTATTTCCCCCTCTGTCTTCCCCCAGTCCTCGGCAGCCACCAATCTGCTTCCAGTCTCAATGGGTTTACCTGTTCTGGACAATCATCTGGGTAATTAATGCAATGGGTGACCTTTTTCTGGCTTCTTTCGTTTGCCTAGTGTTTTCCAGACTCTTCCGCTGGTAGCACGTATTAGCGCTGCATTTCTTTTTATGGCTGAATAAGTACTCCAGTGTGTGTGTATACCACCATTTGTTTATCCATTGACCCATGGATGGGCATTTGGGTTGTTTCTGTCTTTTAACTATTGCGAATGGTGCTTTGATGAACCTTCATATACAAGGATTTGTTTGAGTACCAGTTTTCCATTCTTTGGGGTGTATATCTTATAGAATTGTTGGATCATCTGGTAATTCTATGTTTAATATTTTGAGGAACCCTGACAGGGCCCAAGGGTTCCAATTTCCATTTCATTGTTTTGTTTTTATCTATATAGCCATCCTCGTAGTTATACGGTAGTGGGCATCTGATTGTGATTTTGATTGGCATCTCCCTAGTAACTAAAAATGTTGATCATCTTTTCATATGCTTGTTGGCTGTGTGTACACATCTTCTTTGGAGAAATACCTGCTGAAGCCCTTTGCCCATTTTTTCAAATGGGGTTGAGCCTGCCTGTTTCTGTATTTAGGATTAAGGTTCTAAACTTCCTGCTCTTCAGATGCTAGAGCAGTGTAAATAGTGCGTCTTTTGAGCTTAAGCCACCTGTTTGCTGAGAACTTAGGCCACTTGTTACCTTGGCACCTGCGATGAAGAGAGAGAACAGGGTGGAAGAGGCAGGGCAGAGTGTTCCAGGAGGACCCATGGCCTCTGCGAGAGCTGGTCCACGGCAACTGTGCAAATCTCTGTCCTCCCGGTCATCCAGGAACTCAGGAGACAGATTCTAGGAAGACTATTTACATTTCTCCGGAAAGACGGGCTCCTGGGCCACAGGGCCTGCCCTTTCACCTGTGTTTTGTTTTTTGTGTTTTTTTTTCCTAAGTGTTGCAACATCCAGCAGGCCTCCTCTTGACTCTGAGGTGAGGAAGTGAGCCCATGAGCTCCTGACCTGCTGGCTTAGGGTCTGGACGACAAGGCTCACAGCCTCACCCTCAGGTTCAGCTGCGAAGGACGGAGAAAGGAGGGCTGGATGCTCCTCCCGTGGGGCTGGGTCAGGTGGGGGATCAGGTCACTCCGGCGTCGTTCTCACTCACTCCATTCCAAAGAAATGGAATTGTGCAAACCAGTTCTGCGGTGCCAACCAGCACAGTCCCCTCTAAATCAACCAAAAACTGATGAATTCTTCATTGGGGGGGGGAGGGGGAGGAGAGAGAAAAAAAAAAAAAAAAACGTTCTACAAGAGGGGAAGAGGGAGCCAAGAATCTAGACTCTTAGAGGCTCAATGTCATGGTCTCCTGGGTAAGTCTCCCCTGAGAGACTCCCTCCCTCTGCTTTGGTTACCACGTCCAGCTGCTGACAGGATGGTTCCAACCTGAGCTTGCCTCACCACGAGACTTGGGCACTGCCTGGCTGGTGTGGCATGCTTCGAAATGATGCCACCTCTCCCCAAAGTAAGAAATGCCCCTTAAAAAAGCCATACTTGTGGGTCTTGGAAACTTTTATCTCTTAACAGTTTGTTTTTATTTTTCCTTATTAAAAGGCATATCCTCAGCCCTGGCCAGTATGCTCAGTGGTTAGAGAAGCGCCCCACCCACCCCTACCCCTTACCCCCACCCCCACCCCGCACACCGAAGGGTCACAGGTTCCATTCCCGGGCAAGGGCACGAATCTGGGTTGTAGTGTTGAACCCTGATATTAGTCAAGGTGCATGCAGGAGGCAACCAATCCATTTGTCTCTCTCACATCGATGCTCTACACACACACACACACACACACACTCCTTTTCACTCGCTAAAAAAAAAAAATCAATGAAAAAAATATCCTCAGGTGAGGATTAACAAAACAAAACAAACAAACAAACAAACAAAAGGCATATACTCCTTAGCCAGGATCAACTAAAGATTTATCAGGCCGAAACTGGTTTGGCTCAGCGGGGATGGAGTGTTGGTCTGCGGACTGAAGGGTCCCAGGTTCAGTTCCGGTCAAGGGCATGTACATTGGTTGCGGGCACATCCCCAGTGGGAGGTGTGCAGGAGGCATCTGGTCGATGTTTCTCTCTCATCGACGTTTCAGGCTCTCTATCCCTCTCCCTTCCTCTCTGTAAAAAAATCAATAGAATATATTTTTTTTTAAAAAGATTTATCAGGTAATAGCCAGATTTTATAAAGAAATATTGGATGAAGCACAGGAGAGATCCTAGTAGAAGATAAAATTGCCCAAAACACACTCTACCACTAGGGTGTTGTTGTTTTTAATGAGTTGAAATTTACATAACAAAATTAATCATTTTAAAGCATGCAGTTCAGTGGCACTGAGTCCATTCATAATGTTGTGCAACCATCACCTCTACATAGTTCAACAACATTTTCGTTAGAGAGAGGTGGAGGATATAAGAGACCAACCGAAGGACTTGTCTGCATGCATATAAGCATGACCAATGGACGCACAACCCTGGGGGGTGAGGGCATGTATGGGAGTGGGGAAGGGGGACAATGGTAAGATATGTACACATATAATACCTTAATAAACAAAAAATGGAAAAAATTAAATTAAAACAATAAATAAAATATGTAAAAAATGTAAAAAAAAAAAATTTTTTTTTCATCACCCCCGGAAGAGACCTTATAACCAAGTAAGCAGTTCCTCCCCACACCCTTCTTCCCCAGCCCCTGGCACTCACGACTCTGCTTTCTGGATATTTCACGTCAATGGAATTGTACAACATGTGACCCTTTGTGAACTGTTGTTGTTTTGAAACACCCCACCCCCCCTCCCCACTCCTCTTGCAATCTACTGTCCTTTGCCAGGATCAGGGCATCAGCTTTTGAAATATCCAGAATGAATGAAAATTCCCTGCATAAATTAATAGTTCTAATGCCTCACACAAAAAAAAAAAAAAAATGAAAACTCCCTGCGTGAATTAATAGCTTAAATGTCCCACAAAAGTATGTTTCCATCTTGATAATGGTGTCCCTGCTCTCTCTCCAAAGCAGAGTGCAAGGCATTGCTGGGGACTCTGCTCATCGGGATCAGCAGCGGGGGGGGGGGGGGGGGGGGGGGGGCCTGAGGCTCCGCAGGCTGCAGGGCACCAGGGGGGACGGCGGCAGCTCCAGGAGCTGGGCCCGCAGCTCGCACGTGGCCCTCGCCCTGTGGGGCTGTCGGCAGGCCCGGCCCTTCCCCGGCAGGGACTGCTCAGATCAGCCGTCCGCCTGCCTCGGAGGAGCCCGCTGCCTCTGGCCACACCTTGTGTGTGCCGCTCAGGAAGCCCCAAGTTCGCCTGCCAAATTCAGGATACAACCCTGACTGTTCCGGGCTTTTCTTTCTGCCTTTCCCTGATCGCATCTGGGCGTGCTCTCTTAAAGGGGAAGTGGTGCGTTCTGACTGGCCAGGGCCCTCCGCCAGAAGCCAGGAAACGTCTCCCACAAGTCGCATTGCCCGCCCGGCGTGTCCCACGGGCTCAGCCTCCTTATCCTAGCGGCCAGGCTGCCTCCCCGGGATGTGTAAGTGTGAGCACAGGGCACGTTGGCCACCGAGGACGTGTGCGGGGCTGGGCCCAGGTCACCGGACAGGGAGCCTGGCAGGCAGGCGGTGAGAGCGTGCTGTCAGCCTGGGACCCTGCCAGCGAGCCTGAGCGTCCGCAGAGCCGGTGCTCCGGGCCGTGGGCTGGCGAGGCGTGCAGTGGGGAGGTTTGCTGCCTCGGAAAGAGGTCAGGAGCAGGAGGCTGGGCTGGGGACCAGTCTATTTTGGACAGCCCTTCTGGAGGCACATGCCTCGGGGCCTGGGCAGGAACGGAGTGGAAAATTTTCTAGCACACCTGTCCCAGCACCGGGAGGCCGGCGGGAGTGAGCCTCCCCAACGTGTCACCCCCACGTCTCTGCCTTTACCCGCAGCTCCAGCGATAGGCATCGATGTCTCTGGCAGTGGCTTGTCTCCTGTCATGTGCATATGTGGTGGGCGTCAGGAAATGTGGCGGGTCTCTTTGAACTCAAACTTCAAAATTGCGTGAAACTAGTGGCCTGTGTTGTTCCTTCGGTCCTATTCTTGGATGGTGCTGAGTCGGGCGTGTGCACACTGTGGGCCCTGGGTAAGCCATGGTGGCCGGCCCGCGGGCGGACTGGTTGGCTCAGCAGGGCGACTGGCAGCGAGCGTACCTGGCCTGGCCTCTGGCTGGGGTTCCGTTTCCTGTGTGCTCACGGAGAAGTTCAGGGGAAAGCTTACGCTCACTCATGCACACCCATGCAGCCAGTTACCGACCCAGTGCCACCGTGAGGGACTGGGTAGGAAAACAGACCCCTGCTATGTTTTACACTCCTTTCTGCCCTAGATTTTTTGTTTGCATGGTGCTGATGGTTGCTCTTAACTCGTGTTCAAAAAAAAAAAGAAAAAGCTTTGTTTTCCCCCAAATAATTCAGACCTTTTGCTCCCAAAGAAGAGGGCAGAGGGCAGCAGGAGGAGGCGAGAGAAGGGCTAGGGGAGAGGGGAAGTGTGTCTCTGCTGGCATATATTGACAGGGCACAGCCACACCCTGTTTCTAGACAACTTCCTGTTTGCCACTGCCAACTGCCACTCCAAGGAGAGCAGCAGTGGTTCCGTTATTAGTGGCTGCTGTGGGGCCACGGCCGCCCGCCTGTGGGGGGAGCGGTTCTGGGGGGCGCCGCGAGCTGGTCCGTGAGTTGAGGTTTTGCTCCTTCCCTTGCGGGAGATCAGCGTTCCTCCCTCTGGAACCCGGAGGCCGGTGCCTGGTGGCCTCTCCTCGCTCGGACTGTGTTCCCTGGACAGGGTGCTCCAGGAGGAATCCTGTAAATGGGCTGGTTTACCTGCAGGGGAGGGAGCAGGCCGAGAACCGCCCACTTGGGACAGCGACAGCTTGTGTTTTAATGTACATTTTCACGTGTCCCGGGAGCTTCTGTGAGTTGGCACTGGGTAGCCACCGTCCATGGGTCATCAATCCTCACGACATCCACCTCTTCAGTAGTGAACATTGGTGAGTGTCCATAGGAGCGAGGCCCTGGGCCAAAGGCCAGGATACGAGGCTGAGCGAGGGGGGCTCTCGAGGAGGATTCAGGAGCCAGGGCCTGGCCCAGGACACCAACGGCCACAGGTGCTGTGCGCGGAGACGGGGCCCTCCGTGTGCTGTCCGGGCACCGTCCCACGAGCAACCTCGCATTATTGTTGCCATTTGGGTAGATAAGGAAACTGGGGCTCAGGGGGTTAAGTCATTTGCCCAAGTCACAGAGCTAAGGAGTGACAACGCTGGGATTGGAGCCCAGGTGTCTCTGATTCCAGAGACAGAAGTGTTTGGTCCCTATTGCCAGTGACTCGCAAGGCTGGTGCAGAGCATGAGAATCCCCTCAGGACCTTTAAAAAAAAATATATATATATATACGGATTTGGGGCCCTCGGCCCCGCGGTGCCAGGGGTGAGGAGCACTCTGCTGAACCAGGTGGCGCCCCCGAGGGGCACGTGAGGCCTGGGTGCTTCCTCTGCCTGTGCAGCAGGGCCCGCCCTCCCTTCCTGGAGGTGTGGCAGGGCGAGTCTGTGCCAGGGACAGGGCTCGGTGATGTGCTTCACCCAGGCCCCTGGGTGAAGGCCGCTGATGATGCTGGCCACACGACAGCATTGGGAAGAGTCCGTCTATCTTCTCCCCCAAGACCCCTCAGACGGTGCCTCCGGCTTCGAGAAACTTCAGTGGCTGCCACACCTGTCCCTTGGGTGCCCCGGGGGGCCAGGGTGATCTCAGCTGTGCCATCTTCAGGTAGAATTCAGCAGCTCGTCCTGACACTGGAAGCCACGGCTTTTCTCCCAGGGTGGGGAGAGTCGTTTTAATGGGCGTCTTCATGTGTCAGGGGAGGAGCTTATGTGTCGGCTCCTACGTTTGAATGGCGTGCGACTTGGGTGTGCTGGGCGGTGGGGATGGGTGGGAAGCCGGCGGAGAAGTCCCATCCGGTGGAACTCCTTGTCAGCCCCTCCGCTCCATGTGGCTCCAGACACGTGGGAGCAGCGGGGGCCACAGAGGCCTCACGGTAA
Source organism: Pipistrellus kuhlii (assembly GCF_014108245.1). NCBI lineage: Eukaryota > Metazoa > Chordata > Mammalia > Chiroptera > Vespertilionidae > Pipistrellus > Pipistrellus kuhlii. The sequence continues at coordinate 50,512,119 of NW_023425405.1, read as the reverse complement.
CAGGACCGAGGAGTCCCACAGACCAGGAGGGCTGTGCCCTGGCCTCAGGTCCTTGGGCAGCGACGTGCCTCCTGCCCGTTCTCCACCACTCCGGGTGGCCAGCCCGGAACCTGGGGAGCATCTCCCCGCTCTGGGGGGACCCTCCGCAATGACAGTGACTATCTTGTCACCACGGGATAGCTCAGTGCCTGGCGCGTGGTCAGTGCCGACGAAATGAGTGAATGAATGAGATTTGACTTCCACCCGTGTTTTCTCTCCCTCTTACCTTTGTACATGCACTTGTTTCCTCCCCTTGGACCCCCTGGTTAAGCCAGTGTTTCCCAAACTTTTGACATATGTGTACCCCTTCTATCATGAGTACCCCTCATACTCATGAGAACGTAGCATTAGATGCAGCTAAGCACAGTGCAGTGCCTATCCCCACCAAACTCCGGTGCCACGCGTACCCCCACCAAACTCTTCCCGTACCCCTGCGGGTCAGCATATCACACTTTGGGAAACACTGGTAAGCATATGTTAGTGTTTTTATTGTTTGTTTGTTTGTTTGTTTGTGTGTTTGAAATCTTCTTATTGTGCGGACTTAAAAAGCTTTCCCAAAAACAAAGCCTATTAAGCCATTCATCCTGTAGGCTTCCCCCCCCCTTTTTTTTTTTTAAATCTAAATACATTATATATCGGTAGATATATAATATATGTGTCTTCAGTGTTTTATGTTTTTAGAGAGTAGTGATGTTTGTGACATTCTTAGTTTTCTCGTGGATTTGGACTTTCCCATATCCGGGGAGCCTGCAGGAAGTGTCTACTGAGAGTTGGCCACCGTCCATGTGTCATCAGTCCTCACCACACTCACTTCTTCGGCAGTGGGCACAGTGAGACCCCGGACTCAATGCCAGGGACAAAAGACTGAACAAGACACCTGCCCTGGACATTCCCTTAAATTTGAGATAGCCCTCATTCCTGTCATTTTTCAGTCATTTTATTTACATTCATTTGGGTTGAATTTGGTGTGTTTTACCATTGTAAACAGTGCTGCTGAAAATACCTTTGAACTTTTGTTGGGGGGTGGGGGGCGGCGGGGAACAGGGCTAGTGATATTTCCTGGAGGTCTGTTTCCCAGACTAAAATAACCAAATCGCCCAATCATAGGCTGTCAGTGTGCTTTGGTTCCTGTTTCTAACCCCCGGGTTTCCCTCCAGAGGCCTGTCATTCCTTGAAAGTGCCCCCAGCGGTGTGCACACGGGCTTGTTTCCCATAGGTCTGCGCTTGCTGTGTGGTTTGTTTGTTTTCCTTTGAGCTAGGGTAGGTGTCTGGTGAGGTCATCCTTAGGGGCTGATGGCAGTATTTTGGGGCCTACCTGGGACTCCCCAAACCCTGCCCCATGGTCGTTGGTGCCCCGAATGTGTGCCCTAGTATAAATAACCAATACAAGAGCAGGGGCGAGGTAGAACGCTGCTGCCAAGCGGGAGAGAGGGGGAGGATACCACGTTCTTGAACTTCCAAGTTGTGTGTGCTGGGCCAGCTCTGAAAACGGGGAGTGCTTTGTTAGGAATCACCCTAGAGGTTGTGCTGCCGAAGTGCAGATGGAAGAGGACCTCCCAGCAGCGTGGCATGCTGGAGAGGGTCCTGGCTCCAGGGCCGAGCAGGCCTGGGCTCTCCTCCCAGCTGCTGAGGTCTGCATGACTTTGTCTTGTTTCATAACCTTTCTGAGCTTTGATTTCCCATCGATAATAAGGACCTAACAGTACCCACTGGTGGGGTTTGTTGGATAGATGACGTGAGCCGGCGCATAGTAGGCACTCAAGAAATGCTGCTTCTCACCCTGGCTGTCATGGCTCAGTTGGTTGGAGTATCGTCCCATTCACCAAAATGTCTCAGGTTCAATTCCCGGTCAGGACACGTACCTAGGTCGTGGGTTTGATCCTCATCAGGGAGCTTATAGGAGATGGCCGATCTCAATATATATCTCCCCTCCCCGCTCCCTCTCTAAACACCAGTGACTATATCCTCGGGTGAGGGAAAAAGAAGGAAGGAAGGAAGGAAGGAAGGAAGGAAGGAAGGAAGGAAGGAAGGAAGGAAAGAAAGAAATGCTGCTTCTCTTCCTGACCACTCACAGTGACCCCATCACCCAGAAACCAGCCCAGAGCCCGGGGGATTTAAGGTCTGAGCGTGTGAGCCACAGGCCCACTCTGGCATTTGTCACCGCGCCCGGGCAGTGCATGCTGCCTGGCAGTGGGCGGGAGGGAGAGAGGAAAAGAAGGCCCAGTGGAAGAGTAGAAGCTAATTGGTGACAGGCACCATGCTGTCAGGAAAGCCCCTCAGCCCCAGCCCCCTCCCCAGCCACACAGGCCCTGGTGTCTTTTAAAGAGGCGATCACTCCAGCCCGGGGAGCGGTGGGGGGAGAGGGGGGTTCCTCCAGGCATGCTCACCAGCGCTCCTGGCACACGAACCGCTTGGCATGCTCTGCCCGCCACTCGCGGCCTGCACAGCCTCTTGACTTCCCCGTGTCTTCATTCCCTCCCATGCGGAGGAAGGCTGATTCAATATCCCTCTCCTGACCACCATGGCACTATATGCAGTGCCTCACTACAGTTGTGGCAAGGCAGACCACACGCTCAGAGTCTGGCCCCTGCTCCTCCACGTCATAGCCCTGTGGCCCCGGGCAAGCATCTCCGAGGCAGGTGGCCTCAGTGTCCATGGCTGTAAACTGGGAGATAGACCTGCCTCACCAAGTGCTTCCTGCCCGGGGCCCCGGGCTGAGGCCCGTGCTCTGCCCCTCACCCTCCGGCGGCAGTTGCTCTGGGGAGGAGGTGCTTGGAACTCCAAGTGGTCCCTGGTGGAAGGCAGCCTGACCACAGCGCCTAACGCAGATGGAATCCATTGATAAAACGGAACCCGGCTAATAATTTGCCAGGTGCCTGCCCTCGGAGGTGGGGGCTGGAGGAGACTCGGCCAGCGCTGGCTGTCAAAGGAGAAAGGCAGGTGCTGGTCTGAGCCCAGAGCGAGCTCGCACCCCGTGGCGGGCCACAGGGGACTGGGGTGCTCTACGTGATGGGGGTAGGGGGGGGGGGGCGGGTTGGCCGCTTAAAAACCATGTTGGGAAGTTTCCAACAAGTTCTTTCTAAAACCAGTGCAGGACGCCACGTGGGTGCGGGGGGCCAGCTCACTCACAAGGCGTCGGTGCTGGGGTTTGCGATGCAGGATGCTGGTGCTGTGTGGAGATATCTCAGGGAATTAGCTCGGGGAGAGGACTGGGCTCTGGATTTTTTTTTTTTAAACTATATTTTATTTATATTTTACATAGAGGAAGAGAGAAGGATAGAGAGCTAGAAACATCAATGAGAGAGAAACATCAACCAGCTGCCTCTTGCACACCCCTCACTGGGGATGTGCCAGCAACCAACGTACATGCCCTTGACCGGAATCGAACCTGGGACCCTTCAGTCCGCGGGCCGATGCTCTATCCACTGAGCCAGACCGGTCTTGGCAGGCCTCTGGATTTTTACTAAAATGGTCTGGGAACCTGGTGGGTTTTCCCTGCAGAGAGTAAGGGCAGAGAATTGTGGAGACACCGGGGTCCCCTGTGCTTAACAGAGAGGTTTAGAATGCTGAGGGTCGCCGAAGCCGGTGTGGCTCAGTGGATAAGAGTGTCGGCCTGCAGACTGAAAGGTCCCGGGTTCAATTCAGGTCAGGGGCATGTGCCTTGGTTGTAGGCACATCCCCAGTGTGTGTGTGGGGCGGGGGGGGGGGGGGGGTAGTGCGGGAGGTGGCTGGTTGATGATTCTCTCTCATCGATGTTTCTGGCTCTCTACCCCCTCTCTGTAAAAAATCAATAAAATATATTTTTTAAAGGAATAATGAACAGAGTTTTTAAAAAAAAAAAAAAAAAAAAAAAAGAATTCTGAGAGTCGGGGTCTCCAAGCACCAGCTCAGCTAGTCTCCAGGCTTGTGCCCTGGAGTCACACAGGGACTGTTCCGGTGCCTCTGGGGAAGCGGGGCCTCAGGACAGCCAGCTGCAGAGGCCGTGCTCTGGCCCTCCCTGTGGTGGAAGTGTGAAAAAGTAAGAGGATTTGGTCCTGGTCCCCAATACTTAGGGCTTGAGGTCTCAGGCCGTGGCATGGGGTTGCTGATCGGTACCTAGAAGCTGCCCAAACACCTGGTCTCTTTCCCCTCCTTCGGGGAGTCAGGGGCCCTGCTGGAATGCCCACTCACAGGAGGGGGCAGCGGACGCTTCCAGGTGGTTCCCACCGGCTGCAGCACCGTCTGGCATGTCACGGTGGTAGAGCTTAGCGTGACGACCCGGGCTCTAAAGGCGTGCCCAGATCTGATGTTTCCTAGTTCCCGACCCTGGGAAACTCAGACCTCTGAGCCTCAGTTTCCCCTGCTGTAGGACAGAGATACTGCCGGAACTAAATGCTTTAAGGTAAATCGAGTGCTCCGTAGTCTTAATAAATAGGAAAGTCTTCATAAATTAGTATTACTATTGGCCAAAGAGCAGGATGAGGGAGACCAGAGGTCACTGATCCCAGAGCACGCCTCCCGGCTGTGTGCAATGTAGTAGACACGTAACTCTGCCTGGGCGTCCCCACAGTGGTTTTCTGCTTCGCTTCGCAGGTGAATGGTACTCATATTCAACATTCACAGAATAATTGGTTTGATCTTTCTGTCACACCGTCTGGAAAGAAATGTGTTGCAATAAACTAGCATACTTGCCCTGAACCTCACAGAAAATGTCCTAAATCACTTTTGAAATAAATTAGTTGGTGTTTTTGTTTGTTTGTTTAATAATAAAAACAAAAGCTAGATAGTAAGAAAGTGACTAAGTAATTACGAGCATGTCAATTTGAGGAAATCCTAGCCATTTCAAACGACCTGTGTATGGGAGTTAGGAATGTATAAATGGAATAATGTCCATTGAAAAAAGAATAATTCAAAATATCCATTGATTAGCGTCTTGTTAACACATCTACATACATTAACAAAGAATGAGAAACTGTGAAGGGACAGGCTCTTTTTCTCTAAAATTGCTTCAGTCTAGAAAAGATTTTAACAGTGAGTAAAAAGCACAATGTTCTATAAAATCTTTCTGGGAAGGGCAAATTATAAAGGCCTACCTTAGGCATTCCTTTGGCCAAAACAAGGGGGCAAGGGGAAGAATGAGTAAGCCCAAAGTAGATGAAGGCTTGTTTCATCAGAATGATTGTAAAATAAAACTGGACCCTTTACTCAGGGACATTCTTTCTGCAACATGCACCACAACATCTTTTTATAGGAAACTAAGACCCCGTCTTCTCCTATCACCCGCCCACCCCACGTCTCTGCCAAATACAAAACCTTGTCAGTAACCTTTGGACAGGTCCTTACCAACCAGGGAAACACAGATGGAATAGGAATGGATCTTTCTGAAATGATCCCCCCACTCTGCCTGCACGGGGACCAGTTCTGCCCATGTTCAAAGCTTAACTGAGTGAAGTGTGGGAGCCAGCCGCCGAGGGAAGCTGCCCGCTCAGACCATGGTCCCCACTCCAAACGCTCCCTCAGCCTCCCTCGCAGGCCCCAGGGAGAGAGCTTGAGACAGCGGTAGATTGGATTAAGTCCGAACAACACGGAACAGCTTATATATAGAAAATAACTTCTTTGATCTGTTCATTACAAACACACACACACACACACACACACACACACACACAAATTGAGGGTAAAGGACTAGCTTCAAGTTTTGATGAATGTTCTCTCATCTGTAACTTGTTCCTTCAATTGGTCATTTGCGGAACTAAAATACAAAACCACGAAGATAGCTTGTCCACTGATTGAATGTTTTGTGAGTTTAGTGGCAGAACTGCTAACCAGAATTCCCCACGAGAGTGATTTTGGAATTACTGATCTGGCCCATTCATTCTGTCCTTAGTGAACCCCTTCCTTGTGACTTGACTTTGTTTATGTGTATTATTATTATTATTTAAATATATTTTATTGATTTTTTTTACAGAGAGGAAGAGAGAGGGATAGAGAGTTAGAAACATCGATGAGAGGGAATCATCGATCAGCTGCCTCTTGCACACCCCTTACTGGGGATGCAGCTGCAATGAAGATACGTGCCCTTGACTGGAATCGAACCCGGGACCTTTCAGTCCGCAGGCTGACACTCTATCCTCTGAGCCAAACCGGTTTCAGCAACTTTTAATTGAAAATTATTTTGGTGCTGACATTACTTAACTGTTAGGTTAGCTAAATAAAATTTCTCTTTGTTATCAAGACTTGTCTCCCCACACCCCCTCTAACCAGCTTGAGCAAGTTGATAGGAAAGGAGTGAAGGAAGACTGCAGAAAAAGCCAAAGCAGTAGTGGTTAAAAAGCAACGTCTTATTTTAGTTTTGGAAACCTCTGCCAAAAAAAGGAATTGCTAAGCAAAACATGTCTGAAGGGGAGAAAGAACTGTGGGTTTGAGTGAGAAGGGGACTTGGTTCTGGGCTCGGCATTCCCTCCAACGGGTTTTGCCCTAAGCTGGTAACAGAGAACCTAACGGTCCCCTCATCAGTCAGCAAGGAGCTGGGGTGAACAGACCTTTAAGTTCCAGTTTTAACCTTCCATAATTCTAATTCCTATCGTTCCAAATTTCCTGCCTCCAAATGTTGGTCCCAGCACACCCCATTCCCTGCCGCCCGGAGTCATGGCGAGGCCCCGTTATTCCCTGTGTAGCCATTGGCCCCGACCTTGGCAAGTCACCTTTCCTCCCTGGGACTTCTCTGGCCAGCCAGGCGGGAGGAGGGTGAGATGCCCGGCTGCTTCCTGCCTGCCTCGCTGGGGTTGTAAAAACCAGTGCAATTTCACGAAGGATGAATTCCTCCAAGGCAGATCCTGCCTGGGTAAAATGTCTCAGTACTTCCGCTGTAATGATTGCTGAAACATTCAGGAATCATGAGGTATGCGAAGAAGGAGCAGGTGTAAGTCTGCCCGGTGTTTATGATAAGGACGTGGAAAGAGGGCTTAGAAGGGTCCCACTTCACTTCCAGATAAAGACAGGGAAACTGGCCGAAACCGGTGTGTCTCATGGATAGAGCGTCGGTCTGCAGACTGGGGGGTCCCAGGTTCGATTCCGGTCAAGGGCATGTGCACTGGTTGCAGGCACATCCCGGGAGGGGGTGTGCGGGAGGCGGCTGGTCGATATTTCTCTCTCGTCAACGTTTCTGGCTCTCTGTCCTTCTCCCTTCCTCTCTGTGGAAAATCAATAAAATATATTTTAAAAGGGGGGTTGGGGAGGAACTGAGGGAGTTGAAGTGGTGAACTCCAGGCCATCAGCTTACTAATATGGCATGGCATGTCTGTGTCTCCTGGCTCCCAGCTGAGGGTTCTTTCTAATACCTTAAAACAGAGGCCCTGGAACTGGCTCTTGGTTTCCAAAACCTTTCTCGGGATGGCTCTGAAACCGAGCGTGGATGTACCGTCCGCTCTGATTTGGTGAAGAAAACTTACCTGTGACGTTATTCAGTGTAGGCAGCGTCTGTGCACTGGTCGGGCAAAAATACCCAGCAGTCAGAGGATCCTCACTCATCCACTTTCTCCCACAGTTCCCACTTGGGTCCTCTCTGAGACAGCCTGCTAGGCGCTGGTACAAGGGGGCGCCAAGGAACCCCTGAGTCCGGTTTCACATAGCCAAAGTGGCCTGGCTTCCTCCTCCTGGGCCAGGAGCCTGGAATCACAGCCAGCGGCGTCTCCTGGGCGAGAAAAGCCTGAGACTCAGCTTGGAGGTGGAGGGAGAAGGTGGCCTGCCTCCCTTGCCTCCCACCTCGTTCGCGTCACGTTCAACCCAGATTCCTAGATTGGTGATCTCTAGTTCTTCCCATCGGACATATCTCATCATCTATTTACTGAACATGTATTAATTAAGCGCTAACTATATGTGGGGCTCTGCAGAGACCCGAGAGAGCCAGGGGGGGGACTTAGGATTGTGATCAGAGCCTTTGAGTTTTGGACGGTCCCGGATCCCTCCCTGTAATCGTGTTCTAAGTTTTGGGGGCATCTATAAATGTGCATTTTTCTTGGGAGAGGGTCCTTAACTTTGATCAAATCTGTTGTTACCCTGTCACCGTTAAGGACACGGTGGGTGAACACTAGAACCTTGCTTCATGCACCCGCTGTCCCGGTCAGATGTCCTCATCCTGCCTATTGTGCCGAGACCACGGGGCTGACAGAGTGTGAACAAGTGCGGCGGGTCTGCCTGGAGCTCCGGTATTTCCCGTGGAGCCTCAGGAAGCTGTGCCTGCCCTCCCACGTCCAGGCCCCACCTCTGTAGATTCTGCCCCAGGGGTCGATGTCCTCCTGCCTATCTTGGCTTAGCAGCTGCAACCCCAGACCTCAGTGAGCCCCGGGGAGGCCACGGCTGGCATGTGGACAGAAGTGGGGCCACTCCTGGTCCTCGAAGACCCTTTCATCCAGCCCTGGCCGGTCCTTCCGGCCATAGTGAGCCTGCTGCTAGTCGGGTTGAAGAACTCCCTGTTTATTTTCTTGGGAGTCCTGCCCTCCCCACTGCTCTGAGGGACCTTGTCACTCCCAAGTAGCTGCCCGGGGGTCACGTTGGCTATATGGCTCTCCCACTGTGTTCAGGTGGCACCTGATGTCCCCTCTGCTCGTCCTGTCAACGCTGTTTTGCAGAAGGTGGGCCTACTAAATGCCCCTCACGAAAATCTGGGTTTAGCGTATCAGCGTGCCATTTAGTACCTTAATTCAGGAAGTCATCATTGCCGGTGGGTGGGAGGGGAGCAGCTGTCATGAGACACCGTAGTCAGTAGGCCAAGGAGATGTGTTTCGATATGTGGATTTTCATTGTAAGTTACTGATCAGAGTCTCCACTGGTATTTGTGGAAATATCATTTAGAAAGTTTTAACAGCCGAAACTGGTTTGGCTCAGTGGATAGAGCATCAGCCTGCAGACTGAAGGGTCCTGGGTTTGATTGGGGTCAAGGGCACGTATCTTGGTTGCGGGCACATCCCCAGTGGCAGTGGGGGAAGGGTGTGTGTGCAAGAGGCAGCTGATCAATGTTTTTCTCTCTCATCGATGTTTCTAACTCTCTCTCTCCTTTCCTCTCTGTAAAAAAAATAAATAAATAAAAATAAAAATAACAATAAAATATATTTTAAAAATAATTTAAAAGTTTTAATAAAGAAATTGAATAAGGCAACTACTCAATCAGGGGAAAGAAAAAAAAAAAAAGACAGCCCGTGGTCAGAATTGAGGCTTCCGTGTGCGGACGTTGTTAGGGAAGCACTCTCTCTCTGCCTGCTGCATGAGTGAGGCCTGAGTGTGTGAGACGCACCTGCTGCCGAGCATGTGCTGAGCTCCGTTCTGTCTCCCTCTGTAGAGAGAAGACACGGTTCAATGTGCAGACCTCCCTCGCCAGCGTCTCCGCCCTCCAACTCCAGGACATCCCTAGCCCAGGTGAAAACAAAAGCCTGTGTCAGCGGCCATAACTCTGCCAGCAGCACCTCAAAGCCATTCAAAACGCCCAAAGACAATCTACTTACCTCCAGCAGCAAACAGCACACGGTCTTTCCTGCGAAAGGATCCAGGGACAAACCATGGTAAGTGTCCGGTGCCGGCAGCCAGCAGCCGCCTGTCCTCGGTGCTCGGCCCCGTCACCGCGGGAGACGGTGTTTACTCTCTGGCTTTGTGCCTGGGCGTCGTGTTCGAAGGAGGGAAGGGACAGAAAACCCAAATGACGGGGTGAGAAACCGAAACGGGAGGGAACACGGGACCGTAAAGTGCCGGATGCCTAAGAGCTGAGCCAAGCTGTGTCTAAGGAATGGGTAACAGGGAAATGTTCCTCGGGGATGCGGTCGCCTGTCAATGTTCTGCCCCCGTGAAGAGCAGCATTGGTGTGAATGATCAGAGGCACAGTCAGTCTGCCCCACGGGGAGCCAGGCAGGCCCCCCGCAGAGCCTCCCTGCTGTGAACAGCTGGATTCTGCTGCTCGGATAGAGCTGCCAGCAGAGGCAGGCGATGGGGGGACTGACCATGCGAGGAAGAGAGCAAATCCAAAGAGAAGGTCACCCCTTTGATGGGGTGGGACAGAGCTGGTTGCAGGGGACCGAAAAATCAGAGACTTTTAATGCATTGTTGCATCTCAGCCTTTATCAAAAGTCATAAAAGCTACCTGCGGCAAGGACAGATAGGAAACCAGAGTGAAATCGAGGACGGGAAGCAGAAGATGCCTTCAGGCTACCTCTGAGGTCTTGCGCGTTGCAGGCCATCGCCATAAAGCGAGTCTCACCACAAAGTGAGTTACAGTATTTTTGCTGGTAGAGGATCTTGTCTTCCATTTGTAAAGAAATACAGTATCTGCCCTGGCCAGTGTGACTCGGTTGGTTGAGCATCATCCCATGCACGCAAAAGTTGTTAGTTCAATTCCCGGTCAGGGCATAAGCCCAGGTTGCAGGTTCAATCCCTGGTCTGGGTACTTGCAGGAGGCAACGGATTGTGGTTTCTCACATCAATGTTTCTCTCTCTCTCTTTCTCTCTCTCCCTCCCCTTCTCTCTCTCTCTCTCTTTCTCTCTCTCTCTCTGTCTCTCAAATCAATAAAAGTATTTTTTTTTAAATGCAACATCTGTAAAGTGAAGCACAGTAAAACAAGGTATGCCTGTAGCTTCAAATGCTGAGGGACCCAAATTGGAACACTTAAGGACTGGCTTGGTACAGAGCCCCATGAAGACAGGCAGGGGATCATTGTGGAGTCTGTCCGATTTACATATTTAAAGAGAAAAAGTGTTCCGTTAATGAGTGATAGTTAATTACACTTAAGTCCATACCTAGGAAAGCAGTGGACTAAACTCATCTGTCAATCAGTTTGTTGTGGCATGCTGGAAATTACGATGACTTTGTAACAAGCTGATTATGCCAGGTCAAGTAAAGAGCCTCGTGGTCGAGCGTTTAGCCACAGCTGTCAAGGAGGGGAGTTACCCGTCCTGCCGGTGGGCCTCGTGGACAAGCTTTGCTCTCTTCTGACCGCTAGGATCTGAGATCAGTCCTGTAGGAGGATGCAGCTGGTGAGGGGAGAACAGCCTGAAAGTGACAGTGGTGGTGGCTCTGGGCCTCTGGGAGCAAGTCTCCCTCTTATCAGTGACCTCAGCACCTGAAGGCTGTTTGTTGAGGCAACATTGGGTGTCCTGATGTAAGCACGAGCTCCAGAACTGCTGCCTGTGTGCAAATCTCAGGTGGGTGGCTCTGGGCAAGTTGCTTGCTCTTGGAGTGCCTCCGTTTTACTCATCTGCAAAATGGGACCAGGAGTAACTCTGTCCCATAGGATTGTTGTGAAGGCTCAGGGAACTACCTCTTATAAAAGCAGCGAGCGCATTGTCTGGAGCAGAGTACACATCCGCTAAATAGTTGACGATGACGTTATCGTCGTGTGATAAAGGACAGAGCTCCTGTAAGCGGAATAAAAGTTGAGAACTCTAATACCTCTGAAAAAGTAGAGAAATGGCTCTGACTCAGACTGAATTTGAAAATGGAAAAGGATAACGTCCTTTCATTCGGAGTCCAGAAGTGAGCCACAGAGAACCCAGATGAGGAAAGTGAGGCAAGGGGCCCAGGGGAAATGAGCCGGAAGGAGACTCCGGGGTCACAGGGGATCACAAAATGAATACAAGACATGATAAATGGTAAATGTGGTCCCAGGGAGGTGAGGCCCGGCACCAGAAATCCTCCCAGGAGGCTTTGGGAAGACCTGGGATTAGATCAGTTTCCACATTTGATTCAACCGACTTAACTCGTACTTAACGAGACCTGCTGTGGGCAAGGCCCCTTCCACTAGACTAGGGGTGTCGAACTCAATCAGAGAAGGGGCCAAAATCTAAAATCCAGCCTAAATCGCGGGCCGAATGGTTTACTGAACAGTCATAAACTGTCATTGTGATGGAAACGCAGCGGAGTACAGTGATGACAGCGCGGTGCGGGCCACATTGCAAGGCCTGGCGGGACGGATTTGGCCCGCGGGCCTTGTGTTTGACACATGTGCACTAGACTCTAGTGACTAGAGGCAGAGGGTGGTTTTGAAAGAACTGGTGAAAACTAGCCAGGGCCCAAAGAAAAGCAACCAAAAGACGTACAAGGAGGGAAATAGCTCTTATAAGAAAAAGGGCTCCACCAAAACCGGTTTGGCTCAGTGGACAGAGCGTCAGCCTACGGACTGCAAGGTCCCAGGTTCGATTCCGATCAAGGGCATGTACCTTGGTTGCGGGCACATCCCCGGTAGGGGGGAGGTGTACAGGAGGCAGCTGATTGATGTTTCTCTCTCATCAATGTTTCTAGCTCTCTATCTCTCTCCCTTCCTCTCTGTAAAAAATCATTAATATATATATATATATATATATATATATTTTTTTTTTTTTTTTTTTTTTTTTTTTTTAAGGCTCCAAAAACTAGACCCCTTGCCTTATGTAAAGAACAGAAAGCTAAGGGGCAATTGACCTAACTTGAAGTAGGTAGACATCTGAAAACAGACCCCAGCTGAGTGTTGATTACAGCGGTCTCACCTCCCACCAGTCAGGCTACCACCCACCCCCCTACCGGTTTCGGCACAGCACCTATTTTTAAATGTTAACGATTTAAAATGAAATAAATGTTAAGACCGAGTTCCCTATCCAGCACAGACCTGGACATCGAGGCCCTGGGAACCTGGGTGGGTCTGCGCTCCCTGCCACCAGGGTACATGGGGGTGGCGCCTCCGTCTCTGTAATGTGCTTCCAGACAGGAGCTTCCAAAATGGAAGGAACTCTGGCTCCTTTCTCACGTGAGCCTGCAGCTGAGTGTGGGGTGGAACGGGGAGCCCGGGGGCCCGACCGGGGGCCGTGCAGTCTCCACGGCTGGCGTTCCCCTCCCCTGCTCCAAAGGAGCTCCGGCTGCACTGGCCCTGGAGCCAAGCAAACGGCAGCCACACTTGGCCTGTAGGCAGCCACACTTGGCCTGTAGGCTGAAGCGAACAGCCGGTCGGAGGGCACCCTTCCTCCAGCAGCTCAGGTGCACGTGTGCAGTGACAAACGCCAGCGCTGGGTCCAGGCAGACTTCCCGTCCCCTCCCATCAATGCAGGTGGTCTGTGGATTTGCTGTTTCTCCCCTTCTAAGTCTGAGGGGGTTAAAGGTAACTCTGCCTTAGCAGAAAGGGCGGAACAGAGAGGCACTCTCCTGGACACGTCCCCTGCAGCACTGCCCCCTGGCCCTGCCTCCGGGCTCCCCGGGCCCCTGTCTGTCCTGCTGGGAGAGGTAGAGACCGTCCCCAGTGGACGTCAAGGGGGAGTTAGGATGCTTCAGCTCTGAGGAGCATTTCAGACTTTACTTGTGAGTCCTCCTTTTCCAGGGGGCTGGCCCTTTATACTGGGGACCGAACGGGCCAGTCTGACTTTCACACCTGCTGTTGCTGCCGTGCCCCTGGTCCAGCGAGCCTGCTGAGCTGCTGGGGAACACAAATCCTGGGATGTGGGCGGGAGCAGGGAGGAGGTTTTTCCTCCCCTGCATGGCTTGTTGCCTTCTCCTTGGGCCTTATCAACCCACGCACGTGTGCTGCATGCTAAATAGGCTCGGCTATTAAAAATGCAGGAGATGGGCCTGCTGCTCCAGGAGGAAAACGAGCCAAAGCAAGAGAAAAATCAGCAGGCGCCCGGCCTCCCCCGCGTGTGCGGACAGCGCGGTGGGAGGAGGCTGTCACCTCCTCTGGACGCTGCCCCCGGGAGGCGTGTCCTCCCTGAGGGGGAGCTGGGGCAGGGGAAGGGCTCTGGACGTCTTCCCAGCGCTTTATGGGGAGAAAATGATAGCTGAGCAGCCCTGGCCCAGCGCCTTAGGAGAAATGGGGCTGGCTTATCGCTGCTTGCCTGGCGTTGCTGTGAACTGGGGACAAGAGCCAGGATTGCTGGCCCAGAGGAGTCCTCTCGGGGCTTCTGTCGGGCTGGGAAATGCTGCAGACCCCAAGCGGTGGGCTCACCTCTCCGACCACCCCAATTCCTCAGCAGGATCTTGCAGTGGCCTCTCTCTGGTCCCCTTGCCCCGCCTGTACTCCCGCCTGCCCTTTGCACCCAGCCTGAGTGCTGTGTGCCCCCGCCCCGCACATAGCATCCAGTGGCCCTCACTTGTTTACCTACAGAGTAGAAGTTTAACCTCTTTGGAGGTGGATATACGATCTGGCGTTTCCCGCTCGTCCAACTGCTGCTGCCAGGACTTTAACCCCTTCGCTTGATGTTCCAGATGTCCTCATCTATTTGTAGCTCCTTGAACATGTCTGCCATGTGTCGGCACATGCTGCTTCCCTCCCCGGAAGCAGCCTCCCTGCCTGTCCTTACACATGTTTTAAAGTCTCTGCATGAGCATCCCTTCCTCCATGAAGCCTTCCTGGACTTTTTTTTTTAACTATAATTATTTTTTTATATAGTTTTATTGATTTCCAAGAGGAAGATAGAGGGAGAAAGAGAGAGAGAAACATCAATGATAAGTGAGAATCATTGACCAGCTGCCTCCTGCACACCCCACCCTGGGGATCGAGCCCACAACCCAGGCATGTGCCTTTGGCCGGAATCGAACCTGGGACTTCTCAAGTCCACAGGCCGATGCTCCATCCACTGAGCCAAACCAGGTAGGGCCTTCCTGGACTTTTTTGCACAGACTGAGAAGCTCCTTTCTCTGAGAGCCCATTAACACTCCAGACACCAGTGTAAGAACTACCGTCGTAGATTGCATTGTGTGCACCTTTATCCTCCCCTGCTCCCAGCTGGATCTCCAGCTCCTTGGCATCCCCGTGTTCCAGCCCAAAATCTGGCCCCCAGTGAGTGTTTCATAAGAGAATCCGTGATGAGTGAACGAATGAACAAGGCTGTGAAATAGCACTGCTCCTTCCCCTCCTCACAGACATTGTTTCAGATGCTAAAGGAACCACAGCTAGAAATAAATTTCTTTTGACTGAGGAGAAATCAGAGTGCCAGTTCCCACCATGGAATTATTTTTTTTTTTTCCTACTGCAGTGAGGAAGGGAGAACTATGGTCCTGGATGATAAGAAGGAAAAACTCACTATGCTTTTGGAAAGAAGGGAAAGGTATTTTCTTTAAAATTAAAGAGGAGGCCAGCACAGTGTACTCCTATACCATAGCCCCTGTGTGATGTTTGTGCCCGCGTCCCAGGATGCACTTGGCTACAGGAGGAAAACCCTCATCAGAAGGGGATTGAGGATTTGGGTGTGGCATCCACAGAAGTCCCTCCTGGATTCCCACTTACAAATCCAGCCCCTCACATGGAGATGAGGGGGTGGACATGCTGAGGCAGGTTTTTGCCTCTAATGGTGCAGGTATAGGTGTCAGGGAGAAGGAGCAGGGCAGTGGATGAGGGAGGGAAGGTGGACAGACAAAGACAAGCAGGTGGGGGTTACTGTGATGAGCCACAAAGGGGAAGAGGAGAAGGGGCATGTGGGTAAGAGGATGGGGCATAGACAGGCCAGCGTATTCAGGCATCTCGGGGAATCATATATCCTCCCCAGGACAGGAAAGCATTAGGAACTTAAACGTTTAAGTGCTGCATGCTTACCAGGTTTTCACATGGTCAAGGTAAGGACAATGGACAGCTCCTTGGGTATAAACTCAGCTGACCTTGCCAAGTCACAGAAGTGCTCAGAAACAGGGACTAGCGTCTAGGAGAAATGATGTAGGCTAGGAGAGCCGGGGAGAGGGGGAGGGTGGGAGGAGGGATAGCATGACGGCGAGACAGTGTGAGCCAAAGGTTAGTGACCATGGCCCTTCATATCTGCATGGCACCGTGGCACCTTCAAATGCCTTCAGAGCCCCAGTCCCTTTAGAGGAATGGAGGCCCAGACTGAATGGGGCTGGGACGCCATCCCTGGTCCTCTCACTTCCATACTGTGCTCAAGAGATGCCCGTAGAGCTGCCTGGAGTCAAACCCCATCTCTGCCCTTCATTTGCTCAATGAGTGCCCTGGGGCAACCTCTCTAAGCCTCAGGTTCCTCCTCAGTACATGGGGGTGAGGAGGAAACACCATCTTGCATGTGACTGCGTAGCCTGCTGTGCACACCTGGCAGGGGTGCGGTGTGTCAGGGTGGGGGAAGAAGGAGTGGAGCAAAGGGGGGGGAGGGTGTCAGAAGCCCTCCACCCTCACTTTTGTCATCACTCTGGCTCCTCTACCAGGAGGAGAGACAGCTGCAGGCTGCCCCTTACCGAAAGCACTTGTTCTGGTGGAGAGCCGGGTTTTCTTTTTTATTGTATGTATTTCCTTTTATTAATCTTCACTGAGACGATTAATGTATTCATCAAACATTTAAAAACCCTTCCTGGGTGCCAAATAATGTACACATCGCCGGGAGAGCGTGGGGGCGATGCGTGCAGGTCCTGGTTCCTGCCATCAGGGGCGCTAACCCCCGGCCCTTTGGCATGGCAAGTGCGGCAGGTTCGCCGAGGAAGGGACAGCCAGCGCTGAGAGACAAGAGGGTGTCCCATCGGATCCGGGCAGAGGCGGGACTGAGGTTCACCCAGAGAGGGGAGGAGGCACAGGAGCAGAAGGAACTGTCAGCCTGTGGGAAGGCCCAGAGCCAGCGGAGCTGTGGGAGGACCGGGCTGTGAGGTTGAACTCCGCAGTCTGGAGCCCACAGGGCCCTTCAGACAGTCGGCAGGGGGCAGGTTTGCCCAGGTGGCTCCGTGGAGGCGGGTTCGAGACAGAAAGACTGGTGGTGTGGATCCTCCCCGGGGCTCAGGCAGGCGATGACAAGACAACAGGCCTGGCCTGGTGGTGCAGACAGGGAACTCTTAGCAGGTAGGCTTGAGTGACGGACGGAATGTCAGAGGGGCCAAGGTCTCTAAATGGAGGTGTTTTTTTAAAAAAAAAAAATCCAAAGTGCGTTTAATTTGGAATTTAAAAAATGTCCTGAGTTTGCTGGGGGTCCGTGGGAAGACTTCCCTTTGGAAGGTTTAAGCAGTATGCTCAGGGTTCTGGGTGAAGGTGATTGGGGGGCAGGGCTGCCTTCCCAGTCCGATTCCAATACAGAGAAGGAAAGAGCAGAGTGATCCCTGGCCTCCCGGGCCACGTGAAAGGGAAGATGCTCCCTGGGGCTGTTCCTCTGTGAAGGAAGGTAGCAGGAATGCTGTGCCAGCGCGAGCAAAGACTGGGGACCAGAGCCCAGGTCCAGCTCCCAGCCTTCCCCAGCCGGGGAATGGAGGACGCTCTGTGAGGAGTCCTCCTCTCTTCCCCGTGGGTCCTTGTTGGCTCCAGGGCTGGAGGGAGACAATAAATGTCTCCGCTGGCTGCACTGGCTCTAGCAGGTGAGGGACAGGCCCAAAGGCAGGGGCAGCTTGCAGCTCCAGCAGCAGGAACCAGTGCCCTCTGGTGGCTGCAGAGGGGAGTGCTCCCGTTTGCTTCTCCCAAGCCCAACCTTCCCTGTCCTTCCTTGGCCAGAGCTTGGGGCTCTGTCTCTCTCTCTCTGCACCAGCGCTCCCTCCAGAATCCACTTGCTTCCTGATCTCTGCAGCCTCAAGTCCTCCGCTCAAAGGTCCTGATACCATTCACTGCTAGGAATTCCACTAGGTGTTCTTGTCATTAGTTCTCGTATGTGGAAGAAAAGGCTTTTAAGGGGAGAATAGTGGACAGGGCTTAGGGCACTCAGCACACGCTGATTGCTGATTAGGGACCTAGGGACTTAGGAATCAGGGGGCTTAGGGTATTTGGCAGGTGCTGATGGGTGGTTCAGTGCTCAGGAATGTCTGGCTGCAGGTGGGGTTTACGTCTGTCCTACAACAGGAGGAAGAGAGGCTCTATCAATATCTTAATCAATAAAGTAATTTAAAAAAAGAAAGAAAGAAACCGGGTAGATGAGCTGCCACATAGCAAGGAGGAGGGAGGCTGTTGTCCGGGCGGTAGGATCCTCTCCCGGGCAGCGATCACAGGAGATAACTACTCCCCGTGTATCAGCCCCAGCGGGGGAGCAGGCTGCAGCCCGGCTCCCCAAAGGCGTCCATCCCGGGCGGACAAAACGGGCATTATGAGAGCAGCAGGGGACGCGTGGGGACTCACCTTCCCCTTTCAAATGCTGCTCCTCAGAGAGAGGACCATGGCGAGCTGATGAATGCAGCTAATTGTGAGGCTTCGGGGAGTGTGTGGGAAGACTGAGAGGGAAGGAGCTCCAGCAGACCCCAGCGGTCACCAGCAGCCTGTCTGTCACCTAAGCAAACAGAGGAATGAATGGCTTAGTTAGTCATCTCAGTGTTGCCAGCTACCCACCCCTCCCAGCGCACAACCACGGGAGGTGTGTGAGTTCCTGTGATTAGTCCCAGAAGAGCGGAAGATGCCTGAGCTGGGAAAGCAGGGGTTGGGATCCTTTGGCTTCTTTCCAAATGGGAAGAAACTGAACCTGTTACTCGGGGCCCACTGTCATGTGGAAGGGGCCCTGACCCGCCGAGGCTGGGGCGCTGCGCTGGCTGGGAAAGGGGATGGCCAGGAAGTTGGTGGGGGGGACCTCTCAGCAGCTTCTTATGTCCGCCGTGCTCTCTGCTGAAAAAGATGGAATCTCTGGGGCTGGTTTTCCACGTTGTTTGGCACCCACCATCTTGCCATCATTTCCTCCTTTGTCCCTCAGTTGGGGCTGTTGCCGGTTAGTCGCGAAGAAATGAGGCTGACGTCTATCCTGGGGATGATCTTCGTTTCTCTCTCTGGTTTCTTCTGGGATGTGTTTGGCCCTTCCCACTGTCCCTGAGCTTCCCTTTCTTCTCCTGACGTCTCACACAGGCCAGAGGCTGGTGTCCTTAGAGGGAAAGCCGGAACCTTTGAGGGAGAGAAAGGTCCCCAAGGAGAAGTGATCAGGCCTTCACTCTGTAGCCCTTCTCCGTTAGCTCGTGGGCACCCTCAATTCCCACCCGCAGCTCAGTCTCCCTTCTCCCGCTTCCAAGATATGGCCCACGTTCCCGGCATCTGGGATGTTTACTCAGTGACTCAGCTCCTTACTAACCCACCTCGTCTATGGGATCTTTGAAAGCATTCTTTTTCTTTCTTTCTTTTTTTTTTTTCTTTTTACAGAGAGGAAGAGAGAGAGAAGGATAGAGCGTTAGAAACATGGATGAGAGAAACATCCATCAGCTGCCTCCTACACACCCCCACCGGGGATGTGCCTGCAACCAAGGGGCATGCCCTTGACCGGAATCGAACTCTGGACCTTTGAGTCCGCAGGGCAACACTCTATCCACTGAGCCAAACCGGTTTCAGCAAAAGCATTATTTTTTTTTTAATCATCACCCAAGGATATGCTTTTGCTTTGAGAGAGAGAGGGAGGGAGGGAGGAAGAGAGAGAGAGAGAGAGAGAGAGAGAGAGAGAGAGAGAGAGAGAGAGAGAGAGAGATCAACTGCCTTCTGATCATGCCCCAACTGGAGATCAAACCCACAATCTAGTCATGTGCCCTGACTGGGAATCGGTCCTTCAGCCTTTCAGGATACGGGACAGTGCTCCAACCGAGTCACACTGGCCAAGACCTTGAAAACATTCTTTTTTAAAAATATATTTTATTGAATTTTTAGAGAGAGGGATAGAGAGTTAAAACATCGATGAGAGAGAATAATCAATCAGCTGCCTCTTGCACACCCCCTACTGGGGATGTGCCCACAACCAAGGTACATGCCCTTGACCAGAATCGAACCTGGGACTTTTCAGTCCGCAGGCCGACGCTCCATCCACTGAGCCAAACTGGTTTCGGCAAGCCTTCAAAACATTCTTGATCATATTTTTTCCCTAACACCTCCCATTCCAATCCAATAACCCCCAATCCCAGAGGGCAGTGCCTCTCAGTCTGATGGGCTGCGGTCCCACACCAGCCTACAGGCACTAGGATCGAAGTCCAGCTGGAGTCCTGGAAGCATTAGCCGCCGAGTGTATGAGTGGGCCACGCTCATTACAAAGTGGAGAAAATTCCCAACTAGAAGATCGGTCGCAGAGATTAGCTGGCTGGGCTCAAGCTCAGTGACTAAGCACAGTCGGGCAGAAGCATCACCAAAGAGATGAGTCACCTGTTGCCATCCTTGGCCGGATCCCGTGCCCGGTGCTCTCCGGCTGCCCTGAGGAGCACGTTGGGGCAGAACATTGGCTTTGGGGCAGAAGCGCACTAACTAGCCTGTGAGCATTTGAGGACCACTTTGCTCGGCATTTAAATTTATTTCATTTTGCCGGGACCGGTTTGGCTCAATGGATAGAGTGTCGGCTTGGGGACTGAAGGGCCCCGGGTTCGATTCTGGTCAAGGGCATGTACCGTGGTTGCAGGCATATCCCCTGTAGGGGGTGTGCAAGAGGCAGCTGATCGATGACTCTCTCTCATTGATGTTTCTAACTATCTCTCTCCCTTCCTCTGTACAAAAATCAATAAAATATATTAAAAAAAAAAAAAAAAAAAAAAAAAAAAAAAAAAAAAAATAATTTATTTCATTTTGTACAGTTGTTCTGGATTGTTCTATCCCAACGTCACCTGCTGAGCTCACTCGTGAGTACTCAACATGTACCCAGGTCATTTCTCTCAGAGGCCAGAGGCCTTCCCTTGACGCATCCCAGCTCATGTGACAAGAGCTAGATCTGGAACTTAAGAGTCCCTAACTTCCTTCCCTGAACTTCCTTGGCTTCTCCAAGAAGCCAGAGAAGCCCACTCAAGTGCTAGAGAATCGTGCCACCTGGCTAATCGTCCATGTGTTCATATCAACATTTGAAATTTAACTTATTTTCTAAAGAAATTAAAGTCAACAGATCAAAACAAGGATGACAAATAAATCAACGAAAGCTTTTAAGCAGGCTCTAATTTTTTTTTTTTTAAGTCAGGATATTGAAGTATAATTTAAGTTGGATAAATTTTGTCATTTTGGGGGACGTGTTTTAGTTTGTACATTTTTTAAATTTTTTAATAGTGGTAAAATACACATGAAATGTATCATCATAACCGTTTTTATGTACAGTTCAATAGTGTTAAGTACATTCACATTGTTGTGCAGCCAATCTCCAGAACTCTTCATCCTCAAAACCGAAAAACTCGCCCGGCCAGTGTGGCTCAGTGGTTGATTGTTGGCCCATTAACCAAGAGGTCACAGTTAGATTCTTGGTCAAGTTGTGGGCTCCATCCCCAATAGAGGGCGTGCAGGAGGCAGCTGATCAATGGTACTCTCTCATCATTGATATTTGTCGCTCTCCCTTTCTCTCTCTGAAATCAACAAAAAAGCGTGTTTTTTAAAAAACTGAAACTCTGCCGAAACCGGTTTGGCTCAGTGGTAGAGTGTCGGTCTGCGGACTGAAAAGTCCCAGGTTCGATTCCGGTTAAGGGCTTGTACATTGGTTGCGGGCACATCCCCAGTAGGGGGTGTGCAGGAGGCAGCTGGTCAATGTTTCTAGCTCTCTATCTCTCTCCCTTCCTCTCTGTGAAAAATCAATAAAATCTACTTTTTTAAAAAGAAAGTTTAAAAATATAGAAACATAGAATACATTCCAAAATTAAAGCATGGCAATTATCATTAAAAATAAATAATTAAGCCGGGACCGGTTTGGCTCAATGGAAAGAGCGTCTGCTTGGGGACTGAAGGGTCCCGGGTTCGATTCCGGTCAAGGGCATGTACCTTGGTTGCGGGCATATCCCCAGTACGGGGTGTGCAAGAGGCAGCTGATCGATGACTCTCTCTCATCGATGTTTCTAACTCTCTATCTCTCTCCCTTCCTCTCTGTATAAAATCAATAAAATATATTTTTTAAAATATAATAATTAAATAAATAAAAACTGAAACTCTGTACCCATTCAGTTACAACTTCCTAGTCTCCCCTGCCCCCAGCCCCTGGCAACCACCATTTGACTCCCTGTGTCTGTGAACTTGACCATACCAGATACCTCATATAAGTGGAATCACACCATGGGTGTCTTTTTGTGACTGGCTCATTTCACTTAGCATATGGTCTCCACCATTCATTCGTGTGCCAGAGCTTCCTTTCTAAGGCTGAGTAGCAGTTTGTTGTACGTAGAGCTCTCGTTTTGTTTATCCACTCTCTGGCCGTGGACACTTGGGTTTGCGTCCCCCTTTCGGCTATTGTGAATAATGGCTGCTATGAAAGTGGGTTTGCTGTCGTTTCAAATCCCTGACTTCTCTCGTTTGTGCCTTTACAATTGAGCGAAGGGATGATCCTAGAAGAAGTGCATCGTCCGTGGTCTTGCATTTTTTTCTATTTTTTTATTTTTTACCACCTGGAATGCATCACTAATCTCACCAGGTAATGGCTTTGTAACTTCTCAGTGTGCTGGCTTTTCAAGGGCTTCTCATGCTGTTCCCCAGCAATAGGGGAGCGCTTTGAGAATTGCCACGGAATAGAAAGTAGCATGCGTCCGGCTCAGTGACTGGGATGCCATGATGGAGGGGGAGTTGTCAGTGCCTTGTCGGATTGCTGGAAACCACGGTTCCACTTACCCTCCCGTGGGCGCTGACACCCCAGAGCGCCCGCCCTTCCCGGGGCCGGGAAAGCAGATGGTCCTGGGGGGGGGGGGGGGGATGGGGAGGGTGAAGCCCAGCCGCAATCTGCCCCATTGCGGAGAAAGACCCAAAAATAACCTCCGTGATTCTGTTTCGGGTTCGGGAAAGAGGCAGGGGGTTGCTGACATGATTTCACGAACAAAAAAGATCAAAGAAACGATCTGTGAATAAATCGCAGAGACGGGAGACCCAACCAGCCATGTGGACAAATAAGATTCCTCTCCTGTCAAAACAGTCTCTCTTTCTGCCCTGCATTGTCTGCAGGCTAAGCCAGAGTCTAGAGCACTTGGCATTCAAATAGCTAAGTCGGCTGGCAGATGATTGGGGGGCTGAAGCAGTAGTGTTCCGCCTTCCTGCAAGGAGGAAAGGAAACCTAGTTCAGGAACCAAAGCAACGCTCATTCGTCTTATCTTTTAAAACCCTAGACAGAGTCCTCCCCAGCTCCCCTCTCACCCTACCCCCCCCCCACACACACCCCAGACAGAGGGTCCTCTGGTATTAAATGCACAGAAATCAAATGCACATACCTTCCGGAAGACATAGCAGGGGAGTGAGGCTCAGGTGACAGATTCTGAAGTGCAGACATACACACCTTTGTGCTCTTGTCTTCTTAAAATTCATCCTCTCACCTGCCAGCCTGGAGAGCTACCTATTTACATAACTAGCTGCCTAAAATGGAATATTAGATAATGTTCCGTGGCGGCTCGCTCCGTTGGAGCCCGTCCCCGGGATGTGAGCGTGGTCCGGGAGTCCCCGGCAGCCTGCAGCGTGGCCCGCTGGCCTGCAGCCCTGCCTCCGCGTGGTGCGAGCCTGTCAGCTAAGCGGATGTCAGACCCGATTGCCGATGGCCAGCATTCTGCACTGGATGGTCAGAGCCTGGCCTTCAGTTCCGGTGCCCTCCCAGCCTGTGAGCGACTTAGTGATGGGAGGGCACTGGCGTGGGAGTCCCGGGTGCTGGTTCCCGCTCTGTCCCTTGTCCTCCCCAAGATGCCGTCTCGGAAACAGCCAACGATGTAGGGCCTGGGAAGGAGGAGCTGCAGGATCTATGGGAACAGCGGGTCCGAGAGGTTATCAGTCAGCTCTGATGCCATCCCCGGCACCATGCCAGCTTCTGCACCCCAGTTGGTCCTTTTCGAGCGAGGCACGAACCTCCTTCCCATCCAAACGGGAATCATGCTGCTCGCTTATTATAGGAGGAGTGATACGGGAGTGTTCTATCACGATGAGCAAGTGTAGCTTCTCAGCGGACCCGATGTACCAAAGACGGCAACTGTATGTGTGTGTGTGTGTGCGTGTGTGTATGTGCATGTTCATTTATTTTCCAGCGTTCCGGTTCCTGTAGTCAGTTTAGAGAAAATTCCTAACCTAGTGAAGGCAGATGGTGCCCATGTCAAAATGAACTCTACCACCACCACCGCTGCCGCCACCGCCTGCTCCACCGCCACCTCGACCTCGGCCGCCTCCGCCCCGCCCTTAACGAAGCCGGTCTTGATGCCCAAGGCAGTGCCGCCTTCCCCGGAGAAGATCCTAAACGGCAAAGCGATTCTGTCCACCACGATAGACAGGAAACACCAAAACGGCACCAAAAACAACAGCAAGCCTTACAGGAGACTTTCAGGTACGTGTCCGTGTCCCTCGAGTCCGACGCACGGCCAGGCTGAAACTGAGTCACGGCTGTAACCAAGGAGTGATGTGTTCTTGTAATTAAGCAGGTCTGTTTCGTTTTAGGGGCGTGGTGGGGGATCGGGGAATGGCAGAGGGGCATAGAATTGACCTGCAGGCAGGACCCCCACCTAAACATGCAATAAAGAGCTGGTTCTCTTATACCCTGGGCCGGATGAGGCTCTCACTCAGCTCCCAGCGTTTAACGAGTTACCCTAGTGACCCACGAGGCAGGATGCTCTGAGTCTACACCCACCACAGCAGCCCGCGCCTTCTGAGGTCTTATCGCACTGACCCGCTGAGCCGCCCCTGGGTTTTGCGGAGGCCTCTCTGCCGTGAGGTCTGACCACACCCGTGCCATCTCGCAGCGGCTCAGGGCAGGCTTGGGACCGCCCCGCCAGCAGCTGCTCCGCAGGAGGACGCCGCCTCTGTCCTGTGGCCCCGCTGGTTTCCGGGCTGATCCTGTGGTCGGGGCGGCCGCTGCCTTCCCCGAGTAACCGTTGGGGTTTCTGTTTGGGAACGCTCGGGTTCACCCCACAGGTGGGCTGGCGGGGACATCTCCTGGGTGTGCTGCTTGGTGGCCTGAGCGGCACAAGGGTGCCTGGAAAGGTGCCCACGGCCAGTCTTTGGGGCAGTGGTTTTCTCTTAGAGGCTCCCATGTGATGTGTTGTGAAACTAAATCTAGCCATTCCGCTTTTTTTCAAAAACCAAATTAAGCTTCATGACCATGGGAATTTATCTAATCTTGACAGGAAAAAAAAAAAAAAAAAAAAAAAAAAATATATATATATATATATATATATATATATATATATATATACATACATACACACACACACATACATACACACATATATATGTATATATACATATATATATTTACATACATATATGTATATGTGTGTGTATATATATATATATATATATATATATATGAGGCCCAATGCACAAAATTCGTGCAAGAGTAGGCCTTCCTTCCCCAGCTGCCAGCTCTGGCTTCCCTCTAGCACCCTGGGCCCTGGGCTTCTCTCACAGCCCCAGCTTCATCCTGAAGGATGTCTGGTCTAATTAGAATATTATGCTTTTATATATATATATATATATATATATATATATATATATACACACACACACACACACACACACACACACACACAGACACTGAGTGGCCAGATTATTATCATCTCTGAATGCATAATAATCTGGCCATTCAGTGTATATCTTATATAACAAAAGGTTAATATGCAAATTGTCCCCTCGACCAGGAGTTCGACCAGCAGGCAGGCTGGCCAACCACCCATGTCCCTTCCCCCGTGGCCAGGCTGGCTGGACCTCATCCATGCACAAATCCATGCACCAGGCCTCTAAAATAAATAAATATATATATCTATATATAACCACCCTGTGAAAAATAAACTATATCTTTTAGTATGACCATACTTTTTTTTAATATTTTATTGATTTCAGAGAGGAAGGGAGAGGGAGGGAGAGATAGAAATATCAATGATGTGAATCGTTGATCGGCTTACCTTCTGCACGCCCCACACTCGGGATCACACAACACTGGGGATCGAGTCCGCAACCTGAGCTTGTGCCCTGACCAGGAATTGAACTGTGACCTCCTGGTTCACAGGTGGACACTGAACCACTGATCCATGCCGGCCAGGCTGAGCATATTTCTTAGGCACCCCAAAATGGGGGGTCATTTTTATTTTTGACTCTGTGTTTATCTGTATTTTAGTTTTTCTAGCTTACGTCTGTAACTTTTTAAAAAATATATATATATATATATTCTTAAAAGTACCTCAGCCCAAAACATTCAAATGACAAAAGCATTATACCCCAAAAACCTCGTCTTGTGCTGTTCACCCACCATCAGGAAAGAGAGCTGGAGCCGGTGTCCCCCGCAGGTGGGAGGTCTCCCTGTGTGCGGGGACCCCCGACGCCCGGTTCTCCTCCAGGATGGGACGTGGGTGGCAGCGTCCCTGGGGGAACACAGGCCTGGTGGCCACAGCACACACACACACACACACCCGTGGCAGCTTCCTGTAGCAGAAGCATGACCCAGGCTTCCAGCCTTGACCCCATTCGGCCATGGTTTGGGTTTTTTCGGGGGGGTTTGCTGTTTGTTGGTTTTGCATTTTGTTGGTTGTTTTGTCTCAGTGGGTCTTTTGCTTCTATCTCGCTTTCACGTTTGGCATCCAGCTCCCGCCCCCGGCCAAACAACCTGCCCAGTTCCAGGCCACCAGGCAGGCTGGTGTGGGCCCGGACTCCGTGGACCTGGGCACCCGCCTGACTCTGACAGCCCAGGGGACAGAACTCCCAGCCAGGCTCTCCTGGGCGGGCAGAGAGAGACGGGAAATGGGCATTTCCAGGGCTAGCCATTTCTAGTCTTAAAAGTGAAACTTAAAAAAAAAAAAAAAAAAAAGAGGAAGAAGAAGAAGAAGGAGGAGGAGGAGGAGGAAAAAGGAAAGCCGGGAGGGCATTTTGATAGCCAACCAGGTCATCTGTCTTGGGTGTAGGAATGGTTTTGTTGCACACGTTATTATTATTGCCACCATCACAGCCACCCCATGGCCCCCAAACCTTTTTTTTTTTTTTTTTTTTTTTTTTTAAAGAACAGTCTCTTGATTTTGAAAGAGAGAGGAAGGAAGAGGGAGAGAAAGAAAAAAAAAAAACATCGATGTGAGAGCAGACCATCAGTTGGCTGTCTCCTGCACACTCCTTACTGGAGATCGAGCCCTTACCTGGGAATCGAACTGGCAACCTTTGGGTGCACAAGATGATGGCCAACCAACTGAGCCACACTGGCCAGGGACCCCCAAACTTCTTTTTTTTTTTTTTAATAGAACACATTCATGGAGTATGCTCAGGGTTTACGCCACCAATTCCAGACAGTGTTTCAGGCTAGGTAACTTCTTTTTAGTGTGCAGCTACTCAGGCTTCTTCAGGACACTGCCCTCACCCGCCCCAGCACGCTCCTGAACGCCCAGAGGAGCTGAGTCCTCCCTGCTCTCTGGGCTGTGTCCTCCCTGCTCTGCAGGAGGCAGGGGTGTGCTGGGCGCCTGCCAGAAGCAGGAGGCACCTGGGGGCAGCACTTTAACGCCCACAGGTAGGGTCCTCAAGCGGTGGCCCCATTTTCCTGGAAAGGAGAGAGTTTTTGTGATCCAGAGGGGACAAAGGATCCAAAAGGGGCCTGAAAAGAGAACGTTGCTTAGAAGCAAACTCCCAACATCACCGTCCAGTGGGAAGGCAAACCGCAGACCGTGGGCAAAGCCTGGCCGCCCTGCAGCC
Source organism: Pipistrellus kuhlii (assembly GCF_014108245.1). Taxonomy (NCBI): domain Eukaryota; kingdom Metazoa; phylum Chordata; class Mammalia; order Chiroptera; family Vespertilionidae; genus Pipistrellus; species Pipistrellus kuhlii. The sequence goes on along the minus strand of NW_023425405.1, from coordinate 50,484,658 downwards.
ACCCCATTCACAGCCACAGTCCCGTGCTGGGACAGAGCTGAGGCTGAGGCTGCGCAACGGGCAGACTCTGCCCTCGATGCACCTTTCGGCTTAGATCGACGAAAGGCACGCACCCAGACTTCCCCTGGCCCTGCCCCTGCCTAGGGCAGCGCCAGGGTGTTCCTGAATCGGGTGAATTGTCTTTCCGGTCACCATGGCTGTCTGGAAATCCTTGTACTGAGCACTCTGCAAATCGGGAGAGAGAGGGGCAGGGTCCCTCTTGGCATGCCAGAGAACAGTCCCCGCCTACATGGCTGAAGCTAGCAGGAAGGCAGGCGGGGCTGGGGAGGTGCGGGGTGCTCTTGGAATGGCCCAGGAAAAAGTGGCCGGTGGGCCTCACTCAGGTGGCTCCCCCTGGTCTGCTGTTAGCCAGGCCCCAAAGGCCAAGTTCCTGGAGAAGCTTCCCGGTGACATACAGCGTAAGAGTGGGAGGGCTCCTCCTCCCCAGGGCCCGCCCCACCCCCGGGCCCCGGGCCTTGTGCGCTGCGTTCCGCACCCCTCGGAAGCCGGACTAGGGAGCTCCGGGTTCAGATGGGGCGCACCAGGTTCCCCTGAGCGGTTTCTGGAAGCATTTTAGCAGTCGGTGGAAGAGTAATAAAAAAAAAATAAACAAATCAATAAAAACAGATTGCCTGACAACGTCTCACTTGTTGGTGCAAATGTGCATTATTTTTTTTTTTTAATGTAGTCTTAATGCCAACTCCTACTTCGTCTCCTTTCTCCTTATATTTTTTGTTTGTTTCCTGAACCAGAGAGAGAATTTGACCCAAATAAACACTGTGGAGTGTTGGATCCCGAGACAAAGAAACCTTGCACAAGATCCCTCACCTGCAAGGTATTTCTCCTTTCCCTAAAGAATACCTCCTGCTCTCGCCGGTGGGGCCTTTGTCAGGAATGTTTGCATGCCACTCTCTGCGCACGGCAGGGTGTGGAACCTAGACATGACCCCCAGCTGTTCTTTGTAAGGGAAATGCTTTCTTCTCTGCCATGGCAGCGGAGGGGCCTGCCTGGAGCTGGCTGGCTTTTTAAGAAGGGAGGAAAAAAAAAAAAAAAAAAGGCTTCCCCCCCTGTCCCTCGTGAGGCCAGACAGTAAATTGTATTTATAGGCACTCACAGGCGGCTCGGAGCCCTGCTCCGATGTAATGTATGCAGGAGGCGGCGGCGTTGGCAGCGGCAGCAGCGCCCTGAGAGCCAGTCCTGCCGCGCCCCCGAGCCGGCCACACCGGGGCGGCCAGGGGCACAGCGGGCGGAAGGCGGCTGCCGCTATAGGTAGCCCCCGCCGGCCGCATGCCTCGTTCCTGAACTGCTTAGTGCTTCTTGGGACCGAGGCCGTGGCCCTCTCTGCTCGGGGGCTCTGTGTGCCCGGGCCACCGCACGCCTCCCGCAGCCGCACCGGGATCAGCTCTAGGCGCTCTCGCTGGCCTCTCGTCCGAGCTCTGAGCTCTCCCGGGCTCTGCGCTGAAGCTTGTCATCTTGTGCCATTTTTTTTCTTTTTCCTTTTTTTTTTTTTTTTTTTTTTTTCCCCGGAGGAAGCCCTGGCTTTTTGACACCAGGAGAGCAGAGCATGGTTGCGTCGGTGCGGTCTCTGCCTCCTCTTCCCAGCCTCCGCACGGGAGCTGCTGTTGCCTTGAAGTTGACTTTGGCAAGCGCCTGCCACGTCCCCACGAATGGCGGGGTCTGAGGCGGAGGGCCCCCGCCCCGGGAAGCAGGTGTATGTGCTGATCAAAGAGGCCGTGCTTTTTCTCGTCTCTCTTCTCCTCAGACACACTCGCTGAGCCATCGGAGGGCAGTCCCCGGCAGGAAAAAGCAGTTTGACCTCCTCCTGGCGGAACACAAAGCCCGGTCCCGAGAGAAGGAAGTTAAGGATAAAGAGCATCTTCTGACTCCGGCGAGGGAAGTAGTACTTCCAAACCCAGCCGGGCCGGCGCAGGACCCTCTGCCGGGGTCTGCAGGGAGCGCTGGGCCAGAACCTAAGGTCACCTCCCCTGCGAAATCCAGGCCGCCCAACTCTGTGCTTCCCAGGTGAGTGCCCTCCCCGCGCCCCTCCCCCGCGCGGTGACAGAGGCCCAGGGGCCTTGGTCCGGTGGCTGCCTCGCTGGGTCGTGTGTGCTCTGATCACGTGTTACGAGGAAGCCGTCATACCGCGGCCTCGTAAGGCGGTTGGTTGTACACGTTAATGAGATAATGGGCGAAAGGGGCTCGGCCATCGTGTTCAGGGGATTTTTCTGCTGTCATCCTAAGTCACGATTTTCTTCATCATCATCATCATCATCATCATCACCCTTCATGGCAGATCGATATCAGAGCAAGAGTAAGCTGAAAATAAATACCTGGACGGCACGTCAGCCACCAGGCACCTCTCCCGGCTGCCTGGGTGTCGGGCTTCGTTGGCGATTCCCGGAGCAGAGAGTGAGGGAAAACCTGGGCGGATGTGGGTGGATCGGCACATGTAGGAGCCCGTTTGACACACATTGTTTTGTGAATTTTTACCTCCAACCCTCCGGTGACCCAGGCGAAGGGGGGAAATGGCATAACAGAGGCTTTTTGCTCTGTATTTCCCCGCATGCCCAGAAAGCTGAGCCACCTGTCTACGGTGTTATTTCACTGTCCTGGAAAGAACAGGAAAGGTCATTAAAACCCATTGGGTCAAGCGTGCTTTAAAACCCACACGCAGCTCTGACTGCCACGCTGAGAGAGTAGCAGACCACCTTCCAGGTGATGGGACGGGAAACCCTCATTCAGAAATGCTCAGCACAGGGTGCAGAGATGATGAATGAAACTAGGTTCTGCGCCGAAACCAGTTTGGCTCAATGGATAGAGCGTCGGCCTGCGGACCCAAGGGTCCCGGGTTCAGTTCCGGTCAAGGGCATGTACCTTGATTGCGGGCACATCCCCAGTGGGGGGGTGTGCAGGAGGCAGCTGGTCGATGTCTCTCTGTCATCGATGTTTCTAGCTCTCTATCCCTCTCCCTTCCTCTCTGTAAAGTCAATAAAATATATATTAAAAAAGAAAGAAAGAAAGAAGGGAGGGAGGGAGGGAGGGAGGGAGGGAGGGAGGGAGGGAAGGAAGGAAGGAAGGAAGGAAGGAAGGAAGGAAGGAAGGAAGGAAGGAAGGAAGGAAGGAAGGAAGGAAGTTCTGCGTTTCAAGGATTTCGTTGAGAAGGTGAGATAAGACTCAAATGTTTCCAGAGTCATTAGAAGGAAGCATTCATGATACCAGGTGAGGAGGGCAGGCCCTGGGACTGCTGGATGATTTTGAGTGCGTACCGTGTGCGTCCCACAGCGTCCAGCGAGTGGGCTTTGAGAGCGGGTTACAAAAGAAGGGGACGGCAGAAACCGGTTTGGCTCAGTGGGTAGAGCGTCTGTCTGTGGACTGAAAGGTCCCAGGTTCAATTCTGGTCAAGGGCATGTACCTTGGCTGCGGGCACATCCCCAGTGGGGAGTGTGCAGGAGGCAGCTGGTCGATGTCTCTCTCTCATTGATGTTTCTAGCTCTCTATCCCTCTCCCTTCCTCTCTGTAAAAAAAAATCAATAAAATATACTTAAAAAATAAAAATTAAAATAATAGAAGGGGACTGAGTTGGTTCTTAGAGCAGCAGCAGGCATTTGGTGGCAGTGGCTGCTGACCCGCCAGCTCCTCGCCCTCGTGCCTTCCTCGTTGGGACCAGCCTGACCCAGTTTGACGGTCGGAGTCCCTCTGTGGGATTGGCCGGCCTCAGCCTCCGGCGGCATTCAGGGGGAGTCACAGCCCACACGCGTTTCCATCGCAGCCCTTGTCGTGTGTTGTCATCCGTGCACATGCCGCCTTCCTTGCCGCCTCGCCTTTTACACTGTCATTTTGTGATGACTTGGGAGTTCCATGCGGGGTGTTGGTGAAGGGTGTTCCCCTTGCCTTAGAGCAGAGGAGACAGTCCGGTCCCAAACACCTGGGGAGGGAGGGCTTTGGTTCCGCATACGGTGGCTTTCACACTTCTTCGGGACTGGAGAGCTTTTTCATCCCCACACACTTTCCAAGGTGCCCAATAGGAAAGCCTCCCCCCAAAGCCAGCACAGCCCGGCTCTCATCGCTCACGTCCCCACAGCCTGCTGCCCCCCCCCCCCGACCTTCTGAGGGATCCCCTCGTGTTCCCCAGGGAACCCAGTTTGAACACCCTCTCTCCCTATACGATTTTGACTGACAGAGGCACTTCTCTTCCAAGTAGTGGTACCTGGTGAACCCAGAAGCCAGGGGGCAGCTGTTAAAAAATAAAGCAAGGCATGGCGCCTTAGTCGTTCCGTTTCCTATCCCTTCCCGGCTGGTTTCCAGAGGAATGTTTGTCGTTAGAAAGATGCAGGTTTACGTGTTCTCTTCCGGAAGCAGAAGGAAGAGCATGAGGTTGATCAGCAAAAGGGATGTCTCTGAAAGGAAGAGGGAGACACGGGAGAGCATCACACATGTTGCTAACAGTATTTTTTGAGGATGCTTTTCAAAGTTGCTATAGAAACCAAAAGACTCAGGGTGCACTTTGGACCAATATCATGGGGAAGGTCACCCTCTTCCACTCATTTTACACTAGGATGAGACACACACACACACCCCATGCAGTCAGAGATGTGAACAGCATGACCAGAATTTAATGTTGTCATCACATAAAATTTAAAACATTTATTTTACTCATCTATCAATTACACTAATCATCTGCAATGGGCAAAAAATAAATATATATATTATCACTCACACATGGAATTATTGTAATCCCTTCCGAATCATGAATTCCTTTTCTTGGAAATATTAAGGTGTATGAATTTATTTCTTAACATATCGTTTTGACAACCTTGAAAATATATCAGCTTTCATATTCTTGAGTTGCAGCCCATTCTTGTCAGGGGTTTCTAAAAAGGAACCTGGGCCTAGAACAGGAGAAGTTAAAAGTTAGAGAACACAGGTCAGGACAGGATTGGAAGCGCGTATCTCAACTCCGTGTTTACTCACTCGGGGAGCGTGGCCACGTTTCTTAGTCTCTCTAGCCTCGGCTTGCTCATCTGTACAGTGGATGAAGGACCACTCTCTGTAATAAGTGCTGCCCTGATGGCCGCTGGGAGGAAGGGATGGTGTCAGTCAGTGGGAAAGCAGTGTGAGTAAACACAGTGTTACCTGATTTCCATTTGCCCGACCTCCTGCCCTCTTCCCCCCCACCCCCCAGGCGCCCTTACATAGCACACTCATATGCTCTGTTTCTTTGCCTCCAACTCTAAGGAAACAGATTACTTGCCCCAGAGAGCCCAAGAGCTATGGATGAGCAGCCCAGTCCTGCCATCAGATCTCTGTGGCAAACGGGGAGAAGGGCAAAGGGAGGGAGAAAGGTCAGCTATGGAAACCAGTGCTGACAACATCTGGGCAAATTCCCCTCTGTCTTGAGAAGCTCACACCTTTCATATTAAAGTATAAAATGGCAAAATCCATTGATTTTTAGACTGACAAGGGGCAGTGGGCAAAGAAGCAGAATGTCCCAGACACCTAAAGAAGGACAGAGATGAGTCTAGAGTGAGAGCAACGTCAGTCATGACTAATCAGGAGAGTGTTATTGCCTATTACAAGCCATCTCTCTCCTTGGCTTATGTTTGTCCCTGCGCTTTTTCTGCACTCACCTCTCAACATGGGAGGCTTTGAAGTCTCATTTCCACCTCTTATTAGCTCTGCAAGCAATTTGCTCGTCTGAGAAACGTAGATAATAGTTAAATGTGCAAAGGCAGTGGGTAACCTGGGTGAGACATGCCTCGCCCATAACAGGGCCCTGATTAAAGTCAGTGCCCGAAGCACTCAGACAGGCTGGCGCTCGTGCTTCCGCACAGGGATGGGTCAGAGAATTGTCTGTTCAGTGTCCCTGAGTGGAGCTGAACAGGGACCCTCATCACAGACATTGTCTTTAAACCAAATCGATAAGTGGAGAGGGGAAGATGAGGTAGTGTGGAATGAGAAAAGGTGGATGACAACTTTGCAAATTTGAGTGACTTTTTTTTTAATGTATTTTTATTGTGGGTTTTGTTTTGTTTTTTTGTTGTTGTTATTGTTTTTGGGGGTTTTTGTTTGTTTTGTGTGTGTGTGTGTGTGTGTGTGTGTGTGTGTGTTTAGGAGAGAGAGGAAAGGAAAGGGATAGAGATGGAAATATCAATCCGCTGCCTCCTGCACGCGCCCCCTCCCGGGAACCGAGCCCAAAACCTAGGCATGAGCCCTGACCGGGAATTGAACCAGCAACCTCTTGGTGCATGGGATGATGCTCAAGCCACTGAGCCACACCAGCTGGGCTTGAGAGAGTTTTTCAACACCTTCTCAGGACTAGTGGCCCCATTCCTCATCACTTCTCACCCAACCATGGCTTTTTCTGAGACCCAGGCTGGTTCCAGTGATCTCCTTCCCTCCAGGTTCCGCTCTGGAGCGCAGTGATCAGAAAGCACCTACCATTCCGTCATCGCCAGGCGGGGGTGTGCATCCCTGAATGAAGCAAGCCTGAAAGGGAGGAGATGCAGTCTCTCCTCCTCCGTGTGCCCGTATCCATGTGTGCCTGTGTGCACATGTGCACACCATTACTCATACCTATGTTTCTGCCTTTGTCCCCGGAGCTGGTTTTGCTCTAACACAGTGTTTCCATGCTTATACCTTTACTCTTCAGTATTCTCCCCTTATCTCCTGTCTTTTACCTGACAACTGGAACTTACTATTGAGAGTTTCAGCCTTTTTTTTTTTTTTTTTTTTTTTTTTGAGTAAGGGAAAGTTTATTGATCAACAAGGTGCCAACCAAAAAGATGGGAGTCATAGTGGTACCTCAAACTCACCTTAAGAAAGCACAGAGTTCAGGCTTTTATTGTCAAGGGAAGGGAAATGGGAGTGGCAGGAGGTGATTGATCACCACAGACATCTGGGCGCTGCCAGGAGGGTCTGAGGGAAGGTTGTGCTGTGTGGCTGTGAGTCCAGCCTCAGTCTCGGTGTTCCTGCAAATCATTGACAAACAACACACGCCTACCTTATCTCCTCGAGCCGCGAACACAGTTCCCTCCGTGATTAGCAGGTCTATATGCCAGACTTAGCACAAGCTATTACCCAGCAGGCCATGCATGCGGACAACGCAGGCTTGGACAGGTGGAGTCCGGGAGGCTGGGCATACAGCTACCCGCTTTGTGTGGTCTATTCTTCAATACTGAGGGAAATAGGAGGACCTGGTCAGGGTTCAATTAAGAGGCAAGATTAGCTTTTTTACGATGGAGTCAGATCTGTCTGCCACTGTGCCCTATTTATTTGGTTCTTACAGTCTCACATGCTCACTCCTTCCATAATGACCCCTAAGCCTCAGAGGGGGCATTCTGAGTGTTCAGTTTAAGCAAAGAACAGGGTTACTGTTATTACTGTGTCCCCCAGAACCCAAATTATGAGGAATTGGCCACTGCACAAACACTTCCCTGTTCAGCGAACAAGTAACCGAAAGCAATCCTGTTGTTTAAGGACCCACATGCAGTGATCTGTTCGAGTCATCGAGCTTAAACCATAGAACAGGTCAAACAATTGAGAATTATATGACTATATGAGTTAAGTTCCCTGAGAATTAGTTTGTATTGGGTGCTCAGGTAAGCTGTCTGTATGGCTTACACCACCTCAATCACTAAGATTGTCTAAGGGTGAGTTGTGATTTCTCTGAAGGGTACATTGTGTAAGACAAAACAACACTCGAAAGACAAAGGTATATTATCGAAACATTTTTCTTTCTATACCCTCCCCCCTTTTTTTTTTTTACCAAAGATAGCCAAACTGAGACTAATCTATCTGCCAAAGAAGTCTCGTTTCAATAAATGTGGCCTGGTTATTTGTATACGTGAAGCAAGAATAGTAATTAACCATGTAGCCCTCTACATCTGCTTAGCTGGAATTTTCTTAAGGAATCTTCGGATTGAACCTAGCCTCCGAAGGCTAGAAGCCAAGCTGCATACTGGCCATCAGATTTCGTCCGCAATACCTACAGGGTTTGGTGAATCCTCTCTTCTCGAAGTCCCCACCATATCCTGAGGTCCTTTCCTTGCATCTCCCAGGAGGCAATCTCTGTTCCTCACCTGGAAAACCTGCTGTGAACTATGTGAACTGAGTACCAGGCTGTATTCCCAAAGGGGCTTTTGTTGGCTTCCAAAGTCACTCTTAAGGCCTCAACGCTTTCTGGTCTGAGTCTGTGCATGCCTCTCTCATCCATGGTGTTCCAGTCAAAGCCTTGGTAATAAAACCACTCTGATAGATTCTTATTGAACTTATGCTAATAATCACATTGCCATGAAAATAAAAATACTCCTTACTGTATTCTGGAGGGATCAAGCAGTGAGAAACAGCAAATACTACAATTGCGCTTACAGAGGTATAATTTACCAAATTGTAAGTCATAGGTAAACAAGTTTTCCTTTTATCTATTAAAAAAAAAGATTAAAAAATCAGCAATGTCATACAAAAAGTCATAACAATTTTAACCATTCTCATCAGCAATGGTTACATTTGTTTGGGGTGGGGAGTTATAGCCATTCTGACAGGTGTAAGGTGATATCTCATTGTGGCTTTAATCTGAACTTTTCTGATGTTAGTGACATTGAGCATCTTTTTATATGTCTATTACTCATCTGCATGTCCTCTGTGGAGAAGTGTCTATTCATGTCCTCTTCCCAATTTTCAATTGGATTGTTTATTTTTTTATGTTGAGTTGTATGAATTCTTTATAAATTTTGGATATTGACCCCTTATTTAATGCACCACTGGTGAATATGCTCTCCCATTCAGTGGGTTGTCTTTTCGTTTTGTTAATGATTTCCTTTGCCTTGCAAAAACTTTGTTGCTTGACATCGTCCCATTTATTTCTTTGCAGAAAAACCTAATCTTAATAAATGCTTAACGTATTAGGACATTTCTAATCTCATGAGATAAGAAGTCCAGAGGTGAAAGGACACCAGTCCCCAGAGGTCAGGAATTGGCTCGGCTTCTTTGCTCTTTTTTCACCCCACACTGTTCACTCCCCCAAGCCCAGAGCAAGATGGCTGCAGCAGTTTCAGGCACATCCAGGTGGAACAAGACCCAGTGAAAGAAGAAACCACTTTTCCCTGTGTCTTTTTTTTTTTTTTTTTTTTTTTTTTTTTTTTTTCCCCAGAGAGGGAAAAAAGAGGGAGAGAGAGAGAGATAGAAATATCAGTGATGAGAGAGAATCATTGATTGGCTGCCTCCTGCATGCCCCATACTGGGGATTGAGCCCACAACCCAGGCATGTGCCCTTAACTGGAATCAAACCCTGAACCCTCCAGTCCCAGGCTGACGCTCTATCCACTGAGCCAAACCAGCCAGGGCCCTTGTGTCTTCTTAAAGGTGGGAAAAATCTTTACAAAAGCCCTTCTTCCCCAAAACATATTTTTTTCTTTCCTTTCTCATGCCCTTTTCTAAACCAATCATCATTAGCAAGATGAAACCGATTTCATTATTGGTTTGGGAGTTAAATGAAGGCTGGGAATTCATCATCGTATTACCATATTTCTGCTGATCTTTTTATTCTTTGGAGCTAATGCCTTTTTTATCCCTTGACTATGGTTTTAGTAGGATTTTGGGAGGAAGGCAAACTAAGTGTTTAATTTATCTGCCCAGTTAATGGAAAGTTCTTCTGCCACTTTCTCTCTCAGAAAGTATCTGTACTACTAGCTCACTTTCTTTTCCTTTCTTTCTTGTTATTAAATTTTTCCCATGCACAGAGGTAAGAGTATAATATAATGAACACTCTTATCCCTAGTTTGGAGAATTATAATATTCAGATTTGCAATTATATTCATTTTATCCACCAGGTATATTTTTATTATATATTTTGAAGTAGATTGCAGATACCATGGCATTTTTTTAAATATACGGTATTTTATTGATTTTTTATAGAAAGGAAGAGAGAGGATAGTGAGTTAGAAACATCGATGAAAGAGAAACATCGACCAGCTGCCTCCTGCACACTTCCTACTGGGGATGTGCCCGCAACCAAGGTTCATGCTCTTGACCGGAATCGAACCTGGATCCTTCAGTCCAAAGGCCGACTCTCTCTTCACTGAACCAAACCGGTTAGGGCGATACCATGGCATTTTACTTCCAAAGATTTCCAAATGGATCTTTGAAAAGTTAAGATTAACATAGGGGTGCATATATTCATTCTGCTTGGTGTTTCGGGATTCTTTTTTTTTTTTAAACATATTTTTATTGATTTCAGAGAGAAAGAGAGATGGAAACATCAATGATGAGAGAAAAATCACTGATCTGCTGCCTCCTGCATGCCCCACACTAGGGGTCGAGCCCTAAACTTGGGAATGTGCCTTCAGCGGAAATTGAACCATGACCTCAACCACTGAGCCACATCAGCCTGGGCCAAGATTTTTATGATATATTCCCAGAAGTGGGATCACTGGGTCAAATGGCAGTTCCATTTTTAATTTTTTGAGGAAACTCCATACCGTTTTCCACAATGGCTGCACTAGTCTGCCTCTCCACCAGCAGTGCATTAGGGTTCCCTTCTCTCCACTTCCTCGCCAGCACTTATCATTTGTTGATTTGTTGATGGTAGCCATTCTGACAGGTACGAGATGATACCTCATTGTCATTTAAATTTGCATATCTGATGATTAGTGACCTTGAGTATTTTTTCATATTTCTCTTGGCCATCTGTATGTCCTCTTTGGAGAAGTTTCTATGTAGATCCTTTGCCCATTACAATAGCTAGGATCTGGAAATAGCCCAAATGCCCATCAATATGAGTGGATAAAAAAGATGTGGTGCCCTGGCCAGTGTTCTCAGTGGTTAGAGCATTGACCTGTCCACCAAAGGATCTCGGGTTCAATTCCCAGTTAAGGGCACATACCTGGGTTGCAGATTTGATCTCTGGTCCCAATGGGGGTGCACCAGGACCTCATTCGTGAGGCAACCAATTGATGTGATAGACAAATCAATGTTTCTCTCTCTCTCCCTTCCACACTCTCTAAAATTTCCTTGAGTGAGGATTAACAACAACAACAAAAGATGTGGTACATTTACACAATGGAATACTATGCAGTTGTAAAGAAGAAGGATCTCTTATCCTTTGAGACAGCATGGAGGGAGCTGGAGAAGATTAGGCTAAGCTAGTCAGAGAAAGACAAGTATCACATGATCTCACCTATATGTGGAATCTAATGAACATATAGATTGAAATAATGAAAATAAATTGACAAACAAAATAGATCCTGAGACATAGAAGCATGCAACAAGCTGACGAATCTCAGGGGGCGGGGGATAGTGTGGGAAGAGATTAACTGAACAACTTATGTGCACAACTCATGTACACAGACAATAGTTCAGTGGCGGCCTGGGACAGGGATGGGAGTGGGGTGGAGGGGCTCGTTGGGGATGGGAGGCAGAGGAAGAGGGATATCTGTAATACTTTCAACAATAAAGATAATTTTTTTAAGTAAAGATAATTTTCTATTTAATGATGCTATTATTACAGTTAACAAAATCCAGCTGACTTGTATCTCCTGCAGGGCAGGGAGGTCCTATCATGTTGGGAAAAGCTTCAGAAAGAGCCTACTAGGGGACTCTTTCCCCTGCCCACATGGGAGTTTGTGCTTATTCGTCAATAAATTTCCCCTTTTGCTACACCATCTTCCTTCCGTGGATTCATTCTTTGACTCCGATGGACAAAGAATCCAGGGGACCATCCTGCCCAGGGCGACACCACGTGTTCCAGTTTAAAAATCCCGTAACAAGAGCATATCTGTCTTTTGTTTCTCTGAACTTGTCCATGGTTCGCTGTTAGACTGCACGTGCTGAGCTGGAACTTTTTGTTGTTTCTGCATAAACCCATTTTTTTTTTAAATATATTTTATTGATTTTGTACAGAAAGGAAAGGAGAGAGATAGAGAGTTAGAAACATCAATGAGAGAGAGTCATCGATCAGCTTCCTCTTGCACACCCCCTACTGGGGATATGCCCGCAACCAAGGTACATGCCCTTGACTGGAATCGAACCCGGGACCCTTCAGTCCCCAAGCCAACACTCTATCCATTGAGCCAAACTGGTCTTGGCCATAAACCCATTTTTGCTGGAGAAATATCTGGCTGGCTGTGTGTTAAAGGCCAACAAGTTAAATAAACTATCCAGTTTTCAGAATGGTGTTTAAAAAAAAAAAAAAAAAAAAAAAAAAAGAACCTACTAGAAAGTTTGGAAATAACTTAAATGCCCATCAATAGACTAGTTAAGTAAATTGAGATATATCCATGCTGTGGAATACTGGGGAATATTAAAAAATATGACATATGTCACATAGTTCTATACATGGAAATATTTCTACATTATCACTGTGTTTTTTAAAAAGTGTAGCCCTGGCCAGTGTCACTCAGTGGTTAGTGTGTCGACCCGCCCACCAAAGTGTTGTGGGTTCAGTTCCAAGTCAAGGGTATGTACCTGGGCTGCAGGTTTGCTTCCCAGCCCCTATTTGGGCACGTGTGAGAAGACCAATCAATGTGTCTCTTTCCTCTCTCTCTCTCTCTCTCTCTCCCTCTCCCTCTCCCTCTCCCTCTCCCTCTCCCTCTCCCTCTCCCTCTCCCTCTCCCTCTCCCTCTCCCTCTCCCTCTATCTCTCTTTCTATCTCCACCTTCCTCCTCCCTCCCTTCCACTCTATCTAAAAACCAATGGGAAAAATGTTCTTGGGTGAAGATTAACGAAACAAAAACATGTCTCAAAATAGTATGTATAGTGTGGTCCAATTCTTGTTTTAAAATGCATGTGGCTGTGTATACACACTAAAGCAGTCTGGAAGGATATAAATCTAAATGGTAATAGCACTTGATCTTGAGTGGCAGGATTGTGGGTGCTGTTTTCTTTATATATTTCACCAAAAATGTTGTATTGTTTGGGCCTTCAGCTGTAAACAGGCAACAGTGTAGTTGCCCCTTCTGGTACAGGAGAGTAGGTCTCGGGGAATGCAGACGGGGAGATGTGGTCTTTGGCCTGTAGACTTTAAACATGTAAAGTGAATGGCATCCTTGTTTTATAAGTGTGGGAAGGTAATAGACAATAATAAACTGTCATATAATGGAGTTCTTGTAATAACACTGAAAAACTATGGCTTTCTTGGGGGGATTTTAAGTCTGTTTGTTTTTTATTGTGGTAAAATATACATAACAAAATTTACCATTTTATTTCTAAGTGTACAGTCCAGTAGCATTAAGTACACTCACATTGTGGTACCACCATCACCACCATCTCCAGAACTTTTCATCATTCCATACTGACCTTCTTTACTCATCAAACACAAACTCCCCTTCACCCCCACCCCCAGTGCCTGGTAACCACTGTTCTACTTTCTGTCTCTATGGATTGGACTGTCCTAGGAACCTCATAGAAGTGGAATCATACCACGTTTGTCCTTTATGATTGTGTTATTTCCCTTAGCATAATGTCTTCATGGTTCATCCATGTGGTAGCATGTATCCGTATTTTATTGTTTTTTAAGACTTACCTAATATTTTGTGTGGATATACCGTATTTTGTTTATCCATTTGTCTACTGGTGGCCACTTGGCTTGTTCCCACCTTTGTGGCTTTGTTTTTAAACGGCTATGCTTTCGGGATCTGGTTTGAACTCGGGTATTTCACGCCTGGGAAGATGTTGTAGCACAGAGGATCCAGAGTGGAATGAAGGAGACAGAGACAGGGCAATAGTGCCTCTTCATGTGACTGGGAGAGGCAGCTTCCAAAGAAGAATGCAGAAAACCAATAATCTTAAGGATCTTGATTTTTCTCTCCAAAAAAAATTTTTCTCCCTATCTTTCTCGTGGGTCAGTCACCTAATGAAAGTAGAGAAGCAGTAAAAACAACTGACAACTAACTTTGACTCTTCTAACTCCTCTCCTGATGTGATGTGTTTGTTTTGTCTTGTTTTTTACTGCTCAGTATGCATGCAGTTCTATCTCTTACTGTGACAGTGCTTTTCTATGAGCTTAGCTATAATTTAGATGAGTTCTGTTGGATTATTTATACACATGGAATTCATGTATTCCTTCATTGAGAAACATATTTCTTCAACATCAACTATGAGCCAACTGTGCTAGCAGGAGGATCGAATGCCTTGTCAAAAATTAAACATTCAGTCCAGCCAATCAATGTACATGGCTCCGCAGCTGAGCATTAACTTATGAACTAGGAGGTCATGGTTCGATTCCTGGTCAGAATATTTGCCCGGGCTGTGGACTCAGTCCCCAGTGTGGGGCATGCAAGAGGCAATCCATCAATTGTTCTCTCTCATCATTGATGCTTCTTTATCTCTCTCCCTCTCCCTTCCCCTCTGTAATCAATAAAAATATTTTTTAAATGTAAACGTTCATTCTCAGAAGATACAATTAAACTCCATGTGGCATGTTAAGACATTATTACTATCTTAATAATATTAATAATATTAATAATATTAATATAAATATTAAGAAACTGACCTGGCGCCCTGACCGGTTTGGATAGAGCGTCAACCTGCGAACTCCAGGGTCCCAGGTTCGATTCTGGTCAAGGGCAGGTACCTTGGTTGCAGGCACATCCCCAGTAGGGGGTGTGCAGGAGGCAGCTGATCAATGATTCTCTCTCATTGATGTTTCTAACTCTCTATTCCTCTTCCTTCCTCTCTGTAAAAAATCAATAAAATATATATAAAAAAAAAAAAAAAAAAAGAAAAGAAACTGATGTGGCTGTGCCCTGTCGCTTTCCCCTGATGCCCCGGTTCAGGCAGGGCACGGCCTCGGCTCCCCCAGGCCTGCGGAGAGCTGGTCACTGTGACCTCCCAGCCTGAATACCCCCCTGATGCAAGGCTGCCCCTGCCCCGGAAAGGCCGCCCCCTGCGCTCCGTTGCCTCCTCCGAAGGGCTTATCCTGTGTGTTCTCTCTTGCCTTAGACCGTCCTCTGCAAACAGCATCAGCAGCACCACGTCTTCGAGCCACAGCGGCTGCGCCCCGGAAGCCCCCGCGCCCCCCGCTGCGGGTGACCTCGCCAGCCGTCTGTCGAGCGATGAAGGGGAGATGGACGGCGCCGACGAACCCGAGAAGTTGGACTGCCAGTTCTCCACCCACCACCCCAGGCCGCTTGCGGTAGGCCACCCGCACCCCGCCACGTGTTTCCCTGGCTTCGTGGGCCTGCGGGGGGGTGGTGTCCGAGGGCACCCCCTCCTCAGGGGAGGTCGTCAGGACCCTGTGTTACGGGGAGGCTCACCCTGAGATGGAATGGTTGCCTTAGCGATACCCTTAGACACCTGCGTGTCTGTGGCCCGCCTCGGAGCATCCGTGCTTGGGAAGCGGTGGTGATGTAAGGGCACTGGGAAGCGGGCCTCCTGGCGTGGCCCGTCTGAGAACAGAGCCTCTGGTTTCAGGAGTTCGTCTGGCTCACCTGCGTGGGGAACCGTCTGTCGTGGCAGCGCCAGGTGCCAGCCCTCGCTGGTTGTCTCCCCTGTCGGTGCTGAGTTTTATTGTTATTAGTAAGTGTGACCATATGGCACTGGTGCTGAGTGAGTGAGTGTGTGTGTGTGTGTGTGTGTGTGTGTAAGGAAAGGAGGAGGCGTTTCATGTCGGCGTGATTGCTGATGAACAGAAAGGTCAGTTCCTTCCCAGTCCTTGAAAGAGGCCATTTAACAACTCAGATCATCGAAATCGAGGTGGGGAACCTGAGGAGGCAGGAGCTGGAGGCTCGTCTACGTTTGCCCTGCAAGCACCTGAGAAGGGGGTGCCTGGTCCCTGAGCTGAGTGCAGGGGGCCTGGGACACGGGGCCCACGGCTGGTTTCCTCTGGGGCCAGCTCGTGTTGACTCCTCCTAGAGCTCAGGGACTGTGTCGGTGAAATCAGCCCTGCATCTAGATAGAGCGACTCCTTCCTTCCTCCTGTCTGTGAGATGAAGGGACGCCAAGTTCACTTCCCGTTGCTGGGGGTGATGGTGACCTGGACCAAGAGCCTGAGACTTTTGCCTCTTAGCTATTTCAGAAATAGTGAGAGATAATCAGGAATGCCTTTGACTGCCAGTCACAGATAACTCAACTCATACAGTGCAAGCACTGTGGTCATCGAATGACCCTCTATAATAAAGATGTGATATACAAATGGTCATTACGCCTGAAGCGTAACGACCAACCACTTTACGACCAGATCACGGATCAGCAGGAGGGTGGGGCAGCAAGCTACAAGCGGGGGTCGGAGAGCTATTCAGGGGGAGAGGGGGCAGGGCAGCAAGCTATGAGGGGGAATGAAAGGGGTAGAGGGAGGGAGGGTACAGCGGGCGGAGAGCTACAGGAGGGTGGCAGTGAGCTAATGGCGAGCTGGTGCACGGATTCGTGTGCAGGGCTACTAGTCTCTTATAACAAGAAGTCTAGAGGTGGGTGGTTCCAAGCAGAGGGGCACTCTGTGCAGCCTCTTCCCCTTTCACACCTGGTCTCGGTGTGTCTGCTCTAGTCCTCACCCAGTAGCATTTGCACAGATGGAAAGGGACAAACAGAAAGGGAGTCTTCTAAGGTGCTATTTTATACCATTTCATTGGGGAGAAAATCTTCCTGAACAACCCCACCACCACCACCACCAGATTTCCCCTGCCACCTCCCACCCCTGGGCCACTCAACAGCAGAGAAGGATGGGATTGCAGTGGCACAGGATGGAGGAGCCAGCACGATTCACCCCAAGGTTCTGGGAAGGGACTCACCTTCCCTGCTCACTGCTCCATGTCACATGTCAGAGCAAAAGTGTGGTTCTGTTAGCAAAGAAAAGGCAGGGAGGAGTGGGAGGGGGTGGCAGTTGAGGAGATTGGCAACCTGTGGGGTCTGCCATAGTGGCCAGTGCCATGAGGATCTGCGGCTCTGCCAAGGACATAATATATAACCTGGAATAAGAGCCTCTGAGGGCATCAGAGATATAGAAAGCAAAGAAAAAAAGGTGCCCCTTAGGTCAGAGAGAGAATGGGCTCTACCAGAACACCAGAGTCTGGAGCACATCAAGATGTTTGTCCAGCCCCGGGTGGCTCATGTGGCTCATGTGGTCCCATGCACCAAAAGGTCACTGGTTCAATTCCCAGTCAGGGCACATGCCCAGGTTGCGGGCTTGATCCCCAGGAGGGGGTGTGTAGGAGGTAGCTGATGGATTTTTCCCTCTCACGTCCATGTTTCGCTCTCACTCTCTCTCCCTTCATCTTTCTCTAAAACTCTTCAATAAAAAAGAAACAACATTAACAGGACTGGTGATCATCAAAAAGAGCAATTTTTTTTTTTTTTAAAGACGTTTGTCCAAATGACAGGCTGCCAGGGTACATAGGATTCGAATCACTGGGCTCTGCACTCAGTGGATTTGTGTGCCCTTAATGTTTTGCTGATTTAATGGGAAGGCCATGGGTTTGTTTCTTTGCTTTGTCCTTTCCCTCATGGTCAGTGGCTACATTAAATCATTTTTGTAATGAGCCCTGGTTCAGTGTGTCCCTTAGCAACTGGGATGAAGGAGGACCTGGAGGAGCTCCCACCAGCTGCGGGGGACCAGCTTCCACGCTGGGGAGTCCCCTCTGTGCGTTTGCTTGGTCAATAAGCTCTTGCTATGAAAGTGCAGGAGAGCGTTTTTTCATCAGAAGCACCAGATTTGATGGGTGGCAATGTTTGAATACAAAAGCCCCCAAACAGAAGCAGGCACCAAACAAAGGGAAGGTCTTGCGTTTGCTCCTGAGAGCCGTGCCAAAGGCCGGTTCCAGGAAAGGTCTGTGGAGTGAGTGCCAATCCAGCACTGTGTCTGGGACGGAGGCCAGGAGCCGCTGGGAGGCCTGGGGAAAGGGAGAGGAGCCGCGTTTGAGTTATAGAGTCATTTGCAGACTTGTCTGAGCTCTAGACCAGCCAAATGTCACCTTCTCAGAGGCTGCTTCTTGCATTTCTGGTTGTCCTAACATCATAATAAAAGGCTGTGTACTAAACATCTAACTGCCTATATTTCAGCC
This sequence comes from Pipistrellus kuhlii, assembly GCF_014108245.1. Lineage (NCBI taxonomy): Eukaryota > Metazoa > Chordata > Mammalia > Chiroptera > Vespertilionidae > Pipistrellus > Pipistrellus kuhlii. The sequence goes on along the minus strand of NW_023425405.1, from coordinate 50,466,632 downwards.
AAATTGTTTTCAGTGTGATGGTTTGATTTAAGCAGTTTGTGGGGCCTTATCTCTCTCATCCATCATGTACCCCAAATCCCCCTATCCTCATATTGAAGAAGAAGATAATTGGGCCCCTGGCTTTTGTCCATTTATAATCAAGTCAGGCACATAGGCATTACATGCAACGTAAGACTGTGTAGTGATTCCAGGGTGAAAGGTAATAAAGTGTGCAATAAATGTGGGGTGAGAGTTCATAGAGGCAAAGTTACTCAGATAAAGACCACTGGAAACGAGAGTCTTGATCAGGGCACTGAGGGAGGGGAGAATTGGGGTTGTCAGAGAAGAGGGGAGAAGACAGGCAGGCGGAACAGCATGAGTATAAGCTCAGAGGCAGTGATGTGTCCCCAGGCAGCCCACAGGTGCCGACAGGAGAGGAGGCGAGGTCCGGACTAGGAAAGGAGGAGGAGGATAGCCGAGTCAGAAGTGAAGTGACTCTGTTGACAACAGGTAGGAAAGGTATGCGCAGTGGCAGAAGAGCATCACAGTGAGGTGTTTCCATTGCTGTGATAAGAAGTAAGGAACCGCCAGGCTCCTTGAGAGGATGGGTGAATCCTGGCCGGTGGGGTTCAGTTGGTTGAGTGTTGTCCCTCACACCAAAAGGTTACTGGTTCGACTCCCTGTCCAGGCACGTGCCCGGGTTCTGGGCCCAATCCCTGGTAGGGGGCATGCAGGAGGCAACTGATCAATATTTTGTTCTCTCTCTTCCTCTTCTTTCTCTCTCTAAAAATCAATTTTAAAATCTAGAAAGAAAGAAAGAAAGAAAGAAAGAAAGAAAGAAAGAAAGAAAGAAAGAAAGAAAGAAAGAAGAGGGAGGGAGGGAGGGAAGGAGGGAGGGAAGGAGTGGGGGGAAGAAAGAAAGAAAAAAGAAGATGGTGTTCAATAAGCAGGTGGTGCTAGAAAATAAATAAATAAAATTTAAAAATTAAAAAAAAACAAAAACATCCTGGCTGAATGTTGTTGGTTTGGGGTTTTTCGACCTAAAATGTTGGCTCAGTCCCAGAGATAGAGAAGGTAGCCCTCTGTGCTATAGTAGAAAATTAAATGTTACTATTGTTGAGTCACAATGTGGTGTTCTGCAGAAAATCTAGAGCTCCAAGTAAAGCAGCACAGAAATATTTTTGGCTTCAGTACCATTTGCTTCCTTATTTTGAGTAAAATTGTACCCCTGTGTGTTTTTATGCAAATGTTATTTTTCTCAGTATGGTTTATATTAGCTTAGTAACCTGTAATCAAAATTAAAATGTGTTTTTCCCCTCACAGTTTTGCTCCTTCGGGAGCCGCCTCATGGGACGAGGGTACTATGTGTTTGACAGAAGATGGGATCGTTTTCGGTTCGCACTAAACTCCATGGTAGAAAAACACTTGAATTCGCAGATGTGGAAGTAAGTGAGCAGTCTTTGTGCACTGTGAGGTCAGGGCTGCCCCACGACTACCTGAACCCCAACTCTCTAAACGCGTGTCAGTAGCTGGCTTTTCGTAGAACAAAAAATGATTCTGAAGTCAGGATCCACGGTAAATCCTTAACTGCCGGCTCTTAACGGCTTGCCTACCGTGCTCCAGAGGCACGTGCGATGTGTGTGACGCTTTGTCTTCTTGGTGTGGGTAATCTTCTAACGAAAAGGGTATTAGAAAGGAGCTTGTTTAACAGTTACAGATGGCCTTTTTTTTTGCTGTAAGAACATGGAAGGGTATTAAGAATGTGTTTCTGTTTGCAATATGAAGGCTATCGCATCAATACTAAAAACAATGTCACAACGGTTATGGACCAATTTCTAATCGCTTAATGTCCAGCAGGGCAGCTCCCGAGTGATGTCGGGAAGGTGGTTAAGCTTGTCTTTGGCCCTTTCCGCCTCCCTAGACCCCTCTCCTCCCCTCTGCTCACACTGCTCTCTGACCTAAACCCAAACTCACGTTCCGTGTCTCTGATGTCCCTGTATTCTCCAACAACTCCCGATGTATTTACATTTCCGTAGGCGTGTCCTAAAAAAAGGAAGAAATCTTCTTGACTTAGGAAAATGCTATTGGGAAGCAGTGACAGGCTAGACCCTCTCAAACCACAGCACATAAGAAACTGCCCTTCTGGCCACTTGGTAACACAAGACCAGCCTGCTGCCTAGCCCCACCCCCACTCCTGCACAGGTGAGCTCTCCAGCTATCACAATCCCTTAGAACCGTGGCTCCCTCAGATCTAAGCCCAGAGGGTTCAGGAGAGCCGGCTCTGAGCCCCTCGCCCTGCCCAGGGAAGGCCAGGGAAGGCGAGGAAGGCATCCCTGAGGAAGGAGAGGGTCCTGGCAGCGGGGATGGGAACAGGACTCAAAGCCTGCCCCTCTCCCAGGCAGCTGTGAGGCCCAAAGAGCTTCCAGACCTGAACGCCAGGAGGTAGTGGCCTCTCACGGTGGATGGAGGACTGAAAGTTAACACTTCCTATGAAGCAGGAAAGGGCCACAGAGAAGCTTATCGTGTCTTCCCACGGAAGTGACTGCCCCGTGTGTCTGAAAGGCCCCCGTGGGTGCTAGTGTGCCCCTCCGACACAGCCACCGTCGGTGCTGCATGCGGGTTGCCGTGTCCGGGGGTCCCAGTTCGTTTGTCCTCCTGCGATGGCTCCCCCGCGATGGCAGCCCGCCTCGGGGTTCTCGGAAGGGTAAAACCCAGGCACGTGGAAGGAATGTGTTTATCTGTATTTCGCTACCTGCTGTCCTGCCAGCTCAAGCTCCATATTCCTTTCCTCCTCAGGCACAGGAGCCCGAGCCAAAGGGCCTCAGGTCCCTCCCCCCTGTTCAGGACTTGCCTAACCAACCTACTGTCACTGAGCAACATTGGGGCTGCCTGGGTGTCAACTCTGGAGAGCGTAGCACCCCGCTGCCCTCTCAGCCTCGCTGCCCAAACCCCAGGCCCCGACGGGCCCGAACCCGGAGGGATGGCAGCCGATGAGGGCGTGGAAGACGTTAGGAAGAAAAGGAGCGGCCAAGACTCTTTTTTCTTTAACAAGCACTTAACGCTGCATCAGGAGACGCCAACACAGTATTCCCTTGCAGCCAGGTCAGCATCTGGAGCTCCGTGCCAGCTGGCAGGGGAGGATGGGCACTCGTCAGTCACTTTGTTCGCATCTGTGGGCTTTTCACGGGACTTTCCCTAGGCCAGCGCGCGAGACCGAAGCCGGGCACCGCCTGCAGCGCTGAGACCCGCGGCCGTTTGGCCCCTAGACAGACGCATAAGCCGCTTAGCACGGGGATAGGGGGTCCCGGGGACAGTGAGCTACCTCATGGCCCTTGCCCTGCAGTCCCACCACCCCCCCCGCCCTCCTCCCCTCCTGCCTCTGCTGTCCACTTAAGACTCGTGGGACAGGAAGGAAAGGGAGAGAAAGCGTGCCCCGTCCCAATCCTGAATGTCCTCGAGGCAAGATGAAGGACTGTGAGCTTTGCTTGTGTCCCCACAAGCTGAAGCGTGAATTGACGCTTTGGGTGGGAACATCACAGATGGGGACCTTCAGAGCAGATCCCAGAGAAGCTCATTGAAGGGGGTCCTCCCTCAGGGAGCCGGCTGGCACTTGTAAACAACTTTTTATCGCAAGTAACTGCTGAGCCTCTACTTGGACCTCTCCCCAGACTTTAGCTGATAAGGAACGTGAGGCAAGGGAAGATGGAGCAGAAGGCCTGCCATCCACAGAGAAGCAGGAGGCTGCCGCAGGGCCCGTGTGCTGACGCCGCACACGTGGGAGATGCCCCGTCCTGTGGGGAGGGCGTTGGGCAGGGCCAGGCAGTCGGGGGGCGTGTGTAGGCCTTTCCAGTCTGATTATAGGGGAGTCCTGCCCAGCATGCAAACTGAGAACCACCTGCTCACCCGTCCACCCACCCACCCATCCATCCATTCGTTCACTCATTCGTTCATTGCAGCAAGTCTTCATGGAGCATTTACTTAGTGCTGACAGGATCTCCCTCACTCTTCAGGCCTGAGAGAAAGTAGATTTTCCAAACACCATTATAGCCACACACAAAAATGGCAGCTTTTTTCCCTCTTATCTCTGATCTCCTCGGTCTGGCGTCTTCAGGGACTCGTCTGTCCATATTCAAGGGTTCCACCCTAACAATCGAAGCCACAGCTTCACCCAGCTGCAGGCAGAAACGGGTTCCTGGGAGCGCAGCACTAGGAGAGGCGTGTCCTTGTCAGCGGGGCCTCTTCCCAGAGCCCCCCGCTGCCACCATGGGAGGGTGGCTGCCCGGGAGAAGCCCCATCTCACAGCCTGGCTCCAAGCTCCTGGGGTGCAGGGTGTAGGCCTGCCGCTGTCAGAGAGTGAATTCCTCACTGCTGGGGCTTGACCCCCCAGGGGCACAGGCAGGGGGCAAGGTGGGAACAGAAAAGAGCCAATGACAGTACCCGCCGGGCTCCTGACGTCAGTGTTCTTCCCCACGGATTGGGAACAGCTGGTGCCCACAGGGCCCCTGCGCCTCCAGGTCCCCAGGCCCCGGTTTGGAAGCGGGAACTGTGTCCGTCCGGCACAAGCCCAAAGAGGGGGTGTGCAGGGAAGCCCCAGGAGTGGCCACCACCGGGCAGGCCTTAGCGCCCAGAGTAGGAGGGGCCTGGGGGTTGCCCCCTGGCCCTCCCAGCCTCCAGGAAGACCTTCCCATCCACCTGTTCTCCTGGGCCCAGGCCCTGCGTTTGCTCAGAGGGAAGCAGACATTCCTGACCTCTTTCTCCGGGTACGTGAGGGTCCCTGTACTTTCACCCCTTCCTCACACGGGGACAAGAAGGCCTGAGGCAGGGCAGCCACCCCGATGACAGCTCCTCGGAGTGAGACCTGAGACTAGGGGCGGGGTGGACAGCGGGGGAGGAATCAGCCCTGGGGCTGGGCACGTGGACACCCAGGAGCCACACGCTCACATGGAGGCACCTCTCCATGGAGTAAACCAGAGGCTGCAGAGAGGAAAGGCAGGCAGAGGCGGGCTGTGAGAGAGGGGAGTTTCCCACGCTGCCCGGAGCTGAGAGCAGGCTGGGGAGGCAGGGGGCAAAGCCTGCTCTGGCCCAGGCGGGCAGGCGACAGAGCCCGGGCCTCACTCTTCTCAGCACACGCCAGGACCCAGGGTGGAGTGGCCACTTCCCAGTAAAAACCACCTTCATCGCTACCGGCATAGAGAGGAGAATACCGCTGGGGACATTTAGATTCTAAAGCACATTCGCTTATCTTTTAAAATACATTTTATTGATTTTCCACAGAGAGGAAGGGAGAGGGATAGAGAGCTAGAAACATGGATGAGAGAGAAACGTCGACCAGCTGCCTCCTGCACACCCTCTACTGGGGATGTGCCCCTGACCGGAATCGAACCTGGGACCTTTCAGTGCGCAGGCCGACTCTCCCGTCCACTGAGCCAAACCGGTTTCGGCCACATTTGCCTCTTATCCGTGAACCCAAATCAGCCAGCATCCAGTAGCCAATCACGGGAAAAAGGACCCGGAAAACCCAGAAGGGATTGTACATAGGGTGCAGGGCATCGCCGTGGGGGAGAGGGGGGCCACGGGGAAGGGCCATCCTTCAGATGTTGCCATCCACCAAGGCTTCATTGTCCATCGTCCGGTCCCCCCGGGGTGTCTCCCCGCCCACCCGCCGCTCACCGTCTCTCCCTCGCTCTTCTCTCACGTGTAGGAAGATCCCTCCGGCGGCAGACTGCCCCCTGCCCTCGCCGGCAGCCCACATCGCCGCCACCCCCGTGCCAGCCTCCGTCTTGCAGCCTTTCAGCAGCCCCGGTGCCGTGTACCTCCCGTCGGCTCCCATCAGCTCGAGGCTCGCCTCCTCCTACATCATGACGTCCGCCATGCTCCCCAACGCCGCCGCGTTCGTGGCCTCGCCGGACCCGGGCGCCCTCCTGCCGCACCCCGCCGCCTTCCCCCACGTGGCCGCCACCCTCAGCCTCATGGACTCGACCTTCAAGGCCCCCTCGGCCGTGTCCCCGATCCCGGCCGTCATCCCGCCCCCCGCATCCCACAAGCCATCCAAAACCAAAACCAGCAGATCCTCAAAAGTCAGAGACCTGTCCGTCCCTCCTCCTCCTCCTCCTCCTCCTCTTCCTCCTCCTCCTCCCTCGAGCAACAAGAAGAGGCGGCCGCCGCCCGCGCCGGCCCCCGCCCCGTTCCCCCTGCAGGCGCCCCTCCCGTCCCCGCTGGCGGGGCCCCCCAGGAAGAACTGCGTGCTCGGAGCCAGCTCGGCCTTGAATTCCTACCAGCTGGCTGCCCCCTACGCCAGCCTGCCCGTGCACACCTCCAACAACGGGGTGAGCCCCCTCCTCAGTGCCAAACTGGAGCCCTCAGGACGGACCTCGCTGCCCGGCGGCCCCCCGGACATCGGGAGGCACCTGGGCCCCGGGGGCGGCAGCGAGCCCTGCCCCCTCGCCGTGCCCGCCCTCGCGGGGGACCTCTCCCTGGCCTCCCACCACGCCGTGTCTTCTGCGCTGCCCCTCTCCTTCGACAAGTCGGAAGGGAAAAAGCGTAAGAACGCGAGCTCGGGCGGCAAAGCCTGTAAGATCACTAAGATGCCTGGGATGAACAGCGTCCACAAAAAGAACCCGCCCAGCCTTCTCCCGCCGATGCCCGACCCGGTGAACAGCACCTCCTCCTCCTCGCGGCAGGTAAGGGTCCCGGCCCGCCAGGCGCCCGGGGCGGCGGGAGCCGGGCAGCGCCCCTGCTTAGCCCGGGGACTGTCCCGTTGTCCCCGAGGCCGCCGCCCGCCGCTGCCAGGAGAGCAGTGGCTTGCTGCAGCACTCGGTGTGCTTGGTCCGTGCCACCCTGGGCACCGGGCAACCAGGGTCTCACTTAGTCCTCACAGCCGCCGGGGGCAGCTGGTGCCATTGTCATCACCGCCTTCCAGAGGAGGAAACTGAGGCACAGAGAGGCCTTGAGCTCCCCACGCTGCTTCCCTTTTATACCTCGAGCTTCTGAGGGTGGTCTCATTAAAGGGTTCTGTTGCCGAGGAGTTTCATCTGGTCTGTTGGGAGTCCCCTCGGGAAGCGCTGAGGCCAGGCAGGTGGAAGGAGGACCAGGGTCCCCTCTGGGGGGTGCTGGCTCGTGGTTCCGGCCCCCCGGGACTGTTCCACGTCACCTGGCTGCCCCGGTGCCCCTCCCCCTCTTGCTGGTACAACTTTTTTTTTTTAATATATTTTATTGATTTTTTTACAGAGAGGAAGGGAGAGGGATAGAGAGCTAGAAACATTGATGAGAGAGAGACATCGATCAGCTGCCTCCTGCACACCCCCCCACTGGGGATGTGCCCACAACCAATGTACATGCCCTTGACCGGAATCGAACCTGGGACCTTTCAGTCCACAGACCGACGCTCTATCCACTGAGCCAAACCGGTTTCGGCATAACTCTTTTTTTTCCCAAAAGTAAAACGAACGGCAACGGGCACAGAATTGTGCGATGCCACTGTACCAAATGGGGAGGAGGGGGATTGTGAGGAAAGCTGTGGGAACGTGGTGTGTGGTCCAGGGAGAATCCGTGTGTCTTCCCTTGTGTTCTGTTCCCATCCCCGAGTCTGGTCTGCCTCCCAGGCTAGGGAAGCGACCTCGGAGAGTCCCCGCCCGCACAGACCAGTGCCATGGGGCTCCTCGGAGAGAGCGAGGCCAGAGGAGCCGCTCCGCAGGCTGCCCCGGGGCCTTGCCCCTGCTGGCCGGGCACCTGCTCCCGCAGCCCCAGGGTCACAGCCAGAGCATGACGTGCCCGGGCCCTGAGCCCAGCCCCATCCGGGGGCGAGGACTCGGGAGAGACGAGAGGCAGTTGTGTCATCTTTACAGGAGGCTCGTTAAAACCTCACGGGGAGAGCATCTCGAGGGGGATTCACAAATCACAAGCAAACACTTGAGAAGCAGCAAGTTTGGATCCCAAGGGCCAGACAAGCTGCAACGGAGGCCAGGGAGGGAGAAGGGGAGGACGGGGCGCCTCCCGGGAGCCCGGCCCCTCACACATGTGTGCAGCTGCAGCAGACGTGCTGCCTCTGGCTGCTCAGTGCCGGGGGGGGGGGGGGGGGGGGGGGGGCGCCCTATGCTGAGGCTCACCGGGGGTTCAGTGCCACCTCCAGGTCTGGATGGACGCACAGCCAGGACCTCCGAACTCAGGACCACCTGAGTTCCCTGAGGGTTGCTAGGATGCAGGTTCTGAGTCAGGCCAGGGGCAGAGGCAGGGGTGGGAGAAGGCCTGAGAGTCTGCATTCTAACAGGCCACTGGTTTGCAGGCCACACGCTGAGCGGCAGGCTATCCTGTCACCCATTTCAGATAAAATCTTAGCAGCTAACACTTAGGAGGGGGGCTCCGATCCAAGTCCTTCAGCTACATTTAACACCTGTAGCCATTCCCTGTTATTACTGTCCTTTGATAGATGAGTCAACCAAGGCACAGGAAGGTGCTCTGGGGACCAACTGGGGTTCTGTTTCATTATATCTGGTAGGAGTAAGGCCAGAATTTGCCAAAGTCACACAGCAAGTACGTAGCAGGGCTGGGATTGAAACCAGGCCGGTTAGCTCTGGAGCCTGGGCTCTTAGCCCTCCATGCCTCTCATGTGTTCATGGCGTGCCTCTGTGGAGTAAAGACCGCTCTGTTGACTGTTGGGTCTGCCAGGACATAGGGAATGTGCAGTCAACACTACGAGCCAGCCACCAGCGGGGTGAGAGGAGCAGGCAAGCTGCCTCCAGCGAGGGTCCATCAGGAAGGAAATCCAAAAAAAGCTGAGGAATGTAACGGCTGCCTTGGGCCTAGGTGGTACCTGGGTCCTTGTCACCAGGCCACTAAGAAAAAGCTTTGTCCAGGGATTTCTGAATGTTGGAGAAAAGCCTTTGGAGAATCTATGTTGATCCTCTTAGGAGACTGGAAGGGGCGTGGTGTGAGGTTGAGAAATTCAAGGTAAACATGTGCTCTGGGGACCAACTGAGGTTCTGTTTCAGTGTATCTGGTAGGAGTAAGGCCAGAATTTGCCACAGGAGTATTAAATTAAACAAAATGGCTGCAAATGTAAGGCCGATGTCTTTATGCAAAGCTGAATTAATGTAGAAGGCTATATATATAAAGTTCTTTATATTTTTTAATTTATTTCACGGGGGGGGGGGGGGGTGATAGAAACATCAATGATGGGAGGGAATCATTGATCAGCTGCCTCTTGCACGCTTCACACTGGGGATCAAGCCCAAAACCCGGACATGTGCCCTGACCGGGAATCAGACCATGACCTCCCGGTTTGATTCCCTCTGAGCCAGGCAGCGGGGAGGCCAGCTCTTCATGGGCCCAAGGCAGGAGCTGCCTCTGGGACGGCACTCAATCGAGCACCAGCCGTGTGTGCCAAGGGCAGCCCCGTGCTCCCAGGACACTGTCCAAGGACCGGTCCGCTTCCCCTGGAGGAGGAAGCCCAGGGCCATCATGCTTTTGCTCGGGAACAGTAAGGGCTGCACTGTGTCTCCTGACTGAGAAAACGGGCCCAGAACAAGGCCCAGGCTTCTATCCGCCGCTGATCCACGGGAGCCTGAGCCAGAAATAAGTGAGGGGAGGCCTGAGTTCAGAGGTGGAGGCGTCTGTGTAACCCTTTGGCCACAGATGGAAAAGCTGGGCCTCTGCCCAGTTCAATGCTCCGAGGGGAGGGACGGGGAGGGGGGCGACATGGCAGGCCTCCAGCCAGATTGCTTTATCCTCATCCCGAAAACGTCCTCACGGGGGAAGCAGGATTGAGTTCCCCTCCGTTATGCTTTCCTCTGGGGTGGGAGTGACATCCTCCAGGCACCGCTGAGACGTTTCCGTTTTCTCTGCCATTTGAGATGGACGGGAGGGCAAGGAGCACGTGGTGGCACAGCCCTCTCCTGTCCCCGTGGACACCTGGTGTGGGCGGGGCCTGCCCATGCTGGCTCGCTGTCTGAGGAGGGCTTCGCCGATGTCTTTCAGGTTGGGAAAAACAGCAGCCTCGCTCTGTCACAGTCCAGCCCTTCAAGCATACCCAGCCCAGGACACAGCCGACAGGTAAGTTAGGGGGGCGGAGGGGGAGAGGAGTGGAGTACATAAGGTCATCAGCGGGGTGGAAAGAATGTGGGTATTTGGGTCAGATCCTGGTTCAAATCTCATCTGGTTAACAGCACGGCCGTCTGGCTTCCCACGTTAGTAGTTACTAGCTGTGTGCCCTTGGGCACGTTACTTAACTCCTCTGTGCTTGTTTCCTCACCATACTATGGGGATTATAGTCAAAACCGGTTTGGCTCAATGGCTAGAGCCTCAGCCTGCGAACTGAAGGGTCCCGGGTTCGATTCCGGTCAAGGGCACGTACGTAGTGGGTGTGCAAGAGGCAGCTGGTTGATGATTCTCTCTCATCGGTGTTTCTAACTCTCTATCCCTCTCAATTCCTCTCTGTGAAAAATAAAATATATTTTTTTTTAAATGGGGATTATAATGGTCCCTACCTCATAGGGCTTTTGTGATGATTAAATTAACTTATTCACAGAAAGCCTCTAAAACAGGGGTGTCAAACTCAATCAGAGAAGGGGCCAAAATCTAAAATCCAGCCTAAATCGCGGGCCGAATGGTTTACTGAACAGTCATAAACTGTCATTGTGATGGAAACGCAGCGGAGTGCAGTGATGACAGCGCGGTGCGGGCCACATTGCAAGGCCTGGCGGGACGGATTTGGCCCGAGGGCCTTGTGTTTGACACATTTTCTAGAGTCTAGAAAATGCCCAATAGAACACACACGTGTTAGCAATTACTATTAGTATTAGCAGCCGTGTCATATTAGGCAGATTACTTTGAGTCTAATTTTTTTTTTTTTTTCATCTGTTAAATGGCAAAGTCAATGCCTACCTCCTAAGATTGCTGTGAAAATTAAATAAGGTGATGTGGACTAACGGGCCTTGCTAGAGGCAGGTCAGTCAGTGCTTTCTCCAGGCCTCTGGGGAGCTAGAGCCACCCTTCGGAGAGCGGTTCCAAGCCGGGACTCTTCAGGGTAGACTTGGGAGTTTTACGAACTTGAGGTGTGAGAGTTAGTTCGTGTGTGAATAATTTTCTCCATTGGCGAGCATGTGCATGCGGGGGGAGACCAGGGAGCGTAGGGGGCGGCTTCCCGCATGCCGTGCGTGATCGGGGGAAAATACGATGACGGCTGCGTTGTGTTGTCTTCGATACCTGTAGGCTTCGCAGACAACACATTGCAATGTATATTTGTCTGTGTGTTGGCCTTTGGGGTTTCCTCGCAAATCTGGGGTAGAATTTGGGGGAAGGTTATAGGGAAACAGTCTTTGTCTCCCCAGATCAAGGAGGGTGCCTCCATTATTTTGAGTCGCGATGGCCCTTTCGGGGCCTGAGCACCTGCCCCCAGTCCTCTGTGGGCGGAGGGGGTGGGGGTGTCCTCTGTGCTCGGGCAGGGGCTGCCTCTGTGGACGGCAGACCTCCCGCACAGGTGGTGAATGCGCCTGCCCGGGGCTCCAGGCCCGCCTGTGGGGACCCGGAATGCTGGCAGTCAGCCCTGACGAATGTAACAGTGATGATGATAGTCTGCTGAGTCCTTCCTCCGCAGAGGCTGGGCTAGCCACCCTGTCCATGCATGTAAACCTTTAACAGACCCTGTGAGAGACAAAACGGCCATCCTCATTTTATAGATGAAGGTGACTGGACGATGAGGCTAAGTCACGTGAACCCAGAACCTTGGTCTCCATAGTCTGTGCTTCACCCATCACTCTGCCTCTTCCTTAGATAATTCCCTGGGCTGTCTGTAGGTTAGCTACCCTGTTTCCCCAAAAATAAAGACACTGTCTTATATTAATTTTTGCTCCCAAAGATGTGCTAGGTCTTATTTTCAGGGGATGTCTTATTTTTCCATGCGCTAGGTCTTATTTTCGGAGGATGTCTTATTTTTGGGGAAACGGTAGGAACATCCCAGGTGAACGAATTGGGGGGAAAAGAGAGAGAGAGCGAGAGAGCGAGAGAGAGAGAGAGAGAGAGAGAGAGAACACAGACTTATTCTGATCCTCTATGCTGGAGAGAAACCCATGAATTTATCTTTGCATTTCCCCCCACCACTAGGATCTTTGGGGTTACCCTACATGTATGGGGTCCTTTGCAGACATCCCCTCCTGCCTTTGGCTGCTGTAGGGGTTGGGATGGTCTCCTTTTTGTTATAGATGAGAAATCACTCTGTTCTCGAATCCTCGTGGTAATCCCAAGCTTCTTTTCTTTTCTAGAAGACCACAAACAGAACAGGCAGGATAAGGACTCTTCCATAGCAAGACTATGAAGCCACTTCCAGAACAACGCCTGGCCTCCGGTCCCGCCCAGGGGCCATGGGGGCAGGGAGTGGGCAGTGGGGGATCCATTTCCTGGGCCCGCCTGTGGCTCCGGCCTTTCTTTGTCTTTTTCTTTTTTATGACCAGTTTCTTTCGTTTTTTGGAGAAAAAGAAAAAAGGCAAGAGAACGTGAATTTGAGATTTACAGAAAACAATGCCCGTGTTTTGTTTTCTTCGTTGTCTTTCGTTTGCCACATGTACACATCCTTCCAAGCTCGGGGTCCCTCCTCCAGCTTCTGATTCAACTACTGCACCGTCGTTTTGCTCCAGCCACGCGAGCAGACCGTTCGGGACGTCCGTTCCCAGTTGGCATCGTCATCGGAAACTCGAACTTGAGCACACGAAGTGCTCTTTTCCTTGTCCTCGCCCGCCCATCCATCCCATCCTACCTGCCACTCTCTGGGTCCCCAAGGCTGTCCCAAGAAGTTGTCTCTCATAAGCTCGCCTCTGGATGGCCTGGGAGGGGCTCCGCTGGGGAGCGGAGAACAGAGGCAGGAGGGTGGCCAAGCACCCATCAGGTTTCCAGGGCACCCAGGACCACCGGCCGGCCGTGCAGCTGAGAGAGGGGATATACCGGGTCAGGTCTGGACCGGGCCTGGGAGGTGGCTGGAAGCAGAGAATGGGGGTCGGAAAGCTATCCCTCAGAGATCGTGAGAACTGGGTGGTTGTGGTCCTCTGAGCTTGTTAGGAATCCAGGGTGCCCTGGGCAAGGGCCCAAAGCTGGTCAAACCAGAGAGGGATGCCCCCCCCCGGGGGGGGGGGGGGACAGGAGGCCCCAGGAGGCCACTCTGAAGAAGGCACAGTGCCCACAGCTGTGGACACTCTCCAGCTGCCCTCCAGGGCCGGGCAAGAGGAGACAAGGGGAGGGAAGGATGGATCTGGGGGAAAGCTTCCATGGAGGGCTACGGGTCAAACCCCTGGTGAGAATGAGTACAAGCCCCGCCCACCCAGCTCTGTGCCCTGGGCCACACGACCCTGGGCCACACGACGGGCCCCCTGTATCAGGATCTGTCGGGTTCTCAGAGGCCCAGCTCAGACACAGCCACCCCGGGTCAGAGTGGTAAGGCCGGCCACTCCCTAGCGAGGAAGAGCGCAGCTGAAACTATTCACACTGGAGTCTGAAGGAAACGTCAGTACTGTAAGCTTTAATCAGGAATCGGTCCGGAAAGGAACGCGCCACGTAAAGTGAGTGTTCTGCGCTGTTCACCCTGTCCCTTGGCACAGAGAGTGGGAGTTTCCCTTCATCCCTACATCAGACAGGAAAGCCAGAGTGGCAGCTGGACACACACCCTCACCCCCACCCCGAAGTCTTCCTCCCCTCCCCACCCCCCTCCCCAAAGATCAGACTACTGTTAGGTTTCAACACGGAATGGAATCCCACTGAGGCGGGAGGCTAGCGGAGTGATTTGCATCGATGAAATTGCACTGACAGTGTTTCTTATAGGATTACTACAATTTTTTAATATAAAAATGAAGATTTTTTTAAAAAATCAATGAGTTGATATTAGGTACCAGGACATTAGTTCAGATTATTTCGTTTTTATTTCTACAGTGTTAAAAGTGCACTTATATGCTGGTTTATTTACATCTTGGGGGGGGGGGGGAAAGGGGGAAGACTGCAAATTGAAGGGAAGATTGTTACTTTTCCTTTTTTTAAAAAAAAAAGGTGGTTAAGGCAGATTTAAGACTTATAAATGTATAAGAAATTATAAACAAGATTAGAACCTTTGGGGGGGAAAAAAGTTTAGAAGATATTCTTAAAGTAAATTTTTATAGTGTTAATTTTGTAATAATTTATGTTTTACTATATGACAGAGCTAACTGACCAGAAATAGTTTCAGAAACAATATGAAACTTAGGAAAGTTTTAAGCAATGTTTATATTTTTAAAATGTTCTTTGGATTATGTTTTTATTGTACATTTCTTCAGACGGAAAAGTATGTAGATATATCTTTGTTATTTTTGCACAATTTTTTTGTCTTGTTCAGTTTTAGACGTCTGTGTGTGGTTGTGTTTTTGTTTTGTTTTTTAATATAATTTATTTTGAGTTGTAAAACTTGCAGGAGTAAAAACAAAACGAGGGGGGGGAAAAATCTCAGTAACAGAATAACCCTCTGATCTACAAACTCTTACATATCCAAAGAGGGAACACAAAGGTGAGAGATGAAGTGGCTGCTTCTGAGAAATAACATCTGGACAGGGACTCAAGGAGCAATTCCGTCTGTAGGTGTGAACGTTTTCGCGCCCTACATCTTGAATTGCAAGCTGGAATAACAAGGCTCCCCACCGAATGCTGCTGACTTGGTGAAAGACTGGCTCTGACCAAGGCGAGGACATTTCTGGAAAACTGAGCAAAAAAAGAAAAGGGAAAACCCACGGTGTCTCTTCCTTCACGGTCAACCACAGGTTTACTTGATAACCATGTATTCAAAACTCACAGCTTGAAAAAAGTGGAATGCAAATAAAAAGTTTTCTTTGGTTTTGTTTTCATGGAGTTCAACTGGACCAGCCTGTAAAGCACTATCCGGGTGACCCCCTCTGGGGACTTCTTTGTTCCGCCCGCCCCCCTCGGCCCTCTCTCCCCGCCCGGGACTGCACACCCCAACACCCCCCTCCACTTGCCTGAAGATCTCGTGACTCGTCGCCAGCCACAGAGGCTCACGAAAGCTCTGGTTGTTAAGCCTAGCGCAATGCATAGACCTGTCAGCCATAAAAAACAAAGCGACTTGGATAAACTTGTATGCCTTCTTTTGTATCAATGTACCAATTGTAAATAACGCTGATCAACCTTTGTAGAGAATAGTTTATACAGCATATTCTATTATTGCTGATTCTCAGTGAACTCTTGTTTAAAAAAAAAAAAAAAGGAAAAGAAGAAATTTTCTATTTACACCTTCTATTTTGTTATGCTGTTGGCCCATGGCACTTTAACAAAAAACTGTGGGTTTTACGTCGCTGGCCAGTCATGGGGGTATATTAAATAACTATTGTTGCACAGACAAGAATTTGCACCTGATCATTTGTCCTTTCCTACTACCCGACTTGAGAACCTTTTCCGGAAGGATTTTGAAGAAGAGCATGTCCAAACATTCTGAACCAAGGCCACCCTTGTGGGGTGGGTTTCTCTTCTTTTCTACGATCCATATTTTGTAACACTAGGCATCTCCTCCTTCGCCCCGCACCTTCATGTGTTAGCACTATCAGAATTCATTCCATGCCTGCGATATTGTAAGCAGAATAAATGTCTAAAGTAGGTGTACATAGTAAACTCCATGGCTTACAGTTTTAAAAAAAGGAAAGAACAAACATGTATCTATTGATACTGCCACGGTTCCGCACCAGGCCTGACACATTCTCCGGTGAGCGGTTGGGTTTTTTGGCCTTTTTTTTTTTTTTTTTTTTTTTTTGTAACATGGCTTTGTAAATAAAATAATTTATATGTTTGTAAAACTTAAGTCTTCGGGTTTTCATAAAATTTAGATTTTTTTTTTCTTTTTCTTTTGGGTTGCATGTGTTCATGCCAGGCAAGCCTTCCATGCCAGGACATACATTTGAGGCAAAGAATAAGAGAGTGAATTCATTCAACAAATCTTTCTGGAGCATCCTGGCTGCTGCTGCCCCTGAGTGAGGCGCTCTGTGCTTAGTGATGAGAAGCAGACAAGAGTCCCAGCTGCTTCCTGCAAGCAGCTCGGTGGGAGAGATCATAAATAAACACACGATCGAATGTGTAATTACAGATATCGGCAAGTGCTATGACTCTACGAAAGGGAAGGAGGAGGAACCGACAAAGTATGTGAGGAGAGTGCTGTCAGGGAGTTTTCTCTAAGGAAGCCAGCTGCTGGCCCAGTGTGGAGAGAGAATCCCGGCAGAGAGGGACTGAGGTAGAAAAGGTTCGGTAAGCTCCCAGAGCCAGGGAAGACCCCCTGTGGATGAAGTGGGGGTAGGGGAGGGACAGGAGGCAAGGACAAGGTCACAAAAGGCACTCAGAGTTTGGGTTTTGCACTTGATTCAGCAAGAATCCTTTGGAGGGCTTTAGGAACATGGCATAATCTGATAGATTAAAAGATCCGCTATAAAAGAAAAAAAGATAGCCGTAACCGGTTTGGCTCAGTGGTAGAGCGTCGGTCTGCGGACTGAAAGGTCCCAGGTTCGATTCCGGTCAAGGGCATGTACCTTGGTTGCAGGCACATCCCCAGTAGGGGGTGTGCAAGAGGCAGCTGGTAGATATTCCTCTCTCATTGACGTTTCTAGCTCTCTATCTCTCTCCCTTCCTCTCTGTAAAAAATCAATAAAATATATATGAAAAAAAAAAGAAAGAAAGAAAAAAGAAATAGAAAAAAGATCCTCTAGCTGCTGTGTGGAGAATTGGATGCTCTTGCAAGAGACCAGGTGAGATGTTAGTGAGGTCCCAGGATGGTTGCAGCCGGGGGGGGGGGGGGGGGGGGGGTGAGAAAGAGAGAGAGAGAGAGAAGTGAGTAGACTCAGTAGATTGAGATGCATCGTACATTGACAAGACTGGCTTAGGAATTAGATACAGGTCCTGGTAGAGCAGTTGTGTTAGGTGCAGATGCCATTTCTTCAGCTGTGGGAAACCAGAGAAAGAACGGGCTTTTTAGGGGGCTGGTGGGAGGACCATTTCGTGAAAATCAAAAGTTCTGGTCTTGTGCATGCATGTTCATGGATGAGATTGCTATGAAACACCATGTGTCAAGAAGGCATGGTGTACACATGACAGAAGCTAACAGCAGGTCTAAGTTGGAGGCATCAATTTGGGAATCATTAGTACATGGGTGATACTTAGAGCCACAGGTAGGGATGTGATTACTTGAGAGGGTGTAGAAGAAGAGGAGACATTTAGAGGTTGGGTGGAAACAAAGAGAGAGACTCTTACGAGGAAGCATTCTCAAAGAGAAGAGAGAACCCAACAGGAAGTGGTTCCCTGGAAGCCAGGACTGTCAGAGGTTTCAAGAAAGGGATAATCAACTGAGTCCAATTCTGCTGTAAAATGGAAAATGTAGCCCTAGCTGGTTTGGCTCAATGGATAGAGTGTCAGTCTGTGGACTGAAGGATCCCGGGTTCGATTCTGGTCAAGGATGCATGCCTGGATTGCAGGCTCAATCCCCAATGTGGGGAGTGCAGGAGGCAGCCGACCAATGATTCTCTCTCATCATTGATGTTTCTATCTCTCCCTCCCTCTCCCTTCCTCCTGAAATCAATAAAAATATATATTTTTTTAAAAAAAGCAGAGAGAAATTGTGGTGTTTGTGGTGTTGCTAGAGAAGATTCCTGCTTTTAAAAAAGAAAAAAAAGGAAGATGCAAGATTATATTATGTCTGGTTTTGCAATACAGGCCATTGGTGACTATTAATTTCCAAAGCTGCCATAATAAATTAACCCAAGTTAGTGGCTTAAAACTACATACACTTATTCTCTCAGAACTCTGGAGACCAGAAATCCAAAACCGTCCAGGGCTGCATTCCGTCTGAGGGCTCTGGAGGAGAACCCTTCCTTGCCTCTTCCGGTTTCTCATGACCGCCAGCAGTCCACGGCTTAGAGCTACATCACTCCCCTTCCTGCCTCCATCTTCACCTGGACTACTTTATTTTTTTCTTAATAAACGTTTATTGTTCATATTATTACAGAAGTTCCTCATTTTTCCCCCCTCCACCAGGTTCCTACCCCACCCTCTGCCCTTCCTCCCCCCCATTATCCTCATCCATAGGTGCACAGTTTATGTTCAGTCTCTTCCCGCACCCCCCCCCACTCCTCTTTTCCCTGAGAATCATCAGTCCACTCCCCTTCCATACCTCTGATTCTATTGTTTTAAACAGTTAATATTGTCCATCAGGGTTTTAAAATCTAAGACCAGATAAAGAACTTCACTAATAAAAAAAAAAATTTTAAAGCTAAAAGAGTTCATCACCACCAAACCAGAATTATATGAATTGCTGAAGGGGGTTCTTTCAGAAGAGAAAGAAAATAAAGATAAAAATTATGAACAACAAATACATAACTATCAACAAGTGAATCTAAAAACCAAGGGAATTAAAAAATCTGATTCACCTGGACTTCTACCCCGTGTTTATCCTGGGTCTCAAACCTCCCGCCGCCTTGCTCTTAGGAGGACATACTCGTTGGACCTAAGGCCAACCCTAAGTCCTGGATCATCTTATTTCAAGATTCTTAATTACATCTTTTCTCCAAATAGGTTCACACTCCCAGGTTTACGGGTTAGGACTTGAACATATCTTTTGGGGGATTATTACTCAACCCCCTACAGTGGCCTTAGCAAAGCAGGTGTGATGGAGTGGTAGGAGCCAGGGACAGGCTGGAGTGATTTGAAGGAAACTCAGTTGTGTACACAAATCTTAAGGAGCTTAAAAGACAAGTGGGAGTGTTGGAATTGGCTTTTGTTGTTGTTTGTTGTTGTTGCTGCTGTCGTTGGGTTGTGTCTTTTTTAAGATTTTTTAAAATTGATTTTTAGCAGAAACCGGTTTGGCTCAATGGATAGAGCGTTGGCCTGCAGACTGAAAGGTCCCGGGTTCGATTCCAGTCAAGGGCATGTACCTTGGTTGTGGGCACATCCCCAGTAGGGGGTGTGCAAGAGGCAGCTGATCGATGACTCTCTCTCATCGGTGTTTCTAACTCTCTATCCCTCTCTCTTCCTCTCTGTAAAAAAAAAAATCAATAAAATATTTTTTAATTGATTTTTAGAGAGAGAGAGGAAGGGAGATAGGGAGAAACATGCGCACTCCCTACTGCAAACTGAACCAGCAACCTTCCCAGACCTGGGATGATGCCCAACCAACTGAGCCATACCATTTTTTTTTGGGGGGGGGGGGTTGGCTTTTGTTGTTCATTTTGTTTTTCAAGGGAGATCGCAGCTCATATGCTGGGACAGTAGAGGAAGGAAAGGTTCAAGAAGCAGGAGAAAGGACAAATTCCCCAACGAGTGAGGCTCTTGAGGAGGCAAGAGCGAGGTAAACCCAAACATATGTGGAGATAGTCACCTTTTTTTACTGCTAAGAGATAAACTGAGGCATATTAAAAATCTTAAGAATGTACTTGAGCCGCGCCAAACCCAGAAGTGGTTCTGCAGCACTCCACTGACAGGAGCTCAGGGAGAGACTTTTAGAGAGAAAAGGCAAAATAGGGACATTATTGATTGGCTATAGTCAATAATTGAATGGGAAGGGAAAACATGACTCGAGGGCTTTGCTTTTATTTTTATTTTTGAAAGAATCAAGATGCATGTTTTTGTTTTGGTTTGCAATTCTTTTTTACGTCTTTTGGTTCTGTCTGGCTAATGCACAGAAAACGTCGATATGGAGTGGATGCTCCGCATTGAGGAGAGGACTGGATTTCCCTGCAAACAGAGAGGTGCTCCCAGGCTCTGCGCTCATCTTCAGAGGCTCGGAGGGTGTTCTCCCCAGCTCCACGCTGAGCCCGGCATTGTGCAGCCTTTTAATGAATGAACTGGCATTCGAAGTAACCTCAGTGAATGATAGCCATGAACACAAGCAGATGGCTTTCTGGGATAGCTGTTCGTTACCTTTCGGAAGAGCTCTAGGGAGGTTTCTGGTACTGGAGATGTTCTGTGGCTTGACCTGGAAGCTTGTTAAATGAATATAATCACTGGTGAGATGTTCATCAGGCTGCATACTCAAGAGTCATTCCTTTCACTGTGCACTTTGAAATGTAAAAGTTTACACACAGACCAAAAGGTGAATGGCAGACTGGAGTGCAATCGTCTCAGTAGAAAGAAGAAAGTTACCAAGTAGTTTGAAAAGAATACTAACGAGAAGCCCATTTTCTCCCCCAAATCCCCAGAGGTAGTAGGTACCACAGAGGAGGGGGTGCAGCTTGGGTAGAAAATAGGAGAGGGGAGATGGAGGGGTTTGAAAGTCTCACATGAGGTTGTTGGACCCCTCAGAGGCTCTCCCTCCACCTCCTACATACAGGTAGTAGCTACTCATCCGCACCCCACCCCTCAGCAAGGGACTGAAGGGTTACTTTTTTGGGAAAATAAATGGAACACTGAGATTCTGAATTCAAGGTTACCAAGCCCAACAGAGAAAGTTCCCTTGGGATGAGGTGGGGGTGGGATGAGGCACAAGGTTGTCTCTTTTCATCATAAATTGTAGAATATTAATTTGTGCAATATCATGCTGTTTTGATATTTTAATAATTTAGAGTATAATATCAATGATCCTAATTAATGACGAAATATGTGGAAGTCCTTAGGTAAGCTCATATTAGTATTTACCAGAATGCAGTACAATGCAATGTTTGGCTCGTGGCATGGCAGCTTAAAAAGTCTGGATACAGTCCTAGCCGGTTTGCTCAGTGGATAGAGCGTTTGGCCTGCAGACTAAAGGGTCCTGGGTTCCCTTCCAGTCAAGGGTATGTACCCGGGTGCAGGTTCAATTCCTGGCTAGGCCTGGTCCCAGGCGTGTATAGGAGATAATCAATTGATGTGTCTCTCTCGCATCAATGTTTTTCTCTGTCTCTCCCCCGTCCCTTCCACTCTCTCAACAACAAAACAAAAAAAATCAATGGAAAAATATCCTTGGGTGAGGATTATCAAAACAAAAAGACACCACAAAAGCCTGGATACAGAACCAGAGAAAAACTGAAAGTGATCGAATATAAATGATTACAGTGAATGGCTATGGAATGTACTTCCTGAAAGTAGATAACATGGAATGACTTCAGAAGCCATCCTTCTTAGGAGGACTTGCCCAGCAGAGATCTGGTGCTGGTAAAACCTGGTGTGGATTATCAAATGATTGTATTGACATCCAGGAGCTTTTTCAACCCAAGCCATGAATTTCATGTTTCCCTGGACTTCATAATTTATCTTTAGGGTGGATGTCAAAAATAATTATGTTGAGTGAGACACTAGACAAAAACAAAAAAAAAAAAGGACCTGCTCTCTGGTTTCATTTATATAAAATCCTAGAAAATGTAAAACTAAGCTATAGTTAGAGATCCTAGGTCAGTAGTTGCCTGGTGACAGGGGCAGAGGTGGGAGGCAGGGTTAAGGAGGGGTGAGTAGGAGGAACTAGAAAGGGACACAGGGAAACATGTGGGTGCCCTGATGGCTACATGGATACATACTTAAAACAAGAGTTGACCTTGTGCCCTAGCTGGTTTGGCTCAGTGGGTACAGTGTCGGCCTGAAGACTGAAGAGTCCCAGATTTGATTCTGGTCAAGGGCATGTACCTTGGTTGTGGGCACGACCCCAGTAGGGGGTGTGCAAGAGTCGATGTTTCTCTCTCATCGATGTTTCTGACTCTCTGTCCCTGTCCCTTCCTCTCTGTAAAAAAAAAAAAAAAAAAAAAAAAAAAAAAAAAAAAAAAAAAAAAAAATCAATAAAATATTTTTAAATAAATAAATATTAGAAAATAAATAAAAATGTTACTGCTGTGTTGGTAATAGCTAGTACAGATGTTGATAAGACAGAAGCTTCCTACTGTGAGGAACAAACACTGCATTATACTGCAACAAAAGGAGAAAGAGCCGAAACTGGTTTGGCTCAGTGGATAGAGCATCAGCCTGCCGACTGAAGGGTCCTGGGTTCGATTCTGGTCAAGGGCATGTACCTTGGTTGCAGGCACATCCTCAGAAGGGGGCGTGCGAGAGGCAGCTAATCGATGACTCATCAATGTTTCTAATTATCTCCCTTCCTCTCTGTAAAAAAATCAATAAAATATATATTTTTTTAAACAAAAAAAAAATGGAGAAAGTACTGTAGTGCAAGTACCAAAAATGGCCTATTTATGATGGAGTTTGGAATTCTAAGTCTGCTGAGTTTTTGTGCTGCTGATGGTTTTATGCCTGCCAAAGAGACAATTTTCACCTTCAAATGTGATCCTGTGTCTGACTTTGGAACTGGTCCTCATCACGCAGCCTACTGAGGCCCTCTTGGACATATATTAGTACTCCCAGGTGTGGAAATCTGAGTTGACACATGGAAGTGTGGAATGTTAGAAACCACAAACATTTCTAAACCGGTGGCCTCTGAGTCTCCACATTCTGCTTGGTGCCCAGATGATGAGCATGTTTTAACAGCTACGTGTGCTCCCGGGTTACGCGTTAATCATGGGTACAGACTTGGCATCATACTGACTCCATCTTGCAAAGTCTGTGTGCCATCCAATGGGGAATTATGGCAGGCTTCTTGACAGCCATTTTTAGATGGACTATTTCCAGCAAAAACAGTCACTTTCCAAGTAGTTCCAAGTGACGTATCCAGGGAAGAACCTAACGCTGCTCCAGCTTACAGACCCCCAGCTTTAAGAGATAAACCAGCCAAAATTGGTTTGGCTCAGTGGATAGAGCGTCAGCCTGCAGACTGAAAGGTCCCAGGTTTGATTCCAGTCAAGGGCATGTACCTTGGTTGCAGGCACATCCCCAGTAGAGGGTGTGTAAGAGGCAGCTGATCGGTGATTCTCTCTCATTAATGTTTCTAACTTTCTAGCCCTCTCTCTTCCTCTCTGTAAAAAATCAGTAAAATATATTTTTTTATTTTTTTATTTTTAAATATATTTTATTGATTTTGTACAGAGAAGAAGGGAGAGAGCTAGAGAGTTAGAAACATTGATGAGAGAGAGTCATCGATCAGCTGCCTCTTGCACACCCCCTACTGGGGATATGCCCGCAACCAAGGTACATACCCTTGACCGGAATCAAACCCGGGACCCTTCAGTCCCCAAGCCGACGTTCTATCCATTGAGCGAAACCGGTCTCGGCTAAAATATATATATTTTTTTAAAAAGAGATAAACCAGTCACCAATTCCTGGCTGTATGAGAAGGAGCCACTGCAGAATATGAAACCACAACTGGGAAATGAGCCATTATCCAAAACAGCCCATAAAAAATCAAAGGAAACATGAAGCTAAGAAAGCCGCAAAGCAGGAAGCAAGAAGTGACAAGAGTCTAGATCTGGCACCTATTCCTGCCCCACGGAGCTCCACACAAAATACTGTTTCCCAGTCAACTTCTGGACACGCTGAAGTAGACAAAAAAAGAAAATCCAGAACCTAAAGAAGAAACGGAAAGCAAGGAACAACTAAGAAGAGAACAAGCAGCAACTTGAAAACAGCTGGTGGGGGTGGGGAGGGGGGAATCAGTTGGAGAAAATTCAAAAAGAGAAATCCCTTCTCCAGGAACTGGAAGATTTGGAAATGGGTATTTGAAGATTCACAGAAAACAAGGTGGTTACCAGAGATCAGTAAAACATATCCTCTATTCACTGGTGTATACAGAATGTTCATGTGTCCACATTTAACATGCATTTTCCAAGATTCTACCTATGTGTGAAGTTATTTAATTATACCTATTAAATTTATGTTTGCATCCCACTTCTATATCATGTTAACATATGCTATAAAAAAAAAAAAAAAAAAAGATATGGCCGAAACCAGTTTGGCTCAGTGGTAGAGCTTCAGTCTGCGGACTGAAGGGTCCCAGGTTCGATTCCGGTCAAGAGCCTGTACCTTGGTTGCGGGCACATCCCCGGCGGGGGTTGTGCAAGAGGCAGCTGGTCGATGTTTCTCTCTCATCGACGTTTCAGGCTCTCTATCTCTCTCCCTTCCTCTCTGTAAAAAATCAATAAGTTTTTTTTTAAAGATATGAATATGAATTTTCTAGCTAAGTTTAACAGATTGAAGGACAAATGTCATTGTTTTTTAGTAGGGGACAATAACATAGAAGTGAATAAAATCCTTTCTTTAAAGGTTTTTATAATACGTTCTTTTTTATTTATTTTATTGAGTTGACATCTTATATAATAAAGAGCTAATATGCTAATTAGACCGAACAGCAGAACTACTGTCCAGACATCCTTCCGGAGAGCCATCTAGATGACCTTCCGGATGGAGAACAAAGAGTTGGAGGAGGGAGAAGTGTTATAAGGACTTATTAAGCCCGAACTGGCTTCAGCGATGGCTTCAGCAGCGAAGAGCTGGCTCCACTAGGTGGCATCTGGACACTTCTCTTCAGCATGATGTCCAGAGGAAATGGAGATTTGGGGGCCTGGCTGCCTGCGGGATGTGGTGAAAGGGAGTGCGGAGCAGATAAAGGGACCCAGGCTTGTAGGAATGGAAACTACCAGCGACGTGGGGAGATGTCAGCAGGGTCCCAGGTGCTCTCCTGGCTCTGACTTCGTAGGCAGAGTGAATTCGATTGTTGCAATTTCTGTGTCGTGTGAGGTTCTAAGGTCAGGGCTGCTGATTCAGGACCGAGTATACCTCCCAGAGAGGAAGTCCTGGAAGTTCTCAAGGAGAAGACCACAGGCCTTGAGCCTGCAACACTGAGCAGCAACCGCTGTCTCCAGATCGCTGTCTCCAGATCGCCAGCCTCCTCTCCCTTGAGGACCGTTCCTTACGTGTTTGACTTTGCTTCTCCTAAGGCACTCAGACACAGGACACCATGACCAGCCAGCCCCCTCTGTTTGCTGTGGCTCAGGTCGTCCTCTGCTGCTTTCTGCAGCCATTACCCCTCTGCAGGGGTCCTTCTCCATTATAGTCCCCCTGCCTCGGTCTGGCTTCCGCTGTGCTGAGCCACAGTCATGTTCCTAAGCGATCACACATATCTCGTCTGCCCTTTGAGGGTCCAGCATGTAGGCGGTCGTGATTGAAAGGGGGACACTTTGTACAGGTTTGCTGTTTGTGCTTCGCATCAGGGAACATAAAGCAAGTCCCCAAAGGATGGACCAAAGCACATGGAGGACCAACAGCCCACATCCATCATTTTTTCAGTTCTCCCCAGAACCGCTCAGGAACCAGAGGCCCAAGTGGGCCCTCAGGTCCGCAGGTCCTGGAGCAATGCATCGGCTTTGTCAGCTCGGTTCTGTCACGGCTCCCAGCCTCCAGTTAATGCTGCCGCCATGGCCCTGTGAGGAGGCACAGCTGAAGTACCTTAGGTAATGGGCCCCTGTGAGCCCAGCGTAGTGCTCTCTTCCACCTGCTCTCCATGTGGGGATGGCACTTACGATTTATTTATTTCTTAAAAATACATTTGCACTCACGTTAGAGAGAGAGGAAGGGAGGGAGGGAGGGAGAGAGAGGAACGTCAATCGGTTACCTTCTGTAGACACCCCAAGACCAAACCTGCAACCTGGGTATGTGCCCTGACTGGGAATGAAAACAGCGACCTTTGGGTGGTCGCTCAACCAGCTGAGCCACACCGGCCAGGGCTCCTTATGCTTTCTGTAAAGGATTCTGCTGCTGCTGGAAGTTTACAAAGCACTCTCCTAACATTCTTCTGAAATATTCTCCTTACAAACCTAAGCCGTGGTGCAGATTGGGGCGCACAGTTTTCAAGACACTTGAGAGAACGAGCTCCTGCCCTCCACAGAACACCTCCAGACTCTGAAGACAGAGCGTCTCCGAGATGCTCAGGGCACCTCCGGAATTACACACGATAGTTTCTCCTGTGTTATTAGCACACGGGGTCTCATTCATTGGATCCACAAGTGTTACCGAAAAGGTGACCTGGGGCCAGCCAGTAGTGTGTGTGTGAGTTCTTGATATCGTGTAGGACAGTGTTTCCCAAACTTCTCTCATGATGAGAGTCACCTGGTGGAGTTGTTAAACTACAGAATCCCGAATCCCAACTAAGAAGGCTACACTAGAATTTTTGGGAACATATAGGTAAAAATTTATACAGTTTTACCTATATGTTCCCAAAAATTGAAAAAATTTATACAGTTTTACCTATATGTTCCCCAAAATTGATACAATTTTACCTATATGTCCCCAAAAATTCTAGTTTAGCCTTCTTAGTTGGGATTCGGGAATCACCAGGTGACTCTCATCATGAGAGAAGTTTGGGATACACTGGTGTAGGAAAACATTCACAAGTCCAGGTGATCTTTTTTAAGAGGACGTTCATTAAAGCTGGGGAGAGTACAACAAGAAAGGCCTGGGCAAATGCGCCTCGGGTGGGCTCACTAAGAAGTCAGAGAGGGGTTTCCGGGGGGAACTGCTGCTGCCCATCGCTGCCCTGATTGCAGGTCTTGTGGGGGGTCCCTGAGAGTTTAGGAGATGCATGCCTGTGAGTGGTGAAGGGGCGGGGAAAGGCACAGGCACACTCCTGGGTGGGAGAGCTCTCTGGGTCCTCCCCCTGAAAGCTTTAAGGGTGGAGACTTAAGGGGAGGATCTCAATCGAATATTCCTCAGCTTTCCAGCTGGGTCCTTCCGGGGTCCTGGTCTCCACGATAGATAGCTCGGTGGGACAGGGGGTCTTTGGTCCGTGCAGCCACTCCTGAGGTCAGGCCAGGTCTAACTTGTCCAGGTTTCTGCTGTCCTGGGCCTGGAGCTGAAATACAACTGAGGCCTATAAGTTCTCTCTCCAGGGGAGGGGGCCTTCTGTATATCTGTCTCAGTTTCC
Organism: Pipistrellus kuhlii; assembly: GCF_014108245.1. Lineage (NCBI taxonomy): Eukaryota > Metazoa > Chordata > Mammalia > Chiroptera > Vespertilionidae > Pipistrellus > Pipistrellus kuhlii. The sequence goes on along the minus strand of NW_023425405.1, from coordinate 50,439,898 downwards.
CTATTCCACTTGCCAAGGAATTTTCCTAGCTTCTGACTAACCTGCTTCACAAGCACAAGGAAAAGACCCTCAAGCCCAGCCGTCAGCCCTTATTAGGATGGGGAAGGGGCAGGAGGAGGGGTCAGGGGTCTGCCTGCCAGGGGCCCAGCACCAGACAGTCTCCCTCAAGAAGCCCCACGCCCCCCACGCTCCCCAGGCCTCCCCTCCGGAGCAGAGGGAAGCTTCCATTGAGGCAGGGCTCTCGGGCGGAAGAGGAGGAGCCCACCAGCCGCCAAGCCGCCTTGTCGCCTAGCAACGGCCTAACGCGGAGGGATGGAAGGCAACAGCCGGGAGCAGCAGGCCAGGAAATATTTGGAGAAATATCGGATTATGGAGTTGCTGAACCTCCTCACCAGTCACCTGCTCTTTTACCAGCCAAGTAAGGGTTTTGCCTACCGCTCGGCTCTCCCCACCCCCGTCGGCAGCCCTTCCTCCAGCTCCACCCCACCCACCGCCTACTGCACACACACTCCGTTATCTGCCTCCGTTATCGGAGCCCTGCTGCTGCCAGTTTAGGCTGTGGCCTTCCATGAAACCAGGTCGGCAAACTGCGGCTCGAGAGCCAGCAAAGGCCAGCTTAGGAGTACCCTAATTAAGTTAATGACAATGTACCTACCTACATAGTTTTAAGTTTAAAAAACTTCTTTCTCGAAAGAATATTGTTGTACTGTTGATATTTGGCTCTGCTGACTAATGAGTTTGCCGACCACTGAATTAGACAAATACTTATTTTTTTTAATGTATTTTATTGATTTTTTACAGAGAGGAAGGGAGAGAGAGGGATAGAGAGTTAGAAACATCGATGAGAGACATCGATCAGCTGCCCGCTGTACACTCCCCACTGGGGATGTGCCCGCAACCCAGGTACATGCCCTTGACCAGAATCCAACCTGGGACCCCTCAGTCCGCAGGCCGACACTATCCACTGAGCCAAACTGGTCTTGGCTAGACAAATACTTATTGACCGGCCCCTCTGTGCCCACCACCAGCCAGGATGACCTGGGACCCGGCCAGGCGGAGGGCTCACCGGTCATTACTAATGAGATGGGGCAACAGCCTGAACCTCAGTCCCCTCTTCTGGGAAATGGGGGTAGTAGCACCGACCTCCGGGAAACGTGGGGAAGAATCAACAAATGAATTGCCCCTACGTCTCGCAAGGATCAGGTGTTCCCAATGTTACCCCGACCTCAAAGAGTTGTTCACCTGGTAAGAGAGCTACACAATTGCTGGGGCAAGATGGAACGGTGTTTTGGAGAACTCTTTTCCTGGCATTTTTACGCCTCTGACACCCTTAAAAAAAAACTTGAAACATTTCTTAATTTTTGTGCAGTGATTTCAAAATTATATTAAGGTGAAAGTTGCGTTGAAGTCCTTTTAACCCAAATGCAAAATTGTAACTTGCCGGCCTCTCTCCACAAGAAGTGTCCAAAAATGTCAAAATTACCCACCTCCCCATTTAAGGAAATGGAAATACCAGACATTCCAACTTTGCCCCACCCAGCCAATATGATCGCGTTTAGGGTCATCAAGCGCTCTCTAGTTGTTTTAAATCGATTAAACAATAGAAACTGCAACAAATAAAAATAGTGAGAAAAAGTACAAAGGAATGCATTCTTTTACATTTTTACTTATTGATGAGAGAAAGGAAGGGTGAAAAATATCCACATGAGAAACATTGATTGCCTCCACAATTTTAACATGGGCTCCAACCCCCACAACCTAGGTATGTGCCTGACCCCTATGTCTCACAAGGATCAGGTGTTCCCGATGTTACCCCGACCCCATGGAACCAGTGATCTTTTGGTGCACTGAAGGACACTCAACCAGAATTGAACTTTTTTTTTTTTCCTTTACAGATAAACCAAGAGAGTATTTAATATCTCTATTAGAACGACTGAGAATTGCTAAAATAACAGGTGTGGCTTTCCCTTTCTTCATGGATCACACTAACATTGTGTCTATGTTTGAGATGATGGACTCTGGACGTAAAGGCAGCATATCATTTGTGCAGTACAAAAGAGGTCAGTGTCTAATGCAAGTTGAGGTAATAGTAGTCATTTCATAATTTTCTTTAGCTGAAAATGATTCGCTTTGTAAACTTCCCTTCTGATTCTTTTACAGCCCTAGAGAACCTGGGTCTGTCAACTAAAGAGGAAGATTTAAAAGATGATGGAAATGGAATAACTTTGGATAAATTCAAGGACGAAGTGTAAGTTCATTTTCTAATGAGTAATATTTAAAGAATATGGTTTTGAAGTACAATTAATATCTTTTAAAACAGGTTCCTAACTTTTTTTTTTTTAATTTTTAAATTGATTTTTAGAGAGGAAGGGAAAGGGAGAGAGAAACATAAATGATGAGAGAACCATTGATCAGCTGCCCCCTGCACACCCTCTTTCCAATTGTAACCCGGGCATGTGCCCGACCATGAATCAAACCAGCAACCTTTCAGTGCATAGACAAAACCCAACCAACTGAGCCACACCACACCAACCAGAGCCAGGTTCCTACCTTTTGATAGAAACTTTCAGCTGACCAGCAAGTGAGGACAGGGAGGGATGACAGAAAAGTCCCTGAGCTTGGGGAGAGGGGAGAGAGAAAACGCTGGAGTTAGGAAGTTTCAGAGGCAGCTTCATTTTCTTAATGGGAAACCCCAGCAATTCTCAAAGAATGAGATAGAAAAGCCCCATTTGCTAGAAGGACTAACAGAAAAGCTTTGAGTGCAATACGACTAGATGGAAACTCTCAGTATAAAATACAGGGAGGGCCCTGGCTGGTTTGGCTCAATGGATAGAGCATCAGCCTGCGGACTGAGGGGTCTCATGTTCGATTCCGGCCAAGGGCACACACCAGGGTTGCAGGATCGATCCCCAGTGGGGGACATGCAGGAGGCAGCCAATCAGTGATTCTCTCTCATCATTGATGTTTCTATCTCTCTCTCCCCCTCTCCCTTCCTCTCTAAAATCAATAAAATATTTTTTTAAAATAAACAGATAAAATACAGGGAGGGTTGTAGAATTTGTCTCAAAATATTCCCTCCAAATTATTCATCACAAAATAAGTGTTTATCAACAGTATAAGTTGCATGCCAGACTATTTTAAATGTGAACATAAAAATTAAGTAAATGCTAAATTAGAAAAAAATTCATAATTTTTTATGAAATTTAGTAGCTGTAGAAAGATTAGTCTAATTCTGTTTAAAAGTTTTACTCAATGACCATTTATTAACAAGAAATCATTAACATAGTCCAAGGCCAAGGCAAAGTTAGAAAGTTTAATATTCCCATCTCATCATTAGTTACATAAGTATTAAACAAAAATTGTTTAATTACATGCCCTACCCCTGAAAAGATTAAAGTACAGTGCTCTGGCCTGAAATGTTTCATCCAAAAGAAAAGGTCGCCCACAGACATGTGGACTAAAACAAGGAAGTATTTTTAAATGGAAGGACATTTGTGCTAAATGAGAGCAATCCTAATTTAGTCACTATCAATGTGTTTTCTTATAGGAAATACAGTGAATTTCCAAACTAGATACAGGAACATCAATTACAAACATGCGTTCTAAAGTGATTTTTTTTTTTAAATTTATTTGCTGTGTTTGATTATCCATAATAGTCTCCCTTAGTTAACATAGGAAATTGAAATTTGGTTATAATTTATTATGTCTGCACTTGTATTTTATTTACCACATATTCTGCATGTATATCTGTAAATGGAATTACTCCGAGTTTCCATGGCTTCTGAGTTTTCTGTTTTTGTTTTCTTAGGAGCAGAAGGGTTCAGGAAATATGGTCAGCATTTTAATAACACTGTAAGTCAAAGATAATAAATGATTCCATAAAGTTTTCAGTTATCCAGATTCATTAATTCGGAACTTCATTTAACTTAACCAATTGGCTTCCTCTTTGTTCAAAAATGGGGAAGGAGGGAAAAATGCATTATTTTCCAGTGTTAGGCCAGTTTGTCCTCAAATTAAGTAGAATCTCAACATCTTGTGGAGCGAGTTTGTAAATTCCAATTTCATTTAATGCTGCTGTGGCAGGAGGCTGCTCAGAAGCTGACTGCAGGACATCTTTCAGAAGTAGTGCAGAACCAATGTTCAAATTCAAAATAATACAGGCTTCTTTTACACTGTTTAAAAAAGCAGGAAGGAAATGAGATCTCTGTTATCTTTATCATCCACATTATTCTATAACAATTTCATTTTGAGAAACGAAAGTGCTTTCCTACACTGCTAGCTATGTGCCCTCAGTAAAAACTATGTATGGATTTATTATTTGGTTCTTTTAACATATTAAGACTATGTATGTGTGCAGAGTTTATATCTCATCAGGTTACTATAAGGTAATAGCATCACTGTTTTCAACAGTATCCATTACATCCCAAAATACAATATGTGATATTAACATTCTATTAAATGTAGCTAAGACTCTAGGTAGATTAGGATATGGGAAAAGAGAAAATTAATTAATTTTTTTTAAACATTTATTTATTTTTACATATTTTATTGATTTTTCCCCCCTCCCTTCCTCCCCACACATCCCCTCCCTCCCCAGAGTTTTATGTCCATTGGTTGTACTTATATGCATGGATACAAGTCCTTCAGTTGATCTATTATCTCCCCCAGATCCTCCTCCCCTCCCTGCTGAAATTTAACAATCTGCTTGTTGCTTTACTGTCTCTGTATCTATCTTTTGGTTCATCAGTTTATAATGATCTTTATTATCCACAAATGAGTGAGGGAAAAGAGAAAATTAAGAGATGACATGAAAGTAGTAGAAAGGTAGACCACTAAAACAAAAGAAAAAACAGAAGTAGAAAGCTGACTGAAATGAACAAAAATAATCTTTCATTTTATAAAAAAAAAATATATAATCTCAGAAAGAGCCAAACAATTCAAATTTTACCTCAATAATTTCTAAAAATACTTCTAAGAATTCTTCCTTTAATTATATACTTAGAACCAAAATTAATGTCAAATGTTTAAGAAGAATTTTTTTCAAGCCTGGCCTGTTATTAGATACTAAACATATTTTTAATTTCTTATATTTATCAAGTATGGCAGAACTGTCCTTGTTTTCATTTTCTATTTACTTCTCCAGTAATAAGCAAATCAGAGTATTAAAGCAAATGTTAGAAAAGAAAGCCCAACATATAATTTATATCCAGTTCTAGTGAACTTTTTGAGGTCATGGGTCAGATGTAGTGTAGGCAAAAGTAGGTTCACAGTTGTGAGTATGTGAACCAGAGATTTTATTCTTGTATTCATATTATTGTATTATTTTCTACATGTACAACTACAAACCTACTTTTGTCCCTGTATTATTCTGATACACAATGAGCATTTAAAAATCTTTAATTGATGCTACATACATTTAACATCATTGGAACCCTAATGTTGTTAAAAAAGGAATTAACCTCTTCTCAGGATTTGATACATCAAAACCAATTGTTAAAAACTGAGCTTACTGTTTAAAGTAATTTTCTGGTCTCTTGCAATAGTGGGAGAACAAAGGGAAAAGATTCCGAGTCATATCAAACTGCAACTGAGCTGCTCCTCCTTCATTGAAGTGATTAGCAAGAATGATCTGAAACAAAGAATAATTCATATCACAGTTGCCTTCATCATCATCATAGCCCCAAAATAGTCTTACTTACTTCTTGGTAGATGTGTATATCCAGCTTCTCGACGAGCATTTGCCAGAAAGTTTTAAATAAAGAGAAGCAAAGCTGCTGTTCCAACTGAAGTAAACGGTCTCGTAACGTAAGCAGGAGGGGGCAGGCCGAGCTGGACAGGGACATGACTGCCTGCTCAGACTGAGAGGGCAAGGACAACCACCTGGGAAAATGAGAACAGCATTGCCTGTAGCATGTTAACTTTTACCATAAATATTTTTATCACTTTGTGTTTTTAAAGATTTAACAAATTTTAAGTTTGGGGAAGTGCACTGTCCTAGGAATTTCTTCAGCCTAGCCAAGCCCAGAAACGGTGGCTATGGGCCCCAGGCAATGACATCATGTAGCAACACCTGGATTCCTCTCCCTAGCGACTAGCCTCCTAGGAATTTCTTCAGCCCAGGAACATGACATGCTTTATAACCAGGTGCAAACATTTACACTTTAACCAAATGTCTGTGAAGCATTTTCCCGTGCCTCAACTCATTTGATCCTCACAGAAGTCCTGGAGTAGGTGGATAGGCGACTCAGTAGAATCTTATTTTCTTTTCATTACCAGAAAATGGAGATTTAGGAAGCTTATAAACCTGACCTGACTGAAAAGAAGTTGGAAATGGGGGACTTTAAAAATGACTTCAGGTTTTCTCACTGCACAGAATATAGTCAAACACTGCTGCAGTTAAATATTTCACCCTTTGTCCTCCCTGCGTGATCTACAGTAATAATCTGCTTCGTGTTGATATTTACTGCTGTGTTGCTGATAACTACCTGAAAGAGAAGTTGGGGTGCTTCACTGGGCTGGAAAAAGTTTAGCTAAATCAGAAAGCGGGTCTAATTAAGCAACTTTATTCTATATATATATATATATGTATATATATATATATATATATATATATATATGTATGTATATATATATATATATATACACACACACACACACACACACACAAAAGGCTAAGTTGACTCGTGCATGTGTGATACATATAAAGCTCTCCCTGGCGCCAATTGCACACGTGTTTCAATCTTTCATTGTCGACAGTGAATTTGGTTGACACTTCTATGGAGAAAGGGCGAATAGCAATATTAAAATATTTCTTCTAATTAATTTTCTTTCAGTGTGCACAAATTCATGCACAAGGCCACTAGTTTTAAATATATTTTTTGATTGATTTTTTTACAGAGAGGAAGGGAGAGAGAGAGCTAGAAACGTCGATGAGAGAGAACCATCGACCAGCTGCCTCTTGCACACCCCCTACCTGGGATGTGCCTGCAACCAGTGTACATGCCCTTGACCAGAATCAAATCTGGGACCTTTCAGTCTGCAGACCGACGCTCTACCACTGAGCCAAACCGGTTTTGGCAAAGCCACTAGTTTTAAATAAGAAAAGATGTACAGCATTTAAAACTCTCAGAAAAATAAATATACCTATATTTATACTTTAGCTCTCAATTAAATATTCTTTATTTAATGAAGAAGATAGATTAAATTTTTTTAAATCCTCAAACAGGACTTATTGAAATAATTTTAAGACAGTTAAAATGTAAAACATATTAGCATTTAAGATAACAGCTAATTTTATGCTCTAGTTTTTAGCAAAACAGGAACTAACACTTCCACGTTGGTTGAGACTATGCTAGGACAAAAGGTATTGCTGCTGTCAAGGAGCGCAGTCTGGTGGAGGTAACAGGTGTCCACAGGGAGTGATGGCAGAATGAACTGGGCAATACAAGCATGCACAGAGCACTATAGCAGCCCCTTACTTTGAAAATGGGTGACAGGCTAGGCCATTCCACCCATATCATAAATCAGCTGTCTGTATTTACGGACACATCTGAAGGTTAAATTATGGTCAGTTTATTCTGATTAAGAATGAATATATTTTAGCCCAGCCAGAGTAGCTCAGTGGTTGAGCGTTGACCTATGAACTAGGAGGTCACAGTTCGAATCTCAGTCAGGGCACATGCCCAGATTGCGGGCTCGATTCCAGTGTGGGGCATGCAGGAGGCAGCCGATTAATGATTCTTTGTCACCACTGATGTTTCTATTCCTCTCCCTTTCTCTCTCTCATCAATAAAAATAAGTAAATAAGAATGAATATATTTTAGACAGAAACAGTTAACTAAGCTTGGTGTGCAAAAGGCCTACCTCTGTACTATTTAGATATCTTGGAAATCTGACGGTATATATCATCTTTTAACTTTTACCAAACTGGAGTTGAGAGCTGACTGATAAAGTACAGAGGACTTACCTTTCTTTTCTATACAACTTTGCAGCATCTTTAACTTCTCTAAAAACATGGTCTACTTGACGGGTCAACATGTCATGTTTTAAACGCTCTAACAGGTTAATCATGTCATCAAAGACAGAACTCTCCATAGAGGCTAGTTGTCCCAGCTGCAGTTTACTGAGAGTGTTATTCTCTGCAAAGACCTCCAATGCAGCCTGTTGAAGTTGTAGAAAGAACTGAAAGCAAAAATATGTTAACACATATAATTTTTGTTATAAATTCATAACTTAAGATACATTCTTTCTTTCTTTGTTTTTTTAATATATTTTTATTTATTTTGTACAGAGGGGAAGGGAAAGAGATAGAGAGCTAGGAACATCGACGAGAGAGAGTCATCGATCAGCTGCCTCTTGCACACCCCCTACAGGGGACCTCTCAGTCCCCAAGACGATGCTCTATCCATTGAGCCAAACCGGTTTCGGCAAGATACATTCTTGTCATGTTTTTTAGACTTCCTCCCTAACCCAAGTATTAAATATTTCTAAACTTTTAATTTTAGAAATATTTAACATGGCTTAAATTTGTCTATGTTCGGCTAAATGTCATTTCTTCTCTTTTTTATTGCATTAAGATTAGATTTGACAATGTACAAAAATTTTAAATTAATTTACCTTGTCCATTTTTAAAAATATATATTTTATTGATTTTTTACAGAGAGGAAGAGAGAGGGATAGAGAGTTAGAAACCAACGAGAGAGAGAGACATCGATCAGCTGCCTCCTGCACACTCCCTACTGGGGATGTGCCCGCAACCAAGGTACATGCCCTTGACCGGAATTGAACCTGGGACCTTTCAATCCTCAGGTCGAAGCTTTATCCACTGAGTCAAACCGGTTAGGGCACACACACAGATATTTTAGCTTCTTGCTCTTTTTTCTTTTTGGCTAAAACTTAAAGCATATTCCCCTGTTGTTCTTTTACCCCCCAATAGTAAACAGCTTTATTTATTCCCCCCCTTTTTTTCTTTGATTTCCTCTTTGATTCATTGGTAATTTAGTAGCATGTTATCTATAGTCTCCATGTACTTGTGTTTTTTCCAGTTTTCTTCCTGTGGTTGATTTCTAGTTTCATACCACTGTGGTTGGAAAAGATGCTTGATATGATTTCAATCTTCTTGAATTTACTGAGACTTGTTTTGTGGCCTAAAATGTGGTTTATGTTAGAAAATGTTCCATGTGCATTTGAAAAAAATATATATTCTGCAGTTTTTATTTTTATTTTTTATTTTTTTAAAATATTGTAATAGTATCTACTTTTTATATATATATATTTTATTGATTTTTTACAGAGAGAGGAAGAGAGAGGGATAGAGAGTTACAAACATCGATAGAGAGAATCATCAATCAGCTGCCTCCTGCACACTCCCTACTGGGGATGTGCCCGCAACCAAGTACATGCCCTTGACAGGAATCGAGCCTGGAACCCTTCAGTCCACAGGCTGACTGACGCTCTATCCACTGAGCCAAACTAGTTTCGGCTATTCTGCAGTTTTTATTTTTTATTTTTTAAATATATTTTATTGATTTTTGTACAGAGAGGAAGGGAGAAAGATAGTTAGAAACATCAATGAGAGAGAGTCATTGATCAGCTGCCTCTTGCACACCCCCTACTGGGGATATGCCCACAACCAAGGTACATGCCCTTGACCGGAATCGAACCTGGGGCCCTTCAGTCCCCAAGCCGACGCTCTATCCACTGAGCCAAACTAGTTTCGGCTATTCTGCAGTTTTTAAATGAAATATTCTATAAGTGTCTATTAAGTTAATCTGGTATAATGTGATAGTGAAGGCCATAGTTTCCTTATTAATTTTCTGTCTGGATGATCTATCCACTGGTGTGAGATTATTAAAATCCCCAACTATTACTGTATTACTCTGGATTTCTCCCTCTATGCCCATTAACAATTGCTTTATAAAGTTAGGTGCTCCTATGTTAGTTGTGTAAATATTTACAATTGTTATGTCCTCTTCTTGGATTCGCCCCTTTATAATTGCTATCTCCTTGTCTTTTTTAAACATTTTTGTTTTAAAGTCTATTTTGTCTGATATGAGTATTCCTATGCCAGCTTTCAGTCTGCATGTGTCTTTCAATTAGAAGTATCTCTTGATAGATGCGTCATTTTTTTTAAATTAATCTTATAGGTGGATCATGTTTTCAAATCCACAGAGCCACCCTGTCTTTCTTTTTTTTTTAATAGAAATATATATATATTATTGATTTTCTACAGAGAGAAAAGGAAAGGGACAGAGTTAGAAACATCAAAGAGAGAGAAACATTGATCAGCCACCTCCCACACGTCCCCCATTGGGGATGCGCCCACAATCAAGGCACATGTCCCTGACCGGAATCGAACCTGGGACCCTTCAGTCCAAGGGCCGATGCTCTATCCACCGAGCCAAACCAGCCAGGACCACCCTGTGTCTTTTTATTGTAGCATTTAATCCATTCATATTTAAAGTTATCATTGATAAGTATTGCCATTTTGTTCATTATTTTTTGGTTATTATATAGTTCTCCTCTGTTCCTTTCTTCTTCTCTTGATCTTTTCCCTTGTGGAGGAAGTTTTCTGTCACTATTTCTTCAAATATGCTTTCAGTATCTTGCTCTCTCTCTTTTTCTGGGACCCCCATAATTCTGATGTTAGTTCGCTTGAGATTGTCCCAGAGGTTTCTTACACTATCTTCAACTTTCTGGATTCTCTTTTCTTGCTTCTGCAGAGGAGTGTCTTCTTGCTCTTTGTGTTCCAAATCTTTGTCTTGATTCTTGCGATCTGCCAGTCTGTTTTTTTAACTCTGTGTAATATTTTTTATTTCAATGTTTTCTTTATTTCTAGTTGATACCTTTTTATTTCTAGTTGATCCCTTTTCCTATCCTCATAGGTCTCATTTATTTTATCGGCCTCTTTTAGGAAAAAAAAATTTTTTTTAATACATTTTATTGAATTTTTACAGAGAGAAAGAGAGAGGGATAGAGAGCTAGAAACATCGATGAAAGAGACTCATAGATCAGCTGCCTCTTGCACACCCCCCACCAGGGATGTGCCCACAACCAAGGTACATGCCCTTGACCGGAATCGAACCTGAAACCCTTCAGTCTGCAGGCCAACGCTCTATCCACTGAGCCAAACCAGTTTCGGCCTTAAGGAAATTTTTGAAAAACCTTGTAACTGTAGTTTTGAACTCAAAGTCCATTCTTTTACTTTCTTCCATCTCCTTCCTTTGTGTCCTGCCTCTTCTCTGCATTTTAGCTGCTTCCCTGATTTGATGGAATAGTTTTGTGTGTTAGGTGTTCTGGTAGAGCCCAGTAGCACTTCCCAGTTACCTGAGGTGGACAGTCTTGATGTAGCCCTTTGTGGGTTGTGTGTGCAGTCTTGTTGTTAAGCCTTGTTATTATTATCACTGGGAAGCACTGATCTCCAAGCCAATTGGCTGTGAGGATCAGCAGTGTCTCAGCTAGGAGGGCTTCTGTACTCCACTTGGATGGGGCAGAGTCTCGGGGTGACGCAGACAAGCTTTGGTTCCCTGTCAGTCTCACCTTAGAAAAGTCCTATTCGCAGTGAGTCCCGAAAGATTGGTTGCAGACGCACAGACCTCTTTGGTATAGGCGCAGATAAGCTTTGGATTCTCGTCAGTCCCTCCTTAGGAAAGTCCTATTTGCAGCAAATGAGAAAGCCAGCCTCCAGGAGGGCTTCTGTGCTCTGCTTGGATGGGGCGGAGTCTCGAGGTGGTGCAGACAAACTTTGGTTTCCCGTCAGCCCCTCCCCCAAGTCTCGAAGTAATGGCCTCTAGCTTCACACACCTCCAAGAGATCTCTGCCCACTGCCTGACTGTCCAGCCTCTCCCTGACTGGGGCCGTCTATCAGAGCAATAGGGTGGTTCTATTTTCCTCCCGTACAAGCCAGCTGCTCATTAGCTATCTGCCCTCTCTGCGCACCTGGAGTAAGCCAACATCGAACTCGCTCTCTCCGCGCGCTGCGAGCAAGCCAGCAGCGAAGTCAGGCGGCTGCCTTTTTTCACGTACAGTTCTCTGCACCTTCACAGTTGCTGAGGCTCAGCGTGCCTTCTCTCTCCTTCCCAGATGGTAGAGCCTCCTCTCAGCCAGCCGTCAGGTGCTTCAGGGTGATGTTTCCCCCGTTTTCCAGTTCTAAATTCAAAATTGTTGTGGCAGGCTGCATTCAGGTGTCTACCCTATGCCGCCATCTTGGTTTCTCTCTCGAAAAATATGTACTTTAATCACATCTTTTAAGTTTGGCCTAATTGTTTTTCTGCCTAATGTGTATTTTTGCTTGCTATAGAATCAACATTTCAAAAGGTAAAACTATTTATACTACTAATGTATTATTTAATATAAAATCACGTTAACTTACAACATTGTCAGCCCAGTCTGCTAGTACTGTTGAGATATAGTTCACAGCATTAAGAATTGCACAGTATCGAAAGCCAAGGGAAGCTCTGGTCTCTTCTTTCATCACCTGAGTCAGTCGTATCCTAAAATCATCTACTAAGTCCTTCTGTAACTCCAGGAACTGCAGCTTTCTGGAAGCTGTGGGAAGATTTTTATACCTGTCTGTGGAGAAAGTTAACAAGACATATGAGGTTCTTGGCACTGTTTATGATATAGTTATAGGTTTTCCCTACTGACATGCCTTGGTGCCTTTGTCAAAAATCAATTGACCATTCCAGTATGAATCTCTTTTTAAATTTTCTAAGGATGTGGGTTTCAAAAGTCTATGTATTTGTCAAAACTCACTGAACTGTATACATAAAATCTATGCTTTTCACTATATATAAATCATGCCTTGATTTTTAAAGGACATATGAAATAATTATATACAAAAAGCACTCCATTTCTTTACCAAATAAATGACATTTTTTTAAAAGAAAGGAGGAACTATGATAGCTTAAAATAGATACCTACATGCCCTAACTTGTTTGGCTCAGTGGATAGAGCGTTGGCCTGTGGACTGAAGGGTCCCGGGTTTGATTCTGGTCAAGGGCATGTACGTTGGTTGAGGGAATGTCCCCAGTAGGGGGTGTGCTGGAAGCTGCTGATTAATGTTTCTCTTTCATCAATGTTTCTAACTCTCTATCTCTCTCCCTTTCTCTCTGTAAAAAATCAATAATATATATAGATTTTTTTTAAATAGATACCTACATAAGAATTTATAGGTGAAATGGTAAGCTGTCTGAAATGTTCTTTAAAATACTCCAGGAAAAAAATGAGTTGGGGAGAAAAATATATAATAGAAAAGTGAGAATTTAAGAAAACCTTAATAATATATACCTGAGGGCTCATTATGCTACATGTGTATATTTAAAAATTTCCATTGGCCCTGATTGGGTAGTTCAGTTGGTTAGACGTTATCCCAATATGCCAAAGTTGCAGATTTGGTCCGGTCTCCAGTAAGGGCACATACAAGAATGCATAAATAAGTGGAACAACAATGTTTCTCTCTCTCTCTCTCTCTCTCTCTCTCTCTCTCTCTCTCTCTCTCTCTCTCTCTCTCTCTCTCTCCTTCTCTCCTTTCTTCCTCTCTCTAAAATCAACAAAGAAATATTTTTAAAACATTAAAAAAAAAAAATTTCCATAATAAAAAGTAAAGTTTTTCTTTAGCTCAGCCAGAGTGGCTTAGTGGTTGAGTGTCAACCTATGAACCAAGAGGTCACAGTTCGATTCCCAGTTGCCCAAGTTGCAAGTTCCAATCCCCAGAGAGGGGCGTGCAGGAGGCAGCCAACCAATGATTCTCATCATTGATGTTTCTGTTTCTTCTTTTCTCTCAAAAATGAATAAGAATGTTTTGGGTTTTTTTAAAAGACACAATGTGGAAAAAGGGGGACATACGTAATACTTTCAACAATAAAGAATTGTTTTTTTTAAAAAGCATGAGTTTTCCTAAAATTTTTATGTTTGTGATTTCATATTTTTCTTAAGTTGCAGATATGAAATTATTTACTGACTAGGCTGGAGTAACACTTTTCGGGTTACACATAAAGGCCCAAGAAATGGACAAGACAGAGAGGATGGAGGTAGTGAGGACGCAGTGGCACCTGCAGCACCAGAGGCCTGTAGGAAGCCATGCAGATGCTGCAGATCAACCAGGTTAGAGGCTGCTATGCCACCCTCTGGCCAGAATACCCTTGCTCTATTGGAAGAGTTTGTAGTACTACTCTAACCCCTAAAGTTACTTTATTTTGCTTTCTGCAATCTTTGGAATATTTAAAATTTTCGTCAATCACAAACTAGATGGCAAGAGAATTCAGGTAGTAAAATCAAGTCCCATTTGTTTCTTACATAACAATTCATGAATTTCCCCTCATATATACCAATGTTTAAGATCTTACTTAAATTATTAAAAATATGAAACATAGAATATTATGCCAGAGTTCTCCCAAAATAGTACTGAATTTGAAGATTTTATAATAACTACTATATAATATTAATTTTGTTGAACTACTTGAAAAAAGTATCATGGGAAGAGTTAGTACTTTTAAGACAAAGTTTTATCTTAAAAGACTTATACTTGCCAGTTATAACTAAGAGTAGCGTCATAAAAGTTTCTGCACAGTCTGGAACTTTCATCTCATCCACATCAGTGATATCTTTATATTGGGATATCCAGGCAGCTTCTGATGAAAGCATTGAGTCCATTTTTTGAAGAGCAACTGATAATGCAAAAAAAGGATTATGTCAAGTAGTTACATTTATTTCTAATTTTTTTAGCTCCCAATTTTTTAGGAATGATGACTTTTTTTAATTGTTAAAGTATTACAAATAGTAGTAAATATGTCTCCATTTTCCCCCCATGATGACTTTTCTATAAAAAATAAATCAACAGCCTCTTAATAGTTGCACTGTATTTAACATGCTCTATTTTAAGGTTAAACAAGATACTTCTTCCTGCCAAACCTTCCCAAAATCTTCAAAATAGTTATACTGACTAGACAAACTGGATCCAAAATGATTCTACCAAGAGCAGAACTATTGGGTCGGCAGCTAAGTAATTGCGGGTTTCACACATATATGGCTTCAGTTGAATTTTTAGGTTTGCAGACGTAGTACAAATGTAAAACACATTTTGTTATTTGATAGTTGGCTATTCAGCTGTTAATCAGTAAAAAAAGTTTTTTGATCTGTTTTGTAGTTTTCGTTTGGCGTTCGTTGAAAAATGGAAAATCAAAAGGAACATTTTCGTCATATTTTGCTTTTTTATTTTCGCAAAGGGAAAAACGCATCGCAAGCTCATAAAAAGTTATGTGCTGTTTATGGTGACGAAGCCTTAAAAGAACGGCAGTGTCAAAATTGGTTTGCCAAATTTCGTTCTGGTGATTTTTCACTCAAAGGTGAAAAACGCTCTGGTCGTCCAGTTGAAGTTGATGACGCCCTAATCAAAGCAATAATCAATTCGGACTGTCACAGTACAACACGTGAGATTGCAGAGAAGCTTCATGTATCACATACATGCATTGAAAATCACTTAAAACAACTTGGCTATGTTCAAAAACTCGATACATGGGTTTCTCACAAACTGAAAGAACCACAGTTAACGCAACGCATTAGCAGCTGCGATTTGCTAAAGAAACGTAATGAAAATGATCCATTTTTAAAACGACTGATAACTGGCGATGAAAAATGGGTTGTTTACAACAATATCAAGTGGAAAAGATCGTGGAGCAGGCCAGGTGAACCAACTCAAACAACATCAAAAGCTGATATTCATCAAAAGAAGGTTTTGTTATCAGTTTGGTGGGATTACAAAGAAATTGTCTACTTTGAATTCTTACCACCCAACCGAACGATCAATTCTGATGTCTACATTGAACAACTAACGAAATTAAACAATGCAGTTGAAGAAAAGCGGCCCGAATTGACAAATCGAAAAGGTGTTGTATTCCATCATGACAATGCAAGGCCACACACATCTTTGGTCACTCGGCAAAAATTAATGGAGCTTGGTTGGGATGTTTTGCCACATCCACCATATAGTCCTGACCTTGCACCATCTGATTACTTTTTGTTTCGATCTTTACAAAACTCCTTGAATGGTAAAAATTTCAATAATGATGATGATGTCAAATCGTACCTGATTCAGTTTTTTGCTAATAAAAACCAGAAGTTTTTTGAACGTGGGATTATGATGCTGCCTGAAAGATGTCAAAAGGTCATTGATCAAAATGGGCAATACATTACAGAATAAAGTTATTTAGTTCCATGAAAAAATTGTCTTTGATTTTTTTAAAAATCCGCAATTACTTAGTTGCCGACCCAATACTATATATGAAAATCTATAAAACACTTAAATATATGTATGCTAGAGGCCCAGTGCACAAAATTTGTGCAAGGTGGGGGGGGGAGTCCCCTCAGCCCAGCCTGCACCTTCTCCAGTCCAAGACCCCTAACGCTAACCACCTCTGCCTGCCAGCCTGATCCTTTTAACTACACTCCCCTGCCAACTTGATCCCCCTCACTGGTCTCCCCTGCTGGCCTGATCCCCCTAACTGCCTCTGCCTTGGCCCCCCGAAAGTCATGGCTTTGTCCGAAAGTTTGTCCAGAAGATGTCCAATCTAATTAGCGTATTACCCTTTTATAAGTATAGATATTCTACTGGCTTAAATATTACACTCTAGAAACATGGAGAGTGCAATTACAGGGGAAAAACAATGTTTGATGAGAAGAAAACAACATGATCTCTAAAGGCAACTTGGTAAACTGTGACCAAGAAATTTCTTGGAGAAAAACACCAAAAATTAATATGCATAAAAAGAGACATCTCTCCCCACCCTATGGCTACATGAGCACTTACATTTTCTCTCCACAGTTAACCACCTCTGAAAACAGGTTTCCTCTGATAGAATATGCATACAGTTAGCGAAAGTGCCAGGATAGCCATGAACACTGTGTAGCTCCCTTTCAAACAACAGCACCTCATCCACCAAATGACAGAAGAGATTGTCATCATAGAGCAGACAAGGAATATCAGCTGCTAGCTTCTCCAGAACCAGCATCATAAGGCCCCGAGAAAATTCCAGCTAAAAGAAATACATAAGCAAGCATAAGGTATTATACATGACAAGATATTCGCGGACACTCTAACACTGAAATGCTTAGGACTGAGTCTCTTACCATTGCATTTGCTGAAGAGCCTGCTTTGTCTAATATTGGCTGAATCTTCTCATCCAGAAACTGTGTGTGGTTCCCAATCCACATAAGCACTTGAGTCAAGTACCATTCAGGCTAGGAAAGGAGGTAAAATAGTTTGACTTGTGTAGTCATTCCAACTAGAGTTACAATTAAATGGCTCTATTTCATTGTGTAAACACAACACTTACAAAAATTAGTTGAAAATTTCTACATGTAAGAGCACAATTTCTATTCTGAATTTTAAACTCATGCAAAGCTTAATAATCAAATGTTTC
The DNA here is from genome assembly GCF_014108245.1 of Pipistrellus kuhlii. Lineage (NCBI taxonomy): Eukaryota > Metazoa > Chordata > Mammalia > Chiroptera > Vespertilionidae > Pipistrellus > Pipistrellus kuhlii. The sequence continues at coordinate 50,422,481 of NW_023425405.1, read as the reverse complement.
CTAATGTACTCCCAACAAATTCCAGCAATGTGGCTTACATCAATAAACTCAAATTTATCCTATATATATTTTAAAACCTAGCATTTACAAATTTATAAAATCAGTGTTCCAAAGAACTGATGATCTTTAAATTCTTTTTTTTGAAGTAACATTCCAAAATAATTTTTTTAAATCTCACCTGAGTAAGAATATTTTTTCCGTAATTTTTTTTTTTTTTTTTTTTTTTTGAGAAAGTGGAAGTGGAGGGTGGAGGGGAGAAAAATTGATGAGAGAGAGACACATTGATTGGCTGCCTCTGCTCTCACCCCTACCATGCCCTTGTCCAGGAATCAAACCTGTGACCCTTTGGTCTTTGGGCCAATGCTCTAATCACTAAGCAAAACTGGCCAGGACCCAAAATAATTTTTAAAAATATATTTTTATTGATTTTAGAGAGGAAGGGAGAGGGAGAGATAGAAACATCAATGATGAGAGGGAATCATTAACTGGCTGCCTCCTGCATGCCCCTTATTGGGGATCGAGCTCGCCACCCGGGCATGTGCCCTTGACCAGAATCGAACCTGGACCCTGCAATCCACAAGCTGACAAGCTATCTACTGAACCAAACTAGGGCCAAAAATAATTTTTAAACATTATTTTCTGCTTTTTCTTTTCAAAAGGTAAATTAAGAAAATAATTTGGCTGGTCTGCATTACAAAAATTATACATGCCTTAAAACAGGTATAATTATAGAATAGGAAATGTTAGTATGCAGCATTTTAAATTGTCCCTACAGATGATTACATAAACCTTCCAAGTTTTGCTAGACAGGGATTAAACATTTAATGAATGGTAAATCCCTGTTGTGTGCTACATGTTAGGAATACAAAAATGAGTAAAAGGCAATCACAAATTTTAGAAGCTGCGTAGGTTAGGCTTGATATCAGAGTACCTCAGCCACTGGAACCACACTTTAAAAAGCAACCAACATAACTCACAATTTTCTTACCTCAAATTACTACCTCTCTACAGCTTTAGGTTGACTGCTTTGTCTCACTACTTACTAATTGGTTCTACTGTTCTTCCTACCAATACCCATCCAAAAGAGGAGGAAACCCATGAAGTACGAAACAACAAGCTGAAATTAAGGACCAGAAATCCACAGCCACTCTGCTCCTTCCTTTGCTAGCATAACTGCCTACCCCTTGACTCCTTAACAATTCTATCAAGCCTTTAAACTCACTTATATATACAAAACCTGGTGTAATCTAGAATTTAATAACATTTAATTCAAAAGCACTTGCTGAACCCCTTTGTTGCTTGCACTGCATTCAATGTAGCAAAACATAAGTATAAACAAAGTACGATCCATAGCCTAGCAATACACAAGTTTATAATTCTCAATAAATTAACCAAATTTCATTGAAAACAAATTGTTTTCAATAAGATTGTTTTTCAAGCAAATTAAAAATCTCACCAATATGCTCAACTAAAATGTTGGTGATAATTCCTTCAAGCCCTTGCCATCATTTATTCCCATTCTCTCTCCCTTGCACAGCTGTAAGTCATTTTAGCAGCAGCCCCTCTTTTCAAAAGCTAATGCTCTACTATCTTTTGACTTTCACTTCTCTTTCTGATTTATTTATAAACCTGAAGGAGCAATTTACATGTGGATCCAGTTGTACAAAGTAACACGCAATTGCTACAGCACACTTGAGAAACTGATGATGTAAAAATGAGTGAGCTGAGTCCTACAATGTATCAATGTAAGTCCCAAAATCCTATATAATAAAAGGCTAATATGCAAATCGACCGAAGGACAGAACGACCAGTCACTAGGATGTGCACTGACCACCAGGGGGCAGACGCTCACCAGGGGTCAGTGCACTCACAGGGGGAGTGCCACTCAGCCAGAAGCCAGGCTCACAGCTGGCAAGCCCAGTGGCAGTGGCAGGAGCCTCTCCTGCCTCTGCTGCAGCGCTAAAGACCCTCAGGGAATGTCTGCCGAGGGGTCCTAGACGGCTAGAGGGCGCAGGCCAGGCTGAGGGACCCGCACCCCCCCCCCCGCCCCAGTGCACAAATGTAGTGCACCGGGCCTCTAGTATATCTATAAAGGACAGTGATAAAACAGGAATTTACATCTTTAGAGAAATATCAATAGGATCAGATTTTAACTTAAACCAGGAAAAGTATAGAAACCCTTAACATTTGCTATTAATAAAAACCAAGGACAAGAGTTGGCAAAGCACACCTTGCTTATAACATTAGTCTGTCGGTTCCCTCTGAAGTGATACCTGAACCTCTTCTGCAGGGGAGTCAGCATAATCTGGATGGGCAGGATGACAGAAGAGGATGCAGGAAGGGAGTATTTTTCTGGAAGTTGTTTTGGCTTGGTGAGTAATTCATCTCTGACATAGTCAAGTCAAGGGAAAACAATCAAAAGCACATGTGTATGTGTGTATATGCACACATACATTTTTCCAACAAAGATATAAGATACTAAGTAAAAATTACAACACTGATAATATGTAATCTTCTATACATTAGTTAGAAAATGCATGAAAAATGTTATTAGAATTAATGTCTTTCTTAAAAAATAGTAGTAAAAAAAAACCACATTCAAATAATCATTTTATTAAATTAACACTAAGTTAATAATAGGTTTCCTCCCAATTACCCATTTTTATCTACTGTCCCAAGAGAATATGTGAGTCAAACGTGGGTCAGTTACGTAGTTTAGGCTGACCCTTGCCCTCCCACCCACATGCAGTTCACTATGAAAGAAAACAATCTACTACTCTGTGAACTTATACAGATCAAGTCCAAACCAGTCCCATTTGGCTTTTGGCCACTTTGAAAAAGTTTTACTCTCTAGTCACAAATCTACCATAGAAAAATAAATTTTAGTAAGTTTTAACTCCAACAAAGATACGAGGTTTGTAGTTTCAGAAGCTGACAAAATAGTGTCTCCAGGTTACTATATATCTCAGGAGCACTGGCTGGTCGACTTAAGCCAACAGTTTGAGACTGAGGGGGTGCGATGAACGGCCAATGAAGCTGTGCTAAAATTTCCTCAAAATCACTGTAACAGAAAAGTAATACACATATTTCAGTAAAATCCAGCGATCACCAAATATCTATCTGAAAGTAATTACCATAAAATATGAGTAAATTCCTTACCTTGTAAGCCTGTCCTTGAGAATTTTATGCCAGAATTTAACAGTGGCTCTCATGAAACCCAGAAGATGAGTACAGGATGATTCCTGAAGCTTGATGTCAAGTTCTGCCATAGACACCAGCGTAGAGGATGCCTCAGGGACATTGTTGGTCATCAGATACTGCTGGATGTTATCACTGAAAAACAAGGCAAAGCAAACTTTAAAGGCAGTTCAAAACAATTCCAAAGCAGAAAACTGCTTCTCCCTCCTGCTTTATATAAAACTAACCCAAGAAAGGAAGAAGCACCACACAGACGGGCGTTTTTACCTGATGCCCGTTTCTCTGGGAGACCAGTCTTCAAACTCACATCCTTCTAAGAACACTTGCCCACGGTCAAGACGCTGCCTACACCTTTCCCTTCCCACTCCTCCAAGGAACACATCGGTCCTGGTCACACTCCCTCAGGCACTGCTCATTTCTGATAAATCTGCCTTTTACGGAAGTCTTTATCATCTTTTTTTTTTTTTCGTCTTTAGTTTCTTAATCCAAGGGAATAATGTGGGTGGCCTCTGGTAGGGTCAAATATGGTAGCCTTCAATCTTTACCCACTTTACCCAGTTGAATTTGATCATGAAGAACTGAATTTTAGACACCTTAGAGCCCAGGCCTTTCAAATTCGCTAGAAAAGTTCGAGATAAAATCTAAGGTAAGCTCTACAGCAAGAGTTGCAGACTCAAATGCTTACAAAGGCCGAATAGGGAAAGTAAATTTAAAAAAGCAAAGTGGGTGGGTAATAGAGTACCCTAAGGCTCCAGCCAATTGTTGCCACACTAAAGTGTGGTTCTAATGTGGCCAAATCTTAAAATTTTTGTAGAAAGGAAGATTATCAATATGTTCACGTAAGCTCCTGCTAGGTGGCTCAGTTGGTTGGAGCACTGTCCCATATAACAAGACGTTTCAGGTTCCATTCTTGATCAGGGCTCATATATAAGTTGCAGGTTTGTTCCCCTGGCTGCCCCCCCCCCCTTTCCTCTTTCTCTAAAATACATTAAAAACAAACAAACAACAAACAAACCCAAACCATATCCTCAGGAGAGGAATTTAAAAAGAAGAAAGATTTTCATGTAAAAGCAAACCAGTTATTCAAATTGTTTAAAACAAGCCAAATTCAACATATCTTTAGGACAAATTCAGCCTATGAGCTACCATTTGGGCTCTATAAAACAAAACATTTTATTTTAAAATGAATTGTTTCTTTTTATAAAAATAATATATCCCATACCTTAAGGTCATCTAAGAATAAGGAATAAAATGTAACCTTTTTCAGTAATGAATCTCAGTTCTGGGGGCGCCCCTGCAGGAAACCTGAAGTGAGTTCTCCACTAGGCAGCCCATGCTCATCCTGCCTGGGCGCCTGGCCATGCGCTGGAAGATGACTATGTGCGGGACCCTCCTCCCGGCTGGGTGTGCGGCCAGTCACGTTCCTGGGGTGGACAATGTCTCCTCACAAAGGGAAAGGTGCAGCCACCTGCCAGCTCCACCTGCCCTAGTATTTCCTCTCCTTTCTCTGGGAGCTGCTTGAGGCTCCCACTGTCACTGTTCCAGGCCTCAATAAGAATACGTACTAAGCTCATGTTTTATTATTCTGCCAGCCCTTTTAGCCATCCCCCACACTCATTCTCTCTTTTCTTTCTTCTCCCTTACTATTATTTTTTATTAAATTTTCCAACAGATCTTGTCTTTTATGGTTACTCTCAGAATTTAAAATACTCTTTTTCCCCCTCATTGGGCATCAACAAATCCACCTTTTCTGTAATTAAGATGCGGTTTGGCTCAGTGGATAGAGCACTGGCCTGCAGACCAAAGGGTCCCAGGTTCAATTTCAGTCAAGGGCACATATCTTGGTTGCAGGCTCCTCCCAGGCCAAGGCCCTGGTCAGAGCTCATGCAGGAGGCAACCAGTCGCTGTATTTATCATCAATGTTTCTCTCTCTTTTCCACTCTTCCTAAAAATCATAGAAAAATATCCTCAGTGAGAATTAACATCAACAACAACAACAACAAAAAATGATGCTGGTAGTTGCTCTTGTTCTGACGGTTAGCATGCCCAATTAACTGCTGTATGAGGTTCTTCCCTAGGCATTGTGACAAATCTCACCAATTTCCCACTTTGAAGACATAAATCCAAACTAAGTGTTGCATTATGTTAAAACAAAAACTACCATGTTAAAGAAATGTCTATATGTTATAAAAGAAATTTTTAAATGTACAAATAACCACAGAATACAGGAGTACCGACCTGGATTAGATCTCATGAAGCATGAATGACATTCAGAGCATAGGAAAAGCCAGGGTTATAGGGTTCATTCAGAGTGATACTGTTGAACTGTAGTATTCAAGAAACAGGGTTAAATGTAAAGATGCTACTTCTAAAAAGAAACTACTTTTTTAAAAAAGAAAGCGCTACAGAATAAAAATAGTCATTAAAGGGAAATTAAGAGATAAGGAAAGTCTCAGGAGCCCAAAAGAAAGCTAGAAATAGAGATGCATCACAAAAAACCTATAGGAAAAAACATGTTATTAAAAGAAGTCTTAACTGCTCAACTTGATTATGAATTTGATTCCTATTTCTAATGTAACTCCCTGGACATGTTTTCTTTTAAACAATTTCAACACCAGAAAAAGGCTACCCATAACCATGGCCCTACTTTAATTAACTTATTGTTTTGGCTACTACAAGACTGACGCTTTTACCTAATAAGGTTAGAATTTATTACAATAACTTAATAAGGCTATTAATATTATCCCTTGTAGTAGTTTCTTTCAGAGGGCAAGAAGAAAAAGAAGTAAACTAAAGCAAGGTTTAAAATTCTTTCACTGTAAAGAATTTATCTAAACAAAGAGACACTCTAAAAAGCTTACGTCAACTTCTGGAATTTCTAATAATGCTACAATCTTAGGCATATCACTTTTTCTGTGAAGGTAAAACATGCATGCAAAGACTTTTGTATTGTACTGATAGTAAAATTATTTAAAATTAGCCGAAACTGGTTTGGCTCAGTGGATAGAGCGTCGGACTGCGGACTGAAAGGTCCCGGGTTCGATTCGGGTCAAGGGCACGTACCTTCGTTGCAGGCACATCCCTAGTGGGGGATGTGCAAGAGGCAGCTGGTCGATGTTTCTCTCTCATCGACGTTTCTAGCTCTCTATCCCTCTCAATTCCTCTCTGTGTAAAATCAATAAAATATATTTTTTAAAATTAAAATTAAAATAAATAAATAAATAAAATTGCCAACACCTGTTTGGCTCAGTGGATAGAGCGTCGGCCTGAGGATTGAAGGGTCCCAGGTTCGATTCCAGTCAGGGGCATGTACCCTAGTTGCGGGCACATCCCCAGTGGGGACTGTGCAAGAGGCAGCTGATCGATGATTCTCTCTCATGGATGTTTCTAACTCTCTCTCTCTCCCTTCCTCTCTGTAAAAAATCAATAAAAATATATTTTTTAAAAAATTTATTTAAAATCTCAGAAAACATATGCAGGACAAAGTGATACAGTATTACTGGTACTCTTCAGAAGAAATACATGAAATATATAAACTACTAGAGGCCCAGTGCATGAAATTCCCTCAACCCAGCACTCTTGCAGTCTGGGACCCCTCAGGGTATGTCCGACTGTGAGCTTAGGCCCACTCCCCTTAGGACATCCTTAGCGCAGCCAGAGAGGCAGGAGAGACTCCCACCACCGCTGCTGCACTCGCCAGCTATGAGCCAGCTTCTGGCTGAGTGGCACTCCCCCTGTGGAAGCACACTGACCACCAGGGGACAGCTCCTCTGTTGAGTGTCTGCCCCCTGTTGGTCAGTGCATGTCATAGCAACCAGTCATTTTGTCTTTTGGTCAATTTGCATATTACCCTTTTACTATATAGGGATTATTATATAGGATGATACATTTAAAATGAGACATCAAGACTCTTGGATGACTTTTTTCCCTTAATGGTTACTGACAGCTTTGAGGGAAGAATAGTTAAAACAAAGCAAAAATGAAATTGTACAGTTTAGAGGGGCTGGGGACTATATCAAAAAAACAAATAATCTGCCAACCTAGGTAGAAATGTTAACTTAGCTTAATTGAGAGGTAATACTGATACAATCAACCAGTGATATATATTCAATTAAAAAAGAGAGCTAGAAATAGAGATGTATCACAAAAGATCTACAGGAAAAACAACGTTATTAAAAAGAGAAATAACTATGCTAGGGGGAAAAAGTAAACTCTTATTCATCTAAGATTACTTGTGGCTCTTATTAGATAATGCCACTGGAAAAAATTCAAATTATAGTGAAAGTAATCTATGTCATTAAGTGACCATCTCTAAAACAAAAAAAAAGGATTATCATCACACTGATGGAATATGTTATTAAACTGGCATTATAAAAAGTGGTTTTTATCATGTGTTCAAATGCAACTATAAGACTTAAATTTTTTAGTTTGATTACTTTCTTTCAAATGCAAATTAAGCTCCCTGAAAAGTTTATATTCATTCACAATAAAGGAAAAGAATCATTATCATAATGCTACTTTAATAACAACTGGTAAAATTACATTATTATAATCTTTAATTAACTCAATTATTTAATGGCATGCATGCAATCTCTAAGACAGAGCCTCAAAGGAAAATAATAATTATGAGAACAAAGAAACCCATTTTACCTTAGTTCTTCAATTTGTGAAATCCATTTAAGGTAAGCGAGATGCCGTTCTATCTCTTCAATTTGGCTAATCTTGGCCCCAAGATCTTCCATCCAGGGCTGTGCAGTCAGCAAATGGCTATTAATGGAACTGACAAGATGAGTCTCTTGATCCAGAAACTGATTAAGAAATTGCTTTGATTCTTCTGCATTTTTCAAGGCATTCTGAATTCTTTTAGGGATTTCTGATGAAATTGTAAGTACCTAATTATACCAAAAACAAAAAATAGCAGCCATCAGATAAAATTTGCATAGCCTTTTTTATTCGTTCATTACCTTTAAAATACATGTTTGTTCCAATAGAATTGAAAATTATCAATTAAAAGCTCCAAATGAAAGATCTGATTTCTGCCAACCAAACCAAAGTAGAGAGAGGTACATCACACTGACCCCCTGTAAGCATCTATGGATCTGCTTTCATAAAGCTCAATACTTTCAGAGAGTACTTTCCAGCCACATGGAATAACATATACAAATATTAGGCATCAGTACAATATAAAAAAATTATAGAATAATTTTAATTTAATCAGCACTGATTAGACACTCTGTACCAGGGTAGGGATAAACATAAATAAGAAACAGCATCTGCCATTAAAGCTCAGTTGGTATGGAAGAAAAATGTAAGCAAATATTTCAACAGTGGGTTGATGAAATAAAGGAGATGCTAGGTGCAATTATGTCCTAAGATAATGCTTCCCAACCTGAACGTACAAGAAGAATTACCCAGAGACCTTGTTACAAGGCCTAGTCAGACTCAGTAGGTCTGAAGTAGGGACTGAGCTCCACACTTTGAGTAGCAAGATTTTGAAGTACAAGGCAATTGTGCTTGCATGGTTCATACAGAGACTTTTATAGGAGTGGTAGGAACTTTTTAGGGAACTATGGAAGGTAAGGGCATTCCAGGCAGAGGAACAGCTCAGTCAGCAAAGATATGACTCGGGCACAGAATACAGTTCAAAGAAACTATCCTCACCCGAGGACATGCTTAGAGAGAGGAAGGAGGAAGGGAGAGAGGGAAAGAAACACTGATGTGAGAAACACAGAAAAGATGAGCCTAAATAGGGAGAGAGACCAGGTCATAGGATAGCATCTTGTGCCTCTGGAGAATGTGGGCTTTTTCCAATAAGAGTTTTTAATAAGACCGAAACCGGTTTGGCTCAGTGGATAGAGCATCGGCCTGCAGACTAAAGGGTCCCAGGTTCGATTCCAGTCAAGGGCATGTACCTCCCGGTGGGAGGTGTGCAAGAGGCAACGGATCGATGTTTCTCTCTCATCGATGTTTCTAACCCTCTATCCCTCTCCCTTCCTCTCTGTAAAAAATCAATAAAATATATATATATAAAAGTTTTTAATAAGGAAACAATTCAATTAGATTTATGACTTAGAAAGGTAAAGTGATGAACAATTATGTTTACTCTCATATAATTTGTAATAATAAAAACAGAACAGCAAAAATGTCCACCAGCCGGGACTGGTTTGGCTCAATGGATAGAGCGTCGGCTTGGGGTCTGAAGGGTCCCGGGTTCGATTCCGGTCAAGGGCATGTACGTTGGTTGAGGGCATATCCCCAGTAGGGGGTGTGCAAGAGGCAGCTGATCGATGACTCTCTCTCATCGATGTTTCTGGCTCTCTATCTCTTTCCCTTCCTCTCTGTACAAAATCAATAAAATATATTAAAAAAAAAAAAATGTCCACCAATAATGGCCTGGTTAAATAAATGGTGTATGTAAAAACATACCTAAATGTCCTAAAGCCATTTAAAAAGATAGATTTATATTAATAGGATGGCCTCAAAATAAAATGTTAAGCTATACGTATTTCAACTATATATAAGCTTGCATATTCATATTAACTATATAATAATGGTCATGTTTATATTAATTATGAGTATATTACTGATATTATTTCTGTGAGTTTTAATACTTGCCTGTTCCTCTAACTGCATTTTATTTTCTGTCATCTGTTCTATGAGTTTATCAAGCTTCTTTAAAGATTTAAGGTCATTTCCAACTTCCTTTTCTATAAATGCAGACACATAGGAAGAGAGATCTCCATTATCTGTAACTTCACTGACTTGTTCATTTCCAACAAGAGCTGCAATATTTATCTCACCTAAAATGAAAGAAAAGCAATTAATCAATACCACTAAGTACTATAGAGTTAAAGGAAATACAAAAATATACAAGAAACTATACCTACCTTTAAAAGTTATTAGAGAAAACTATCTACATACAGTAAATTATATATTATACACACACAAAAAAAGTTTATATTCAAATGAGTATATATAGTGTGTATACACTGAGTGGCCAGATTATTATGATCTCTGAACACATAATAATCTAGCCATTCAGTATATATCCTATATCATAATAGGCTAATATGCAAATTGTCCCCTCAACCAAGAGGCAGGCCAGCCAACCACCCATGTACCCTCCCCCTGGCCAGGTCCCACCCATGCACAAATTCATGCACTGGGCCTCATATACAAACACACACACACACTGAGTGGCCAGATTATTATGCATTCAGAGATCATAATAATCTGGCCACTCAGTGTACATGTATATGCATATGTACACTATATATATATTTATTTGAATATTTTTGTATATACATCTATATATAATTTGTGTGTTTATCACACAAATAAATAACTATAAAAAAGAAATACCCAAATAAATAACTATAAAGCAATCTATGGATCAAGTATTACAAAATGCATAAAAGCTAAGAAAATTTCTGAGAGAATGAGAAATTCCTAAAGTCCTAATAAACACAGGTTTCAATAGATGTTGGCATAATAGTGCAGCTACAAACAGATACTGAAGTTTTCTAGGAGACTTTACTTTTTAATAATCTATTTTACTACTGGGCTAAAAAGGTCAAATCTGATTTATTGGTGCAATGTTTATTAAATTTGTAATATATTTTCAAAATCTGTAAGGAACCAGATGGTAGGACTCTGTTTTCAAGTTGTTACAACAAGGAAAAAATAGTATTGTAGTAAAAGATTTCAAGTATATGAAAAAAATTTGAGTGACCAAAGTGTAAAAATTCCTCCTTATGTAATAGTAAAAAAGTTTAAAACCTTTAAATGTCATTGTATGAAGATATTCATGTCAGAAACAGAAAAAAAAAATGTAAAAAGGAAATCGGAGAGAGAACACAAATTACGAGGGAAAACAAAATGGCTGATGTATCCACTGAGTGTACAGTCCAAAGTGAGATTCTATCCATGGCAAATAAACTAGTCTTAGATTAATTCACACTGGACTTACTATTTTTTAATCCTCACCCAAGGACATAGAGGGAGGAAGGAGGGAGGAAGAAAGAGAAGCATCAATTTGAGAGGGAAACATTGATCCGTTGCCTTCCATATATGCCCAGAACAGGAATCAAACCTGCAACCCAGGTATGTGGCCTCACCAGGAATCAAATCGGCAATCTTTCGGTGCATAGGACAACACTCACAAAACTGAGCCACTGGGGCCAGCCACACTGGACTTATTAAATACAAAAACAGGTGCTCTGGAAGCCATCCTATCTAATAAAAGGGTAATATGCAAATTAACTGTCACTCCATCACAAATATGGTGGTACCCATAGCCACAAGATGGTGGCACCCAGTCCTCTCAGCCCCGCTGGAGTTCCCTACTCCTGCTTGCTTTGTCACCATGGCAACCAGGCAAGGGTTCTGCCCCAGCCACAGAGGGCCTCTGGGCAGCGGGCATGGAGCAGGGGGGGGTGGGGGGGGGCGGCAATGCTGTGTCATCACCCTGGCAGCGAGGCAAGCATTCCACGCCTGGCCACGGATGGACCTCTGGGCTGTGGAGAGCCTCTGGGCAGTGGGCACAGAGCGGCCAGGCCCCACAGAGAGCTACTGGTGCACGGATTCGTGCGCAGGGCTATTAGTTTTTTAGAGAAGAGTGGTAGCACAGGCAACACTGACTAGCTTTTAACAGCATTGCTCTCATCCCATTTAGTATGTGATATTTCCCAGAGTCCACGGCTTATAATAATGTGCTATTTTTACTTAAACAAAACACTTAAGAGAACAAATTTCGCCCTAACCGGTTTGGCTCAGTGGATAGAGCGTCCGCCTGTAGACTGAAAGGTCCCAGGTTCAATTCCAGTCAATGGCATGTAACTTGGTTGCGGGCACATCCCCAGTAGTGGGTGTGCAGGAGGCAGTTAATTGATGTTTCTCTCTCATCGATGTTTCTGATTCTCTATCCCTCTCCCTTCTTCTCTGTAAAAAAAATCAATAAAAATAAAATATTAATATTAAAAAAAAATTTCTAGAAACTACATATTCCATTGCAAAGGAATTATTTTCCACTGCCCTAAGCTGTGGACTAACAGCACTGCTCCTCTTTCCCAGAGTATCTCTAGCTATTATACACTGTTGCTGACCATCTATGCCAGGGTGGCTTTCTGAACGTGCCCTGTACCCCAGAGAAACCTGAAGGCTCACAGCACCTTCTTAGCAAAGAAGGTAGCAGTGACATGACCCACAGTTGGCTGTCATATCTTGCTCCTTCCACTCCACCCCAGTGTGCTAAGATAAACCGTTTCCCTTTGAAGTATCTGCTACCATAAGCTTTCCCCTTTCGGTTATTTATGATTTGCTTCTTCCTGGAGAAGTTTAGAGAACCTGAATTTTGGGTCAAGATTGGTATAATGGTAACTCCACATCACTGTGCACTCATTAAATTCCCTGATATTAACCATGCTCAACTACACTCAGTCCACAACTTGAATTATTCCATATACGGGGCTTAATCTCCCTAGATTTGAGTAGTACCTAGGAATTAAAAATGAAAACAAAAGATGATGTAAAAATGTGTACTGATCTCCAAATGAAAATAAGTACCGTATTTTTCGGACCATAAGACGCACTTTTCCCCCCCCAGAAGTGGGGGGGGAAAGTCCCTGCGTCTTATGGTCCAAATATAGCCTACACATATACTTTAAAAAAAAGTTTTTTTACTTGCCCGGCTCTGTGTGGTCTCTGTGTGCTTGCCCGGCTCTAAAATGGTTCTAAATGCTGCTGTTTACTTTACAGGGTTGATTACGTGTGTTTATGACTGTGATGTTGGGTTTTAATGCACATAAAATATTTTAGGACACTATTTGTTTCAGAATCTTTTTTTCTCCATTTCCCTTCTCTAAAAACTGGTGCGTCTTATGGTCCGATGCCTCTTATGGTCCGAAAAATACGGTACTATAAAATAAGGCCCCAGAGAAGGCGAGAGTGACTTCATGGAAACCAAACATTGGAATTTTTACTGCAGGTTTGCCTGAAGGATTTGGTCCTCTCAAAACAAGCCATTCATGGTGAGTTAATGAACAAACTGAATAGTTGGTTGAATTAGCATATATTTAGAAACAAGAACTATAAGAATTTCTTTAAATAAATAAAGTGTGAAATAAAGTTGGGAGACAAACAGTCTCCTGGGGAGCAGGACTGGTTGGACTTCACCTCTCTCAGCTGTTATTCCTTGGAGCTGCCTTTATACAACTTGGCTCTTTACCAAAAACAAGTTTTAAGGAGGCAGTAATGAGAGAAAGCCGAGAGGTGATAATCAGCCTCAATATAAAACAACGGTCACATCTGATAAAATAAAATGATGGCCCTAGCAGATTTGGCTCCGTGGATAGAGGGTCGGCCTACGGACTGAAGGATCCTAGGTTCCATACCGGTCAAGGGCACATACCGGGGGTTGGGGACTTGATCCCCAGCTGGGGGTGTGCAGGAGGCAGCCGATCAATGATCCTCTCTCATCATTGATGTTTCTATCTCTCCCTCTCCCTTCCTCTCTGAAATCAATAAAAATATATTTTTAAAAAATATATATGAAAAGATGTGCCTAAAGTGAAAATATAACTATTGTATATTGTTTAATTACTTGTGTTAAAGGTTAACAAAACATATGCCTTTGTGTTTAGTACTGAGTTTGTTCCTTTCCTCAACACCCCCAAAATAAATTTTCCTTTGTTTTATTCGACTTAAAAGAACTGAAAACCCGGTTCTTACGCTTTAACAATCAGGAGCCCACAAGCAGGTAGAAGCAAAACTTGCATCTGTCTATGCCCCAACTATAAATTATAATATTTTCCCAGCCTACACTTAATGTTTGTAAATAGAAAACCCATGTTTTCTGACTCTCAGCCCAATACTCTTATTTTCTTTTCCTTCAAATATGAATAGAATTGACTGGTCCACATTGGTATTTTCTATTAAAACAGAAAGCACTCTACTGTTATATAGAGAAGTCACAATGTCTTCTTTCTTATTTATCTTAAATAAAACAAGTGAGTTACGTGGGTACATCTGCAGACACAGGCAGGGCTGGGTGCAGAGGGAATATTTGTGAATGCTAAGGTTTCTCTAGCTTAGGGAGTAAATTCTACACTTACAAAATTTAACTGTTTTGATATAATCATTTAAATACAGCATAGACTGTTCTCAGTCAGACATTCTTCAAAATAACACATTGATGATTTGGGGAGTTTTATGTCTCTCCTTTTCTCTTTTTTTGTAAAGAACACTCCTAATTGCAAAACAGTTGCCCAAGCCAATGGAGGAACAAGGATAAAGTCCACAGTCTGTGTCTATCATTTTATTAATGTGATAGCTCAACAGGCATTGACTCCCAGGCATGTGAATGGGGCAAAGGTGGAAGAGGGGAGGGTTTAACGGAAAGAAATGGGATACTCAAAGGTCCTTTAGGAAAGGAGCTGAGCTGTGACCGTTCTGTTATGTAAAGTGTTATGGAGTTCTTAGAGCTTTCTTTCTGATGCAGATTTTATCAGAGTAAAGGGAAAGCCTAGCTCCTAAAGCTGATATGGTGCCGGGACCGGTTTGGCTCAATGGATAGAGCGTCGGCTTGGGGACTGAAGGGTCCTGGGTTCGATTCTGATCAAGGGCATGTGCCTTGGTTACGGGCATATCCCCCAGTAGGGGGTGTGCAAGAAGCAGCTGATCAATGACTCTCATCGATGTTTCTAACTCTCTATCTCCCTTCCTCTCTGTACAAAATCAATAAAATAAAATAAAAAAATAAAAAAAAAATAAAGCTGATATGGTAACACGGGCACCCTTTCTCTTATCTCTCATTCCCAGACCATTTGCCATGATCAGAAGAACCAAAAACCCTCTGACAGAACGGCTGTTACAAGCTTTTCCTTTCTTCCCCCAAAAATTCCACTTCAAAAGCCCCTCAAGATTTATTTCCAAAAGCCTGCTGAGCAATGAGTTAAGTAAAATGGCAAATGTCCCCATCGCTGACATACACTCCTGGGCTTAGTAGGAGATGGAGGTATTAACCTTTCCCTCTTCCTCGTCCAGTCCAAGATCCAAGAACCAAGTTATCCACTGTGTTCTTCTCAGATCAATTTTTTCCTTACCCGAGGATATTTTTCCATTGTTTTTTGTTTTTTTGTTTTGTTTTTTAAGGGAGAGTGTAAGAGAGAGGGAAAGACAGAAAGAAACACTGATGTGAGAGAAACACATTGATTGATTTCCTTCTGCAAAAGTCTCGACCAGGGGCCAAGCTGAGGAGGAGCCTGCAACCAATGTATGTGCCCTTGACCAAAATAGAAACCAGGACCCGTTGGTCCCCAAGCCGACACTCTATCCACTGAACCAAACCGACAAGGGCTCAGATCAATTTTTTAAAAGTATATTTTTATTGATTTCAGAGAGGAAGGGAAAAGGAGAGATAGAAACATCAATGATGAGAAAGAATGATTGATTGGATGCCTTCTGCTTGCCTCCTTCTGGGGATTGAGCCTGCAACCCAGGCATATGCTATGGATGGGAACTGAACCCGGGACCCTTCAGTCCACAAGTCAACACTCTATCCACTGAGCCAAACTGCCTAGGGCTCAGATCAGTGTTTAAGCGAAAATTCACTGGTCAAGTCTTATTAAACAACTATCACTTGATTCCTTTGAACCCAATTAAGGTGTTGGTCATTTCTCCTAGATCACTAGCCCCTCCAAATTCCTGGTGCTCCCTAAGTTGGTGCTTTATTAAACTAACAGGCAGGCCACAATTATATGAACCCAGTATGATAGGCAGAACTCCAAGGAATCCATACAAGTACCTGCACTAGATAGGGGTCAGGAAGTGCTCTTCCCCAAATCACCCCATATTTTACAATTTTAGAAAGACAAAAATATGTGTATAATTATAATCAGCATTTAATATTATGCACGCATACTGTGCAGAAAAAGAAAACACACAAAACCACCACTTCACCTAAAAGCCCCCTCTGGGAGGCAGACCCCGGAGGGCTGAGTGTGGAGAGATGGTTCGGTGGACAGTGCTAAGGTGTATGAAGTCTGCTTACTTTTCTCCTCCTCGGTCTTCCTCTCGTCCCCACTTTCAGAGCAGCCCTGGAAGGAGAACAGGTGTGACAGACACATTAGGAGGGAAGTGATACATGGAACTCACACGAGGTTCCCAGAGGGCATCCATCCCCAGGAAGGCTGCGAGGTCCCAGACCCCGGGGCCTTCCTGAGCGGTCAGAGCCGTCCGATGCAGGTTCAAAAAAACAAAACAAAACAAACAAGCAAAGCTGAAACCGGTTTGGCTCAGTGGTAGAGCGTCGGTCTGCGGACTGAAAGGTCCCAGGTTCGATTCAGGTCAAGGGCATGTACATTGGCTGCGGGCACATCCCCGGTAGGGAGTGTGCAAGAGGCAGCTGGTCGATGTTTCTCTCTCATCGACGTTTCTAGTTTTCTATCCCTCTCTCCTCCTCTCTAAAAAAATCAATAAAATATATGTATTTTTTAAAACACACGAACAACAACAAAAAGAAACTACCACACCTCTCCGAGGCCGCCACTGTCACCTCCCCAGGAGGATGTGTCATCTCCCCGGGACGGCCACAGCTCCCGCTCGGGGCTCCCTCCCCGGGGGTCTGCGCCGGGGCCACGTCCTCCAGCCGGCGGCCAGGGCCCCCTCCCCGCCACCATCTCCCCTGGCCGGGACTGTGCCCCCTCCCTCCCCGGGCCGCAGCGCCGCCTCACCGGGGTCGCCGGCCCCTCGCCGGCCTGGCCGGCCGGGAGCATCCCGCCTTGGCGCGCGTCCTCGGCTCCGAGCGCCGCCAGCGTGGCGGAGAGCAGGGCCCGCCCGCCGGGCCACCAGCTCCGCTCGGAAACTGTGGGGCCGGCGTCGGGGCCACGTCCTCCGTCTCGCTGGTCGCTTCCTCCTCTCCCAGAGAGGCCTTCCGCGCAGCCGCGGCCCGCGCGCGCGCGCCCCCTGCCGGCAGGGCGCCCCGCCGGCCGCCGGGGACGCTGGCGCCGCCCGAAGGCTCTCGGGAGAAAGGGGGCCAGTCCTCCTCCATCACGCTGGGCCCTTCCTGATGGAGCTTGGAAGTACCCGCTCCTCCGCACCATGCATTCACTATGGATCATTTCTTCTTTCTTTTTTTAAAAATATATTTTATTTATTTTATTTTATTTTACAGAGAGGAATAGAGTTGGAAATATCTATGGGAGAGAAAACATCAATCAGCTGCCTCCTGCACACCTCCTTCTGGGGATGTACACACCCTTGCCCGGCATCGAACTGGGACCCTTCAGTCCACAGGCTGACGCTCTATCCACCGAGGCAAACCGGCTGGGGCTCAATATGGGTCATTTCGATGCGCGTTTTAAATGATATCTCAGATGTTCTGAGAGTGTGGGGGGGGGGGGGGGGCGGGGGGGGGCTTAATGACTAGCTTTAATGTAATTCGGTCGGGCTGTTTGGTTGGAGCCTTTCCAATGTCATTATCTTTGGATCCTTTAAGGTTGATCTGATGCAACTTACTACAGATGTCCTGGAAGCTTGACGGGAGGACAAGGACTCAGCGTCCAATATGCACTTTTACCCCATGCAGAGCCCGCCCCAAACCTGCCCTTTGCCAGGGAGAAGGAACAGGGGTTACCTGGTAGCTAGAGGTAGGAGGAGAACCCAGGGGTTTGACAACTTCAGAAACAAGATGGGAGGTGGTACCAGAGAACGGGGGCTGGGGGAGCACGTGCTCCTTGAAGAGCATGGGCAGGGTAATGAATGTAACTTGGCTTTACACAGAGCACACACTTACTGTGACCAGGATTTGGAAGGGGAGCTATCTACTGTAGCATGCAGGTATCTAGCACTGAAGACGTGGAAAAATGGTGCTCTTGGATCCGTTGCATTCGAAGGAATTATATAAAAGAACTATACGGATCCTCATGTGATTCGCTATCTGTTATTACGTTCACTGCGTGGTGGAAGGCAACAAAAAAAAGGGCCATTAACATGCAACTGACATGTCATTAACATGCAACTGACATCCCCACGGCAATTGCTGACTTAGACGTCACCTAAAGAGGACTCCTTGGTAAAATCACTTCTTGTCCTCGTCTCAGGCCAGGAGCCACCGCCTGGGCAGCTCCTGGAGTGAATGGGCCACGGAGAGCCCCGCACGTCCCAGCTGGTAAGAGGTCAAGGAGCTCAGCTGCAGCCCCGGGGACGGCCGCTGGGGGCGCGCGGCCGCGGGGCCTCCCCGGCTCCCGGCTCCCGGCGGTGGGCGGGGCGGCGGCGGCGGCGGGCTCCGCCCCGGGGGCGGGGCCGGCGGGAGCAGCGCGTCCCTGCGCCGCACGTGGACGAGCCTGGTCGCCGCGGGGCGAGTCCAGCCGAGCTTTGCGGCCCCCGGCACGGCCGAGGGGGTGCCTATGTCTGGCCGCCCTTGCCGCTGGCTCCTCCGAGGGACTCTCGCCGCGGCTGCCCTGCTGCGCCCGGAGCGGCGCGCCCGCCCTCTCGCCGCCGTGCGGCCCGCCGCGCGCTCGCGCTCTCCGGTCCCGGGTAAGTGCGCGGCCTCCCCGCCGCCGCCGCCGCCGCCGGCCCTCGGCCCGGCCCCGCGCCCAGGCTCCCAGGCCCCGCCTGGGGGGAGAAGGGGGCAGTGCGGATTGGGAAGGTGTCCCCCCCGCGGCCTGTGCCCGCGGTGCCTCCATGACCGATCGGTCGAGCGGGAGCGGGAGCGCGGCGGGCGCCTCGCGGGTCCAGCCGGCCCCGCCTCCCACCGGGCTGGTCCTCGGGGAGCGCTGCGCCCTCCTTCCTCCGCGAGGCGCTGTCAGCCCGACGATCCCGTTCCCACTCCTTCCTGGGCCCCAGACGCTCCCTAAACTCTCCTCCCTCCCGGAAGAGAAGACTGGCTTCTATCCCCAAGCCTTGTACGGCTCCCATGCATGGCCGGGCCGGCCCGCCGCAGGGTCAGCCCGCCTCAGGGGCCAGGCCGCCGCAGGGGCCAGGCCGTCGCAGGGCCAGCCCACGCGCTGGGGATATGCCCGCAACCAAGGCACATGCCCTTGACCGGAATTGAACCTAGCACCCTTCAGTCCGCAGGCTGACACTCTATCCACTGAGCCAAACCAGTTTCGGCTACTTGCTTTTATTTTTATTTTATTCTGCCATATATCCTTAAGTATTCATAAGCTCCATAAGGATGGGAAATTTTCCCTTTATTCACAGCACCTAAAATAGTGCCAGACACATAAGAGATGCTCGATAAACATTATGGAATGAACAAATGAACTCTTGCAATCCGGGGACCCCCCCCCCCCCTCTCCCCCAGGGGACGTTGGAGGGCCAGTTTTGACCCGATCCCAAAGGCCAGGCGGATAGGCCCCACTGGTGCATGAATGTGTGCACCAGGCCTCTAGTCTATATATATAAAAGCATGATGTGCCAATTGACTGGATGGTGGCTGTGATGCACACTGACCAACAGGGGGAGATGCTCAATGCAGAAGCTGCCCCCAGCCCGCAGGTTCCAACCACCTGATTGGAGCCTGTCAGCCAACCTCTTGTTCCCTCCCCCTGGCCAGCAGGTTCTGATTGCCCGATGGGGAACCCGGAATTGAGGGTGGGTGGCAGCGTATCTGCTGGTCCCCAATCGATCCAATCGTCCTGCCAGTAGCCCTTCACACCGAGGGCAACTGGTGGCAGCAGGGGACAGGTCCAATGAGTGAGTGGGAACAGCCAACCTCTTGATTCTTTCTACCCCAGCTGGCAGGCTCCGATCGCCCAATGGGGAACAGGAACTGGAAACCGGGGTTGAGTGGTGGCTGATGCGTGTGGTGCCAGGGACCCTATAGCCCTGCTGGTGGGTAACACAGAGGGTAACCGCAGCGGCGGCCGGGGGCGGGGCCGCTGCCGGGAGCTGGGAAAGATCAGTCCTGATCACAGTTCCAGGCCTCGGGACCCTACCCATGTACGAATTGTGTGCACTGGGCCTCTGGTTAAATATAATAAGAAAAAGGTCAGGCAGAGATCCACAGGACCGAGAGAGACTTTCAGAAAATACCGAAGATGTTTTTATTTGTTGCTATTGGCAGTGCTCTGAGGCTTTCTTAGAATTAAGTGGTATTTGAAGGAGAAAACCATGTTTAATCATTAGCCTAGAGAATGAAAAAAGCATAAGCTTTGCTTATTTCTCCAGATTCAGCAGTAACAACTCTGTGTAAACCATCCATAATAAATATTTATGACCAACAGTTAAATAGAACCGTAATTACAGGCCTTTGACCAAGTGATCATTTTTCAGTTTTACAGAGAAATAAACTGAAGCTTAGGGAAATTAAGTGATCTGCTTATTAAATGGCAAAGCCTAGATCAGGCTCCACATTATACCCCACAGACTGCCATTCACCAAGTAAGAGTTGAAACCAGTGGTTGATATTTCAGATCCATGGTCTGCTAACACTCTCATTCCAGGGATGTTGGGCATAACAATGTTGTCCTAAACCTTCTAGAATTTTATCCACGAAATCACTGATATAGGTGTAGGGGAGAGTGAGGAGTTAGGATGATGCCCATATTCTGACACAGGTGACTGGTAGTTATCGGGTCTAGTAATAATTAATGTCGTTTTTAAACTCGTTTAAAATCTTGCTTGGCGTTGACTTGTATTGACATAACCTTCAAACACGTGGTATCTACAGAATGTGTGAAGTGCAATTAACAAGTTTTGCTTGAAAAAATTTGTGTTTGGTTTGGTTTTTGTTGCAAAACTAGGGCTAAGAAGATCGCGGATGAAGAGCATATTCGGCACTGCATGCTTTACGAGTTCCAATTAGGAAGAAAAGCAAGTGAGGCTGCAAAAAACATCTGTAGTGCTCTTGGTCAAGATGCAGTTAGCGCCAGAAAATGCCAGCGTTGGTTTGAGAAATTTCTCGAGGGAAATTTTTCGTTAGATGACAAGAGTGGTCGAGGCCGTGTGTCCAATTTTGATCAAGAAGCTCTTCAAGCTCTTTTGGTGCAAAATCCTCAAATTACCCAACAAGAGCTTGCGACAACTTTAAATTGTTCACAAAAAACAATTTCCAATCAAATGCGTGCACTTGGCAAAGTCCAAAAGTTTGGAAAATGGGTTCCTCATGAGTTGACGGACAACAACCGTAATCAAAGAGTCACAATTTGCAGTTCGCTCCTCTCTCGTCAAAACCGTTTGCCGTTTTTAGAGCAAATTGTTACCGGAGATGAACAATGGGTGCCGTATGTTAATTTGAAAAGGCGGCCTCAATGGTTGGACAAAAATGAGGCTCCGCAGCCCACGCCAAAACCTGACTTGCATGCGAAAAAAGTGATGTGTGTTTGGTGGAATTTTAAAGGAATTCTTCATTATGAACTTTTACCATCTAACCAAACCATTACAAGTGCAGTGTATAGTGCCCAATTGGAAAGGTTAGCCCAAGCTTTAAGAGAAAAAGAACCCGCGCTGATTAATCGGAAGGGCGTAATTCTTCACCACGATAACGCACGACCGCATACTGCAAGAATCACTGCTGAAAAACTGCGCCAGTTGGAATGGGAAGTTCTCCCTCAACCTGCATATTCTCCTGATATTGCCCCTTCCGATTACCATTTGTTTCGTTCTTTGCAAAACTTTCTTCTTGGAAAAAAATTTAATAATGAAGAATGCCTCAAAAATGCATTGACCGAATTTTTTGCATCAAAATCACAAGAATTTTACAACAGAGGGATTAAAATGCTTCCTGAGCGTTGGGCACAAGTAGTAGAAAACAACGGCAACTATATTGTTGATTAAATTTTGTTGTATTGTTTAAATAAATTCGATTTAAAAAAGGGTATTAGAAAACGACATTAATTATTACTAGACCTAATAGTTGGCGATATCATTCCCTGAGGTAAAAGGTCCAGTTTAACAGAACTGTGTTTGTGATGGGAAATGATGAGATCAGTTTAGGGCATGTTGAGTTTGAGCATTTGATTCTACCTCTTACTGTCTCTGTAAACTAGAAGCAAGATACTTCATCGCTGGGCCTCAGCTTTTCAGTGCTCAGCCGAGAAGGGTAATGACCCTTCTGTCATAGGGTTGAAGCGGGGCTTGAACAAACTCACCACCTACACGTTATTATTGCTTAGCTATGATTGCCTTGGACCCTGGGTAGGAGTTGGAGACGGAGGAGTCTTGACTGGAATACTTAGGAGTGAGAAGGGAGCAAGACTGGAGAAGAGACCTAGAGAAGCCCAAATGTAAGGGGCAAGCATCTCCAGAGGCAGGAAATAAGAAGTCGGAGAGGAGTTTTGAAGCAAGAAAGCAGTGACCTGCGAAACCGGTTTGTCTCAGTGGATAGAAGGGTCCCAGGTTCGATTCTGGTCAAGGGCATGTACCTTGATTGCGGGCACATCCCCAGTGAGGGGTGTGCAGGAGGCAGTTGATCAATGTTTCTAGCTATCTATCCCTCTCCATTCCTCTCTAAAAAATCAATAAAAAAATATGTTTTTTAGAAAGAAAGAAAGAAAGAAAGAAAGAAAGAAAGAAAGAAAGAAAGAAAGAAAGAAAGAAAGGAAGGAAAAAGTGATCTCTGTTGTGTTGGGAAAGGATGTTAGGGCCAGGCTTGAATGACTGTGATTTGGGAAGTAAATATCGGTGGGACATTTATTTTATTCACTGCCTTGTCTTTTCACTACTGGGAATAATTTCTGGTGCAGAGGTGCCTGGTGAATGTTTGTTGAAGGGATGAAGTGCAGTGCTGAGGAGTGAGTGCTAAAGTAACTATGGGCTTTCCTTAAGAGGGTTACCATGGTAAGGGGAATGGTTATAATATGTGGTCTTGTCACTGGAAATGGACTGAGATCAAGGCAGGTCTGCCCCAGTAAGGTCTGAAATGTGTGCGATATTGATTTTGTGCAGGAAAGATTTCATGGCATGAGTCCAGGTGATTTTGAGAGTAAATTTATTACAACTGGGGACAGTGAGACAAAGGAAGGACTTAAGAGAGAAGAGGCAAGATCTCAGCAATAGGAGTGAGCCTAGGGAGAGCTGCCTTGGCCCTTTATTTATTTATTTTTATTTTATTGTTTTTAAAACTTTTTTTCACTAAAGGCCCAGTGCTCAACGGGGTTTCCCTCAGCCCAGCCTGCATCCTCTCCAATACCCCTCGGGGGATGTCTGACTGCCAGTTTGAGGCCTGATCCTGTAGTCAGACGTCCCTCTCACAATCCAGGACTGCTGGCTCCTAACTGGGAATCGGGAATTGAACCGACAATCTCTTGGTGCTCTTCCAAGAGAGCACCAAGGGCCAGGACAGGGAGAACTCTTTTAAGAAATGGTTTTTAGGACTAGGAGTAAAATTAACTGTGCTTCTGTTTGCTGGAACCCACTTAATTAACGAAATGATTATTACTTTTCTACTCTGTCTTCCCAAAAGGTTTTCTTGGAGCCTTAAAAATGGAGATTACAGAAATGACTGGTGTGTCGCTGAAACGTGGATCCCTCGCTGTTGAAGATAATGACAGTCTGGCCCCAGCTGAGGAGGCAAAAAGACAGAAGGTCTCGGAAGGCTGGCTAACCAAAGGTCAGGATGGGATGGAAAATAACTCTCCACCCCGCTGTGAAAATGTGCCTGCGCTACCTGAAGCTGTAAGTGCTGGAAAGAGTAAAAGAAATTCTGATGCCCGGCTGCAAGAAGAGGAAGAGGAGGAGGAAGATGGCCTTTCAGAGGAGGGTGAGGAGGAAGAGGAAGCTGAGAGTTTTGCAGACATGATGAAGCATGGACTCACTGAACTTGATGTAGGCATCACCAAGTTTGTAAGTTCTCATCAAGGATTCTCAGGAATCTTAAAAGAAAGGTATGTTTCGTTTATGTACAAAATTATTTTAGTTATATTAGTTCTTTATAAAGAAACTAGAGGCCTGGTGCATGGATTTGTGCACCAGTGGGGTCCCTCGGCCTGGCCTGTGGGGATTGGGCCGAAACCTGCTCTCGGACATCCCCCGAGGGGTCTCGGATTGCTAGAGGGCAGTTCTTGGGTAATGCACCCTGGAATCGGGCTCCTTCCTCTCACCTCCTATGTTAAGTTTATTCCTAGGTTATTTTATTTTATTTATTTTTCTTTTTTCTTCCTGATAGTTTATTGTTAGCATATAGAAACAACGGATTTTTCTATATTGAGTTTGTAAGGCTTACTGTTGACAGACTGTTTCCTAAAATTCACAGGAAACAAAATGCTAATGCTCTGAAAGTTTGTGTTTTCTTTTCGTCAGATACTCTGACTTTGTTGTCCACGAAATAGGAAAAGATGGGCGCATCAGCCATTTGAATGACTTGTCCGTCCCCGTGGATGAGGAGGTAGGAGCCCATTCTCTGGCAAAAGTCACCTTCTGTATAAAAGTAGCGTGTTTTAGAGCCTTGAATTCTGTGTGTGACTCATTGGGAGTTTTTGTGGTTATTTAAAAGGATCCTCCAGAAGACCTATTTACAGTTTTGACAGCTGAGGAAAAGCAGCGTTTAGAAGAGCTTCAGCTTTTTAAAAATAAGGAAACCAGTGTTGCCATTGAGGTAAGTAGTAAAGAAACATATGAAAAGGTTGTATAGGTTTTGCATTGCTTTTTTTGGGATAGATGTTAAGTGTCTGTTGGAAAAATTATAGTAGTTAACAAAAGAATGATGTTCTATTTGATCTAAAAGGGCATTATTTACACTAAAAAAATGTTTTTTGTCACTAACAGATACCACTACCCACATAAACCGTGGGCAAAAAAGTGGTTTTTTAAAAAATGTTTCAGGCCGAAACCAGTTTGGCTCAGTGGATAGAGTGTCAGGCCTGCAGACTGAAAGGTCCCGGGTTCGATTCCGATCAAGGGCATGTACCTTGGTTGCAGGCATGTCCCCAGTAGAGGATGTGCAAGAGGCAGCTGATCGATGATTCTCTCTCATCGATGTTTCATCCATTAGTGGGTCATAAACCCAATTTAATGGATCTTACCTTTTTTTAATGCAATAAAATAAAATAGAAAATTATAGTGTATTGTACATAGTTAGGGTCCTAGTATTATTTCTTTTTAAAAAAAATTTAATTGTTAATAAGATATGTACACATACTTACTTCCGACTGTTGAATCCAGATGTGAAATGTATTTCTTAATGTGAGACCCATTCAAAAATTGAAAAACCATTATGTAACTAATAAGTTTATATTTTCTTGATGTTGATTTTTTTTTTTTATTGTGAACAAATGTGCTAGCACATCATTACAAAAATGAGTCGGTATAAAACTCATGAGGCAATTGTGGGTTGGACTATTCGAGGGCATTGAGTTTCTGCCATCCCTGCATTTCGGTCTGTGAGCCCTGAAGTACTGGTCCAGCAGAGTCCCTGAGGGAGCGTCTGCAAAGTGCTTGGCACAGTGCCTGGTATATGGACATGCGCCACCAATAGGCTCGTTGTACTTGCGTATTGTGAAGGTCTAAAGATTTCTTTTCTTTTCTTTTTATATATATATTTTATTGATTTTTAACAGAGAGGAAGAGAGAGGGATAGAGAGCTAGAAACATCGATGTGAGAGATACATCAACCAGCTGCCTCCTGCACACCCCCTACCGGGGATGTGTCCGCAACTATTGTACATGCCCTTGACCGGAATCAAACCTGGGACCTTTCAGTCCACAGACCGATGCTCTATCCACTGAGCCAAACCGGTTTCGGCGGTCTAAAAGATTTCTGAAATCACACCTGTGTCCTTTTGTTATTTCACCCAGCTAAGAAAATGAGTAGTGTCTTATCTCATTCATTAGTATAATTTCTCTATTTCATGTTTGTTAAATGTGTAATATTATTATCTATGCTTTTGATAGGTTGTTGAGGACACCAAAGAGAAAAGAACTGTCATCCATCAAGCAATTAAGTCTCTGTTTCCAGGACTAGAGACAAAAACAGAGGACAGAGAGGGGAAGAAATATATTGTAGCCTACCATGCCGCTGGGAAGAAGGCTCTGGCAAGTAAGTGTGTGAGGGACCTGGCATTTCTCCTGCCTGGCGAGCCCCAGAGGCAGGTCCGCCCCTCCTCTACTCTGCTGTTGTTCAAAGAAGGATATTGATCCTGTCACTTCTTCAAAGAGGGTGGATAATATCATTTCAGATGGTGGAGCCATCGTATAGAATGTCTGTCTGATAGGGGGCGTTAGGTCGTTTGTGTGAGAAAAGATTTGCTGAAATTACAGTGGTGCCTGAGAGAGGTCTTAGGAATTTTATCTGTCCCCTGAAGAGCAGAGTGGGCAATTCAAGAAGAAAGAGCAGAGTGGCAATTCAAGAAGAAAATGAAAGGCTGTTGCTCACTCTGTGTTCTTAATGGAGAGATGAAAGCTTTCAGGTGAACAGAAAATGCTTGTCACCTATCCTAATAGTATATTTTTTAGCAAAGTTCTTATCTTGAAAGAGCTGCTGGCTTTCCAACTGTATTTTCTTCACTCACATAGAAAAACCACGGGATATATAGAAAAAGCACCCCTTTGCCTAAGCCCAACTTTCATTGTGTATCATTCATTTGACATGGGTGTGTTTTCCGTGAATCTCTGATATTTATGTTCTGACTAGAGGCCCGGTGCGTGACGTTCGTGCACTGGACTCGGGGGGAGGAGGGGAGGCCTAGCGGTCCCTCAGCCCAGTCTGTGCCCTCTCACAGTTGGAAGCCCTCAGGGGATGTCAGACTGAAGGCTTAGGTCCTCTCCCCCCACATCCCTGAGGGCCCTTAGCGATGCCACGGAGGCAGGAGAGACTCCCACCACTGCCGCTGACGTGAACCCGGCTCAGGGCTTCTGGCTGAAGGGTGCTCCCCCTGTGGGAGCACACTGACCACCAGGGGGCAGCTCCTGCGTTGAGCATCTACCCCCTGGTGGTCATAGCGACTGGTTGTTACACCATTAGTTGATTTGCCTATCAGCCTTTTATCATATAGGATGTGTTTTCTACAGCCATGAAAATTTCTACTTGTATATAACCTTAAGAAATAGTAGATAGTTTTTTCCTTGTCTAATCAACAGTTACAATTTTAATGAAAATTACAGTAAGAAAAAATTATTTCTTCTTCCTCCTTCCGTATTAGGAATGGTCTCTATTAGTGGAGTTACTTCTGGATATATTTGTTAGCACAAAACTCCAAGACCAAATTTAAAAAAAAAAAAAAAAAAAGACCGTTCAAAGCATTAATGCTTGGTCCTATTTCCTTAGGTTAATGCTCTGAATGTAGGAAACCTTTGTGGTTTTTAACTATGGTTCTAGTGAAGTGAAAGGATGTAAGACACATGGGCAGAAATTAGGTTCAGCTAGGCCTGAGAAAATAATGTAGTGAGATCAGTAAGTATGGATGGGAACAGAAATGAGAGACCTCGAGCAGTTGGGGGGAAGGAAAGGAGATTGGAGGCCACTTCTCGGTGGATGCCAAAAAAAAGGAAAAGTAAGATTACGTGTTGTTAACATACTTCCAGTTCCACAAACTAATGGTGTGGTTGCTGTATGTTACTTTGGTGTCTGAGTCAATAGTATAAAATATTACCTAGCAGTCTTTCTTCAGCCAGAATTGTTGAGGAGAATTCAGCCCAGTGGAATATGGTCTGAGTGACTATTTTTTTCCATCCTCCCACGATTAGCTTGTAGCTGGGCAGCTATTCTAGATGGGGAGAAGAGAAGGTGACTTGCTCCATTCCGTCTAATGCCTTGGGACCCAGGTTGAAAAGGGCTGCCAGGTAGACGCTCCTTACAGAGAGGCCGTGCCCTCTCGCAAAGGCAAGAAGCAAAGTCAGGGTCCTGTTCTGCCGAGTGTGGTCATGAGGAAGCAAATTGGAAAAGGTAAAACCTGACTTTCCTTGGCGGGGCACCTCTTGAGAGTGACCATTGTTTCTTAGGGGTTGCCTGTGGTCTTCCAGGAGGGGAGTGAGGGCGTTGGAGGCCACAGTGGCCATTGCCGTTTTCTCACCCTTCCTTCTCAAGGGAATGAATGGCACCAGGTCTCTCAGGCTCTGTCTGTAGCTACATTTTCTGTGCTTTATGCCACACCCACCATTTTTCTCTTTTTTTTTTTTTTTTTATCCAAAGACATTCCCTTAAGAATTTCCCAGTGAGATGCTGAGCTCCTTGTGACATGCACCACCCTCCCCATCTCCCTGTGCACATCTTCAGTAAAATAATGGGCTTTTCCCTTTAAAAAGAAGCACGAAGGCAGGCTAGGTTGGATCACTGCTCGCACCTCTCAGGCCTGAGGTGTGGTGGCATTTAGCGAAGGGTGGGTGAGAGGTCTCCCTCCGAGCTGTCCTCTCAATCTCCTCCTGGACCCAGACAGGCTCTTGAGAACCTGCATTCATTCTCACAGATCTAGATCCCCGCCCGCCCGCGAATGAGAGTGGCTTAAAGTAATCACCATTGGGAAGGCAAGGAGAGCCGGTATCCAGAGAATATTGTTCATGCCCCTGCAAATAGAACCTGATACCAATCAATAAAATTTTTTTAAAAAGTAAAAAGTAAAAAAATAATAATAAAAAATAAAATAGAACCTGATACCAATGACACCTTCTCCTCCTGGGCCACCCTGCCTAGCATTTGAATTAATTAGCTTTTATTTTTTTAATTTAAATATATTTTTATTAATTTCAGAGAGAAAGGTAGAGGGAGGGAGAGAGAGAGATACATCAGTGATGAGAGAGAATCGTTGATTGGCCGCCTCCTGCATGCTCCCCAGTAGGGATCGAGCCTGCAATCTGGACATGTGCCCTTGTCTGGAATCAAACCCGGGACCTTTTAGTCCGCAGATTGATGCTTTATCCACTGAGCCAAACCGGCTAGGGCTGAATTAATTAGCTTTTAAATCTTCATTGCAAATCTACATTTATAATGTTTTCAGAGTGCATTTACTACCAAACCCTGATACAAATTCTCACTGTTTTCTCAAATAGAGCATGCGTCCTAAACCATGGGCATCGTGGGTTCTGAATCATGGTGCCCAAACGTCACCAACTACTTCACGTTAGACGTCCTGCCTGATAGACATGGCATGTGGATGTATCTATCAGAGCATCCCTATAGTGTTTTGTTTTGTTTTTGGAAACATGTAATTATTATTAAATCATCTAATCGGGTAAATTGATTTATGTTTTGGGATAGCTCCAAAACAGTACGTTCCAAGTACCTCTGAGAACTTTTCAAAGACTTAAGTGAAAAAAACAAAACAAAGTTTTTCTGCCGGGTGATATGTAGAGGTTCTTCGTCCCTGGTGGATACCTGGGCTGGGATTCCACAGAGACTCAGGAGGGAGAGCCGGGCGGGTGAAGAGGAAACTCCGGGAGAGACTCGTGTGATGGCATCCCCAGGAAGAGGGCATTCCGGTAGCCAGAGTGGGTAGCAGTGGAAACGTGACAGGTAGGTCCGGCAGAACGGAGCTGTGAAACGTGTCCGCCAGGATTTACAACATGGAAATCATCGGTGCCTGCCAGAGCAGTTTGCGTGGAATAAGCTGGAAGCCAGTGTACACAGTGGGTTGAGGGGGAAGGCAGTAAATACAGGCTGCTTTTTCAAATAAGCTCTCAAGAGGAGGAGAAAGGAAAGGGACGTGGTTAAGGAGAGGGAGACATAGGATTGCCTTATAAAGGGGAGACCTAAAAAATAAATAAAAAGGGGGATGAGCCCTGACCATGTTGATGTACGGAAGGAAGAGCCAGTCGAGGGAGGGTGAGAATTCCGGGAGGAGCGGAATGATAGAGCAGGACCCCCGAGGAAGCCGGAAGGTTGGCGTGCAGGGGTGCCCCACTGGGCAGGGCCTTGACTATGAAGGAAAGAATGTCCTGCATGCTACCCCCTCCTGTCATCTTTCTTGAGCTGCAAACATTTTTTTTCCTTCCTTATTCATGAGGGTCTCTGTCCAGGGTTCATGAATCTTCCTGAACATTTCTCTTGTTTGGTTCCTATTTCTACTAGACCAGGGCTGCCATATCAGACCATCAGAAGACCGCTTCCCATTTTCTCAGCCTGAGGCTTCTTTGCATTAACATTTTAAATTAGAATGTCTCAAACATTCTGAAAGTTATTTTAAATTGTAAAGCTATACATGTGCTAGTTAGCATTCTAGGGATTTGGGGTTTTATAAAGTTAAACAGACTACCCAGAAATAAATTTATACTCATAGATTTTCTTTTAATCAATGCATATGCTTAATATTTTGTATACCGAATGCACTTAGAAAAAGAATCCTTGCATCTGGTATTTGCAGAGGAGGTAATGATATGCATGCTCAGTGCTTGGATTTGCTAATAAAAGATGCATGCTGCCGAGACCGGTTTGGCTCAATGGATAGAGCGTCGGCTTGGGGACTGAAGGGACCTGGGTTCGATTCCGGTCAAGGGCATGTGCCTTGGTTGCGGGCATATCCCCATTAGGGGACGTGCAAGAGGCAGCTGATCGATGACTCTCTCTCATCGATGTTTCTAGCTTTCTATCTCTCTCCCTTCCTCTCTGTACAAGATCAATAAAATATATTTAAAAAAAAAAAAAAAAAAAAAAAGATGCATGCTCATCCTGGCCAGTGTGTTCAGTGGTTAGAGTGTCAGCCTATGCACCAAAGGTGTCGGGTTCGATTCCCCATCAAGGGCACATACCTGGCGAGTTTGCTCCTCCCCACCCCACTCTTTGGGGTGAGTGTGGGAGGCAGTAAGTGGATATGTCTCTCTCACATGCATGTTTTTCGCCCCATCCCTCCCCCTCTTCCACTCTCTGAAAAGCAATGGGAAAAAATAACCTCAGGTGGTTAACAAAACAAAGAACAGACACATGCTTGTGAGCCAAAACTCATATTCAGTTGTCGTGTTTCTCTTAAATTATAGCATTTAGTTTTTTAGTCTTCTGGCTTCATTTATTTATTTATTTATTTATTTGCCATTTTTGGTTTATTGTAAATGTACTACCGAAAGGAAATGTATTAGTTAAGGGAAAATGTAGCTACACTTCATCAACTTTTACCACAAAAATATTTTTAACTTTTTTTTTTATGGACATTTTTAGATATGCACGTAAATGAAGGGGGTAGTGTATTAATCCCATTGTATCCATCAGCCGTCTTCAAGATTGTTAACATTCTGTTGTTTTTGTTTGATCTATTCCTCCAACTTTTTTTTTTCTTATTGGGGTGTTTTAAAGGAAATTCTGCATTGTACTTTATTTCACTCATAAATACTTCAGTATGTATCTAACAGATAAGGACTGAAGCCATAAAACTATTATCCCATCCAATAAAATCAACAAGTTCTTAATATCTAATACCCAATGCATTTTCCGTTTTTCCCTGGTTATGTCAAAAGTGTCTTTTACATATAGATGACTTGTTCAAATAATGATACGAACAAGGTAAGAACATTGGATTCAATGGATCTCTTAAATCATCTCTTAAATCTCTTTGAATCTATTGGTTTAAGAACTGTTTTTCATAATAATTTCGCATTTTTTCAAATAAAAAATATTTGTAACTCACTATAGGAAACTCATAAAACACAAAGCAAAGCAATAATTACTTGCAATCTCACCACCAAATGTGAATCACAAGAGCATTTCTGTACATGTCCTCCTATATTTAAGAACACAATCTCTAAAATCTCTAGGTGGGGAAGCATTTTAGCATTTTGCATCCAGTCTTTTTTTTTTTTTTTTTTTTTTTTTTAATTGATTTTAGAGAAGAAGGAAGAGTGTGAGAGAGACAGAAGCATCAATAATGAGAATCACTGATCAGCCGCCTCTTGCACCCTGCTCCCCCACCCCCACCCCCCCAACACACACACACTGGGAATCAAGCCTGCAATCCGGGCATGTGTCCTTAACCAGAATCGAACCCGGGACCCTTCAGTTCACAGGCTGACACTCTATCCACTGAGCCAAACCAGCTAGAGCTTCTCTCCCCCCCGGCCCCGCCCCAATTAATTTTAGAGACAGAAAGGAAGCAGAGAAAGAGAAAGAAACATAAATTTTTTGTTCCATTTATTTATGCCTTCATTGTTTGATCTTGTATGAGCCCTGACTGGGAATCGAACCCACAACCTTGGCATACTAGGCTGACACCCTCACCAACTGAGCTACCCGGCCAGGGCCTTGCATCCAGTCCTAAACCTTTTGCTACTTCCGGTGGGTAGAGACAGTGCAGCTTTGAGGATGAGCTAACAGACGATTGTGAGGGGATTGAGGCAGGGAGGCCTGTACCTGTAGGTGAGTTTTCTGCTTGTTCACCGTTTGCCTCTGCGACATTCCATTGTCAGTGTCTACATGGCTGTCAACCCACCGCCTTCCACCAGGTGCTGTCCAAGTCCCTGGTAGAAACTCCATGCGATCATTTGCATGTTCACCTCTAAAGCACGTTAGTATTATTTCCTATAAATTAAACGTTGCTCTCTTGTGCTCTTTACGCTGTGCATTTGGACAGAGGTCAGAACTGCAGCAGGTAAGAGCGGTTGGCGTTTCATGTAGACGAAATGAAACGCCACTGGTTTTTGTCACAAGTGCCAAGTGTAGACAACTTTGCTTAACTGTAGTGATCTGGAAGGGAAACCAAAAATAATATTCCCATTTGCAATTTTCTGAGGATGAGTTGTGAGGAACTCGCACCGAGAGCCAAAGAAACACTTGTTAAACGTTTCTGTTTGAGGCGGAAAAGACGCACGGTCATACTTATCAGAAAGGAAAAGCAATTCACTGAGCCTCCGTGCTCTGGCCGTTTTCCCAGATGGTTTATTGATTCTTTTGTTCTTTACATTTTAGCTTTCCTCCTGGAAGTTTCTCAGGTTTCTGAAGAGGGGTGCATGAATTCATGCTAACGGACGATTTTAGGGACAAAGACAAAGGACCGTTTTTAAAAGCAGGCACTTCCCTAGGGATTGTGTGAAAATATTTTTTCAGTTTTTCTCTCATAGAGTGACAGACACTGAGTAAATTAGTGTTCAATTAACAACTGCAGCTGTGTGTCACCTGAGGCTCACAGGTATTCTTGTATGTCTGGGAAGTGCAGTTGTGATCTACATATTTTTCCCAAAGTGTTGATTTTTTTTTTTAAATACCCTTTGGGCCGCTTAAGTCTAAATCTTAATATTGCTTAAACATGTGCCTATATATTATAAGATAATGGGAATGTTATATAAAAGAAGTGTTAAAAAAAAAAATCAGTTTCTCCAAAGTCTTGAAATGTTTCTTTCCAAAAAAGCCGAGCAAGCGGAGTAACAGTAGCTCAGAAGTTAACATTTAAACCTGGCTTACTTGTTCACACCTCCTTTTCCCCAAGAATGGCAGTGAGGTCTTGAATGCCAGCTGCTCTCTCTGTAAACCATCAGTTTTAGCTGCTTTGTGATGGAGGTGACCTTCGGAAAACCTAAATGTGTCACTGAGGCAACTCCTCACAAGTTCCATCCCGTCCCGTCTCAGGCGTCCAGCCTGTGTGTGTGCACCCCGGGATGCGAGGCAGCGCTGTGGGGCTCCCTCCGGACTGCATGCTCCAGGGAGCCCGTCGGCCCCCCGTCCTGCGTGTGCTTCAAAGTGACTGCCCCGTGGAGGTTGTCGGTTAGTCTTAGTCACCTGACACACCACCTGCCCGCAGCTTTTGATTTTAAATATGATCAGGTAATGTTAGTCACAAAACATTTAATACTTAGAGTCCACACAGCTGTAACCACTTCACCTGCACTTCCTGTCAGGCTAGATCTGATTTCTCTACTCAAAGGTTCTCCAGCGAACAATGAACTAAGGTTTCATAAGGAAAAAAAAACAAACTCGGATAACATTTATTGCAGCATCTATAACGTTTAATTCTTTTGTTTTTAAGATCCAAGAAAACATTCTTGGCCAAAATCTAGGGGAAGCTACTGCCACTTTGTACTGTACAAGGAGAACAAAGACACCATGGATGCTATTAATGTGCTGTCCAAATACTTAAGGTGCGTATCTTGTTCTTGTCACTATACAAAGTCAAAACGTGGACATTTATTTTCTTCTTTCCAAGCTAATAAGGAAGGAGTGGGAAAACGGGCAGACAGATAGCAAATATGCCTCCTAATTACAGTTTCCTTACACAGTAGGTGAATTAATTTTTTTGTTTTTTTTAAATATATTTTATTGCTTTTTTACAGAGAGCAAGGGAGAGGAGAGAGAAAGAGAGCTAGAAACATTGATGAGAGAGAGAGACATTGACCAGCTGCCTCCTACACACCCCACACCAGGGATGTGCTCGCAACCAATGCACATGCCCTTGACCATAATTGAACCCGGGACCTTTCAGTCCACAGGCTGACGCTCTATCCACTGAGCCAAACCAGTTTCGGCATGAATTAATTTTTTAAAAATCTCCCTGCATATTGCCAATGATTCAAGATGAAAATTCCGTACGTGACTAGTTCACACGTAGTAGAGAGTGACCAGTCTGCTCAGCTGAA
The DNA here is from genome assembly GCF_014108245.1 of Pipistrellus kuhlii. NCBI lineage: Eukaryota > Metazoa > Chordata > Mammalia > Chiroptera > Vespertilionidae > Pipistrellus > Pipistrellus kuhlii. The sequence continues at coordinate 50,387,864 of NW_023425405.1, read as the reverse complement.
CATAAGGGTTACCTTTCTTCCCCGAAGCCTACACTGTGATGGGGCTGCAGAGGTTTGTTTCACTAAACTGTGAGGCGAAGGAAAGGCCGAGACCAGTCGGATTTCCTTATAGGAACGCAGACCCTCTGAGGATGGGCCAGGTGCTGAAGGAGTTGATTTTATTTTTTAAGAAATGGGTACAGGCACCACAGCAAGTCTCTTTGCAATACAGATTTGCTTTCTACTATATATTTAATCCAGTTTAAACAAGCTCGGTCATGTGTAAACTTGTGGCTGCCATAACAAAACACCACAGACGCAGACAGATTTTCTCACCATTCTGGAGGCTGGAAGTGTCTGTCAAGGTGGTATAGGTTTGGGGTTTTTCTCGTTGGCAGGTGGCCACCTTTCTGTGTCCTCACATGGCCTTTTCCTGTGTCGTCATGTCCCCGGAGTTTCAGTGTGTGTCCAAATTTCCTCCTCTTACTAGGACACCAGTCTGATTGGATGAGGGCCATCCTATGGCCTCATTTTAACTTAATCACGTCTTTAAGGGTTCGGTCTTCAAACGCATTAAGAAATGCCTGGAGGCAGGGCTGCATCATAGGCATTTGGGGGGAACCCCGCTCAGCCCAGGACACGGCACTCTGTTAGGTAACGTTTTATCTCACTCTGGTTGCTAGCTCTCTGGGAGAGGGTTGTGGTGCCTTGCCTGCACCTGAGCCCGGGAGGATAGACACGGCGCCGCAGGGGAGGGGAGGCGGTGTGGAGGGCTTCCTCTGAGGTCTGGGCTGAGGATTGCTCAGAGTTCAAGAAATTCTTCCTGTTTTTCTCTGGTTAGTGTGAAACAGTTTTAATAACCTACGTCTTAGCAAACTAGCTTTCCTATAGCTTCGCTGCAAAACTGTTCAGATCCCAGCGTTAGCATTTAGCTTTTTAATTCAAAGAAATAGCATGTCTATTCACAAAGTTCACATCATCATAGACTTTTTTTTTAATTGAAGATACAAAGTTCTCAGAGTGGCACATTAGATACCTAGAATGAGGTGGTTGTTTTGTTTTGTTTTTTTACCAGTGTAATGCACTGCGTATGATTAATAGGACATGCATTATTTCTTTTCTTGTTACTGGCCAGCTAAGTCTTTAAACAGTATGTTATTTATAATATTTAGCCCCACACACACGTTAAGTCAAGCCCTGCTAGGGGTTGTTTGAGCATCACTTTCTCATGTTGCATATTATGTTTTTCTGGGTACTTTTTTTTTAATTATCTCCTTATTAATCTATTATGATTTTAAGTATATTTTGAATCTTAGGTTATGAAAAATATGATTTCTTACTGGTATACTACTTCAGATGGTTTTGTTTCCGTCTTTCCAGAGTCAAGCCAAACATATTCTCCTACATGGGGACCAAAGATAAACGGGCCATTACTGTCCAAGAGATTGCTGTTCTCAAGTAAGTAGAGAGCACATACTGAGGTTCACATTGCAAAATCCTAGCACCGCCTTTCAGAAGCCTCAGATTTGCTTTGTGGGGTGTCTCTCTTTAGATGGTGTCTCAACCTGTTCAAAAGTTGTTTTTCTGTTTCTTTTCTTGCTTGCTTGTCTGTATTTCCTAAAGTTTTTATAGCACACGGGTATTATTTGTGTGATGTTAAAAGAATTTTTGTGGTAGATCCATGAGGATAGTGCGTTTTTTCCTCTCTCTTGTTCATTCGTTATTAAAAACTAGAGGCCCAGTGCTCAAAATTTGTGCATTGTGGGGAGAGGGGTCCCTCAGCCCACCCTGTGCCCTCTAGTAGTCGGGGAGCCCTTGGGGGATGTCTGACTGCCTAATCATCCTTAGCTCCTGCCACTGCCGCTGTGCTCGCCAGCTATGAGCCCAACATCTGGCTGAGTGGTGCTCCCCCTGTGGGAGCACGCTGACCACCAGGGGGCAGCTCCTGCATTGAGCGTCTGCCCCCTGGTGGTCAGTGCGCATCATAGCGACCAGTTGTTCTGCCATTTGGACAATTTGCATGTTAGCCTTTTATTATATAGGATAAGTTACTTAAAATTTTATTTCAAAACAGTGAATGAACACTTTTGGTATACACTGCAGATATGCAGATGGAAAAGATGGTCTCTGCTTTTGAAGCAGTTATTTAGTAGAGCAGACAAGTAAATCAGAACCTGTTACACAGTGTGATTAATGCTGAAATAGAAGTATATTGGTGGTATTAGGATAGATCTGACAACAAAGCCAGGGACTCATTGTTGGGGGACAGCCAGGGAAGGTTTTCTCAGAAAATGGTATGCTAAAGTTTTAATCTAAATTAGGGCTTCTCAATTTCTTTACTGTTCATATTTTTGGCTAGGTAATTCTGTTGCAGGGTCATCCTATACATTGCAGGACATTTAGCAGCAGCCCTGGCTGCTGTCTACCCACTAGATATCAGTAGCATTCCCCCCTGCCACCTAACTTTGACAACCAAAAATGTCTCCAGACATTGCCGTTTTCCCATGAAGGGCAAACTTGCCCCTGGATGAGAACCACTGGTCTAGAAAGATGGGTAGGAGTTTCCTGAGGCTGGGACAGGTCTAGGGTTGTTTGTTCCAAACTAAGAAAACAGTTTGTGAAAAGACACTGGGATGGAATTGGGAACATGGCACATTTGGTACCTGGCACGTACTTTAGTTGTGTGGGAGCACAGCAAGAAATAGGTGTGGGCGTAGGCAGGATCCAGATGTGAAGGGTCCTACAGGTCATATTCAGGATGTTGGACTTCATCTACACAGGAAGCTGTGTTTAGAGGCAGATTATGAGTTGTGGGTAAAGCAATATAGCTGAAACTGGAGATCTTGGAAGTATTGCCACATCCTAAGGAGGAAGACCAGGAGTCTGAACCCAGTTAGTTCAGCAGAGGTAAAGGCTTTCGTCTGAGTGCATCCCTGAGGTGAGGAATGCTGGGAGGACGAGGTATTTTATTGATTTTTTACAGAGAGGAAAGGAGAGGGATAGAGAGTTAGAAACATTGATGAGAGAGAATCATCGATCAGTTGCATCTTGCACACCCCCTACTGGGGATGTGCCCGCAACCAAGGTACATGCCTTTGACCGGAATTGAACCAGGGACTTTTCAATCCACAGGCCAACTCTCTATCCACTGAGCCAAACCTGTTTCGGCAAAACTTGTATATATATATTTTTAAATATATTTTATTGATTTTGTACGGAGAGGAAGGGAGGAAGGGAGAGAGATAGAGAGTTAGAAACATCGATGAGAGAGAGTCATCAATCAGCTGCCTCTTGCACACCCCCCACTGGGGATATGCCCGCAACCAAGGTACATGCCCTTGACTGGAATCAAACCCGGGACCTTTCAGTCCCCAAGCCGACGCTCTATCCATTGAGCCAAACCGGTTTCGGCAAAACTTGTATATTTTTAATATGTATACTTTACCTTATGTTAGTTATACTATAACTAGAGGCCCGGTGCACAGGATCGTGCACTGGTGGGGGGCGTGGCCTGTGGGGATTGGCCTGCTGCGGGAGCACTGCTCATCCCTGTCAGCCAAGTGGCTGTGGACCTGCCCTCTGAGCGGCTGCTCCCACTGTGGGAGCACCGCTCATCCTGGTCAGCCCAGCAGCACTCCCACTGGGAGAGCATACTGACCACCAGGGGGCAGCCCCTTCATTGAGTGTCAGCCCCCTGGTGGTCAGTGCCCATCATAGCAACTGGTGGACTGGTTGTTCTGGTCATTCCACCATTTGGTTGCTAGGCTTTTATTATATAGGATTAAAAATAAGACATCTGTGCTCTGGCTGGTTTGGCTCAGTGAATAGAGCATCAGCCTGCAGACTCAAGGGTCCTGGGTTCGATTCCGGTCAAGGGCATGTACCATGGTTGTGAGCACATCCCCAGTGAAGGGTGTGCAGGAGGCAGCTGATTGATGTTTCTCTCCCATCGATGTTTCTGACTCTCTATCCCTCTTCCTTCCTCTCTGTAAAAAAAATAGATAAAAAATACTTTTAAAAAATAAATAAATAAATAAGACATCTGTGCTGGCCGTCCCTACTTAAAATAAATACTTAATTTACTTCTAATTCCCCTATCTTTTCAAAATGAATTTGACGTGGCATCTCCTCTTTACCCCACAATCTGGCTTCTTTCCCATCACTTTTCTGATTCATTAGAACCGGGGATTGAGCTCCTGGTTGCATCATAATGGATTTTCCAGTCCTTTTACCCCCTGGCCTGGGGACAGAGGTATGCTGTGGCAGTAAAGCAGAGTGAGAGCATGTTCTCTCCATGACAGTGGTGTGTGCAGATGTGATGTGTTTGAGAGAGAGCAGGAGGAACACTTGAAATGGTGGTGCTCCTACCTTCCTGCCTAGTTTTTTCCTCCTGTGACACATGGCATGTGGGCATCTGTTAAGAGGGAAGCGGGCCAATGCCAGGTTGGCTCAGTGGTAGAGCGTCGGTCTAAGGACTGAGGGGTCCCGGGCTCGATTCCGGTCAAGGGCATGTACCTTGGTTGTGGGCACATCCCCGGTGGGGGGTGTGCAAGAGGCAGCTGGTCGATGTTTCTCTCTCATCGATGTTTCTAGCTCTCTATCTCTCTCCCTTCCTCTCTGTAAAATATCAATAAATATATATTTAAAAAAAAAAAAAAAAAAAAAAAGAAGGAAGTGGGCAGGCGTGGGGAAGGGAACTTGAGAAGAGGTAAAGGTTTGGAACAGCCGCTGTAGGAAATGGGCCAGGGCTGCCAGCCACTCTGCAGAATGGGTGAGCGCCAGGCCTGAGAGCTCAGGCTGCCCATACGCTGTGGGTGTGGGACACGGGGGCTTGTTGCCTTCTCTTTGCTCTCTAAAGGAATGCTGTGGACAAGTCCTGTTCTTTCTGGCTGGCTCTGTGAATTTTTCACCTAAATTAAAATTTAAGTTGGTTAGTTTTGTTTTCAACACAGAAGAAATCAGGTGGAAATGAAAGTTCTGCCATAGCTGTACTCCCTCAGAGATTGCTTTGTTCATAACTTGGCATATTTTTTCTCATAAGCCAAAATATTTACATAAAGTGTGACTATTTACATAAAGTCCTTTTCCTGTGAACAATAAATGATGCACCTCTTTCCCTGTTAGTAAAATCATTATATTACATAGGAAAAGATACTAAAATATATGGACATATCCTAATTTATGAATGATTACTTTGTTTCTGTATGGTTATAATGTTTCCCATTTCTTGCTATCATAAGCAATTCCATGACAGACATATTGGTAGCTGAATTTTGGCACATACCTGTAATAATTATATTAAGATAAACTTAGCAGTGGGACTACCGAATTTTTTTCTTTTAATCTTTATTGTTGAAAGTATTACATAGGTCCTCCTTTTCCCCCCATTAACCTCTTCCAGCCCGCTCCTGTTCCCCCTGGAATTACTGATTTAAAAAAATATATATTTTATTGATTTTTTACAGAGAAGAAGGGAGAGAGATATAGAGCTAGAGAGAGAGACATTGACCAGCTGCCTCTTGCACACCCCCTACCAGGGATGTGCCCCTGACGAATCGAACCTGGGACCTTTCAGTCCGCCAATGCTCTACCACTGAGCCAAACCGGTTTCAGCTACTGATTTTTTTTAGTGTTTTTTTCTGTCATTGATTTTAGATGAAGAGGGGGAGAGAGTGAGAAATGTTGATGAAAGAAACATTAATCTGCAAACTCCTGCATTCTCCTTACTGGGGATCAAGTCTGAAACCCCAGGCATGTACCCTGACCAGGAATCAAACTGGTGACTTCTAGGTCCATGGGACTATGTTCTCCCATCCGAGCCACACCGGCTAGGGCAGCGGAATTACTGATTTAAAGGGAATGTGAAATTCTAGGTTTTCAGTAGGAAACCCTAATTGTTCTGTAGAAAGGTGGTGCCTATTTTTATCCTGCTTCTCTAGAATTCTCCACATTGGTTCTTTAGACCAAGCATGTGTTGACATTTTTAAAAGTCATTTGCCTATTTGCCAAAACTGGTGTGGCTCAGTGGATAGAGCGTCGGTCTGTGGACTGAAAGGTCCCAAGTTCGATTCCAGTCAGGGGCATGTACCTTGGTTGCGGGCGCATCCCCAGTAGGGGGTGTGCAAGAGGCAGCTGGTCGATGTTTCTCTCTCATCAATGTTTCTAACTCTATCCCTCTCCCTTCCTCTCTGTAAAAAATCAATAAAACATATTAAATAAATAAATAAATAAGTAAATAAAAGTCATTTGCCTATTTGAAAGTAAAAAAAAAGGCACTTTATTATTTATATTGCATTATATTCAATATATGCTGTGAAATTTTTTAATATTTGAAATGAAGGTATTTATTGTCTTCTTGGTCAGCCACCAGGTGTCACACTTCATCACAAGGCTGATCTGTCTTTAGACCTTTGCTGCCTTTATCATCTGTCGATAGTAAGAAACTACAATACATTAGACACCTCACTGCTGGCCTGCGGAAAGCCCATAGCGCTTATCTTACAGATGCAAGCCACACGCTCAGTTTGCTTAATGATGTGGGGCTGGGCAGATGGGCCTTTCCCCTGAACACTGTTGCACAGGAGAAATCCACTCTGCCATGCAAGGATTTCACTGCTGCTGCATCGGCCAATCCTGGGGATAAGCTGCATTTTTCCCCCCAGCTTCATGCAGCTCTCCAAAGTCACCTAGTAATTTTAACAGGATCTCAAGCAGGCACAGCTTCGTTCAGAATGATTTGTTTCTTTTCCTGCCTCTCCCTCTCAGTCTCCTTTCTGAGCCAGTATTTCCCTGGCTTTGTTAATACAGGCCTTTTGTGTGACATGCTGCTTAAGTTGGCATTTAAAAGTGAGATTTTGGTATTGCCAGCTTAGTCACAGAATTGGCTATGAGTTTACAACCAAGAAGCTGGATCCAGGGTCATCAAAGTTAAAACTGTGAACAATTTTGTGAAGATATTGTCAACTCCATCTCAGCTGTTCTCCAGAAGCACCCAGACCAACAAGAACTGAATATAGCTCTTGCTTTCTGCTGTGCTAGTGGGATTTGGAAATACACGTCTGTTGTATATTCAAGAACAGGCAACAGAATATGATTCTGCCAAAACAGAAATGAAGTACGGATAGATACTACCACATGGATGAATCTTAAAAAACATTGTACTAAGTAAAAGAAGTCAGATACAAAAAGCCACGTTATATGATTATATTCAGATGAAATGTCCAAAATAGAGAAATCTGTAGAGACAGAAGGTAGATTGGTGGTTTCCAGAGGCTGCAGGGAGAGGGAATGGTATTAAGGAGTATAGGGTTTCTTTTGGAGGTAATGGAATTGTTCTGGAATTTGATAGTGGTGACAGTGTCACAATCTTGTGACTGTATTAGAAACCACAGAATTATACACTTTATAAAGGTTAAAATAATAAACTTTACCTCAACTCATTTAAAAAAAGAAGAACAAGAGCAAGAACAGCCCAGCTGGCGTGGCTCCATGGTTGAGCGTCAGCCTATGAATCAGGAGGTCACAGTTCAATTCCTGCTCAGTCCAGGTTGTGCGCTCGATCCCCAGTGTGGGGTGTGCAGGAGACAGCCAATCATTGATTCTCTCATCATTGATGTTTCTATCTCTCTCCCTCTCCCTTCCTCTCTGAAATCAATAAAAATGTATACACACACACACACAGTATGTATGTATATAAGAGGATTTCATATATATATATGGATTTCATTTAAAAAAAACAAATCAGATTCTTTGTGTGTGTGTGTGTGTGTGTATATATATAAAGATTTTATTTTAGCCAAAACCGGTTTGGCTCAGTGGATAGAGCATCGGCCTATGGACTGAAGGGTCCCAGGTTCAATTCTGGTCAAGGACATGTACCTTGGTTACGGGCACATCCCCAGTGGCGGGGGGGGGGGGGGGGGGGGCGCTGTTGGAGGCAACTGATAGATGTTTCTCTCTCATCAATGTTTCTCTCTCTCTCTCTCCCTCTCCCTTCCTCTCTGAAATCAGTAAAAATATATTATAAAATATATATATATATATATTTTTTTTTAAATGTAAACATAGAAGTATAGCTGTATTGAGGCCTGCGCAGGTCCCAACCTGTCTGTGGTTTGGGGTTGCTATCTGCCTCATAAAGCAAAGCAGAGCATTTGTCATCTGGGAAGACAAAGCGATCTTCTCCTTGATAAAACCTCCTACAGGGTTGGCTTTGGGACCTTCCAGGAATGGAGGGCAGAGACTGAGGCCTCATGAATCTGGGTTTTCAGTTGAGTTCAAAAGAGAAGACACTGCTTATAAGATAAAGTCCAGAACGGTGTGTAGGAACATGTCACTGTTAACAAGGCAGTCGTAGATGTGGATTCCTTAATAATACAATTACAATAACAGTTTCCAGAAGGTGTTATTTCCTCTTTCCCTCTCTTTTTAAATGTGACTTTAAATCATTCTTAAGATGTGAACAACAGAAAGACATGTGAGCAGATATAACACTGGTTTGGTAATAATGAACTCCTTTAGCCTTTTCTTGTCTGGGAAGCTCTTTTTCTGCCCTTCAATTCAAAAAGCTAGCTTTGCTGAGAAGAGTAATCTTGGTTATAGGTCCTTGCTTTTCCTCACTTTGAATATTGCCAATCCCTTTTGGCCTGCAAAGTTTCTGTGCAGAGATCAGCTGATGGTCTTATGGGAGCTCCCTTTTAGGTGACTGTTTCTCTCTTTGTCTTTAACCTTTTGCGTTTTAATTATGATGTGTCTTGGTGTGGGCCTCTTTGAGTTCATCTTGTTTGGGATCCTCAGGGGCTCCTTTTTCAGGTAGAGTTGCTACATCTCCCAGGCTTGGTAGAGTGACCTAATGTAGCCTAATGTGTCCAGCCTCCATGACTACCCTAAACACCAGCCTTTTAAACCCCTGAAAACGAAGGTCCTGACATGCTCTCACCTGCTCTGCTGTATTGATGATTGTTGTAGTGTGTTTTGTTTTTGTTTTGTTTTGTTTTGTTTTTTAGAATTACTGCACAAAGACTTGCCCACTTGAACAAGTGCTTGATGAACTTTAAGCTAGGGAATTTCAGCTATCAAAAAAACCCACTGAAATTGGGAGAGCTTCAAGGGAATCACTTCACTGTTGTTCTCAGGTAAAGAACTGGGTCCGGTGCAGTCCAGAAAGGGTCTTGCCTGATCACGTCTATGCTCGATGTGACCTCATAAGGAAAAAACAGAGCAGTTACGCATCTAGGTGAGCTGGTACTAGTAGGCATGGCAGCAAGGGAAGGCAGAGTGGGGCCTCATAGGGTTGGGAGAGCAAATATTACCGGAGTATTTGTACTGACACCCCTCTGAAAACTCAGCACCACCTTTGGAAAGATGCCATCTCCTTAACTACTATGTTAAAAGATGAAGAATGCATCGTTCCACTTATGTGTGAGGGCTGGAAGAGGCAAATCCTAGACCCAGAAAGTGGAAGGATGTTTCCTAGGCCGGGGGTAGAGAGGAAGGGGGAAAGTTAGTGCTAAGTGGGTGTAGAGTTTCGGTTTGGGAAGATGAGAGAGTTCTAGAAGTGGATACTATTGAAGGTTACACAAGACTGTGACTGTCCTTAATGCCACTATATTGCAAGCTTAGAAATGGCTAAAATGGTCCATTTAATGTTACATCTCTTCTACCACAATTAAATAAAAAGAAATATCAAAGTTGTCAGGAAGCAGAGAGAAAGCTGCAAGGAACGAGGGGAAAGCATGGAAACCAAGCCATGTCATTTATGAGGTGCATCCCTTAATGTGTTTGACTGTGAATGCTTTTCTCTGGATAATCTGGGCCCCTACAGAAATATAACAGGAACTGATGACCAAGTAGAACAAGCCATGAACTCTCTCAAGGAGATTGGTTTTATTAACTACTACGGAATGCAAAGGTTTGGAACTACAGCCGTCCCCACATATCAAGTTGGAAGGTTTGTATTCAAGTTCTTAACTCGTCTAAAAGAGCTCTCATAAAAAAGAAGCAGATGGTGTTTTTATTTATTTATTTTTTAATATATTTTATTGATTATTTACAGAGGAAAAGAGAGGGATAGAGAGCTAGAAACATCAATGAGAGAGAAACATCGATCAGCTGCCTCCTGCACACCCCCATTGGGGATGTACCCGCAACCAAGGCACATGTCCCTGACAGAATTGAACCTGGGACCTTTCAGTCCACAGGCCAACGCTCTATCCACTGAGCCAAACTGGTTTCAGCAGAAGCAGGTGGTGTTTTTAATTATTTCCAGATTTCTTGGTGTCTGGACCACATGAGCCAGTGTGTCAGCCTTTTGGACAATTAACTGGTCCACAGCCTCCTAATTTTTGTTGTTTGTATGAATTAATACATACACAAGGTAAAATAATAACTCAGAATTCAAAAGGATATAACCGGAAAAGTACATTTTTCTCCCACCCTTGACTGTCCAGGTATTCTGCTTTTATTTTCTTTTTTACAGGTAAATTTTGGCTCAGTGAGTGAGCTAACAATTAGCAGTTAGGTAACTCAGACCCAGAGTAGCCTGACAGAGATGACACTGTTGTGAACCTCCTTTAACCAGTGCTTATTGACTTTTATTTTTAAAATGGTATAGACTGTAATTAGTCAAGTAAGACCTACCCTGTATCCCCGAAAATAAGACAGTGTCTTATATTAATTTTTGCTCCCAAAGATGCACTAGGTCTTATTTTCAGGGGATGTCTTATTTTTCCATGAAGAAGAATACGATACACATTTATTGTTAAATGAAAATAAAGGAAATTTATTACCTGTATACGGTACGGTAGTACGGTAGTTGTCAACACAAACCAGACAAACTGATTCCTACAGTATCAAGAATTTACTTATTTATTCAATGACAATCATGTCATCATCTTCTGGAACATCATCATAACAATCCAATTCCTGAATTTCCTGGTGAATTTCTTGTGACTCCATTTCTTTCAGAATCAGTGACCAAATCTCTCATGTTTAGCCTAGGGGGGAGCCTTATATTTCACTCAGAAGGAAACCTGTAAGTAGGTCTTATTTTTGGAGAATGTCTTATTTTCGGGGAAACACAGTATTTTAAGAATTCTAATTAACTTTTAGTTAATAGGAAATCCCTCTAGCTATGAAGGGAATCCCATCAATAAATATTTGTGTTCATAAACCTACTTATGCTATTCTGCTGTCCAGCAGAGAGTATCTATATATATAAAAGCTTTCCCTTCCTCTCTGAAATAAATAAAAATAATTTTTAAAAAATAAAAGAAAATTCATATGATCTCATCAACAGATACTAAACAGCACTTCATACAATTTAATATACAAAATATCCCATATAGATTAACTTAAATGAGAAAAATATAAAAGCTAATTAACGAGGGGAAAAAATAAAACAAAAATTAATAGAAAGGATTTCTATATTTTGTTAGGAAAGACCTTTCTAAGCGTGACTCCAAAATCAGAAATGTTACACAAAATGTTACTTTTATATGGCAAAAGGTAGATTAATAGAAGAAAAGAAAATTGCATATGCTTATAGATGGATCAAAAAGTTTTAAAAAATACTCTCTAACGTGTTAACTGTTTAACTTCTTAGAGATTAGATAACAGGTAACTTTCTAATGTACTGTTCATTTTTAAGACACATGTATAACTTATAATCAGCAAAAAAATAAAAAAAGGCTTTTTCGTTTAATAAGAATAATAGAAAATGATAAATTGTATTTATTCTGTTTCATTAGGCCAGAAGGTTTATAAAAACACAGGGAGAAATTTTTTTGAGAAGTTTCAAATAAGTTTAGGCACCTAAAGACATAACTTTTATTTACAGATAATACCATCTGTAGCAACTTAAGCATAACTGTGTAGTATTCACACTTTTTTAATAAAATGTATAGAATTTTAAAAGTGTGAAATGATACTAAATGTCATGAGTAGACCTTATGTTTTTTTCTCCTTTCTCTCTCTCTTTTTTTTTTTTTTTTTTTTAATAAATAAAAATTCCCTGGCCCAAATTTATTATGTGTTTTTGAAGGCTTTAACTGAAGAAACAAAATACATACTCGTGGAACAAACTGGGCCTTTGTTGTGATAAAACAGCTTCAGCTACTTGGCTGGCAGAGTTTGGCTTCTCTATAAAGGGCCGTGCTCAATCTGAGTAGAACAGGATCCTCCTCCTGTTTTTAAGTTCTTTTGGCATTTACGTTTGAAATCTATGTCATATTGGGCTTTCTGTTTACTTTTAAATTTAGTAAAACACATAAAGCCAATGTGATTTGTTGACTCCATGGATTGGGACATAAAAAATTCCATCTTCATGTGAAAGAAACTAAATTAAATGCTGTTTCATTTTAGAGCTATACTACAAAATTCTTGGGCTGAAGTCATGGATTTAATATTGAAACCCCGTTCTGGAGGTGAGAATAAAATTCATGTTATGAAAAAAAAATAGAGTATATGGCTAGATATTCATGGCATTACTGTGAATGAAAGTATGTGAAAATTAGGGGAGTTCAGAATTTTTAAAAATTGTGGGGTTTTTTGGTAAAATAGAAAGTATAGTGTATTTCTTTATTCTCCTAAGGTTTATGTCCATGTTTGAGGTTTATCATTTATATGCTGTTTTCAGCTTTTTAGCTCATCTGATTTATTTAATGAATACATTCATTCCCTTTTCTCCATGCACTAGTAAGTCTTTGAACCCAGGAATTTGTGGTTAATTTTTAAAAGTGTATTAGGATATAAAAACTTGGCAAAAACATTGAGAATCTTTAGTTTGAAAAATTCACTAAAACTTTCCAGAAAATATTTCTAAAATTATACTGCATGAAAAACGATTTAAGTATTACTTTACAGATGATCAAAAATGATGCCCACTTTGGGTAATGATTCATTTGCATATTTAAAAGAGATAAAATTATCTAATTTTGAGGGAAGTAACCCATTAAATTTGACAATCCTATAGAAAAGGGGAAGGAAGGCAGGAATGCAGGCAGGCAGGCCACGGTTTTGTGGTATGTTGAATCAGCTGTGATAATGAACAGTCACTGGCTGTAAATCCTGGGGTGATGACAAAGCTGTCTAGTTCTGTAAACTTTCTACACTTCCCATCTATTTATTTTCTGATGGTGATTCTCAGGTTAGCAGAAGCTTTTACAAATAGCATTTTGTAATTTGTGTTCTGTATGAAGCATTTTAAGTTATGCAAATCTGCCTATTGGATAAATTGTTTAATCGCAACTTTCTCCCCCCCCCCCCACCCCCACCCCTCCTTCAGCCGAAAAGGGGTACTTGGTTAAATGCAGGGAAGAATGGGCGAAGACCAGAGACCCGGCTGCTGCCCTCAGAAAGCTACCTGTCAAAAGGTGTGTGGAAGGGCAGCTGCTTCGAGGACTTTCAAAGTATGGAATGAAGAATATAGTCTCTGCATTTGGCATAGTGAGTGTGATTTGTAAAGTCAGGCAAATGATTCAAGGAGGCTTGATGCTTTTTAAGTGTTATCTTTAAATATTTTGCTAAATTCAGAAAGAGCAGGAAGTAAAGGAGGATCCTTCAGTGATCTCTGCGTGATGTTTGCGTGCTGCTTCAGACCCTGAAAGGTCACGGGGGCGGGTAGTGGATGGCAACGGTGTCAACGTAACAGTTAACATTGAGGGCATGAGAAGAGCAGTGATGTGGAAAATATTATATACGAGGAAATTTAAATTCACTGTCTTGCTTTTTGAAAAACTCAGAATGCATCATTGAGTTCATTTCTTGATCATTCTCAGGCATCAGAACTGTCACCTGCCTCAGTTAAGAGGGTTGCACAGTAAGGGGTCTAAGTGATGGCATTTCATCTAGTTTCTTCGTGGTAATGCAAATTGGTACCCACTCTTGTGCAGCCTACACTAGTATTTGGATAACTACAATCCAGAATAGACTACAGTTTAACTCTTAAACTTGAGTCTTACTGACTCTTCCCCAGGATGTACTAAAAAGAAAGCAGGATTCTTCATGAAATAATTTGTTAGTTCCATCATTTAGGTTTTCTCCCTGACATAACATTATGGGGGAGAAAGCACCATTAGCTCTAGAATAGGTTTGAAGTCTATGTCTTTGACGGAGGGCATAAGTTCTGTAGTGTTTGCTTTATCCGTGTGAATGTTTGCACTGTGGATACACATGGGCACAGCTATGGCTGCAGCCCATTGTGAATACCCTTGAGTGTGAGGGCTTTCATGTCTTAACACCGGTCGCTACATATTGGAGGTTTAAGGTATGAGTGTCTTATAGGAGGGTCACCACTAAAGTGAGATGCCATGGAAAGTACTGTACTTTTAATATTATATTTAGAACTTTTTGTTTCTTGGCTTTTTTTTTTTTTCTCCCCTCCAGATACCTAGAAATAACCGCTTAATGTATATTCATAGCTACCAAAGCTATGTGTGGAATAACATGGTGAGCAAGAGAATAGAAGAGTACGGACTGACACCTGTTCCAGGGGACCTAGTTCTCAAAGGAGGTAAAAAGGCAGATATTGTCATTATGCAGTCAAACTAGAGTCCAAGTATGTGATACCAGGGTTTAAAATCCAGCCTGACTGCTTGTTAAAAGAGAGAGAGATGTCTAGTAAGTTTGAAATGGGAAGACATTGTAAACTCAGACTGACTAGTTTAGATGCGTATCTTTAATGAAAAATATACCTCTAGTTTGAGTAAGCGCCTGACTGCCCATTTTCTCAGCTCGAATAAGATGTTGCCTAAAATTAATCTGAGTCTAGCAAATACTTCTCTGCGCTTTGGGATGGACTTCAGCCTCTGGGCTGTTGGCCAGGTTTAAGGAGTTTCCTAACTTCACATTGGAGCTCCCTTTACACGTGGGCCATGACCTGGTGACCGTTTTGTGCACACACTGAGCCCGAAATGTTTCTCAGACACCCAGACAATCTCATCTGCTGTTGAGCTATTACTGGGCACAGTCCTTATGCTGAGTCCCTCATCTGTGTCTTCTAGTTTGAAGCTCAGGCTAATACTGCCAAGAATTCTGTTCGTTCTTCAGATGAGGTTCAGTCACTTGTCCAGGGTTCCACAGGCAGTTAAAGAAGGAAAAGGCTGGGACTCGGGATCAAGTCTGTTGTTGAGGTATTGCGTTATCAGGTCTTTGAAGAAATGCATTTTGAGGAGGTCTGAGAGGAAAGAATACATTTTATAAATCTTACAATGAAGCTCACAATTAACGTTTGAATAGCAAGAGTTTTAAATATGCTATTAAAAATCTGTAATAGGAAGTTAAGGGAGTTGCCAGACAGTGAAAGAAAAATGTGAGCTTGCCAAACAAAGATTTCATTGTAGATTTTTTTTTTTTTTATGTTTTATTGATTTTTTACAGAGGGGAAGGGAGAGGAATAGCGAGCTAAAAACATTGATGAGAGAGGAACATCGATCAGCTGCCTCCTGCGCACCTCCTACTTGGCCGGAATCGAACCTGGGACCTTTCAGTCCACAGGCCGAGGCTCTATCTACTGAGCCAAACCGGTCAGAGCTCAGTGTAGATTTTTATCTTTTTTCAAGGAACTAGATACAGTTAAAGACTGAATGGAAGACCCTGCCATTGTTTCACATCTGCTATTGCTGTTTACATTCCTTTATGGAGCCTATATCTTCATAAGCTTTTTAGCAGGTATACGTCAAACACTTCCTTTCACAGTCAAGACAGGATCAGAGGCCATGGATACTGACAACTGATTTGTCTGCTTTATTCTGTCTTCCCATGACTGTATCGACTGCATCTTCTTGATGTATTAGCAAAACCAGGAAAACCTACAAAAATGTGTTTTGTGGTTTTCTAGGAATAAGACAGAAAACATTGCTGTTATTTTTGGTGAAGAAAGTAAGTTGTGCATAGTTTATGTCAATGTAAAATTGAATTTTTTAATTTTTAAACATGTTTTTCCTCCCAATATTGATCATATCTGTATGTTTTTAAAAAACGTTAAAAAAAATGTTTTATTGGCTTTAGAGAAGAAGGGAGAGAGAGAAACGTTTATGATGTGAAAAAGAAACGTTAATTGGCTGCCTCCTATAAGCCCCCTCCTGGGGATCGAGCCTGCAAACCAGGCTTGTGCCCCACCCAGTTATCCATCCAGCTACCTTTTGGTGCACAGGATGTCGCCCAAGCAACTGAGCCGCGCCGGCCAGGATCTATATCAAATGTATTTTAATGTCCTGTGGGCCACCGTATTTTATCCTCTAACTACAGACCGTTTTGGTTTTTTATTGTTCATTCTTTTAGCAAAATGCATTAATTTGTGATAGCTTTCCAAGTAGTATTTTGTAGCATTGCTTAATAAGGAAAAGGAGCTGATTGTTAAAAGCGAGCATTCCCAAACAGTGAAAGTGCAGCTGAGAAATGAAAGTTTTAACTTAGTACTTTTTTCAAGTCTGTGATTTTTTATTTCTTGGGTAGAGTAGGAAAAGTGAAAGATAATATATTCCAACTCTAACTTCTTTGTAGGCCACAGAACTGTACCACCTTGTGCTTCTGACAGCTCAGATGTGTATGATTTTAGAAGTCTGAGCTCATGAAAATATTGCCTTTTTTTTATTTTTATTTACTTATCTGTGAATTTGTAGCCACAGCCACCTACATCGAGGAAGAAGATGTTAATAATTACTCCATCCATGATGTGGTAATGCCCTTGCCTGGTTTTGAGGTTATCTACCCAAAGCATAAAAGTAAGTGCTCTGTATGGGGAAATAGTTCAAACAAAGTCTAACACAATGAAGCCACTGGCAGCTAAGAGTAGAGAAAAAAGGGAAAATTCAGTTATATTTTAAATATAATAGAACTTAGTTATCCATCATGTTTAGACTTTAAACATATATAAACTGTGTTCACTTGTAGAAGTCTCCCAGAAAGGGTTGCATTCAGATTATTTAAATTAAGAAGGTGGTGGTAGTATTTGGTATTGGTATTATTGTTATTAGTATTGTTGTTACGGGCATTATTATTTAAATTTCTGGAATTCATTAGTTCTTACTAAGGATGGAAAGTTTTTAGAAAGAATCCTTGAGGAAGTTAATGGATAATTCTACTTTAACTTTACTTTTTTTCTTTTTTTTTTTTTTTTTTTTTTTTTTTTTTTTTACTTTCTTCTCGCTGTGTTTTAAAAGTCAACAAACACAGAAGTTTATAATGTGAAAAAGTTAAATTACTTCCCATTCCACAGAGCCCGTTAAGAATTACTTTTGTGCCCCACCCAGTTTGGCTCAATGGATAGGTAGAGCGTAATCAACCAGAGACTTTTTAATAATTGCGCACACCTCACGCGGCAACAGGCGAGCGCCCCCAGGAGGGCTGCGGCAGCTCTCTCCGGTGTGATGGGAACGAGGCTACGCCAGGTGCCCGGGTGTGCCAGATGGTTTTCCCAGGTCTCTGATTCCTATACTTTTATTTATAACTACCTTCTGCCAGAACAGTTGGAGGCTTCTATATATGTTCTCTTCCATCTCGGAGCATGTGTAAATTGTACTTTAGGAACTTATGAAATGGCCTTTTGTGACTGGCTTGGGAACCTTACTCCCCAGATACTGAAGTTGTTTGCAAAGGTCATTTATAAGTAGGTTCAAACCTAACCTGGAGAGGCCTGGTCCTACTTAGTGAGTCACTAAGTTTTGATTCCAGAGAATAGACTGGATCATATATTAGTGTGATTAATTGTATTAGGGTGAACCAACTGAATTTACATGTTACTCTGTAGTCTAGTTCACGGTAGCTTGCTAACATGGTACATCCCCACTAACTTGTATTTTATGTTAGTTAGTGATGCCTACAGGGAAATGCTCACAGCAGATAATCTTGATATCGACAACATGAGACACAAAATCCGAGATTATTCTCTATCAGGGGCCTACCGAAAGATCATTATTCGTCCTCAGAACGTCAGCTGGTGAGTAATAGTCCAGAATGAAATAGAACTGAATTACTATGTGAGATTTTAAGTTTTCACACCACATATATGTTTTTCAGTGTGTAAAACCTGGCATGGTCCTAGCTGGTTTGGTTCAATGAGTAGAGTGTAGGCCTGTGGACTGAGGGGTCCCAGGTTCAATCCCAGTCAAGGACACATGCCTGAGTTGCAGGCTCTATCCCCAGTAGGGTCGTGCTGGAGGCAGCCGATCAATGATTCTCTCTCATCATTGATGTTTCTATCTCTTCTCCCTTCCTCTCTCTGAAATCATTAAAAATATTTTTTACAAAACAAACCTGGCATGTAAGTGTTAGTTGTTGACATAACTAATACTATTTCTGCTATTTTTGATAATTTTTAAATCATCGAGAAATAAATGAAAGCAAACATACAGTGACTTAATTTATATCTTATTGACAATAAATTATTGAAAACTGTTCAAAGAATGAACTTTTTCCCTATTAAAGATTTTTCATTCTGGGTAAACATTTTCTTTTCCATAAGCTGGCATCATCTGTTACCTTGCTATATAATATTATAAAAGTAGTATTTATGCAAAAACTCTAGCCTGGTTCTGTTATTAAATAGTTCCACTATTGTCTATAATAGACCTGTGTTTTCCTTACTAAACAAATGGTGTTGAATGACTTGGTACCTTTTATGGAAGTTCACGTTGACCCTTTTTTATTCATGTTTTAAAGGGAAGTTGTTGCATACGATGACCCTAAAATTCCACTCTTCAACACAGATGTGGACAATCTAGAAGGGAAACCACCACCAGTTTTTGCTTCTGGTAAGTTTACTTAACCATCAGGTCTTTGTCAACTTTGAAATATAGGGTGTCTCCAAAAAATATATACTGTACACCGTTTGAATAATGAGAAAGGCAGTGATTATAATTGAAAATAAATTTCATTTTCAAAATTGAGCTGTTAACTATTTGTGCTTTACATTTTGGGGGGACACACCGTGTATTTCTTATAATACCACCACTTCCCATTCACTCTGTAATTTCTATTTTGTGTTTTATCAGTTTCATGATTATAGCTAGAAGTCAGTGATTAAAACAGTAAATCCCACTGAAAATGTATGACAGTTATAGAAGGTTTTCGTTTTAGGTGATTGAATATTTCCTCTATACCCCCAGAGAGGGTTAGCAAAGGTGAGCAAAAATCTAGGAAGAATATCTAAAACATTAAATTTACATTGTCATTGTCAGATTCTGGTTGCCATTGCTTTGTCTGTCTTCACCCTGTGCTCTGATTGTTTTATTGGCTTTTTTAAAATTTATTTTACATGCATTTCTCTCCTGTGCTATTCTGTCATTTGCCCTTTTTATGACAGTCCTAGGTAGAATACACGGAGAGAGTCAACTGGGTCAGACACTCACAGATCTTTTACTTCTGAGGCTCGTTCTCTGAGGCCCCCTGGGAATGGAACCCTGGGGACAAGAGCACAATACTTTCATTTGTGTAGAGATTATATGACTTGCCCCAGTCAGTCTGCAACTGCCTTACTTTTCTGAGTGTTCTCTTCTTTCTTGCCTGGCAGAAGGCAAATACAGAGCTCTGAAGATGGATTTTTCTCTTCCTCCTTCCACCTACGCTACCATGGCCATTCGTGAAGTGCTAAAAATGGACACCAGCATCAAGAACCAGACCCAGCTGAACACCACCTGGCTCCGCTGAGCCCTTTGTCCCCAGATCAGAAAATGCAGACAAGTGTTTGCTAGCCTCCTGTTCATCTTTCTCTTAGTACAGACTTATAGTGGATTTTGGATCTTTGTAGCAAAAGATTATTTGTATTTTTTCAAGTTTTTATTAGCTTAATTTGCAATATTTATACACATATACAAATCCTGAGGATCCTTAGTCTAGTTTAGAGAATATAAATGGGTTACAGTGTATTTCAGGTGCTTAAGTCATAGTAAGTAAAATATACTGGCTTCGCTGGCTTTATAATAATTAAAAAGGACTTCAGTTTAAAGTGGCAGTTTTAGCTTTTGCTCCTTTTTTTTTTCTTTTTCTTTTTTTAATCACCCAAATGATGTATTTTAATGATTTTATAGAGTGGAAGGAAGACAGAGAGAAAAACATCATCAATGAGAGAGAGAGAAACATCAATTGGCTGCCTTCCCATGTTCACCTCGACCAGGGATCAAACTCAAAACCTGGGTATGTGCCCAGACCGGAAATGGAACCCATGACCTTTTGGTGCACTGGACAACACTCCAAACAACTGAGCCACACCGGCCAGGGCAGGTTTTGCTACATTTTTTGGACAATGGGAATTTTTAACATCTCTGAAATGAGTACACAATAATGCATTTTAAGAGAAAATGCAACCAAACAAATCTTGATGGGTAAACAATTACAACACCTCTGCCCTATGAAAATAAACATAGTACTCATGCTTATTTAAAGGATGATGAAGCATCTTTGGATTTATGAACACAAAAGTGATTGCCATTATCTAGCTTATGTATCAGGTTCAGGTAATTGTTTTTAGTTACAATGGCTTTTGCATTTATATTATCACTGTCTTTCAGAAGAGTTGCATTCATAGGACCTTTTTTCTTAATGTAAACATGTGCCCTATTTTTATTAGTCAAGGTCTAATTTTTACTCTAGGTGCCTTTTATGTTCAGAACTCTTTCCGCTGGACTAGTATTTGCCCAAAAATAAATGACAGCAGAGAAGAAAACTTTAAAAATTCACAAGGGCTCCTCTCAGCAGCATTAACCTTTGTCACTGACTGCCTAGGTATTTCCATTTCTGGCATCGCATAAAACTCTTGTCTGGTGTGAAAAGATAAATATGCTTTCTAAGGATGTGTGACATAATTGTATCAGTTTTTATTTTCTATAATTTCTAGAACCAAATATAATAAATATTTTTTAAAACTCCTTTCTACTGTTTATATTAATAATATCTGAAATTGAGTGCAAATGAGAATCTTGGCTCTGACTAAAGGCAAGGAACTAATGAAGGATCCTCAGAAATGGTGCTGACATAAAGCTGTGTTATGATCGGGTGTGGGTATCATGAAAATAATACAGAATCTCAAATTGTAGAGAAGACGATTCAAGGTCATATAGTAGCACCATTCAGTTGCCTTCCACTCTGCTTTGTGGAGTGGAAAAGAAAGGGATGAAAAGCAACTCTTATCAGGAATATCACAGAATTGGGGGGTGGGGGGTAAATGACATTTGTCCCAAATCTGGCAGTGGAAATGAGATTGAGAACTTTTTCAGTTATATTTTAATGACCTCTGTCACACTGCAGAAATTAAAAGGGGATTTAAAATATGGCACATTACTGCCTTAGCTGGTTTGGATCAGTGGATAGAGCATTGACTGCAGATTGAAGGGTCCGGGTTCAATTCTGGTTAAGGACATATGCCCAGATTACAGGCTTGGTCCCCAGTGGGGGAACGTGCATGAGGCAGCCAATCAATGATTCTGTGACATTGGTATTTCTATCCCTCTTCCTTCCTCTGAAATCAATAAAAATACGTTTATATGGTACATTACTTTTGTAACTGGTTAGTTTCTAAGACCAAATGTATTAAATGTCTATTGGTCTGTTTGTAATTTTCAGTACTAGCAAGTTAGTTATTCCCCTTTATCATATTAATTAGTAAAAGAGTATTTATTAAGGGAATCTAACTCTGCCTATTGCAACTGCATTTAGTATTTCTGCATTTATATTGCCCTCCCCCCCCAAAAAAAAAAAAATAGGCTGAATGTATGTTTCCTTCATCTGGGAAATACTTTTGGCCCTACCAGGTGAGTTCGCTTTCTTGGTTGTATTAGCCAACTTCCAGTTTGTGTGTGTCTCTTAACCACCAGTTGGAAAACAATGATTCAAGGTGGATTCTTAGAACCATTTTGAGACTTACCACCTAACTCTAGGAACTTGGTCAACTTGGAATAAATCACCACCTTAACTTTTCCACCCTAGTGACATCTGTACCAGACCCTTCATCCTTGCTGTGCTTATGTATGTCATGGTAAGAAACGTTCAAACCTTTGAAGAATTTGTTGTGAGTTTATTTGAGCCAAACTGTCCACAATTGCCGGGAAGCAGAATCTCACTAGATTGAATAATACTCCGGAGAATTGCGTGTTACATTTGTATTTATACATTGCAATAAAAGGAGGGACTTAGGTGAGTTACATGAAATTTATTGGTGATAGCCAAGACTGGTTTGGCTCAATGGATAGAGCGTCGGCTTGGGGACTGAAGGGACCCGGGTTCGATTCCGGTCAAGGGCATGTACCTTGGTTGCGGGCATATCCCCAGTAGGGGGTGTGCAAGAGGCAGCTGATCGATGACTCTCTCTCATCGATGTTTCTAACTCTGTATCTCTCTCCCTTCCTCTCTGTTCAAAATCAATAAAATATATTTTAAAAAAATTGTACCTCTTGAAAAAAAAAAAAGAAATTTATTGGTGATAGAGTAAGGAGGTTAGAAAAAGCAAAGGGGAGGTGGGAGAAGGTGTGGCGGGGGACCCCTGGGATTAGATAAATGATGGACAGGTACTTAGGTGGTGCAGGAACAATTAACATGATAATGAAGGACTTTGTGGTATCTGTCCTGGCGCCTACCACACTTGGTTGTGCCCTAGGGGCTCTAGAAAAAGGGAAGTTACAAGTATGTTATCATAGATGCAAAAAGACAGGCTCAGTTATGATAAAGGTTGACCTTGTCATTGAAGATACCAACTGCCCACCACAACTGCCTTTAGTTAAAGTTCAATTCCAGACCATCCTTTGTGGTTACTGTAGGTCTCTGAGTTTGCAAGACCGCCACGCAGGCCTCCCCTGAGCTGGTCAGGTCAGCACGTGGCCCCTTTTGTCCACAGAAGTTTCTATTGACATCTCCAAATCACGGGTTCTTTTTTTGATTGTGTCTAGTTTATTAATGATCCCAACAAAGGCAGTCTTCATTTCTATTACAATGTTTGTGTTTTATTTCTCGCATTTCTTATTTATTCTTTCTTAGTGTTTTCATCTCTCTGCTTCCGTTACCCATCTGCATTTTATCTACTTTGTCCATTAGAGCCTTTAACAGTAATCATAGTTATTTTAAATTCCAAATCTGTGCCATATCTGAATCTGGTTTTGATGCTTGCTTTGCCTCTTCATACTTTTTTTTTTTTTTTTTTTTTTTTTTTTTTTTTTTTTTTTTTTACTGTAAAGCTTAGAATGTCTTGTAAATTTTTGTTGAAAGCCAGGCATCATGTATCAGATAAAGGAACTGAGATAAGTAGGTGTTCGGTATGGGTTTTATGTGAATCTGGCCAGGAGTTGGTCTGTGCTTCATGGTTGCTGTAGCTGTAGGTGTCAGAGGCTTTGATTCCCTTTTTGTCTCCTGTCTTTATGACTCCTTAAAAACTCCTTCAATCGAATCTGCATCTTGCTTCTCCTTAGCTATAACTCACTATTATCACACTGTAGCCCTGTTGACGTGGTAAGGGATGGGGGCGGGGGGGGGGGGGGGGGGGGAAGTTCTATAATCCTATGGTTAGATCTGTCTTTCAGGGAGCCTGTATCCCTGGCTGTGACTTTCACACAGTTTCTCAGCATTTTTTTTTTCCCCCTCTTGGGTAAGCAAGGAAAATTAGAGTGGGCTGGATATGGGTAATTTCCCCCCCCCTCCCCCACCAGTCAGATAAGGCTCGGGTAAAGTATTTCCCCCTGATGTATAGGCCTTTGTTCTGGAGAACAGGGCATATTTCAGAAGAGCTACTTTTCCCCTCCCCCTGCCAGAAGCAAAAGTGTTTCTTTTCTTCTTGGCTCCTTATAAAGAACACCTAGTGCGGGGCCTGGAAGATAAGACTATGGCCTCTGGTCTAGGAGATTTTAACACACAGCTCCTAGCAATTTACAAAGTTAACGTTTCCTTGTCCTACCAGTTTATGGCCCCAGCAGCTGTTCCAGATAAGGTGGGTGATCTAATCTGTTCTCTGTGTTCTGTCTCTCCAGCTTCTGAAGTGACCGTTTTTCCACAACCTAATTTCTCTGATGGCTCCAAGAAAAGTCATTAAAGTCATTGATTTTCAGTTCAGCCCTTTCCTTATAAAGAAAGACATTAGTGACAGCCCTGGCTGGTGTGGCTCAGTTGGAGCGTCCTCCCATGCAAAGGAAGGTCTGTGGTTGGATTCCCATTTTCAGGCCCATATCTGGGTCGCAGGGTCAGTCCCCAGTTGGGACATGTAGAAGAGGCAACCCATGGATCTCTCGCTCGCTTTCTCAAGTAAATAAAAAAAAAATCCTCCAGTGAGGACTAAAAAGAAAGCAACACATGAGTGACAATTTCCAAACTGTGAACCTGAAAGTCCACCAGTATGTATTGTTTCTTCAAATTAAACATATATATAATTAGTCACTCCTACTTAGAATAAATTTCATGATACTAGGGCTTCTCAATCACCATTGTATTCATTATAAACCTACTAAAATAACTAGTATTAACATTTTGCAGTGATTTCTAATATTTATGTATCTATGTATCTGTATATGTGTATGCATATATGTGTGTGTGTGTATATATATATATGCACTTTGATAGTTTTTAATATATTTTTATTGACTTTAGAGAGATGAAGGAAGAGAGAGTGAGAAAGAAATATTAATCACTTGCCTCCCGTACACACCCCAGCCAGGGAGGCACTCTGCAACCTGGGTATGTGCCCTGACTAAGAATCGAAACTACGACCTTTCGGTGAATGGGACAATGCTCAACCAACTGAGCCACACCAGCCAGAGTCTTTTTTTTTAATCTATGAATTTTAGAGAGAGAGAGAGAGAGACATTGATTTCTTCCACCCATTTATGCATTCATTGGTTGATTTTTTTAAATATATTTTTATTGATTTTTAAAAATATATATATTATTGATTTTTTTACAGAGACGAAGAGAGAGGGATAGAGAGCTAGAAACATTGACAAGAGAGAAACATTGATCAGCTGCCTCTTGCACACCCCCATCAAGGATGTGTCCGCAACCAAGGTACATGCCCTTGACCAGAATGGAACCTGGGACCCTTCAGTCCACAGGCTGACACTATCCACTGAGCCAAATCGATTAGGGTGGTTGATTCTTTTTCGTGCCCCAACCAGGGATCAAATCCACACGCAACCTTAGCACATCAGTATGATGCGCCAAACAACTGAACAACCCAGCCAGGGCCAAATACACATTTTTAATGTGGGTATAATCGCCATATGACACTATGCTGCATCTATTTTTTCCATTTAATATTCTCTATACTTCCTTTTTCTTTAAGAGCTAAATTTATTTTAAATGGATTTTATATTCAACTGACAAAACTTTTTTTGAGAGCTCTGAAATTTTACTTGTTATTCATGATCATTCATTTTCTTCAATAAAAATATATTAAGTGGGTGCTATATTAAATTTTTGTAGTTCTATTAAAAGCATAGGCAAAAGAATCTTTCACTCATTTGTCACTATTTTTTCAGCAAGGTTTTATGTTTTTATTTTTATTGTCTCTTTAATTAGTTTATTTTTCAATATATTTTTGTTGATTTCAGAGAGGAAGGGAGAGAGAGATAAAACCATCCATGATGAGAGAGAATCATTGATTGGCTGCCTCCTGCACGCCCCCTACTGGGGATCATGACCACAACCTGGGCATGTGCCTTTGATTGGAATCAAACCCAGGACCTTTCAGTGGATAGGCCGACGCTCTATTCACTGAGCTAAACTGGCAAGGGCTCAGCAAGTTTTTAATTAACACATCATTTTTTCCTAATTTCCAAATAAAATATCAATATGTAATAAGTAGAAAAGCCTGTACTAATTTTTTCTACTTTCCATTTTGTGAGGACTCAACACATGTTTTAAAATACAATTTTTTAAGTAACTATTCTTTAGATATACTTCTAGTTTAACATAACAGGCAAGCCTATGCAGCTACTTTCTCTCCCAAGGTCTTATTCAATTGTGGAATTATAGGAGAGAGTGAGCATGAGGGATCACAGTGAAAGAGAAAAAGAAGAAATTAGCCCAACACACCACATGAAATGAAGGAAACCCTGGCAATTGACAAGCTTGAAAACAAATATAAAGATGGGGTGGTGAATGCACAAGACAATACACAGATGATGTATTATAGAATTGTGCACCTGGAACCCATAGGTGGGACACCACCCATTATCCTCACTAGCAGAGAGGTGCAGACAAGGAACCTGGAAGGCTGGAGACCTTGAGCTCTGGCAAAGTCAGGGCTGTCCACCCACTGTTCAGTGGAGACTGCGGTAGCTGAAGCAACTTCCACCTTTTAGTCTCATGAAATTCTTACTGATAAGATAGTCTGCCCGCTACTGGAAATTGCCTGCCTAAGAGCCATGGGTGTAACCCAAACCCGAATAAAAGGCATTGCTAGGCCAGTGCAAAGCTGAGTCCTCCCTTGGGCTTCTGCCTGGCCCTCAATTCCCAAATTAGCATTTCTTGTCTGGTCTCTTTGTGTGTGACCTCCTCCAGAACTCAAACCCTGAGCCTGACCCTGAACCCTGAACCATGTGGGACATGGGATATTCGCACCTAATAATTTTATTAGCCAATGTCACACTATAAGTTAAATTTAAAAACAAAGAGTAGCCGAAGCCAGTTTGGCTCAGTGGTAGAGCATCGGTCTGAGGACTGAGGGGTCCCGGGGTTCGATTCCGGTCAAGGGCATGTGCCTTGGTTGCAGGCACATCCCACTGGGGGATGTGCAGGAGGCAGCTGGTCGATGTTTCTCTCTCATCGATGTTTCTGGCTATCTCTCTCCCTTCCTCTCTGTAAAAAAATCAATAAAAAATATATATTTAAAAACAAAGAGTAGAGGTGTCCTGGAAGCCATGTTCAGGGTAATTCATTAAAGAAGCATGCTGGAAATTGCATGGAGTTTGTCCCCTCCCCGCTTGTGTTCCACCTTTTAGTCGCTCAACGAACACTTGTCCAGAACGTTTGTTGTAAAGCATTAGGCCCTCTTCCAAGTGCTTTGGCTCTTGCTATAAAGCCAGTGAATAGTTCTCTCAAGAATGTGTGTAGGTGGCATTTACTTGGGTAAAGGAGAGCAGAGCCCCGGCTGACTTCAGAAAGCCATGCCACCGTGGATGTGCGAGGGGAGGAGGGAAAACAAGCTCAGCCTTAGAGAGAAACGCACTAAACCTGCTCCATTCTAACTGCAGCCCTT
Organism: Pipistrellus kuhlii; assembly: GCF_014108245.1. Lineage (NCBI taxonomy): Eukaryota > Metazoa > Chordata > Mammalia > Chiroptera > Vespertilionidae > Pipistrellus > Pipistrellus kuhlii. The sequence goes on along the minus strand of NW_023425405.1, from coordinate 50,360,719 downwards.
TTTAATGTGGTGATTGGGGATTCCCCAGCTGGCCTGCTGGCTCCTCACCCACACATCTGTGAACGAGGCATACTAATGAGGCACGCTGGAAGGCAAGCTGGAAGACAGAGAACGTCCTCCTTAAAAGCCTGCACCCACTGCAGCCTGGACTAACCAATGCAGGCCTTTGCTCCTGCATCTCAAGGGAGGCTGGGCTCATCAGAGAGGAGGAAGGGCAGCATCATGGAGAGAAGGACCAAGAACAGGCTGAGGGACAGCCCCCCAGAGGAGACATAGATGACTCCAGAAACAGAAGAGAATGTCAAAGCGCCCTAATTGATATACGGCAGCCCCTCTTGTCCACTTTCCCTGGTTTCAGGGACCAGGGGTCAATCCTCATGACTTGATCCAGGACCACACAAAGCAGGTAATCCTCCCGACTGTAGTCAGAAGCTCAGTAGCAGCCTAATGTCCCCATCACACTGCCTTTGTCATTCACCTCATTTCATCTCTGCACATGGGCATTTTATCATCTCACATCATCAGTAAAAGAAGGGTGAGTACAATATATTATTTTGAACCACTTAACCATAATTTTTATTACAGTATCTGCAATAATCTATAATAATAAAAGCATATATGCAAATCAACCGAAAGGCCAAACAGCAGAATGACCGTGCAGACAGTCAGGCTATGGCATGCTCTGGCACCAGGTCAGCCAAGGCTGGTACGATATGATTGGTAGGGGTTAGGCCTCACCATTGCCCCATGATTGCCGTAGAGGGAGACCCAGGCTACCCGGTTAGTGGAACTGCAGCAGGTGGGTGGGGCCTCCCTCTACTGGACAATCAACAACAGGGACTCCAAGACTGCAAGAGGGCACAGGCTGGGCGGAGGGCCCCTCCCCCGGAGTGCACGAGTTTCGTGCACCAGGCCTCTAGTATTTTTATAATTTCTCTATTTTAACACTAGGTGTTGTTATTAATTTCTTACTAGTAAATTAAACTTTATCTTAGGCATATATAGATATGAAAAGACGTAGTATGTATGGGGTTCAGTACTATCTGCAGTTTCAGCCATCCACTGAGGGACTTGGAACATATCCCAATGGATAAGGTGGGACTACTGTAGGTGACATGTTGAATTTTAGTTCTCTCTCTGTCTCTCTCCTTCCCTTTCCTCTTTCTAAAATCAATAAAATAAAGAAGAAAGAGCCTGGCTCTTCTGTTAACTCCAACAGAAAATTCTCTGTTTGGAGATAATGATTCATTGGAAACATCTAAAGGAATAAACCAATTAATTTCAACCAGAAATCTTGGACAATATGTCAGTTTCATTTGAAAGCTGATGTGCATATATATATATATATATATATATATATATATATATATATGTGTGTGTGTGTGTGTGTGTGTGTGTGTGTGTGTAATTTATTTATTTCAAAGAGCAAGGGAAAGGGAGAGATGAAAACATCAATGATGAGCCCGGCCAGCATGGCTCAATGGCTGAGCGTCAACTCTACCTATGGACCAGGAGTTCATGGCTCGATTCCCGATCAGGGCTCATGCCTGGATTGTGGGCTCAGTCCCCAGTGGGGGCATGCAGGAGGCAGCCAATCAGTGATTCTCTCTCATCATTGATGTTTCTATCTCTCTCCCCCTCTCCATTCTTCTCAGAAATCAATAAAAATATTTTTTAAAAAGAGCCCAAACCGGTTTGGCTCAATGGATAGAGCGTCGGCCTGCGGACTCCAGGGTCCCGGGTTCAATTCCAGTCAAGGGCATGTACCTGAGTTGCGGGCACGTCCCCAGTAGGGGGTGTGTAAGAGGCAGCTGATCGATGTTACTCTCTCATCGATGTTTCTGGCTTTCTATCCCTCTCCTTTCCTCTCTATAAAAAATCAACAAAATATATTTAAATATATATATATATATTTTTTTTAATATATTTTTTAAAAAAAAAGAAAAAACAAGGTTCGATTCCCTGCATGTGTCCTGAGTGGAAATTGAACCATGACCTCCTGGTTCATAGGTCAACTCTCAACTACTGAGCCACATCAGCCAGGCAGAGCGGTGGTGCTTTCCTAAATTTAACTTAGATATGAGAATATCTAAGTTAAATATTATACACACGTACACACACACACACACACACACACACACACATATATATATATATCCTGGAAAAATGAAAATGATAACTAATCTTTGAAACCCAGGCTATCAGGCTATCTACTTTTTTTAATTTGTCAGCATTTTGTGTGTGGTTTATTAATTCTAAAAGATAACAACTTCTACACTGAAATGATCAAAAATCTTTTGTCAACATTTGTGCCATGTTAATCAGCCAGCAGAGGGAGACATGGCTATAGCTTTTAGCAGCCATACTCTTCACCCAACGGTAAGAAAGATACCTGTCTACAAGTACTCAGATATTCAAGATCACACTGTTTTCAGATAAGGAAATGAAACCCAGAGCAGCAAGTCAACTTGAGCCAGAGTGAGCACCCTCTCATCCCCACTCTGAGTTCCGTGCTCTTTCCTCTATCCCTGGGTTCTCAGAGAAGGCAGTACTGCCCTCTCAGCGTTTTGAAAATGCATAAGGATGTCCTCAGTTGCCACAGTGATTGGGCAGTATCACTGGCATTTTAATGCATGGAAACCGGGGACATTCATGCCACCTAAAGTCCTGTTCTTCGCCCCACACAACTTTTTTTTTTAAGATAAGAATTCCCCTTTTTATTTATTTATATATTTATATACTTTTATTGATTTTTTACAGAGAGGAAGGGAGAGAGATAGAGAGCTAGAAACGTCTATGAGAGAAAAACACCAACCAGCCCCCACCTCTCCCTAACCTTCCCACTATAATTTGACGGTCTGTTTGATGCTTCATTGCCTCTGTATCTATCTTTTTGTTCATCAGTTTATAATGTTCTTTATTGAGTAAGATCATGAAACACAGGAATTTTTAATATATCTTGAACTTTCCAAGAACACAGTTACCATGTATATGAAAGGAAGATTTGATTGTTACGTTCTGAACTCCAGCAAGAGTTTTTCACCATTTCAGAAAACCATCTCACCTATGTCAGCTCTTTGCTGGATGTTTAACTCATCACACTACACATCTATATTACTCTGCTTGTAGCTGTTACATTTACTGTGGTTCTACGTGAAGGTGCAGGAATCTGGTTATTTCCATTGTTTAAAAATAATTATTTATTGTTGAAAGTATTACATATGTTCCCTCTTTTTCCTCATTGACCCCCTCCAGCTCACCCCCACCCCAACTTTCACCACCCTATTGTCTGTGTCCACTGATTATGCATATGTGCATACACGATCTTTGATTGATTCCCTCCCCCTCAACCTACCCTACCCCTCCACATCTTCCCCTGCCTTCCCTCTGAGAAGGAATCTGATGATCTCATTAGCCTTCTTGTATAGTCATGACTGGACATTTGGATATTGAAATGCCTATTTCCTGTATTTCTGCTTTATAATAATTGGAGCATTATATTTACCCCACATGAAATTACAATATATTTGAGAAGTTACATAGTCAATGATTTTATTTACAGATAGAATAATTAAAGCAGACATTATAAAATACTTGTAATCATAACATTGGGCAATAATCACCAAGGAGATTACAGATTCAATGTAATCCCTATCAAAATTCCAATTGGCTCTATCCACTGAGCCAAACCGGTTTCAGCAGGGTTTTTTCTATGTACAATATCTCATCACCAGCAAATAATGACAGTTTTACTTCCTCCTTTCCAATTTGGATGCCTTTCTTTTTCTTGTCTGATCGCTGTGGCAAGGACTTCTAGTATTACATTGAATAAGGGTGGTGAAGGCAGCTGAAACCGGTTTGGCTCAGTGGTAGAGCCAGGTTCGATTCCAGTCAAGGGCATGTACCTGGGTTGCGGGTACATCCCCAGTGGTGAGTGTGCAGAAGGCAGCTGGTCGATGTTTCTCTCTCATCGATGTTTCTGGCTCTCTATCTCTCTCCCTTCCTCTCTGTGAAAAATCAATAAAATATATTAAAAAAAAAAAAAAAAAAAAAAAAGAGTGGTGAAGGCAAACATCCCTGCCTTTTTCCTGCTTAGTAAGGGAAACACTTTCAGTTTTTGCTCATGGAGCATAATGTTGGCTGTAGGTTTGTAATATTTGGCTTTTATTATGTTAAGGTGTGTTTCTTCTATTTACACTTTGCCAAGAGCTTTTATTATAAATGGGTGCTGGATTTTGTCCAATGCTTTTTCTGCATCTATTGATATGATAATGTGATTTTTATCCTTCATTTTGTTTATGTGATGTGTCACATTTATTGATGTGCGAATATTGTACCAGCCTTGCATCTCTGGAATAAATCCCACTTGGTTGTGGAGTGTATGATCTTTTTATTGTATTGCTGGATCCATATTTTGTTGAGGATTTTAGCATTTATGTTCATCATGGATATTGGCCAGTAATTTTTTTTCTTTGTTATCTATTTATCTGGTTTTGGAATTAGTATAATGCTGGTCTCATAAAATCAGCTTGGAAGTCTTTCCTCCTCTTGAAAATTTTGGAATAGTTCGAAAAGGATAGGTGCTAGTTTTTCTTTGGATCTTTGGTAAAACTCGCCTATGAACCCATCTGGTTCAGAACTTTTGTTTGCTGGGAGGCTTTATTTATTTATTTATTTATTTTTATTCCTGCTTCAATTTCATTAGTTATTATCGGCCTATACAGGTTTTCTGATTCTTCCTGATTGAAGTTTGAAAGATTGTATGTTTCCAGGAATTAGTCCATTTCACCCAGGTTGTCCAGTTTGTTGGCACATAGTTGTTCATTCATGTTGTCTTCTTTAAGTAATATGAATAATACTGGTCTTCAGACAGCTTCTCAATTTACAACTCAATGCAGAACATGGTCCTGTTATATAGTCATTATAAATTTTAAATGTTCACAACCTTTATCCCAAACTGCCCGCTGTCAATGTAAGAATATCCAAACCTGTAGATAATTTCTATAAGAATTTATTTGAGCCGAAACTGGTTTGGCTCAGTGGGAAGAGTATCGGCCTGCAGACTGAAAGGTCCCGGGTTCGATTTTGGTCAAGGGCATGTACCTTAGTTGCAGGCACATCCCCAGTAGGGGATGTGCAAGAGGCAGCTGATTGATGATTCTCTTTCATCAATGTTTTAAACTCTCTATCCCTCTCTCTTCTTCTCTGTAAAAAATCAATAAAATATATTAAATATATATAGTGTATATATATATATATATATATATACACAATAGATATATTTAAAAAAGAATTTATTTGAGCAAAACTGGCGCATCGCCAATAAGTAATATCTTAAATGCTTCAGAGAATGACAGTTTTGCAGTTTTTTAATTTTAAAATATTTTAATTCACTTATTTATTTTATTTTTTAAAATATAATTTTGCCCTGCTGGTGTGGCTCAGTGATTGAGTGTCAATCCAGGAATCAAGAGGTTGCTGGTTCGATTCCTGGCCAGGGCACATGCCTGGATTGCAGGCTCGATTCCTAGAGGAGAGCATGCAGGAGGCAGCCAATCAATGACATTCCGCTCTCATTGATGTTTCTCTCTCTCTCTCTCCCGCTCTAAAAGTCAATACAACATATTTACTTACATATATATTTTATTTTTTTCAGATAGGAAGGGAGAGGAAGAGAGAGATAGAAATATCCTGCACATCCCCCACTGGGTATCGAGCCTGCAACCCGGGCTTGTGCCCTGACCGTGATCTCCTGGTTCATAGGTCAGTGCTCAACCACTGATCAATGACAGCTGACTTAACTGACTTTTTTTTTAATCATCTCTTTTTATGCCTCTAAGATTTATGTAACAATGCATGCATTATTTATTTATACCACAAAGAAGGTACATTTATGGAGCATATTAATAGTAGGGATAGTTTAATTATCACAATTCCGTATAAATGTAGGAATTTAGGGAAATTAACTAATAAGAAATCCCAAACTTTAAACCTGTAAATGTGGCCAGCCTTTTGGTATGAAGTCATGGCACATGCTTCATGTAAAGTCTTTGCTGCCCACTGATAGGATAAATATTCTAACTAGCCAAATGAGTCATTGCTCTCAACTTGTACGGCCCTTTAGGAATTGACATCTTGTCTTTAAGCTTTACTTCTAGTTGAATTATTACTGCTATTAATAACTTCCTATTATTGACACTATGTGTTAAACCCTGTGCTCATCCCTGTCACATATTATCTTTATTCTTTTTTTTAAAATATATTTTATTGATTTTATACAGAGAGGAAGGGAGAGAGATAGAGAGTTAGAAACATCAATGAGAGAGAGTCATCGATCAGCTGCCTCTTGCACACCCCCTACTGGGGATATGCCCGCAACCAAGGTACATGCCCTTGACCGGAATCGAACCCGGGACCCTTCAGTCCCCAAGCTGACGCTCTATCCATTGAGCCAAACCGGTCCCGGCTTATCTTTATTCTTTACAAAACCACCAAAGCCCCAATGAGGCAAGTGTTTTCAGTCTCATGTGACCAAGGAGGAGATTATGACCTGGAAAGATTCAGTTACTTGTCCACAGTCACTATTAAGAAGTAGCAGAGCTGGGATGGAAAGTCAGTTGGCCTTCTACAAAGACCAGGTTTCTGACACAGCGTTGAATTCAATACAACTGTTTAAATGACACTTCCCTCCTAACTTTAATTTTGATTATCATTTTATTATGAATATACTTGTACTATGGACTTATTACATAATAGTTAATGCAGTATAGACTTAAAAATGAACAGAGCAACAACTACTTACAGGAACTCGTCTGAATTTATTTACCCTCTTTAAAAAATATTTTTATTGATTTTTAGAGAGAGAGGAACGGACAGGGGAAGAGAGAGAGAGAGAGAGAGAGAGAAAGAGAGAGAGAGAGAGAGAGAGAGAGAGAGAGAGAGAGAGAGAGACCACCATTGGAGATGGAGCCCAAAACCCAGGCAGGTGCCCAGACCAGAATGGAACCGGCCAACCTTTTAATGCACAGGATGACACCCAACCAACTGAGCCACACTGGGCAGAGCTTATTTACCTGCTTTGACAAAAAGTTTAGGCATAACTGCACGTAAAAGTGTTATCAGAGATTTGGTTTTTAAGAACTTTTTAAAGTTGAAACTGGTTTGGCTCAGCGGATAGAGTGTCGGCCTGTGGACTGAAGGTCCTGGGTTTGATTCTGGTCAAGGGCATGTACCTTGATTGTGGGCACATCCCCAGTGGGGTGTGTGTCTGTATGTGTCTGTGTGTGTCTGTGTGTGTGCAGGAGGCAGCTGATTGATGTTTCTCTCCCATCGATGTTTCTAACTTTCTATCTTTCTACCTTCCTCTCTGTAAAAAATCAATTAAAATATTTTAAAGTAAGATATGTACACATATAATACCTTAATAAAAAAATTAAAAAGTAAATAAAATCAATAAAATATATTTTTTTAAAAATACACATTGCCTAAATAGAGCCTACTGAACAAGGTTGGGTTGGGAAATGATATATTGCATTTGAAGGTAAACAATATGTGCTTCTAATTAAAGTGTGAGAGTCTGAGCCAGGGATGACAAACTCAAATGCTTACAGGAGCCAGGAAAATGATGCTGATGGTGATAATGATGATTACAAGCATATACAGATATATGGCCCTTACTGTGTGCTCAGCACTCTTCTAAGCACTTGAACTATTTTGACTCATTTAATTCTCTCAATGACTCATTGCTCATTGACATAAATACTGTTATAATCCCCATTTTATAGATGAGGACACCGTGGCACAGAGATAATGAATCTCTTGTTCACATAGTCTATATAGGATTCAACCCAGAGCAACCTGGCTCTACTATCTATACCTATCAGATGTCACTGTCTGAAGCAAGATTTGTGAGGTTCTGGCAAACCAGAGAATGTATGTGTTGCTTGTGGGAATAAGGTTTCAATGTGGTCAGATCTTATGCCCTTAACAAGAAGGTGAATATCTGAATTCATTTACATAAAAACTTCACATATGGAGAAAATAACTTTATGGATATTAGTTTGCTCAATATACATTTTATTATCTTCTATTTAGAAATCAAAAACCATATTTTCCAGTTTCCTTGGCAGCTAGAATTCTGGCTGTAAATCAGATGCAGTAGAGAGAGGAAAAAGATGGAAGAAGGATGGAAATCATCTTCTTGACACTGAGAAGGCTGAAGTGCTGAATGCTTACAGTGGAGTCTCAAGTCTCATCGTCAGTTTTGTGAGAGGCAGTTGTGGCAGCTTCTTAATCTTTGAATGCAGCTACAGGGATGCAATATTGAACCAAGACCAGTGGCAGCCACTGACATCTGCTCTCCAGCCCTTTCAATGACTTTCCAAGCATCTCACATTCTGTGTTAAATCCCTTTATGTTTGATATATTTAGATGGGTTTCTATTCTTTTTTTTTTTTTTTGTATCCTCACAAGAGGATATGTGTTTTTTCCACCAATTGATTTTTTTTTTTTTTTGAGAGAGAGAGAGAGAGAGAGAGAGAGAGAGAGAGAGAGAGAGAGAGAGAGAAACATCAGTATGAGAAACATCAATCGGTTGCCTCCTGTATGCACCCCAACTGGGATCGGTCGGGAATCAAACTGGCCACCTACTGATGCATGGGTCATTGCTCAGCCACTGAGCCGCACCACAGGCTCTCTCTCTTTTAAGGGCAAAGAAATCTTTTCCAAAGCCCTCTAGAGGCTGTCCCTTCATGTCTCAGTAAGAACTGGTTCACATGCTTTCCCTGAGGGACCACCATGATTGGGGAGCTCTAGAGGCCAGTTTATTAGGTAGTCTAGGCCAGTGTTTTTCAACCTTTTTTGGGCAAAGGCACACTTGTTTCATGAAAAAAAATCACGAGGCACACCACCATTAGAAAATGTTAAAAAATTTAACTCTGTGCCTATATTGACTATATATAAAGTAATTCTCTTGAATAGGAATCAAATAAACACAAAGAAAGTATTTTATAATTACTTTATTATGAAATATTAAGTAAACAAAATAGTGAAAAATTATAAAATTCTTGTCTTGTCTGCACCTACGGCACACCAGGCAACAGCGGTTGAAAAACGCTGGTCTAGGCAATTATCATATTTTCCTTTTCATTCTCATTCTCTCAGGAGTGGACAGTGGAGTCTTCCAGAGGCCACGTGACATGGCACAGCAATGGGCTGACTGTTGATGTAGCTATGAGAGGCTGTCTTCTAGTAAGTCTGAGATTAGAGAGTTGGAGAGTTACAAAAAAAAAAAAAAAAAAAGTAAAACAATGCCACTTTTCTAATATTTTATTTTGGAAAATGTTGTTTGTTTTTATTACAATATGTTTTTTCAAGTAACATATACCGTTACTTTTAAATAAATAAATAGAAATGTTCTGGTTTTTATTTCTAATATACGTAGTGATAGATAACACAAATGGTTGACGTTTTCACCCATTTTTAAGAGCATCAAGAGACCCTGGAACTTTGGGAACTACAGGCTTAGAGCAGTCAAAATGTCCTCCAATCCCGGAGGGACGGTGGACACAGACACAAAGAATAGAGCCCTGCGGCATGGAGGCCAGGAAAATGGCTTCCGGGTAAGTGTCCAGTGATGTCCGCAGCTGGAGGGAGTTGTCGGGATCTGGTACAGGACAAAGGAGAGGACTTGTAAGGGTGGCTGGAGGGAAATAAGAAGAGGTGAGCTTTTCTCCCATGAGGGCTAAGGAAAGCATGTTTCTAGAAGGCTGGATTCGCGGAGAGAAGTCTGAAGAGGGGATGGGAAAGTCTGGCTCCAGGGTTAGGCGCTTGGGATAATTGTAATGAGGAAGGAAGGCTGGGTGTTAGGAGATTAGCTACCCGCTGAGAAACATTATCGTCTTGCCACTTAAGTATGAAACTGTTTTTACCTGTTTTCCCTGGATTCTACATTGACATTTTTAAAAAGCCGTAAGTTTATATAACTGAACAAAACAATCGAGGGGGGAAACTGCTTAGAGGACAGTTTTACTTTGAGGTTTAAGGAAAAGAAGTGAAGGAGCATGTTCTTAGAGCTTGTAGGGTCCGAGAGAATCCTAAGCAAGACTTGGGAAAGCTGCTGAGGCTGACAGGAAAAGAAAACAAAACAAAAAGTACAAGTCCTCACTTCTGTCCAGGGTGCTGCTGGTGAGAGAGGCTCCACAGGGCATCAGAGGTGAAGGTGCAGGGTGATGCTCTGTGACAGCAGCTTATCAGCACAGAGCTTCTACTTGGCGAAAACATTGATCTGTTCTTCAGACCTTATCCCACTCAACATAGCCATAGTCAGCATGTTTTGTTTTGTACATCTCAGCATAACTAATTTTCTGGACACTTTCCGCATCATGATCTCCGCTAAATTGATGCGAATGCTTGCCAGGAACTATTAGCAGATAAGTTTGATCTCAGGATATTCTGTTTATTTGTTTTTAGGAAACGTAGATACCTCATTTCCAGCAGCACTATGTGTGTATATGATAAAATGCATGAGGGTCAACCCAGTTTTCTCCGTGGAACTCGGGATTGGGTTATCAGAGCTTTGATTCCCTCCAGAAATGGTTGCTGCAGCTGGAGAGTCTGCCTACCGAGGTGGCTGTTACCAGCACTCCCAGCTTCGGGTACCAGTTGCAAATGCTGGAGAGACAACCCATGCTTTTGGCTGGCTATAAAATAGGGGTTCCCAAACCCCCTCTCAGATTTGATAATTTGCTAAGACAGTTCACAGAACTCAGGAAGGCATCTTATTCGTTATTGTATAGGATACAGTTCAGCAACAGCCAAATAGAAGAGAAGCATTGGGTGGTGAGGCCCTCAAAGCTCCCAGCCCCGTCTGGCACACCAACCTCCCAGCACCTTGATGCTTCACGGGTCTGGATGTTCCCATCTTGTTCAAGGGCTTTTACGGGGCTCAACCGCCAGCTGGTCAGGAGTAAGGCTGCAAGTTCCCACCTTCTCACCACTTGGTCTTTCTGGTCACTGGCCTCATATTGATGATATACAGGGGCCCTACCCTAACTGGGTCAGCTATGATCTAAAGGGGCTTATTATGAATAACAAAACACTCCCTATTACTCAGGTAATTCCAAAGGTTTTAGAAGCTCTGGGCCAAGAACTGGGTAATACAGGCCAAATATACCTCTTGTTATACCTCAGGGACATATAACCTAACCTGTTTCACAGGGTGGTTTAATCCTCTCTGGAGGATATGTTTTTATTGATTTGAAAGAGAGAAAGGGATAGTTAGATAGACAGATAGATAGATAGATAGAGACATTGATCAATTGCTTCCTGGCATCTCAACTGGGATCAAACCCGCAACCTAAGTATGGACCCTGACTGGGAATTGAACCCACAACTTTTTGGTATACGGGATGATGCTCCAATCAACTGAGCCACACTGGACAGGGCTCACAGGGTGTTAATATTGTTTTTTAATATTGATTTTGGTCCCGGCCATGTGGTTCAGTTGGCTGGAGTATTGTTCTGTATACCACAAAGGCTGCAGGTTCAATTCCAGGTCAGGGTACACACCTGTGTTTTGGGTTTGATTTTCAGTCAAGGGACATATATCTAGGTTGTGTCTTCAATCCCAGGTGAGATGCCAGGAGGCAATCGATTGATGTTTCTCACATGGATGTATCTCTCTCCTCTGTCTCTCTCTCTCTCTCTTCTTCTCTCTAAAATCAGCTAACATATCCTCAGGTGGGGACTTAAAAAAAAAAAAAATATATATATATATATATTTGTGTTCTGGTGGGTGTGGTTCAGTGGTTGGAGTGTCAGTCCCAGCACCGAGGGGCCGTGGGTTCGATTCCCTGTCAAGGGCACATATCTGGGTTGCAGGTTCGGCCCCTGGCTCCAGTCAGATCCGGTGCACATGCTGGAGACAATCAATTGATGTGTCTCTCTCACATCAGTGCTTCTCTCCCTGCCCCACTCTCTCTGAAGATCAATGGGAACATATACGCAGGTGAGGATTAACAACAACAACAAAACATAGATTTGGGCCCTGGCTTGGTAGGTCAGTTGGTTAGAGCATCATCCCCATACGCCACATTTTCGGGTTCAATCTCTGGTTGATGTGCTAGACACAAGGCTGCCTTAGTCCATAGGCAAACCCTCTGCCACTATCCTGTTGGATCTATTCCTGTATCAATTCATGTAAGTGGACTATGAGGAGAGAAATCAGTCTCGTAGAGCAATCGAAGCAACCTGTGGGCACTGAGGCCTGTTTATTATTCCCGGCTGCCCAGTGGAATGTATGCTGGGTTCTGAGTATCTCCCAGGTGGGACTGACCCAACTTAATTACCATTTCACATTAGTTCAAAAGAAGAGATTTAAACCTTTCATTCTTATTATTTATTTAACATCACTTACTATGTGCCAGGTACTGATAGAGGAATTAAGGACACAAAGTATGTCCTCAAGCAACAGAGTCTAGTTTTCTTTAGCATTGCAACATAAACATCGAAAAGCAGAGGTTACATTACAATAGTATAATGTAACAGTGACTTTACCCTACATTTTATAAGTTCTGAAAATCAGGTGTGAGATCCTGGAAATACCTTAAAATCAATGTAATTATTGTTACAGCCACTCTGGGAAGCTTTTTGGCAGTATCTGCTAAATGCAAGCACACACATGCCCTATAACTTAGCAATTGCTTTATTAGGCATATAATATTCACCAAAAGGCATGAACACGAACATTCATAGCAGCACTTGTCATAAAAGTCCCAAATGAAGACAACCCAATCAGAGCCATTACTGGTAGAATCATGTATCTATTACAGTCTAGAGCACATGTGTCAAACACAAGGCCCGCGGGCCAAAGGCCTTGCAATGTGGCCCGCACCGTGCTGTCATCACTGCACTCCGCTGCGTTTCCATCACAATGACAGTTTATGACTGTTCAGTAAACCATTCGGCCCGAGATTTAGGCTGGATTTTAGATTTTGGCCCCTTCTCTGATTGAGTTCGACACCCCTAGTCTAGAGAGAAACAGATTTTTTAAAAACTTTTTTTAGTGCTGTTAGATCGGTTACCTAAGCAAACACATACACATAGAGCCTCATTTAAAAAAAAAAAATACATTTTATTGATTTTTTACAGAGAGGGATAAAGAGTTAGAAACATCAATGAGAGAGAATCATCGATCAGCTGCCTCCTGCACACCCCCCACTGGGGATGCACCCGCAACCAAGGTACATGCCCTTGACCGGAATCGAACCTGGGACCCTTCAGTCCACAAGCCGACGCTCTATCCACTGAGCCAAACCGGTTTCGGCCAGAGCCTCATTTGGTTGAATAGGCATGAGAGAACTAAAAAAGGGTCAAGGAGACACTGGGGTAACAGTAATAATAGGAGTCAGCGCCCCTCTCCAGGCCTGGGGGACAAAGTAAAGAAGTGGGTCTATGAGATCTCAGAAGCGTAGAGGAGGGAGGCAGGCCCCTATGACTGAGGAGTGGCGCTGCCTGGCATTGCTTATCCCTTTAAGGGGACACCTGAGGCTGGTTTGAGCAGCCCTGTAAAACCTGAGAGCGGAACACACTGCTGCTGTGAAGGGCCGGTGCAGAAGTGATGGTACTGCCCGCAGGAACAAGTCCCTTCTCACTCCCCCCGTCCGGATCTCCCTGGCCAGGTCATCACTTGGCATAGTAGTATTTTTGAGGTTCATCTACACCACATGTGTCAAACACAAGGCCCGCGGGCCAAATCCGTCCTACCAGGCCTTGCAATGTGGCCCGCACCGCGCTGTCATCACTGCACTCCGCTGCGTTTCCATCACAATGACAGTTTATGACTGTTCAGTAAACCATTCGGCCCGAGATTTAGGCTGGATTTTAGATTTTGGCCCCTTCTCTGATTGAGTTCGACACCCCTAACTTGTATCAGTACAACTTCCTTTTTACGGCTGAGAAATATTTCATTCATGCACTTATGGATATTTGGGTTGCTTCTAACCTTTTGACTACTGTAATCCACACTACTCCAGAAATTTGTGTACAAGGATTTGTCTGAGTACCTGTTTTCAATTCTTTTGGATATACTTGAGAGTGGAATTGCTGATAATTCTGGGAAACCTGAAACTATTTTTCCACAGTGATTTTCCTCCATTTCTTTCGTTTGTGATCTATTTTGTTGTCGCATTTTGCAG